>NW_021134301.1:0-660357 GCF_004193835.3 Ostrinia furnacalis | reverse complement strand
AACTAGCGGCCGCCCGCGACTTCGTACGCGTGGATCCTGTTTTACCCCCTTCATCTATCTTACGCGGTTTAGATTTTTTCATACAAATGTTTTTTTCCGCTAACTCCCGTTCCCGTGGGAATTTTGCAATATCCTGTTGTAACTAAGTTTCAAGTTTACTAAGGTACCTGCATGCCAAATTTCAAGCGTCTAACTTAAGCGGTTTAGATTTTTCATACAAATGTTTTTTCCCGCTAACTCCCGTTCCCGTGGGAATTTTGCAATATCCTGTTGTAACTAAGCTTTAAGTTTACTAAGGTACCTGCATGCCGAATTTCAAGCGTCTAACTTAAGCGATTCAGATTTTTCAAACAAAACGATTTTCCCGCTAATTCCCATTTCCGTGGGAATTCCTAAGTATCCTATAACCTGCCCAGGAGTATGAAGAATAATTGTACCAAGTTTCGTTAAAATCCGTCGAGTAGTTTTTGTTTCTATAAGGAACATACAGACAGACAGACAGACAGATAGACAGACAGACAGACAGACAGACAAAAATTTTACTGATTGCATTTTTGGCATCAGTATCGATCACTAATCACCCCCTGATAGTTATTTTGAAAATATATTTAATGTACAGAATTGACCTCTCTACAGATTTATTATAAGTATAGATATGGGTTTACTTACATACAGTAGTTGTTACAAGTTTTCAAGTATCTCTATCTTCCACCTTTCGGATATGTATTTGTGTCTAAGACGCTGTATGTATACCACATTTTAAGAAGTGTTCGCTGAAATACATTTTTTGTATGTTACAACTCATAACAAATAGGTTTGTTATGCAATAAAAATGTTCTATAACCATTTTTAAATCATTTTTGGTGTAAAATACTAGAGAATCTTGAGTGTTTTATTGAGGATGCGTTAGTTTGGCCACTTTCAGCAAACACGTTTTACGTAACAAGTTAGAGAAAAAAAGCAATTTAAACTTTTTATCAAATCATAATTTATCGCAAAATTTCAGCCAATTTATAAAAACAATTTGCGGATTTTATAAAAACAAAATGGCATCATGATGTGATTTACTAAAACAAAAGTTCTAGCCGAGTATTGAACTAGTTTATTTATTTTAATAATAATTCCAAGGTCGACTGTACCGAGGTCACGCCACAGGTTGGGAACCGCTATTCTGGGGGTCATGACACGGGATGGCAGGATTGATATATTTGAGGTTTTCAGGCTAGATTCTTCAGACTGATCGACGATATGAGTTAAGTTACAAACTACAAATAGCCAAATAACTATTGTATATTCAACAGTGCATCACAATAAAAGCTTTTGCTAAATTACAGCACCTATTATGGCTATAAATACGATATTAATATGCTTAGCGTATTTTGTTGTTATGCGCATATTAAGAAAAGAGTTGTTGTATAGAACTAACTACCTATTCTTGGGTGCACGTCGTTTGACTGAATGACGATAGAACTATGTAGATTCTTAGTTTTTTAACGTTACTTTTAGATCAGTAGATTCTGAGATTTAACTTGATCTCTATACTTGATATGGTGTCTTATAAATCAAGGGTCGTATTTAGTACTAGCTGCCTGAAAGAAAACCAATTTCCACGCGTACGAAGTTGCAGACAGCCAGTCGTAACTGCTATTGTGACTGCAACTACATTTCCTCTCAAAGTCAAGGTAAAGTGATAGATAACGTCGCATAAAAACCACACACCGTAACGTATCTTCAAGCCCCATGAATAAGGGTCAATACCGTATGCTCAGTTCCGTCAGGCCAAGAGCAAGGCCGNGAATTCATACATTTCCTGTAACATATATATAGATAACATCAGACTATACATTATTTCTGAAAAAAAAAACACCTATTACAACTTGATGAATAAAATCACTCTAGCCCTAAAAGTGCCTTATTTGGTGACATTTCGAACAATTTACTTACTAACTAATGCGACAATGATAAGCAAGAAAATGCAATAAAATCTACTTTATGAATTAGCGCTGGAAAAAATTACACGAATGCTGAAAAGTGATTTTCTACTAATGTTTCCGCTGCCATTTTACATTATTTTCACGTCTATAATGGTACTAACCTTGACAGTCATGGTACTAAGTACACACGTCAAACCACCACTAAATGAAGAATTCCTTCGATCAGTTTTGAACCGTATACTACGGACTTACAGTTCAAAATCCCTTGAACTAATTTGTGGTAGGTTGACCAGCTGTAGACTGTACAATGGTGGCCATAACAAGGACCGCATCGTAATGAGCTCAAATTATCACCGATGGGAGTGATAACGACTGTTACGTTTTCATGAACAGGAAATGTTAGATTTTGTAATTTGATTGACCTTCTGCATCTGCTGTTTCGTGACCAGTACCTGAAATAAAAAGAAAAATGTTATTAGTGCGAGTATAGTCAAGTATAATTATTAAAGAGAAAATTGGTTTTAGACAAGAGCTTGAGGCTGTTGGGTTATAAATAGAAATGTAATATCGTCTTCCCAAAACGCTCATAATACCGTTTAAATCACACAAGTACTCGTAAAAGGCTAAATTCAAAATGGAAGCTTAATTTCTTACTTTAGTTTTTTCAGTATAATCCCAAATCTATACTTACATTGGCGGAGAGCTAGTTGTACATATTATAAATAAAAACCTGGGCTTAGGATAGGCTTAGGATGGGAAGTAAAATAAAAACAAAAATTACCTTACATATTACGAGTACGTAAAGCTAACTAGGTGCAGTCTGCCACAATAAACCTGTATAATAAACCCAGTGAAATCCAAAACGCAACGGAATTACATCAGGACGCACGAGCCGATAAATTAATATAAGCGGCGCACATCTATGGTTCGCACCCGCAGTGGCTCAGGCCCGTCCGTAGTGTAAAGTAGTGGAAAATGAAAATGCAAATACATATGAGACCCATAGAGAAAAGCCCAGGCGACCACGGAGACCTTTGACCATGAAGTTAGTAAATAATGTCTCTGATTTAACTTTAAGCGGTATATCTTAGCTAAAAGTATAAGTAGCTAGGAACATTAAAATTGATGAAGCCTAAATGAAAGTTAATTTGAACCTACAAATATCACCAATACATAAGCGTATACTTCAATAATATTATTTTAATATCGACAAGATAGTCCGCCTGTGGCGTTCGAACTGTGTAACTACCAGGGCCTGCATATACCTACCTACATTGAAGTCCTGAAATTGTCTTCCACAAGGGTACTCGTATATGTATGTCTTTGTCACTGTGGACGCAGGTTAAACGCGTTAAACAATTTGTTAACAATTAACCAACTAATTAGCGGCACACTTAATGAGCGATCAAAATAATGCATCGCCGATACGAAATTAACAACGTAAAGTTCACGCAAAATTGAATTTTAACGGTTAGTAGTTACATACAGACCAAACTCTAACTCTAAACATTTAATGAGTATCTATTTTACATGTAATAATATTTTTTCAGTCAATCAAGACCTCATTTTATAGGTCTTCGAATATAGAGGTCAGCCTCCGCGGCTTTGCCCTGTAAGTTTAATTAAAATCTATCCAACAGTTTTCTCTTGAAGGAGCAACCCCTAAACTTTCTTATCTAATATTAATATTAGATTACTTATACATGCAAAAATCCCAAGACCTTTTCATTACAAACAAAACGGGCAGGTCCCACGGAGCGAGCGGCGACACAGCGCTGGAATGCATTCATTTCACCTGCCGACCGGCACTATGCAGCCCGGTAGTCCTTGCTCGCTTCGAATTGGCTTGTCAACGTGACGTCTTTGTGGAAGAATGGGCGAATAACAGCTTTCAGTTTTCAAACTACAAAAGTTACCCGTAACTGCTATGTGAATGGGCAGGAAACTGACATTTAATGAGACACATTATGTACGACTATAACGACCGGTCCTGAGCTACCCGCATTCAAGTACTTCCCGCGACCTTCACCAGATCGTCGGTCCATCTAGTCACGGGTCTGCCCACACTACGTCTTTAAGCCCGTGGTCGCCACTCGAGAACTTTCTGCCCCAGCCACTTGTTTTTAGCAAATCTCCTCATTTCCGATTCAGTGTCCTTGAGCCATCTTATGAGGCCCATAGTAAGTGAATAAAATAATTATCTGATAATAAATACGAATGAACTTTTTGCCCGTCTGTTTGAAGTAATCATGTCGAAATCATCGACTTTCATCTTGATGAAAATAAATGTCATTTTGGGAAAAGGAAATAGCCTATTACTGCCAAGAAAAATGTAAGAAAGGTAAAACACGGCATGTTGTAAAAAAAAATCCTTTATTTTGGGTTTCATGTTATGTTAGGAATATAAAAAATTGTTCAGACAAGGATAATGTCGCAAAGTTGTAATATTTTAATTAAATCCACATCTTGTTTTGTTTTCCAGGTGGAGCTTAATATTCATCGCGGTACTGTGCAAGACGTGTCGTGGGCAGCGAGCGTGTCGAATTAAATTTCGTACTACCCTATTACAGCACAGGTGCAGACTTAAAGTAGATCTAGGTTATTTTAGCTCAAGTTATTTCGTGATGTAAATGCCTAGGTTTTTTGATGTTATCTTGTCGCTGTATGACCCCAGAGGGGATATTAAATAGCTTGGAGCTTAAACTAGTATTTTAAAGCATATCTATGTAAATACTTCTAAATATAGTAGTGCATCCCACTCACTAACGTGCTGGCTGCTAGCTAAACCACTCAATCCATTTTCTAGAATATGTTCTAAACATATACTATAACCGCATACGACCTGCAGTTTGGTATAATTTCACGTTTATTTCAAAACTAGTTCAAAACACACCGCTGACTATTTTGCATTTAGCTGAGCAAAGGCACTTTTAAAATGGAGGATAATTATAATATGGGGATGAGTATTTTCACTAGAGTGGAGACTCGAAATGTTTTGCTTTCATTTAAGCTGAAGGAATTTTTATGTTTAAATGAGATTAGACATACTTTCCTAAAAAAGGAAAAAGTGTTTTTTGACACGATCGATACCTGTGAGGCGACACTTACCTAACGAAGCGTTTCTAGATTGGCAACAGAGAATATCATAGCGAAGTCTTTTTGTTGCATAGTCAGTTATTATTTATTTTTTCAAAATCCTTTTTATTTTCTTTTTAGTTTTTCTTTCATTTTCTCAATTTTCTTTCTTCCTACGTGGTATTTTTTGTTCTTCTGCTCCAACACCTCTTTGTTATTTCATTTTATTTAGCTTTTCTCGCTAACCACAGCGCTGAGGTCTCACTGAGAACGAATATTAAAATGGCCACGAGGACAAAACGCGGGATGCAATTTTGAAAATTGTCGCGAGACGACGCCGGCCGAGTGAGATGCAAACGTGCGGGATTGGGATACAGGAGGATTTCAAACGGTTCAAGTTAATAAGATAAGAATAGTTATTATATCAAAAATGTAGAAGAACTATTTCTAAAAAGTTTCTCAAGTTTTATATGATTATTTTCTTGAATGGCCATATTGGATTTATAAACATACTTGTAGGTATCAATAGGACTTCGACATAGTCATATATAAACAAACATCCAAGGTTTAGGTACTACTTGTAATCATCAAACGTAAAATGGAAATCTAATCAATCAACCGAATCCGATTACAGCTGACACGATTCAAACACAAAAATTGCTTTTAAATCGAGTCAAGACAATGACAATGACAAACCCAGTACCCCAGCATCCATCTCTTCAGAAATTCTTTGATATCGGGCATAAAACATCAATCTTTTCAAGGCGCATGTGCTGAAACACTCGTAACAACGCGTCAGAACACGGCAGAATGCACAAAAGTGCAGCGACATCAATGGTGGCGCCATCTGACGGCGGGATAAATCTCCGCAGATGTTCCTAACGCGAGGCGAGATGTGCCAGAAATGGAAGAGGTATAGATTTGGGTGAAACGACATCTTTATTACTGCAATTTGGAGTGCGATTCAGATTCGAACATTGTTGCAAGTACGAGTATATCAGTTTAATACAGACTTGTTGACTTGACTGATTACAGCAAGGTGTTTACGGATGTACAGCACAGTAAGTAGCATTATCCATATTCAGGTTTCCCCAAAAATGCGGTAAAAATTAAAAAGCTACGCTTCTTCTAAATGGATTTCAGCAATGGAATTACTGAAAAGCAGTATTGCAACGTGATAGTGACGTAATTATGATGGACATCGTAAGTTCGCAACCCATGGTGACATCTTCTTCCTCAATTTAACATGACTGTGTGACATGTGACATTTCTTAGCTTTTGCAGAATCGAAGATCTGTGTCAAACAAGTATTTATCGATTACCCAGTACTCTTGTTGATAGGGTTATGATCGTAAATATCGAATAATGTCGCATCCAGTCTCGATACCTCGCAGCTGTTCTGCGATGCATCGCCTGCAACCTGCGCCGCGTATTACCATTCAGCCATACACATCCCTTGTCTATGCATTATGAAGGCTGCGACAAACCGAGCAAATGTTGCACAAGCTTATACTTCAAGGATAATGTTGTTCGAATATCAAAGAGTCGTGCTGAAGTCACTGGCAAGTATAGGTAAAGAGTTTTGAAGTAGTTTGCGTTCTGGTTTATACATTGCGGAATTTGCGGAACTAATACCATTATTCTATTGTATGTGCACAACAGATGTACATTTACATATTCAGGGATCGTTAACAAAAACTGGCAATACAGAGGAGCTTAATTTTCGAAGAGATACCTTTCAGTCTATCGTAGTGACAGCAATATTACCGAGTATACCAATAACCGTGAGTAGCAGTTCTGTCGATGTGACTAATTAATTTGGTGTAACTCAGAGCTGTATCTAAACGTACTGCGTATTATGCGGTTTTATTAAATGGCTAAGATATTAAGATATAAAACGAACTACGCACTTAAAGTTATTTATCTTGGAAATGGAATATACAGTAAACATGTTAGTCAGCCGTGGAAGAATTGCTTCATATGAATATAATGTGTAGAAATATTCTGTAATTAGCGGAAATATACCGTCGCGTCGCCTCATTTTTCTCAATGGATGCGGATTTAATTCATTGAATGCCAAGTGAATTCACATTTTCCTCACTGCTGACAGATATTTTTTTTATTAAAGTGGGAAAATCCAACAAGTAGGTTAGATATTTGAATTTAATAAGGGATTAAATACTTCTAACGCGATTTAAACTAGAAACCACAGCTGGCACTCTGGTCTGGCTGGCTTACAGACCAGTAAGCAAACCGCCCAGGTGGTTTCACCCGGCCAGGCAAACCGTGATTTATTGGTAAAATTTTCCTCCACTATTTTGACAGATGTAGATACGACACGTCAAACGAGGTGAAATTTACGATACAACACGTTAAATATGGTTGATATTTTCTAAAGCTTCAGTCAAACTAACGCGTGCAGTTCGCCATCGCTGACGCGATATGCACGCGTTGGTTTGGCTGAAGCATAAGGGAGTCTATCAAAAATATTTAGCATCCATTCTGACAGAGTCGCAGGAAATGCGTTACAGAATCATGTGACAGCTCTATAAAAAGTGACCCTAATTTATTTCGAATCAAAAACATATAACCGGCCCTCATCCGCCGAATCATTATGGCCGGGGCACGCAAATATCCTGCACAAATTGTGCTATATGAAAAAGCTGAGACATATGACCCACTATTAGGAGAATGGGGTCGGGTACAGTTCGCCAGGAATATAGGGCCTGATTTGAAGATATTTCGATCGATACATTTGTTTCTTACGCCCGTATTCACAAACGATGCTTGCTTTTAAGTGAAGCCGCAAATCGAAAGCACAGCGTTGAATAGACCTCTGTGATTCGTGTGTCACCCTGTGCGACCACGCGCACTGTGAGACCTCATAGTAATGTTTGTGAATACGAGCGTTACAGTGTTCGCTGAAAAACGTTTTCAGAGGTTTAAAGTCAACTTACAACTTATAGGTTTGTTATGTAATAAAAATGTTCTATAACAATTTTTAAAACATTTTTTGGTGTAAAATATTACAGAATCTTGAGTGTTTTATTGAGGATTCATTAATTTGGCCACTTTCAGTGAACACGTTTTGGCTTCATTACGTAACAAGTTAGAAAAAAGCAATTTAAACGTTCTATGAAATCATAACTCACAGCTAATATTACCGGTATTGCAGGTTTACCTAAATAAGTTAAACGATTATACCTATACAAGCAAAAAAAAATTTCAGTGCTATAAATAGCGCAAAATTTCGGGCAGATTTTTATAAAAACAAAATCGCATCATGATGTGATTTATGAAAAATAAAAGTTCCAGGCGAGAATCAAACTACATACTTTATTTCATCAATTCCAAGGTCGACTGTACCGAGGTCACGCCACAGGTTGGGAACCGCTATTCTGGGGGTCATTACACGGGATGGCAGGATTGATATATTTGAGGTTTTCAGGCTAGATTTTTCAGACTGATCGACGATATGAGTATAGTTACATACAAACTACAAATAGCCAAATAACTATTGTATATTCACAGTGCATCACAATACAAGCTTTTGCTAAATAACAGCACCTGAAGACCATATACGATATCATATTATTATGCTTAGCCTGTGTTGTTGTCATGCGCATTTTCAGAAAAAAAGTGCAGTTCTTGGGAGGAGTCATTTGGCTGAAAGTTGATAGAACTATGCTTATTCTTAATTTTTTTACGTTACTTTTTAACTTTAGATTAGTAAAGTAACTCCTGTGATGTATCTTGATCTCTATGGATGTGGTGTCACATAAATCAAGGGTCTTGTTCACTAGATGCCTGAAAGAAAACCAATTTCCACGCGTACGAAGTTGCAACAGCCAGTCGTAACTGCTATAGTGACTGCAACTACATTACCTCTCAAAGTCAAGGTAAAGTGATAGATAACGTCGCATAAAAACCACACACCGTAACGTATCTTCAAGCCCCATGAATAAGGGTCAATACCGCCTGCTCAGTTCCGCCAGGCCAAGAGCAAGGCCACGATCTCCCCGGCAGCTATGACCGCCTGGTACCCGACACGGTCCGGCGACTGCGCGGTGGCGGAAAAAATTGAAAGTTAAGACTAAACTAGCAACATAAAATTAATTTCTTTTTAGACATACATAAAATGGCATACAGATGTTGTACATAATAAAATATGCGTTATGAGGGCTATCGTTTTAGCGTTCCAGTTGGCGCCACTGTAGAGCAACGTCACTGTCACTTCCTAGTTGTGAAGACAGTGGTGAAAAGACCGACTGGTGAGCGCTGAAGAGGTGGGAGGACTATCGCATTTGCACTCACCAGGATGGCGACACTGTAGGTAGAGTATGTCAATGCAAGTCAAGCGCCAGTGGTGCCAATGTATAAAAACTATCAATTTGGCACCACTGATAAGTAAAGTTTTCTCGTATATGTACCGAAGGTCTTGGTGTCGATAGAAGCTTCAGTAGTGAGAGTACAAGGTAGAAAAGACATATCAAACGTAGTATATTTTGACAGCCCTTTATATTACCCGGAAAATAAGAGCTGTTTTTGCAATGTTAAACAAGAAAGACAAGTCGCGTAAGAATATTACTTTACTGCCTATAAAAAGTCTGACATCAAAATTAATGCAGAATAAAAATTAAGCTAGCAATGTTGATGCATGTAATAAAATCTTTAAGTGCACACTTTTATTCGTGAATTTCTGTATAGAAAGTTAGTAAAGCTGAAACCGCGAAATCTAGGTTGGAAAGTGAAAACAAAACTAAAGAAGTTGCTAATTTAATAAACGTTGTAATTGTCTCGATCGCTCCGCGGCGAGTGAAAGGAAAAGCTAATTAATTTGTTAATGCGTTTACACAAATTAGAAAAAAAGTGATAGTTTATTTTTTAATTATATTTTATTGTTCAAAAGTATACTTTATAAAGTCAAAATTGAAACAAAATTACTACACTACACAAGCAAGCAATAGATAATAATCTTCAGATGAAAGATCGAAGAGCGTTCAGCCGGGCTACTAGAATGCGCGTCGTGATATCTAATCTATGATTTCAGGCGACAAATGTATGGGCTTATCGCGTAAAATTTATAAAATGGCGCGACAAAAGCTTATCGCGGCGTGCATCCTAGGCGCACAGAAATTGTCAGTAATATTATTAAGACACCTCCTTTATCACTTGCTCTCACCTAGTATACACACACATGATTATATGGCATCAGCATACCCAAAGGCATACAGCCTTTGGGTATGCTGATGCCATATAATCATGAATTTTCAGCTGAAATAATCGTTTAAATACCTGCTAACTTCAGCCGGAACCTTATGACATAACACAATCCACAATTCGCAATACTTTACCTAATTTACTGTTATGTAAACACGCCAAACAATATTGAACTATAATGCTACGCGCATAAAATCAAATGACGAGTCATCAAGTATACAATGCCTAACCTTGACATTCGATGACGGACCTTGAAGAGGAAATTGCGCGCTAGCAGATCAAAAGTTACCTCATGATCTTTTGTATTCAGGCTTAGCCNAATCAAATACGCCGAAACAAGTTTCAATCAAATGGATTATCTAGACACGGACGGCACAAGACTTACAAACATTACTATGAGGTCTCACAGTGCGCGTGGACGCACAGGGTGACACACTAACCGATCACAAGAGCTCTACTCAACGTTGTGCGTTCGATTTGCTGTTTCACTTAAGCAAGCATCGTTTGTGAATACGGGCGATTTATTTTTTTAGCACTAGAGGCTTTTAAGTGACTTGGCCCACGTTTAGCTTGGTCCACGGGCCAAGCCACTGGTTTGAATTTGTAATAGTTTTTCTTGCAGCGAATACCTAGAAAGAAGTACCCATCAACACATTATTCTGTAGTAGAGAGGTACCTAGTATGTTTTGTGAATCAATAAATTATGATTCATCTTAGGTTTCATTGAAATAACAATGTTTTAAATGTTAAATTGTTTATACACATAAACGTCAAAGAGACCACAATTGTAATATTACTATTATTCAATTATTTTTTGTTATTTATACGATCTTAATTTAGCACAAGACTTGCCTTTTCATTTCGTAAATAAATATTGTCGTTCCCGGATATTAAGCAAAGATATTAAAATGACGCAAAAGGCGCTTCCAAAATCTTAATTAAACCAAAACAGCCGCAACTTGGCCCATTGTTTCCGATTTCGGTTGTTAATTTATGTTTCAACGATTCACACTTGCAGATTTGAGCTTTTAATTAATTAGTAAGTTTAAGACGACTTCTAATACAGAATAATTACTACCATTGTTTTTGTTCTTGTTGTAGGTATTGTTGTTGTTTTAAATACCTA
Organism: Ostrinia furnacalis; assembly: GCF_004193835.3. Taxonomy (NCBI): domain Eukaryota; kingdom Metazoa; phylum Arthropoda; class Insecta; order Lepidoptera; family Crambidae; genus Ostrinia; species Ostrinia furnacalis. The sequence goes on along the minus strand of NW_021134301.1, from coordinate 649,002 downwards.
CTTAATGACACAGTTCTTCTATCCTATTTTATCTTTTTGCTAGCAAGACGGCTGGGATACGATTCTCATGCAATCGAATTTTTAACGGTCCGTTGCGACGTTTTTAAAAACGCTGTAACTTCCGTATGATTAATTTTATCTTTACTTAGTGAAATTTGATTACAAAACCCTTTTTTTTATAATTTAATAATAATGTTGTATAATTAATACACAGTATCACAAAACATAAAGTTTTAAAGGTTAAATTTTAAATATTTCATTACGTGTACTGAATGTTTCGGAACACGTTAAAATGGTTATGTCATTAATGCCAATGTCATCGTTGAAAAAAATATAACAAATAATTTATTTTTCTTCATACGACTTTTATTAGAGGCTATTTCATATTCTACAATCTATTTTATAAAAAAAATATCCTTACAATGTACAAAATTTCTTGGTTTTATTTCACAGTTCATAGGATTATGAATTGGAGTACTTTGACAGGTAAATTCGTGTACGAATTTCAAGTTCGACTGGTACTTAGCACTCGTAGCGTTCTAGTGGTTTTCGATCGAACTTTTTCGATTGTGAACTTCTAAGATTGCACAAACGGTGTAAATAGACGAAAAAACCGAACAATACCCTTCGAATTATTTTTCGAATGTGAACTTTTTTCGATTGCATGAGAATCGTATCCCTGGTGTCAGACGTTAAGATGGCGTCTGACATGGCCCATTAACGAGGCAGAGACCATGAATGAGCTACAAAATTTATACAATACAATTATAACGTTCATGTTTTTTTAGATTGGATGCTAACTAATTTCATAATAAGCTGACTATACAATTAATTAACTTACCAAGTCATTGTGACTTCAAAACTTCTTTTTTTGCGTCTTATTCGTAATTATATCCACGTAAGAAATACTCGTACATACCTGAAACAATAAAATTTAACAAATTAAAACAAAGTTTTATTGGTTTTCAACAAAAAAAAAAACTGGACCTTCCCCTTTTGAATGACATTGAGCACTGCATTTTCTTTTTTCATAGTGACTGTATTTTTGAATAAATCATCGAAAAACATCGGATCGATCAGAATTGTTTTTATAACGTGATATGATAAACAGAGCTTTTTACTGCATACATGAACAATTTCAAGTAATAATTCAAATTGAATAAAAAATACTATTTTAAAGCTAACAGGTTTTTAGCATCCTGTTTATTTATATTAAACCCGAGTGGTGGTCGGATTTGAGTTAATTGAATACCTTTCGAATTAATGGAGTCCTAACGACGCAGAATATTTATGACCGAGATATTAAAAGCACCCTTTGAGGTACGTTTCTCAGGAAAAAGGAGAATACAGAATTCGCTGTAAGTGGAGCTAAATTATTACTTAATTTGACAAAAAATATTGAGAATTGGAAAAGGCTGAGTAGCATCATTTTAATTTTAACTGTAACGACAACTTTACCAAAGTACATTTTGTATTGAGTTTGCCAGATTTTTGACGTTTGTAATAGTAAAAGTAAGATGGTGTACCGTGTAACCTGGGAAAGTCTTTCAAACCTATTTTTTGGCATAGTTAAGCAAGAATTACTGAAAAAAGGTGCCTGTAAATGTTGTAGTCATGAGTTTATGATGATAGAAGGTCGACCGACAAAAGGCACATAAACTAATAAAAACAATGGAATTCACTCTAAAAAGCCAGACGAACTAGAGAGACAGAGAAAATAGTTTTAACTAGTCCTAAAGGTCAATCCAATCCACTTGACCTCCAGGGCTGATCCAATCCGAATATTGATATTGACAGCGACCCATCTCCGCATACAGATTAGGGCTGCCACATTATCGTAACTCATTGTTCGTAATTGGAATCAAACTTGATGAAGGACTGTTGTTAAGATTAGGGGATAGTTTGCTTGGGCAAATAATGATCTGCCAGTTCAAACCGGTTCGGATTACAGGGCGTGTTATATCGGAACTACGCAATCAATTACTAGTATACAAATGATCTTATTGTAGTATAATTATGTATTAAAGCACATTTAATGCAGCAGGAGGCCTATGTCAAGCAATAAATAAATATATTTGATTTGATAAACTAGATTGGAGATGATGATGATGAAACTAGGGTAAGGTAGGGTAACTAACTAACCCAATCTTGAAAATAATAAAGATGCCTCAGCATCTATATTGATTTTTCCATGAATCCTGTAATTCACAAAATCCATACAAGACCTTACAAATAGGTAAATAAGGATTTACTTAAGTTCAACATCAAACATAAGCCAACAAGCTAACCTAGGTAATGAAATGAGTGTTAATTCTAAAACTGATTACCCAGGAGAAGTAGAAACAAACAGCAAACTCCCAAGCTCCAAACTTCGCAAGAATCTTTCTAGTGCACGTTAAATTCCCGTGCATTTTCGCACCTCATCCACTGGAACTTAATCTAGCTGACGAAATGCATCTCAATTCGTTTGCAGACGCTTTGTATACTATAGTTCATGCGAAGTAGGTATTCTCTTGGGCATAAACGGTAGTGCAACCATACAGTGGAGATTTAGGCGAGGATAGTCCAGTAACAAAAAGGTTTATTTGAAAATGAGAATGAAAACCTCTAGAAATAGTATACCTATTGTTTGGTGACTGAGTTTGTTCCCGCGTTTCTTTTCAGAACTTGCCATAATGTTTGTCTCGAAGCGCTGGTAGGGCCTAAAAGATAAGGAGACATTTAAAGTGCCCCATAAGGGCTACCTTTTTTTTTTAAATATATTTGACGTTCATATGTGCCACTTGTGGTCTAAACTGAATAAATATTTTTGATTTTGATTTTTTGATTTTGATTAATAATACGATCCATTTATTAAAATGCGTACCTAGGTCTAAATAGATAAAACGTATCTCACAAATGACGCCGCCCTTTCATGATTATTGATTTACCTAAACACATGTCTGGGATTCACAAGTACAAGCAATCAAACAGATTGCTAACATAATTTGACAGTTTGTCTCTCAAACATAGACTGCCACCTGGCCTGCATATTAATCTAGGTTGTAAAGCCCTAAACAAACAGACCTTTTTTTTAGATTTAGAGTCGTCAAAATTTTGGCTAAGTCAGACGCAGATGAGCGCACATATCGTACTGATTAATTTATTTGAACCTTTAAAATCTTAAACCAGAGTGACCTCAGATGTTGTCCACATAATAGCAAGAAGGCATAGAGTCTAACCACAATACTCTGGCAAACAGAGTAGTTCCTTAAGTAGAATGCCGCTAGCGCTGTTCGTCGGTTTTAATCGCCTTTCAACTGTCAACGCGTCTTAATATCAAGACAAATTGTCACAATTTATATCTGTCCTACAAACAAGGGCCTCGTAGACACCATCAACCTGCATGACAATGATCTCATGAAGGCGTTTAATTAAAAGCAAAGTCTTAATTTATGCGAGCTTGGCTCTCGCGCTACTGTGCTCATAGTGGAATAGTGAAGTGTTAATTTTAGGTTGCAATTGAAGAAACGTTTTGATGAAACTCCCACGAGTCAGCATAAAGTGTAGTGTGATAATTTCAATGGGTCTGGTAACTGGTTATTGTTTTACTATGTGGTGGAAATTAGATGAGATGACTGTCACTCACAGCGTCACAGCCATAAAAATCACATAATATAAAAAAAATATATGGTAACGTTTTGGTAGCTCTTCCTCTAACGCCCGTATTCACAAACGATGCTTGCTTAAGTGACGCAGCAAATCGAACGCACAGCGTTGAATAGAGCTCTGTGTTTGGTTCGTGTGTCACCCTGTGCGTCCACGCGCACTGTGAGACCTCATACTAATGTTTGTGAATACGGGCGTAAGTATATTACTAAGGTAAAGTTTGTGAGCTAGAATACCACCTGAGAAATTTAATAGCATTGAATGCAAAACTGACAATGATATCATCTGGACCTACTACTCTACCTTTCAATAGAACCTTTCAATGATTGTAATAAACGATAGGATAGGTATTAACAATAATTTATAATTTCACAAACACTACAGTCCAACCAGTTTAAAGACTGACAAAAACAGGACTTACGTCAGCAGTAGATGGTAAACAGTAAAAGTAACAAAATGTATTAATCGATCAAAAAACTTAACACTCCCAAGGTCAATACAAAAAATGGCGTCTAAGAAAACTAAAGGCTCAACAATCGATATAGCTTTGTAACTGTACTCGCGCGCAGCCTGGCACGGCGTGGTACGGCGACACACACACAAACGCACGACACAACACAAAACCGACCTTCGATCCGTCACCGAGAGTCCAAAATAACCTGTCAATGCACATTAATGATATACACATCGGCAGTCCTAATGCAAACGAACAGCTGACAAGAAATTTCAACTTTATAGTTTTGATATTAAAATTGATAATGATTTGCGAGGCGCAATGATAGCAAAGGGTAGTAGTACACGGTGGAAGAATGTTAAGCCTTATGATAACATAGTAAAATTTGAATTGAGCCCGTTACGCTGCGCGTGCGACGCTACGTGGACTTGACGGGTTATTGTTTGGCTTGAAAACCTTTGACAGACAAATTTACAAATGTTGACATGGAATGTCAAGTAGGTAAGTTAAAATAAAAAAGAAACGCAGAATAAACAAGATAGACAGAAACTAATAAAGTTATAAAGAAAACATGAAAATGTAAAATTAAGGCAAGAATTTTGATATTTGTAAGACTACTGACGATATTTTTTACCCGACTGTTTAGAACAGGATTCGTTATTACCACTTAAAGATATGATTTCGTAGCTGACTCTACTGGTTTCTACGTATTTTCATGAAATAGTTTCCGTTGCTAGAGACGACTAAAGGTTTTCATAGAAACCAGATGTACCTTAATCCTTTTACTAAAAAGCTTAATCAAATGAAGCTTCTTGAACATTAAATTTAATATACTTAGCGAGTCTTACTAATAGAAATTACGACGAAACGGAAAAATAAAAAGTGTAATTAGTGCCGTTCAGAGGAAATAATAGTTGATTTGCATTCAAATTACTGACGCCATTTTGTATGGCGAATCTAATCTGTTATTTATATACCGCCAAGGAAGTGGTATTTACACTGCGCGACTGTGATCGCCTAGACTAGGCCCTAGAACAGTGGTTCTTAACCGGTGGTCCCTGGAGGCATTCCAAGTGGTCCACGAATACATTGTAATAAACAAGTGACGTGACGTGATGAGTCGAGTCAACACAACGCAAACGGCGCACAGTGGGCGAGAAATCGATCTACCCTTTCATAGGATTTTGAATAAAACCAAGTGGTCCCTGACAAGACAGACATCAAGGTACCCTCGTGACTTAAAGGTTAAAAACCACTGCCTTAGAACATTCCATAACACAACGGGTATATTGATAGAATTTGGAGACATCGCATATAAAGCATCCTCCTGAACTGACGGATTCTGAGCATAAAGTTGTAGCTTGGTCTGTATTTAAGTACCTAAAATAAAAAATAGTTTCTCTGAAAACTGGATAGATATTTCGTCATAAACTGTGAAGTTTATTACGTAAATTTCAGTATGTAAATTTTATAAAACAAAACCTTCATAGAGCTCGAGATAATGCAATATGAACCAGAACTATTTCATGCGGATACATTATGTTGATAGTTGTTTGGTGAAGGGTACAAGTAAAATCACTTTTCAGAATTAAAATAGAGTAATTTGAAGACAAAAATCACAGCGTTCCAGTCGAATCATGTAAATGCTCTAACAATTTACAACGTAGACAAGATGACATAGCTATTACCATGGAAAATTGTCTTCAATACGTCATTTGGCATTTATAATCTCCGAAACTGCGACTTACTTTAAAAGAGTTATGTACAGGCTAAGATATTAGTTATGTTATAAGGAAAATCTATTGAGGATTTGAGACTGACTGATGCTCGACTGGTTCCCAGAATTGTTTTTGAAGGCTTTGTAATTGTAGCTTTCGTAGAAGCAAAATCACATTAAGCTATTTTCATACAATTTATTCAGTTATAATTGATGAGATTGTGTAGTTTAATGTGCTATCGACTGGGCAACGACGAACCGTAGGTAACCATTCAAATCTATACTAATATTATAAATGCGAAAGTAACTCTGTCTGTCAGTCTGTCTCTCTCTTTCACGCCAAAATCACTGAACCGATTTTGATGAAATTGGCATAGAGATAGTTTGAGTCCCGGGAAAGGACATAGGATAGTTATTATTCCCGTTTTTGAAACAGGGACACGCGCGATAAAGTTTTTCTGTGACAGACAAAATTTCACGCGGGCGGAAAGCTAGTACTAAATAAGCATAATACCTATAACGTAGTCAAATTATTCTCTCCCTTACACGAGTTGTGTTGAAGTCTAGCTCTTAAATTACGTAATTGTTAGGCTTTAACGTGTGCATAGTAAATTAATTAATTAACTTTATAATACGAAAATTCTAGGAAAGACGTAGAGTGAAATATCGAAATAGGGTACACTATTTTAACATTTGCTCCATCTAGTTAAAGCACCTTAATTAAAGAATTATTTATTAAGCAACATAATAATAGTAAATAAGAAGTTATTCCAACTAAGCAGGTCTCAATGAACCCCGGTATAAGCACTCGCAATCAGCCCCTATCGAGAATCGAATCTGAAACCGCAGTAGAGCTTTGTAGTTCGTCAAATAATATTCTGAGAAGTCGCATTAATATAATGAATGATCTTTACCGATAAGATTGACACTAATGTCTTGAATGATAGAACAAACACATAAATCTATGGAACGGCCAGACTTGGCACATGACAACCAGTCACGACCAAGTCCGACCGCTCATATTAGCCATAAATAGAAATNTTATCCACAACGAGGAAGCTCTTGGCCTGCATCTCACCTGATTGTAGCTTTCGTAGAAGCAAAATCACATTAAGTTATTTTCATACATTTTATTCAGTTGTAATTGATGCTTTTGTAAAGAGAATGTAGAATAGTATTTATTTCAAAGAAAGACATACAAGCAGGAAAGACATAGGTACATAACGAAAGAGATACACAAATGGACAGATAGCTGCTTGTGCCCCTCTGACAAAAAGGCACCCGCTCAGTATACATCAAGACCGCGCCAGGGCTTGTCTCGAAACTGATTTTCAGCGGGGGCCCTGTGTAGTTTGAGTAGTTTAATGTGCTATGGACTGGGCAACGACGAACCGTAGGTAAGCATTCAAATAATAAACATAAGCATAATACCTATCTATAACGTAGTCAAATTATTCTCTCCCTTACACGAGTCGTGTGTTGAAGTCTAGCTCTTAAATTACGTAATTGTCAATAGGCTTCAACGTGCGTGTAGAAAATTAATTAATTAACTTTATAATACAAAAATTATAAGAAAGACGTAGAGTGAAATATCGAATTAGGGTACACTATTTTAAGATTTGCTCCATCTAGCTAAAGCACCCTAATTAAAGAATTATTTATTAAGCAACATAATAATAGTAAATAAGAAGTTGTTCCAACTAAGCAGGTCTCCATGAACCCCGGTATAAGCACTCGCAATCAGCCCCTATCGAGAATCGAATCTAAAACCGCAGTAGAGCGTTGTAGTCCGTCAAATAACATTCCGAGAAGTCGCATTAATATAATGAATGATCTTTACTGATAAGATTGACACTAATGTCTTGAATGATAGAACAAACACATAAATCTATGGAACGGCCAGCCTTGGCACTTGACAACCAGTCACGACCAAGTCCGACCGCTCATATTAGCCATAAATAGAAACTGAATCTTAAAATGTTTATATTATTACATAAAATTATAAAACAATCTTATATTTGTCCCGCGGAAATATGTGACAAAAAAGAAAATATTGCGAATTATTTGGTAACTCTATCTAGGCTTTTACCGTAACCGGATGATCGAAAAAAAAATCAATCATACTCTTTGTAAATACTTCGTACCTACAAAATACCTACCTACGTACTTGATTCTTTTAGATAACATTTTGTCGAATATTTTTGAGAGTAAAATCAAAATCAAAATCAAAATCAAAATTATCTTTATTTGTTTAGACTAATTAAATTAGTTCTTGCAAATCGTCAAATGCTATAATACGAAAATTCTAGGAAAGACGTAGAGTGAAATATCGAAATAGGGTACACTATTTTAACATTTGCTCCATCTAGTTAAAGCACCTTAATTAAAGAATTATTTATTAAGCAACATAATAATAGTAAATAAGAAGTTATTCCAACTAAGCAGGTCTCAATGAACCCCGGTATAAGCACTCGCAATCAGCCCCTATCGAGAATCGAATCTGAAACCGCAGTAGAGCTTTGTAGTTCGTCAAATAATATTCTGAGAAGTCGCATTAATATAATGAATGATCTTTACCGATAAGATTGACACTAATGTCTTGAATGATAGAACAAACACATAAATCTATGGAACGGCCAGACTTGGCACATGACAACCAGTCACGACCAAGTCCGACCGCTCATATTAGCCATAAATAGAAATTGAATCTTAAAATGTTTATATCCCAACTAATATTATAAATGCGAAAGTAACTCTGTCTGTCTGTCTGTCTGTCTGTCTGTCTGTCTGTCTGTCTGTCTGTCTGTCTGTCTGTTACGCTTTCCCGCTTAAACCTCGCAACCGATTTTGATGAAATTTGGCATAGAGATAGTTTGAGTCCCGGGAAAGAACATAGGATAGTTTTTATCCCGGTTTTTGAAACAGGGACGCGCGCGATAAAGTTTTTCTGTGACAGACAAAATTCCACGCGGGCGAAGCCGCGGGCGGAAAGCTAGTTATTACATAAAATTATAAAACAATCTTATATTTGTTCCGCGGAAATATGTGACAAAAAAGAAAATATTGCGAATTATTTGGTAACTCTATCTAGTCTTTTACCGTAACCGGATGATCGAAAAAAAAAATCAATCATACTCTTTGTAAATACTTCGTACCTACAAAATACCTTAAACCAAGCCCAGCCCAACCAAGGCGTTATTACGCCTTCAACCTCCTGCGAGCGGCACGCAGGACACGTGCTGCGCCGTCGCGGCCTCTTTAGACGCCACCAGACACCCCCGTATCTGATGGCCGAGGATGGCTTAAGATACATTGGGGGACACAAATGTCCCCTAAAATGATGTGCAACGCTTAATCACCACGTTTTGAGCCTGTGACGTAGCAACGAGAGCGAAGGCAAGTGAAAAGGAGTCTCTCAGACACTCCACTCAAAGCTTGCCACACTTGCTTCATTAATCCACTAGTGTATCTAAGGCAAAAGTGTAGACACATGACTTGCAGGATTTAGATTTACGTGTAGAGCGATTAGATTTGCTTCAGACATTGCTTGAATGGGCAAAGACAACTGCACCAAAACAATCAACCAATTTTGACTTTCACAGCCCAAAAACCACCTTCTTGTAAAAGCGTAAAGATCATAATTCAGAGACACTTCGACGTCAAAATCGTAGGGTTACGATGCAAAAAAAGATACACGAATGTGTGTTCTATTGTATGACATATAAGGTCTACGTGTTAATAGTTTTAGGCCATAAAGAGGTGAAGGCCCAGGTACCGTTGTTAGGTTATAAAGGCGCCGGTCGTTGACCCTGCGTGCGCGCAGCCGTGGGAATCTGATCTTTCGCGATATGTCGAACGCTCAAGATGGTTCTAGAAAGGGCTGCTGGACAAAAATTTGATAAAAAGACATGGAAATGTAGAAAACTAGGCTTATCAATGGTCTAGTAAAAGAGTAGATAAAGAGTGGAGAGAGTAGTAGAAATTACTTAGTAATACTAAAGAAAGATGTAGGAATTAGACTCTACATTGATAGAGATTATTTCGAGATCGATTTCGACTGCAGTTCCTAATCGTTATCAACATAGATTCATGTAAAGATCCTACGATAAATCGATAGGAATTCATGGAATACAAAATTTTACTGCGACAAGTATTAANTTTCAAATAGAATGAACGAAAATGAAATTATTTTGAGTGATCCTTGAATAAATGTTTTTGAGAGTTTCTCGCTGGAATGAGCGAGAACTCTCAAAAACTTACTACTGGCCTTGAAGCAGACTATATACGTCACAAAAACTCAAAAGAAGTTTTAAAAAAAAATGACGCACCTCGGAATGACACCTCCCTAAAATCACCTCGAAATCGCATTTTTGAAATCCAAGATGGCGGCGCGGCCATTTTGTTTTTCCATTTTTTTCTCACATTTTTTAGCACACCTTGGCAACCCTAACAAACCACCAAAAAAGAAAAAATTCAGGACCGAAAACAAAAAAGTTGGTGTTTCAAAAAGTGCCGCCATTTTGTTTTTTGGTTCAAAAAATCTAGTAAAGCTGGCAGTCGAAAAATCTAGTTTAAAACAAACACCAAAAATTTTACCCCCCTCCCCTCTAAATACCCTAAAAATACCCCTGATCAGTCAGTCAGTGAGTCAGTGAGTGGTAATCGAGCTTTATATAATATAGATAGACTAGCTTTGGTCGCCCGCTACGCGGGCTACAAAAGCTAGATCTGCGATGCTGGCCGCTCCGGGCTTCGCCCTACGCGGCGCTCGGCCTGCGGCCTCGCATTCGGAGCTCGGCCTTCGGCCTCGCAAAAATTACACGGGGCTGTTCCCGTTTGTCACTGTGCTCTTGTGCTTTTTTGACGCAACACAAGTTTAACTATGGTAACTCTCGGGATTTTAACCATCGCTCGGCCTTCGGCCTCGCCTTTCTGTCCGTCACTGGGCTCTAGTCCTTTTTTGACGCATTAAAAATAAATCTATGGCGACTCACAGGCTTTAAACTATCGCTCGGCCTTCGGCCTCGCCTTTATTTTCGGTTATATGGCTTAGTCTTTAGAATTTGGCACAAAAATCTATTTCGTTTTAAGCAATAATATTAAAATTAAAATAAATTCATTTATTTTTGCAAATAGGCTTTAAAGAAGCGCTTTTACACGTCCCAATATTAACCCTACCACTGCTTCGGGACATTTTGCATAGAAGGCAATAAATTATGCAAGATTTCAGTTGTCGTACATATTTCTTGATTCAATTAGCTTATCTACCTTAGTTGTTTGTTGGCTATATTACGGAAGTAGGTACCTATGAGATTATCCTAACAAATTATTTTATAATAATCAACTATATTGTAAAACTTATGCATTCATAAATAATAAAAGTAATAGCTAGTGTACTTATTTATTAATTTTATTGTCATTAAGAATGAATGTAGTCTATCATGATAATGTGCTGAAATTACAGAATGCTTTAAGAATAATACCGACAGGAGGCGCATCGTAGCGCTATCACCATTGATTACTATTTAACAATGCGCCACCTATTGATTTTATTTCCAAGCATTCTCTGTGTCATGCTCTGGGGCGGGACCACCTTAACGTAGGTACATAATATAACCTAAATAAAAGTTGTTTAGGAAACAGATATCAAAGATATTGAAGCCTGTGTGCGAGATAGTTAAGCCTGTGTTAGATATTTAAATCTGTGTGCGAGATAATTAAGCCTGTGTGTGAGATATTTAAGCCTGTGTGTTATTATAACTCAACCTACATTGTGCTTATTAATTAATTAATGAAGAAAAACAAAAAAATAGTTTAAATAGTATATTTATAATGATTAAACAATTATTCTACAATTTTTGAAAGCATACATTTGACTGTAATATTACTATGTTTCTGTAAAGGAGCAATCTACTTTCGTAATTGATCTATCATTTAGTACATTAAATAAAAAGACAAGCTTATAAGTGAAAAAAGTGCTACATGTAGCNAGTTCAAAAAGTTGACATAAATGGTGTTTTGTCTTCTGGGTCACCTGTGAAAATGGGAGTTCCGCAGGGGTCCATTCTGGGTCCATTCTTGTTTCTTATATACATTAATGATCTACCATATTTTGTTAAGGACTCTTGCGAAATCGTGTTATTTGCTGATGACACATCTTTGATTTTTAATATTGATAGAAGTAAAAATAACTTTGACGATGTAAATAATGCACTAACAAGAGTTTTAAGTTGGTTCACTACAAATAATTTACAACTCAATGCAAAGAAAACAAAATGTATAAAATTCTCTTTGCCTAACGTAAAAACAGTTAGTACCCAACAGTGTTGGCACTAATCAATTAATTTTTTAATCAATTAATTAATTTGATTAATTTTAATCATGATTAAATTAATCCTGATTAAAATAATCATGATTAAAAAAGTAATCATAATCATGATTAATTTGTTAATCATTAATCAATAATCATTAATTTGATTAACTTGATTAACTTCTTAAATGTTCTATCGATAACAATGTTAAAACNGGGTAAGAGCTTCATCGTCTTCAGGTGACGTAGAAACATGAGTTAGCGGACGGCTGTTAACTATGTACTCGGCTTCACATAGTAATGTTCGCAACACATCTTCGCGCGGGTGCTGTTCGTGTAGTATACGGTAGAGGGCGTTCTTCACTGAGCGCACAAGGCGTTCCCATGCACCCCCCATGAACGGTGCACCTGGTGGTATATACCTNTTGGTAAAATGAACCCTCGTGACTTAAAGGTTAAAAACCACTGCCTTAGAACATTTCATAACACAACGGGTATATTGATAGAATTTGGAGACATCGCATTATAAAGCATCCTCCTGAACTGACGGATTCTGAGCATAAAGTTGTAGCTCGGTCTGTATTTAAGTACCTAAAATAAAAAACAGTTTCTCTGAAAACTGGATAGATATTTCGTCATACACTGTGAAGTTTATTACGTAAATTTCAGTATGTAAATTTTATAAAACAAAACCTCCGTGGAGCTCAAGATAATGCAATATGAACCAGCGCTATTCTATTTCAAGCGGATTGTTCAAAACATTATTGCTGATAGTTTGGTGGGTCACAACAAGTCAAATCATTTTTCAGAATTAAAATAGGGTAATTTGAAGACAAAAATCACAGCATTCCAGTCGAATCATGTAAATGCTGTAACAATTTACAACGTAGACAAGATGACATAGCTATTACCATGGTAAATTGTGTACAATACGTCATTTGGCATTTATAATCTCCGAAACTGCGACTTACTTTAAAAGACTAGGTTGTGTACAGGCTAGGATATTTATTAGTTATGTTAGAAGGAAAATCTATTGAGAATTTGAGACTGACTGATGCTCGACTGGTTCCCAGAATTGTTTTGAAGGTTTTTTAATTTTTTTTTTTTTTTTTTTTTTTTTTTCCCCATCAAAATCAAAATCAAAATTATCTTTATTTGTTTAGACTAATTAAATTAGTTCTTGCAAATCGTCAAATGCTCTTAAGGAGCCTATACATGTCTCATTCTTTTTTTGCCCTACCAGCGCTTCGAGACAAACATTTGGCAAGTGCTGAGAAGAAGCGCCGCAACAAACTCAGTCACCACTGTCTGCCGGTTTAAAAATATAAAAAAATATAAAAAAGTAGGAAGTTACATACATTCAGAAGCAAGTTACTTACCACGCGCTCCCGTTGATAGAAGGTGGCCTTTAAGACGCCCATCTAGCACGAGACCGCGTGGCAGTTTTGAATAAATTTCTTTAGTGCCGTGCTAATTTCTAGGTTAATTGTTGCGTTTTGATACATATATTTTATGTCAGGTATATCTTTCCTTGACCAGTCCCCGAAGGCAGCGCCTGTTCACAGACATGACGTGTGAACCAGCCATCGCTTCACTCGACCATATTATAGGGAATGTAACGACCCGCCTCACAGTAGAGAGAGTAATAAGTAGAGGTATGTATGACGAACGAAAAAGAGATGAACGTTTAAAGTTAACAAACAGTAAGCATTGCATTAATCCAGATCCAGAGTTCAGACATATGGTCATGGCCATTTCCACGTATATCCCAAGTATTTTGGAAATCAGACAAGTTCGTTTATGTATAGACACAGAGGCGACGTGCGTCAAAATGCATTCAGGGTTGAGGCGAGCGCGTAATAGGAAACACTACGCGCTCGTAATGTCGTAATGCGTATGCAAATGACAGGGTTTGGTGCAACAGTGCAACTGTTTAGACGGCTTGGGATTTTACTTGGATAACAAAAACAATACTTCAGAGAATATCTTCAATGAAACGCATTTGAACATACATTCTTCTTCTTCCTCTGTCCCTTACTGATGAGGATCGCGAACACATTAATGTTTCTCCAGAGACTTCGGTCATAAGCTGTGTGGATGTCATAAGATACATTGGGGGACACAACAAATGTCCCCTGAAATGATGTGCAACACTTAATCATCACGTTGTGAGCCTGTGACGTAGCAACGAGAGCGAAGGCAAGTGAAAAGGAGTCTCTCGGACATTCCACTCAAAGCTTGCCACACTTGCTTCATTAATCCACTAGTGTATCTAAGGCAAAAGTGTGTCAGATGACTTGCAGGATTTTAGTTTCTAGTAAAGGAACATCTTACGTCTACGTGTAGAACGATTAGGTTTGCTTCAGACATTGCGTGAATGAGCAAAGACAACTGCACCAAAACAATCAACCAATTCTATTACAACCCAAAAACCACCTTCTTGTAAAAGCATAAAGATTACAATTCAGAGACACTTGGAAGTCCGAAATCGTAGGGTTACGGTGCAAAAAAAGATATACGAATGTGTGTTCTATTGTATGACATATAAGGTCTACGTGTTAATAGTTTTAGGCCATAAAGAGGTGAAGGCCCAGGTACCGTTGTTAGGTTATAAAGGCGCCGGTCGTTGACCCTGCGTGCGCGCAGCCGTGGGAATCTGATCTTTCGCGATATGTCGAACGCTCAAGATGGTTCTAGAAAGGGCTGCTGGACAAAAATTTGATAAAAAGGTCCAAATGGAATGAAAAAAACTAGGCTTATCTATGGTCTAGTAAAAGAGTAGAGAGAAAGTGGAGAGAGTAGTAGAAAATGACTTTGCAATAGTAAAGAAAGATGTAGGAATTAGACTCTACATTGATAGAGATTATTTCGAGATCGATTTCGACTGCAGTTCCTAATCTTTATCAACATAGATTCATGTAAAGATCCTATCATCCTACGATAAATCGATAGGAATTCATGGAATACAAAATTTTACTGCGACAAGTATTAAAAAAAACTTTATTAAATATCGTAAGCTCTTTATTGCACGTTACAGGTTACTTAAAATATTAACTTCTCCAACACCTGTCAGGACTATCAACCTCCTTCAAGCCATACAAAACGCTACAAAAACGTCCACAAACCTTAGGAATACATACCAACTGGTCCATAATAGGGTAAATGTCATGTCCGACATGAGATCCTACCCTGAATTCCATGTCTACATACTCAGCAGCATCCATCTCTCTCACACGTTATTAGGATCTTGGCAGGAGTGAAAGGGACAGATGGTTGGGTCATGGTAAAAATGGAGGCCAGGATAGACCCCCAGATGTGGGGTTAACCTAATGATCCGGAAGCCCATTCACAGTACAGTCGAGCGGTTTCTTATTAAGGATAATCTTATTTTCGCTTTCATAACACTTGTTATACAGTGTGAGTCACGTTAAAGTGTACATATGAAAATAGATGAAACTAGACCTATTTTTATCGTCAAAAAAGAGGTCAAAAATTTTTTTGAGTTTTTTTTTAAATTTTTTATAGAATTTTTTTTCTTCAAATTACTTATTGTAAAGAAAACGTAATAACTTTTAAACTAAGCGGTATATCCTGATAAAATAAAAACAGTAATAATGCTAAATAACAGGCGATACTAAAAAATACATAAAATACACAAAAAATGCCAACAAATAATAAAAAATGATACTTTTTGAAAAAAATCTGCTTAAAAATCTGTTTTTTTGGTTATTTTATAAATTTCTCCAAAAAATGCCCCTATAACAGGTGGTTTTTATTACTTTGTATTATTTTCTATCGTATTATCTTTGTAAAACCAAAAATCGCATGTCTCTATCCCTATCACAACATTTGCTATGATCGTTTGAACAAAGGCCTGCCACAACATTATTCTCCGCTACAGGTAGAGACAATTTTAATTTTAACTAAAATGCTTATTTTACTTCGAAATCTTTTGTTTTTATTTGAAATCTAACTTGTCTTTATCAAAATTACAAATCTAGAGCCATTTTCAGTTTTGTTGTTAACGAAGCGTTGAATGGCGCGCCCGGAGAGGCTTAGTTCAAACGATCATTGCAAACGTTGTGATAGGGATAGAGACATGCGATTTTTCGTTTTACGAAGGTAATACGATAGAGAATAATACAAAGTAATAAAAACTACCGGTTATACGGGCATTTTTTGGAGAAATTTATCAAATAACCAAAAAAACACGAATTTTTAAGCGGATTTTTTTCAAAAAGTATATTTTTTTTATTATTTGTTGGCCTTTCTTGTGTATTTTATGTATTTTTTTAGTATTGCCTGTTCTTTAGCATTATTACTGTTTTTATTTTATCAAGATATACCGCTTAGTTTAAAAGTTATTATGTTTTCTTTACAATAAGTAATTGGATGAAAAAAAATTCTATAAAAAATTTAAAAAAAATCTCAAAAATTTTTTGACCTCTTTTTTGTCGATAAAAATAGGTCTAGTTCCATCTATTTTCATATGTACACTTTAACGTGACTCACACTGTATGTAATCCATAGCGTGTGGGAGTACTTCTAAATATAGAAAAGAACTATTCATTGAACGCCTACATATTTGTTGGGAAAATGGCCATCAATATTCTAAGCATCAATAGAACGTGAACTGATTGTAGTTTGATATAGCCCGTCAATTTCTTGACCCACACAGACACTACTATACTAGGTTTTATTATTTAAAGTTAAGTTGAAAGTAGGTAAAATCTTACCAGATCAAATATCCTGGAGATCAATGAGCCTCTGTCCTCATTGTTCACAACATCTATATGTTCCCTGATGCAATACAGATGAAAAGATGATTATACGAGCAAACAATAATTTATCTATAGGTATTAGAAGACATCTTCATGTAGATTTCTTATGATTTGTTTATGAACTCTTGCTTTAAAAATATTTACCGCTAGCAGGTTGACATTTAACACCTCGTTGACACTTATCATTTAAATTGACAGGTGGATTTTTTGAAGGTCGTTGAAGACTATGGTTGAAGATGAAAATATTGTGATTGAAAAGGCCGGCTATTGTTGATCTTGGTGATTAAATATTTTTCATAATGGAGTATTAAATTACGCGTTGGTAGAGCCTGATAAATAGTAACTCATTACGAGGTGAATGATGGAATAATTTCTTCCCTGATATAAAACTATGAACAGCGCGTAAGTTCCAAATGAATGTTGTGGGAATGCCATTCGAGATTTCCACCGTGAAATGAAAATGCAGAATTCCTGGAATAATTCATACAAGGAATATCGGAAGTGGGCGTTATTACGGCGACGACAACGGGCCCATTCAGCCCGCCGAAGGACGCCTCTCAATGGGCTTAGCCTGGACGGAGGGCCGAGGGACGGGAGGCAGCGAGTTTACAGCGCTTACCTCAAGTGTAGATTCAAGTTTTTAATGAGGGGTCGTCATCATCATCATCATCTCAGCCACAGGACATCCACTGCTGAACGCCCTATGTTCAGCAGTGGACGTCCCCAATGACTTCCACATCGCACGATTGGTAGCGGCCTTCATCCAACGCCTTCCTGCTACAATTCAATAAGGGTTATCGTTTATTGACTTAACAGATGGCACCACTACTGGCAATTGAAATGACCCTACTTTACAGTGATGCCATCCTGGCGAGTGCGAATGCGATAATCCTCCTACCGCTTCAGCAAGGCAACTTTGTTCTTAGCAGGCAAGGCGCACTAGCAAGTGAAGACCATACTCTATAATGGCGCTCTAAAACGAAAGCATCTTAAGAGACTCTGATATGCCTGAAAATTAGTGTAAGCTTCTTTCATTTCCATTTTAAGGGATGTGATTAGTCGTAGAATGTCATAGTACATATCTATACTTAAATCAGCCTAAAATTCAATAATAGGTACTTGTAATTTTCATTAACACACAATCTGTAAGCTCCTGGCATGTACCAGCACACACAGCGTTCCATTCCTGCCTCTTTTGTGAGCCTCCGTCACTCTTTTCAACCCTCTTGCAAGGGATGCGAAAAATAAATTATGTTTCGTGTATTGACATAAGTAACGAGGTTATTATACAACTGCCGCACTCGGGTTCTCATGCAAATTACGTCATTTATGTGAAATGCCATTCAGATTTTTGGTGACGGGTACAAATGGGAACTAAGAGATCGGCAAAAAGGGTGTATAGGTATTTATTGTGTTGTGTATGATGCTTAACAGCCTTTTAAGATGTAAGGAAACTTCACGTTAAATAGCGATTTAAACAAGCAGACAGTGGTGACTGAGTTTGTTGCGGCGCTTCTTCTCAGCACTTGCCAAATGTTTGTCTCTAAGCGCTGGTAGGGTAAAAAAACTCATTAAACTCGAACGGTTCGAGGGTAGGTGGGTAGTTGGAAACCCGTCATCTGCTAGACTATTGAGTGAACCCACTCCAAATATAAATACATTTAGCTTGGCGAGAAAGGTTAACGGTCCCGTATTTAAATTACTGTCCAAAAAACTTACTTTATTTATTCTTAGCAGTTGCATGCCTACTCGCAAACGAACGATTCTTTCAAGAACTTTATCGATTATTTTATTAATTCCCAGACCAGTATCGGCAGACTAAGTTCATTAAGGTTCAGTGTGCCTACCATGAGTTTACGTTAGGTGAGCTCGCTAGCGAATACGTCAAAAAATTCTATGAAGATTTTATTTCTTGAAAGTAGCCGCTAGGGGCGCTGCACAATATGTCATACATTTAAATGTCATTTTTTTACGCAGTCGCTAGCGAGCACACCTAACTTAAACTCATGGTAGGCACACAGATCGCACGCCTGCAGGGCTATTCCAAATCGCCGCGTTTACGTAGCTTCAGGTATATCTGTCGCTGTTGCTTATGCTGACTGCGCTTTGTGCGAGAGGGATGGAAACATTCGAACTTTGTATTACGTTTTACGGAGTAGCCCAGCTGTTGTCTAGCACAGCGAAGCGACGTGACGACAGCGAGCCTCCGGAGCTTACCACCACCGGCGGCAAATAACACGCTAGCACGTAATATCGTATAAGACGAGCGAAGATTAGATAAAAATCTGCTGTTATCCGAACAGAGGTTTAGCCCTTAGCTCAGTGGTCAGTGTAATCTCTTAGGAGGTTCTGGTTTCTACTAACAAAACTATCTTAAGCGGATTACAGAGCAAGAGCCCGTGAACCTCAGACCTTCGTGATTTTATAAAAAGTTGATTGTCAGCACATGCTCCCAATCAGAGAACGATGGATCATGTCATGAAGTTTGAATGATCGTGGTTTTGGCAACTACCCTAGAATGCTTGCCTGGCAAACAGGACTATTCCCACCTCTCGTTCCCACCACTGCAACTCCTGTGTAGCCAGGATCTACAGCTTGACCGCCACAAAAACCCAACCAATGAAGGTCAAGTTTGTCCCGGGGGAAAGTTAAACTGTCATTGGACCCGCAACGAAATTAATCAGAAGAACATAGGAGGAGTTCGAAATTAAGGTTCGACTTCCCTCCATTGCAAAGCGGATGACAGGTGACAAACAAAGGTTTAAAACCTTTAAGAAAAAGGTTATGCACCACGGACAATAAATTAAATTAAGGGGGCCTATCTTATGAGCAATTAGCAACTACCTGCCAATAATATTTTTCACAAAATCGCCTAAAAGCACGGAAATTTTTCCTTGTCGCGACAAGATCGGTGTAATAAATTGCGGTAACAGATGTATGTTGTATTGAATTAAGCATTATATCACGTTCATGTTTCCAAAGATCACACTCCCACAAGATATGATGGGCAGACTGCTCATGACTGACATCAGTGGAACACTCGCAAAAGGAGACGGAACTTGCCTGGCAAGGAGTTGTATCGGTCAAAACTCTGGCTGATGAGGAAACATCATCTAATTATTGCCCAAATTCGACATGTCAAGATAATATCACTGACTGAGAGTTTGCTAAGTTCATTCGTCCATGACGAATATGGTCATTGTTAGTTGACGACACCTACGCGTGGAAACAAAAGTGAAATCAGGCGCACTTGTTTACTATTTGCCAAACGCCGATATCCTCGAGTCATTTCTTCGCATCGATCCGCCTCTGTTGTTACACCAACAAATCCCATAGCACATCAAACTGGAGGCCTTTACATGCCACGATCATAAGACCAAATCTGGATTGTAGAGTCTTTTATGACAATATCTAATTAAAGAAACAACGCAGCTCAGTCAGTTTTTATAAGCGACACGTCCAAAAGCGTTTAATCAAGCATTAAAAATATTATTTTCCTAAGATCTCCCCATCCTTCCATTATAAATTCCAAATTCCAAAAGTTGGATATACCGGGAATTCTGGGTGAAGCTCTCTTCCAACTTTGGCCTGATTATCACTTTCCTTCAGGTGTTACACAGGCTTAGAGTTCTGTCCAGGGTCGACTTCTGCCACTTTTTGACATGGAATTTTTTGTTTGATTGACGCCATATTAATGGCGTAGGTAGACAATCGTACGACCATCGTATCGGACCTTATAAACTCATCCACGTGGAAGCCAATTGGGTCTCTCATTCCCCGGGTTACGGCGTTAGATCGTGTGTAATCGCCGGCTCGGAGTGATCCGGAATTTTCGCTGTCGGCACTGTCGGAGATTGTGAAACTAGACGCGAGCAGCCACGGGCGATTGGACGTATTGTCCCAACAAACAAGGATGTTAATTGTTATCTTGCAAACAAGAAAGAAGCAGGATTAGAAAATAATGCACGGCATTTAGTTTGGTCCTTCCGTTTCTTTCTGTACAAACAGTTTTCCTTTATGAAAGGTCACGGAGGCGAGCATTGCGCGTTATTCACGTTTATTTCCTACATTTGCTAAATCTTTGGATAAAATAGGAGACAACATGACGCTGTGTATCCTAAGATTCCCAGGCTTATTTATAGACAATCGGGTAGGTAGTGGAGATCGTGATTGCATCTGGCTGTCAAATCACTTGCGTTCAGCAACTGTAACTCTACCTTGCTTGATTGCCGTCATATCCCCAGTCATATTCAAATGCCAAACTACTTTGTTGGATTAACTTAGTTCGCTGTATACACAGCTTAATAGCAGTAATAGATGGTCATTCGCTTTCTCAATTTTAATTCCAAACAAATTCTCTCTCTGAGTTGTCTGAAGATTACTTTGTTACAAAAAGACCATCATTGCTAAGTTCAAACTTGTTGCATTTCTTCCAACTGCTTATTGTGTAGCTATCAGATCGAATCAGTAAGTATTCAGGTGGCTTGCCTACTTAAAAACCTATAAACTAGACAAGAAGAAAGCCCACAATAACCATAGACTTCGAGATTTCCCATGCTGTAATTTTTCGCACCATTCTACTATCTTATGGCATCGTTACGAGATATGATCTAATATCATCGTCATAATAGAAAATAATAATTGTTATCATGTAGCTAAACAACATCATGTAGATGTTGATTGAATAGAAGTTGTTAATGTAAGTAATTACAAATTAAAATTCATCCATTCCTAACTCTTTGCAGTTACAGAAAAACTTACGAGTAGGTATGTCAACAGCGAAATTAGGTCGAATATTTTGTACAGTGAGAATACTTTATGAAGCTGCATCCCAATTATTCAGTCGACTCCATAATATTGCAGAATATTGATTTCAGAAGCGAGTTTAGTTTTATGTCGAGGTATTATAGACAGAACATCCACCCTTTCTTAGTAGAAGGGACCAAATTAATGGAATTATTTCAACTACCCTCCACAGGATCACGAAATACTTTTCGAATGGACTTAATATGCAATAAAAAATTTGAATTTGAATTTAAATTATGTCATTCTGCGAATTTCTACACCCCCCAGTTCCAGACGCGATTCGAAACCAATATCTCTGCGACTTCCACGGAGCTCAATCTGCTTGCACTCCGAATGACGTCATAAAAAATAACAATGCCAAACGGGGACAACATTATGCGAAGATTGCGGGTGTGCAGGCGAGATAGCTGCTTGGAAAGGACATAGCGTTGCAAATTGCGGTGTTCGGTGCGGTGTGACCGACGGACACAAGTCGTTCGGTTTTATGTAATGAAAACGATCTGGCGGCGAGGGCATGGAGACGGTTGTAATACTGCGGGTAGCTGCGAAACGTTCCTAAGCCTAGGACAAGCCACATTCGTTAATCGAATCGGTTAGTTACACTCTCAGAACTAACCGCTTACAATTTATGCTGGTAAGCAAAGGTTTTGAGAAATAAAAAAACAAGAAGGAAGAAACGTGATAAAGAAGAATTTGACAGTATTTTCAATATTCTTCTATCGTTCATAGAATTCATAGAAAACAAACCACTTCAGGCGACAGGCGGCACATACACAAAATATTGTGATACATATGTATTTCTAATACAACACATGATGTAACCAGTGTAGGTAAAAGTCAATAAATCACCCTAATAAATGTTCCGCATCGACAACTAACAAGTTAAACAACATGTTGAGCAACTTAATCGACCTGAAATCATTATTTACTGTTCATTAACTAAAATAAAATCAACAACATACGAGTAATATTGCATGCACTCATAAACAAGCTTTTAACTCCCAAATAGAGCTTTTAAGCAGCCTGAAGCTATTTTAACGGCGCAGAACACAGAACATCCAAACGCGCGAACGGATGCAATGGAGGATGCGCGATACGCAGGCGGATGCGATACGGATGCAGCGGCCGTTACCAGCCGTTACGAAATAGTTTGCAGTTTAATGCTTTGAATTTGATTTCGAATGTTTTTCAGTTATTATTTGTTTTATGTTTTTTTGGGTGGACGTAAGTTTTGTTCGTAGTAAGTTGCGATTGTTGATTGTCACATTCAATTTTCACATCATTTGATGCTGTGGGTAGATTTTATGAACTACCTACACAGTGGCCACTATTTTCTATATTCGTTTTGTGTTGTTATTGTTTATAATTTGTGCTTACTGTGTTCAATAAAGTCTTTTTCTTTCTTTCTTTCTTTCTTTACCTGTCAGTTGAATGTTACACAATTTCTAAAAATAAATCATTTGTGAGGGGAAATAAATGATTTATTTAACTAATCTATCCAATAAGTGGCTTTGTTCGAAGTAAATAACAATAAATTAATTACAACAAGTAGGTAGTTACGTTTCATTAATTTGTAGAGCCTACCTGTTTTGTGTAAAAATATTTAATACACAGACAAGAAAATCTTCGATTTGTGTGGATAGATAAATTGCTTCTTTCATTAATCACTACCAGATCGCTGTCACAAGTGCACCATTGCTAATATTTCATGAATAAACAAACAGGAAAATCAAGGGTTATTGTTATTCGACGAAAATAACACTCCCATGATTACTTGCCAAAATAACGTTAAAGTTATAACGAAATTGGTACCGTCAGCAACGACACCTGATCGCGAATGATGGATTACTCTTCAACTGACTGGTACAGCCCGCAAAAAACTCTAAACAAACTCCTTTGACACGGCAAACGTGGAGGCAACAAAGGTAGAGCCGGCAAAAACGCGCACACGGAAAAACAACGATAAATCCGCCATTAGGTTTTTGTAATGTTTTTGCTGACGCTACATTTGGTAATTAGGAACGTAGACGTCTAAATTGGGGATAATCTTGAAAGTTTTGAAAGACTAGAAGAATGTTATTAATAGGCAAAGCACAAAACGCACGTTTTTCACTAAATTATTTGAATAGTTTTGGAGCTAAATATTTTCACTATTTTGAAACTTGATTGTTGTGTCATAAAAATTGATTGGCTAGTTGACATAATTAACCATTATTAATGTAACGATCATACAGTGCGCTTTATTTTAGTGCAACACTACCTGACACAGATCGTGGTCATAGACATAGAGCTTACCAGTTACTTTTAGCAAGGCAGTTAGTAGTTCAAGTATGGTTTTACCTGTAACAAATAAACAGATAATCGTTAGTAATCTTCACTAATTGACACATAATAGGTACTGAAGTTTTACTAGTGTTTTACTGAAGGGAACTTCAGTCACTTCTGTAAAGCTCTAAAAAAATGCCAACCGAATTGAGAACCTCCTCCTCCTCCTTTTGTTGAAGTCGGTTAAAAATAAAACACAGGAGTAGAAAATCTCTAGGTTTCAGTGACCATTTGAGTTCTAAGCGGCATTTTCTCTAAATGCAAATACATTCATCATCAGAA
The DNA here is from genome assembly GCF_004193835.3 of Ostrinia furnacalis. Lineage (NCBI taxonomy): Eukaryota > Metazoa > Arthropoda > Insecta > Lepidoptera > Crambidae > Ostrinia > Ostrinia furnacalis. Next base: position 624,679 of record NW_021134301.1, on the reverse strand, counting down.
TCCGCAAGCAAGAGGGCATAATCCAGCAGTTGGCTTAGAAATAAACGTGTTAATTAAATGCACACAGCCGGGCCCGGTCAGCCCGCACTCGCAGGGTTACCAGCTTTAGGAAATGATGCAAAGGAAAACAACCCTTAAAGTGTGGGTAATAACTCGTTTAAAGTGGTCATTTTGCCCCCTTTAAACGAGTTATTACGTTATAACGAGACCTTCACTGGTAACTTTTTATTGGCGATCAAGCTGCAGATCCTGGCTACACAGGAGTAGCAGCGATGGTAACGAGAGGTGGGTACGGTCCCGTTTAATAGCTTTAAAAAACCTTAAAACCTACAAACCTCAAGAACGACAGTGTCATCTCAGAACACAGCGTGTTGTTGTTTGCATCTAATGCCTTCCCGCAACCTTTACTAACCCTTACAATTTGCAGTATAAACTAAAAGAAGTTTCCTTATTTATTAAATGACATGATAGCTGTAGCGCGAGTTATGTCACTTGGAATAAAATCCTGTGTCAAACGAATGGGACGAATACTCTACTTCTAAAAAGTCTGTTAGGACAAAACATTTTCTAAATCTAAACATTTTATTAAAATGGGCTTGCTCTTTGTTACAATTATTTTACCCGAGGGTAGTGAGGATGTCGTGTCTGATGTTACGAGCTAACGCAGAAGAACCCATGTCTTATTTATATGTTTAAACTGGTTATATCAGTACCTATCTACTTTGTACACAAAATAATTTCCAAATGAGAAAACTTTCTGTTTATTTATAACCGCATCCGACCAGAAGAGGGGTCAAGTTACATCCCACGAATTAAATTAAAATCGAAATTAATATTTTTCAGGTTTTAATTTATATAATTATTTCATTTCGTAATCAAAAAATAAGTCGAAATATTGGGATCATAGTTTAAGTTTCAGTTTCACTTAGGGCTGATTTTTAAATCGTCAGATATCTTTTAACTGAAGAATAAACTTGTCATTTTGACATATTTTCCATACTGAAACCTGAAACTGTCGATTAGCCAAACTTATTCTTCAGTTAAAAAAAGTTATCCGACGATTGAAAAATAAGCCCAAAAGCCTTGATCACACGTACCGAGCAAACGGGCGAGACAGTGCTCTCGGCCGAGTACTCGGTGTGTATGAACATTACGCCGAGTGCTCGGCCGAGCGCTTGAGTATGTGACCCGCTCACCCAACTGTCTCGACCGAGTAAACATTTTACTGTCTCGCCCGTTTACTCGGTACGTGTGATCAAGGCTTAAGTCTAAGAAGACGAAGTCTTTACAGACAAATATTGTAAATTATCCTAGCCAAAAGACACATCAAAAGCTTTATCTAGGTATAGATATAATAGATAACCATGTTCTTTGATCTCTCACTTTGACAATATCCAGGTACTCTGGTTAAACCTTGTTAAATCCAATTGAAGTTTGCCAACCCTCGGAGACGAGGGTAGCGTCTGCAAACAACGTCGGATTGCTTAGATCTCGCGGACGCTGTTTATTCATATATTTATATTATGTTGATTTCCTTATGCTATTATGATCATAGTGACATAATAACGAAGGTATTATGTAAAAAAAATATAGTATTTATTAAGCAAATTTAGTTTCAGGTCGTTATTTAGAGGCTACAGGCAAAAAATCAATTCAATTGTATTTTCAACTCTGTACTTTATATTAACTTTCGTTATTTTACCTATCATATCGACATTTCTGAAATGTTAATACAATCCAATGGTAAGTTTTGTATTTAATTTATACGTGTTTGTGAACGATGAAAAACTTTTGTATAGCTTCCTTGATCGAGATTAAGATTGTTATTGTGGTTGATAAGTATAATAAGCAAGACTAAAATAACAGTTAATTTATTTAAAGCTACAACAATCGCAGTGCCGCCAACAACTCATAATTTTAATTAACTTATGTACTTAGATGAAACTACAATCGAGATCCAGAACAAACAAGCAACCATCTACAAAACTACTTCATTATCTCGATACAACCACCGCGCCCTAGAGATTGGGGTAATTTGTCGGGTAATTAGCACCCGAACGGGGTAAATACCTCGGGTAACTCGTCTGGCAAATGGGGTAACGCGTATCTGACAATGGACGTAGATTAGGACTCTTGATATGCGTGCCAGTGACAAGTTGGTAAGTACACTCGGCATCAAAGAAATAGCACCTCCGCGACAATAATTTTAAAGATTTTCTTCTGACAAAATCATGGTGCCCCACCAATATTGGTGTTATTTGAAAGCCCAATAAATAAAATTGAAGACAAACATTTTTTTTTAAATTACTTGTGTAAATGTGACTTGTAAAAAGCCTCACTTGTCACCAATTAGGCCTATTTTTGTGGTTATGAAACCAAATAATGATCTCACGTGTCCTCTTTAACAGATGGATAGCGATTTTAACAGTTTTATAACCATAGAAGTTGGCTCAAGCGTCTCAAGCTACCTGTCGCTTTAAGAAGAGACACTGGATCCTTCTAAAGACACATTTTTGGGGTATAATCCGTATAATGGTGAGAAGTGGGGATGTATACGTTTGAAAGTGCTTCGCAGGAGGTGCGATTTATTTGATGCCGAGTGTATGTTGCTGTAATGGAATTTAAATTGTGTGCCGATGACATTCATTACACAGCTAGGGCTAGAATCGCCTGCTATTGTTATTGTTAGTTTCTCAGAGAAACTTTCTTCGTTTCGGGTCTTAACTAGGACATTTGTGGTAGCTGTAAAGCCATCTTAGTTGGTTTCTAATTACTGTATTTCAGAAATATGTAGCCCCTATGTAGACTGACCTCTCAACTGGACGTAGTCTTATGTAAATTGGAGATCTTGGGTGATTGGACGCTTAACTGAAACCATATTAACGCTTGGTACACAGCTACAATCTAAGAAAGAGCTTAAATTATTTTATTTAATGATGATCTATTAAGTAAGCAGTATCTATTCTATTAGGTAAGATCTATCAAGGGTCGTGCAGGAGAAGGTTGAGGGCACAAGAGCGCGCGGCAGGTCGCCCATGCCTGACCATGACTGACCAGGTCAAAACCGAACTCAATGGTCCACTCCACGAGTGCACAAGAAAGGCTGCAGTGCGGGAGAAATGGACACGGATTGTGAGGCTTGCCACCGGACCTGGTGTGACGACCACGACCACTCTGGCAAGAGTGTAGCGACGAAGAAGAGGATCAGGATTCCAAGCCCCTGATTAAAATGTAAAGCAACAATTTCTTAAAATGTACTGTACTGTACCTTGCCTTATTGTATCTGGTGTGCCGATTATACATTCACACAACATCATCAACCGCTAATATTACCGCCAAAGTAATATAAACGTGTTATTCCAGCTAATCTAATACCTCGTTACAATATTTCAGCAGTTCCGCGCGTCACGTCAGCCCAAGAAATTGCCCTTCAGGTGATAACCGATTAAGGCGGAATGAAAAACCTGCCACGGCTGATTTATAGGCTCCTTAATTTCCACATGAATATTATAGTACCAGGACACTGACGCTTGCCAGGTGGTGTGAGGCTTGGCTGGGAGCCATTATTAAAATAGCATATTCGTAATTTTAAAATATTTATAGGTATAGGCTTACTGTAGGAGAATACCTTGGCATTAAGGTCGCCTTTTAGACCCTAATATGTGCAAGTTAAAAGTTGCACTTTTTCGGCAAGTTTGCTTTATTCACAAATGAATAAAGCAAACTTGCCGAAAAAGTGCTCGAGGAACGTTTTAAAAACTATCATAGTACCAAAATATTGGTCAAACTGAATAAGGCTGAGTTGCACCACCTAACTTTGACCGTAACTACGAGTATAACGATAACCGGTGTTTTTTGTATGAAGTTTGACAGATTTTTAATGTTTGTCAACCAGTGCTGTTGTGCAACCCAGCCTTAAACGCAGAGTAAATACAAATGAGTAGGTCATCTTCATAGAAACGCACCGAGCGCGGTTCGTATGTGAGCGCAACACCCCGCTAATCCACGCCTACCTACTCATTTGTATTTACTCTGCTTAAAAGTGTTTTTTATTTTGATCCTGTCATATTTCGTTACTTAGCCTTGGTTGTCCCTTTGCTTGGCCTTTTAAATATCACAAGATATCAAATCCAGAGCCTGTCAATTGAATATCGTGACTCTAAAATATCGAGTAACTCAATTGAAAGTTATAGTCATTAGTCACAGCTTTCAATATTTCAATTTAAGTTAATATTCAATAGTTCAATTTAAGTGAACTCTTCGCAAGCTCACCTGCCTCGTTCAGAAAAGCATTGCACCAATCTATCAAGGATGTGAGTTAAAAAAAAGTTAGCTCGAGAGTTGACATCTATTTCATGAATTGGTCAATACGTAGAGATTGTTGCGAATCTTACCTTTCCCTCTGTCATGGCATTCGCTTACTCAATTTTGTGTCTGAGAATTTTTAATAAAAAGTATTAGTTCATTTTCCCAGAACTTATTGCGTCCGATACAAAACATCGAATAAGATTATCAAAATAGAATACCTTTAATAACTCTATAGAATATCTTAAATTTATTTTTTTGCTCTTCTGAAAACCTATTTCTAGATCCAAACACAATTTCCATGTCCATAATAAAATTCATAAATGTATTTATTTTCGCATTGCCCGTATACAAAAATAGCTTATCTTACTTGTTTATTAATTCGTAAGAAAGACGCTATATTTAAGGTTTATTATAAGGGTTTTACTAGGTGGACCGACGATCTGGTAAAGGTCGCGGGAAGAGCCTGGATGCGGGCAGCGCAGGACCGTTCATTGTGGAAAACCTTGGGGGAGGCCTTTGTCCAGCAGTGGACGTCATTTGGCTGAAACGAAACGAAATAAGGGTTTTCCCTAAATGATGTTAAGTGGAAGGTACAGTACACTAGACTACATTTATGTTGCAAAATAGACCGTATTGTAAAGAGATAAGACGCTAAATATTTCGTTTATCTTGATGAGCTAAGAGCTTCGACTCAGTTCAACGCCAAAATGAGAGTTATTACATTAATGCGCGTTACATTGTTTCATTACGATGTTGTAATCAAAATTAATTACATCGAAAACACGGTAATTTGATTTAATGAAGCTAGAGCCAGGTTAAATCCAGTGAAAATCATTTAAGAAAATATTTTAAATCTATATCTATAAAAGTGACTGACTCACTCACTCACTCATCACGAAATCTCAGAAACTACAAGTACTAGGAGTCACAAATTTTGCATGGGGGTTCCTTTTAGAACATAGGTGCTCACTAAGAGGGGATTTTGCAAAATTCAAACCCCTAAGGGGGTGAAACGGGATCCACGCGTACGAAGTCGCGGGCGACTGCTAATAGTTATCTTATTCTTCCTTCTACTAACATGGCAGTTGTAAATAGGTGTAATTTGTTACAAAAATGTGTAGTCTGATTTGTTTCATAAATATATTTTTTGTTAAGTAAAAGTTTATTATTCCTTGTGTTTCTGTTACGAAACTTAACGGACAGTTAACTAAAGTAGCGATTGATAACCGAAAATCAATTCTCCAATTCCTGCTGTTAGTTTTTAACCGAAGTCGGAACTTGGCAAACTAATCCTAAATCACGAGAGAAAGCCAAGTATTTACTGTTCCCAGCTAAGCAGGGTCGGCCGAACTAACGCCTGTCAATGGCAGGCGAGGCAGGTGGCGGGTAGGCGCCCCAGCATAGATATGACAGCCAGTACATTATAAACAAATGTAAGTAATAATTTTATTATTGACGGGATTGCTACCGTGTGCCTTAATTTCAAGTTTCCGATATTCCGGCGCTGTTGCAAGCGCCATGGTCGCGGAGTAACTGAGGAAACTTGCGGTTGCGGGTGACATATCGGTCTACCCTCACCAACTCACTATTTTCTCGCAACTGTTCTCGGCACACAATACTACAGTAAGGGCCATCCCGTCAATTATGTTAATGACCATGAAAATGTTCACAGATTTTGTCGTATTACATACAACATAGAGCTCCTGGGTGGGATAATTATGGTTCCATAACCATTTTTTTGGATCTAACCAACCATTTAGGATATGTGGTGTACTCTGGCGAAGAACGAGTTCTATCTACTATTTATACATCTATACATGTATATAAAAGCGAAAGGTGACTCACTAATCACGAAATTTCAGAAACTACAAGTGCTGTATTTTGCATGGGGGTTCCTTTTAGAACGTGGGTGCTCACTAAGACGGGATTTTGAAAATTCAACCCCTACGGGGATAAAACGGGATCCACGCGTACGAAGTCACGGGTGGCCGCTAGTTTATAATATTCTTGTTACAAGAATCAATGTTTTAAGACATGATGAGATAAACTTATGTTGGCTGAACTAACATGTGATATATGGAAATTGGAGTTAGGTACATGTTTAATTTATTTTATATGTCTACTTTTGATCAATCTTTGAACAGGTAACTGGCGTTTACTGTGGTGTAGTGAGTGAGTGTTGTAACTAGTTCAATTACAGGAAATGAGGAGGGTTATGAGTAAGGTTTCCAATTTCAAAATCGAATCGAATGTTCGAGCGATTAGCTAACTACAAGTAGGTAAGTACCTAAAAGTATATTCGGTACGTCAAATTATCTATCTCTATCGCTTCCAGTGGCTCTTTCAAGAATGAAAAATAACTTTTCACGCTCAAAAATGATGAAAATATGGATATTTTAAAATTTTGTAAGGTTTTAATTGGTACACTTGGCAAATTATTCTTTTCTATTCTAGAACAAGTAACTTTCAAATGTAACATTTTGAAAACAAATGATTTTCATGATTTAGTTATAAATTATGCAATCTATCTAAGGTACTAATATTATAAAGCTTGAAGAGTTTTATTTCTTTCTTTGCTTGAACGTGCTAATCTCAGAAATTACTGGTCCTATTAAAAAAAACGTTTTGTGTTGGATAGCCCATTTATCGAGGAAGGCATCCAATAGGGGCAGAGCAGTAATGAAAAAATGTTGCAAAACCGGGAAATATTTTATTTTAACTATTTTCACGCGGGCACAGGTCAGCTAGTAGGTACTATAAAATAGCATGATTTGTTGTTGACTCGCACCAGACGTCGTAATGAGATGATAGGTCCGCTATCTACGAGCGATTGATATTCAAGAGGAAGTCAAGGGCCATCCAAGCATCGCTGATCGGAGACGTCCGGAGGGGACATCATGGATGGATCCATCTGGTAAGTACCAGACGGTAAGAGAATTATCTATACTAATATTGTAAATGCGAAAGTAACTCTGTCTGTCGGTTTGTCTGTCTGTCTGTCTGTCTTGCTTTCACGCCTAAACCACTGGACCGATTTTGATGAAATTTGGCATAGAGATAGTTTGGAGTCCCGGGAAAGGACATAGGATAGTTTTTATCCCAGTTTTTGAAACAGGGACGCGCGCGATAAAGTTTTTCTGTGACAGACAAAATTACACGCGGGCGAAGCCGCGGGCGGAAAGCTAGTAGATTAATATACAGACTATGCTTGAGGCTAGGGAACTACCAAATAAAATGGCTGTAACTATTTTAATGAAACATTCTAGTTTTGTTAACGGGAAAGTATTGTTTGTAACGAGTAGACGTTAAATCGCTAAAGCGATCGTAATCGCTTTTGGGTTTTGATCTTAATTATGTAGAATGGCCTGTGAATTTCATAATTTTGTTTTAATTGTTTGTAGCTATCACAGAACTCGCGATAAGGACTTTCTAAGACGGACCAAAACGGTATATATACAACTTTTTGAACAATGATTGATTAATTTAAAATAGCACGAGACGCTTGTCTTATCTCAAAAGAGTTCTCGATTAAAAAAGGATCTTCAAGGCGGACGGGAAAAACCGGCAATTACGAAAGACAGGCAAATCGGGGTCGCATTGACACAGGAATTTTATTAGCCGGGATTTATCGGGTTCCATTTGCATTATAACAATAACGATGGGAATTCCCGGATTTTCGGGAGATTCGACAGTTCTCGGGTAATTTTAAGTAGCTTTTGAAACGTACGTTAAGATGGCGAGACAGCTGGGAATGGCATTCGTTTCTTTTCAATCTAATTTCAGTAGACTTCACAGGGTTTGTGATAGGTTATATTTTATGTGTGATACTGCCGGAAAAAACATAATATTGCACAGTGTGTGTGTGGCTTTAATTACAATAATATAAAGGAATGAAGCCACGATAGTTGGACGGTGAAGGGGTCGAACCGGCCGACTGGAGTACCGAGGAACGCGGGTTCGAATCCCGCCAACGCTCGACTGTTGTGGTGAGCCCACTCGTGACACAAGTTTATTTAGCTTAGTACGAGGGGCTAACGAGACTTAGTAATTTATGTAAAAAAAATATTAATATTTATTAAAAAAAAATGCTGCACTAACTACTTATTATCGAGCATCCCATACGGAAGAGTGTAAAAGAAAACAAAACAATCCTCGAAGTGACTTCACTAGCGCGCAAAGTTAGCGCGAATCTCTTCGTAAAACTTTATTCCGTCAATAGATTCTCCATAAGGAACCAATTTAACGTCTACGGTATCGATTTAAACGGCAAGGAATTAAAATACGGGTCACAGTAGAGTTACAGATTCAGTAGGCTCTCCTCTACTATATCTTAAATAATAATAATAATAAATAATAAATCTTTGGACAATTTCACACAGCGCCAGCTAGCCCCAAAGTAAGCAACTCAATGCTTGTGTTATGGGTGCTAGCTTAACGGATATACTACTTATATACTTTTCTTTTTTTTATTAAATACATACATATTTACACCCAGACCCGTCACAGAAATTAAAATTCATCATTTCAATTTCTGCCCGGCCGGGAATCGAACCCGGGACCTCTCGGCATAGTAGTCCGCTCTGAACCACTACACCAAACGGCCGACCGATCTTAAACAATGTTACGCATAAACGAAGCACCAACTTCTGACAACTATGAAAATGAAAGTGCTATTTATTTACCTAAAAACGGGCTCAAAGATGTACCTACTTAGGAAGGAAGTATGAATGAAAAAAGATGCCAGTAAATAATAATGAATAATAGTGAAGTGTGGTTATGATGATGAGTTGCTGATTAAAAGACTGCATCAAAACTCTTCCAATTGCTCTTCTTCTCCTCCCGAAATGCTAGCATGAGTGAGAGCAATAGACCGCAAGACAGAGTTTTTATTACATAGAGCGAATGCTTGCAATAAAATGAAAAGAAACTTATGTTCAGAAATAACTCATTGTTGGCAGATTTTTGTTTAAATTTTTGCCAGAAGGCGAGCCTACTGCATATACTTTTAAAGAACAAAATGGAGCCGATTGCAGCCTGCAAATCGAAGCCGCCATGGGACGCCGGTAATTGAATTCTATGAGACCTGCAATCCCCAATCCCATGCTTTAATATTGCGGAAAATGACTATTGGAAAACGTTAATTTGTCGATAAACAGGCACTTTATGGTCGGCCATATTGTTTAATAAGCTTATAAATAGTTATAAACTGTTATAAAAAGTAATCGCGCTGTATTTACTTATTAATTAATTCATTTGTATGTTAATTGTTAAGTATAAATTGTGTTCTTATGAAAATATAGTTATGTACATTTATACCTATGGTTGGTGAAGGTTTTAGGAATATTAAGATTTTTAGGTTCAAAAATCATATAAGATTTTATTTACAGGATGATTTTCACGAAAAGCCCGTGGCTATTTTCCACTAAGCAGCCTAATCTAGTAGCCACTTACATCTTAGGTGTTTAAGCATTTATTTCAAATGCAATTCCAGGTGGCTTTTCAAACGTGGCAATAAAAGCGGAATGGAATTATTCCAACAAAAATAAACCCGAGTCAGTGTCCCTGGAATAATCCAGCTCATTCCGTCTCCAGATTCGGTCCCGTAATTTTATTAGAGCACCCGCGGGAAGTCGAACGTCGCCAGCCCTGATTGATTTAATTTCCGCCCGGGAACGTTACACACGTATCTAGTTAACTCGCGCCAGGGATGCCACTGTTGGAAATTTTAAATATCCTCACTGATGAACAGGGTTCCTATCCTACTCCTAGTAAGAAAATCTGTTGTCCGAGATGTGATTCCAGCCAATCTGCTGACATCGCATGTCTTTAAAACCTTGACATTGGCAGAATTACAGAAAAAGCTCGTCTGTAAAAAGCTTAGGTGTAGATTTGTGAATTACAGAAAAAGAGAGCTCGTCCAAAAGTACTAGGTGTAGATTTGTGGCATTATTAATTAATGTGTTATTAATAAGATTAAAAATGTTTTGATCATCAAAGAATTCCTTTGAATAGAATTTACGAATAACAATCGAAGATTTTACAGGATGTTAGGTAAATGGGTATATGAGCCGACACTAGCCCATGTTAACATGGTCATATAAATGGTATGGTGAAGTCAGAAAATTGATATCCCATCAAAAACAATACTTGTCAAAAAAACCAAGTCTCGCAACTCAGTTGTTCTACGGTAAAAAGTTGTGAGATCCATGTAATACCAAGTCCAGGCCAGGAAATCTTTAACGTTTTACATAAATTATTGACTTGGCCATCGCATGAAAACACGTGTAAATTAAATTATTTAGTGCGATGGCCAAGTCAATAATTTATTTTTCTGATGATGTAATGTCAATTAGTTATTTAGTCAAACGCGCCAGCCCTACTCGTCTGTTGTAGTCGCGAACTGTCGTCTGAATGAGCCGGAGTTTCTAATAAGTTTCGCTCCAAATTATCGCGCCTTATCTATTTTCGGATGATCTTGATAGGCGCACGAATCTATAGGTAAACAAGTTTCTGAAACAGCTGATAACAGCAATTTGTAAGTAAGAGTAAAAACTTTCATGGTGAAGATTGGAACTGAATTAAGCTATCTAGAATTCCAGATACATCTGAGTCGGACTAGCAGTGGATCGAACAAATGAAACCAAGTAAAAAGGAAGAAAGCTACAAAGAAACCTTTTACATTACAGCGTACTTATGAGTTAAAATGTCCCTGTGTACTCTGGATTTTGCATTTTCTAATATTTCTAATAATTTATTATAGCCACATTGTACGTAAGCAATAGCTGAAAAAAGTTTATTTTCTAACGATGATACAAATTAAAAGGTAGAGACTTTTACCATTTTGTTATGATAGATCCTTACTCTTGCTTAAATATTGCATGAAAATAATTCAAAGGTAAATAACATTACAGAAGACGATCCCCTATAATTCTTTGACGCAATCTCCCTACCGCGTTCTAACTCACAGTGAGCGCCATCTCTCGGCGGGCACGTTTATCGATCAACGCGAAGAGTTTGATGCATTAGCCTGCAGCTGGGCCCGGCACCGCGCGGCAAATATTGGATTTGTCCCGTTCCACCGCGGGGACGCAAATACGCAACAGTGGGGGGCGGACCGTTTATAAGCGGTAGCGATAACGATAGCGATTCAGTAGATGGTAGCCCATTATGGACTACATTACACTTAAATCAACCACTTGTAAGAAGAATAGTTTCTTCATTTTCCTGCAGCACTGAGGCGAGAGTGAATAGGCATGTACAGTCAGCGTCAAATACTTCGTGACAGCAAAGTGGCCAAAAAGTTGATAACACAACCTTATTCCAATTGTAACAAAGACGTACGCGAACTTTTTGGCAACTTTAGGTGTCACGAACTATTTANACTGTTCGATGTTGACTGTACCAGTCCAGCCTAGACTTCATCTCATTTAATATCAGGTGTGACAGCTGGTCTTTTTTTCTGCATAAGCACTAAAATACCCGGCTAAGTGCGAGTCGGACTTGCACACCGAAGGTTCTTTACAAACTTGTAGGTATGTAAATACTAGTTTACTCTTGAAATTAAGGTTTTCGAGTAAACGGCAAAACTCTTGATATTCGAGTAAATGGAAAAATAATCACGTTAGTTGTATTTCGCAGGTGATAGCTATGATAGTAGGTCGACTTATTGGAAGAAATGCCATCATTCCTAGACAGCACACCCGCTTCCGCTCGCGTCTGGCCAGCCGAACACCTTGTTAATGACCGGGGGGAGGGACAAACATGCTAATTACTGGCAAAAGCGGCGGTCATCGCGGTCTCCTTTGATCTGGCTGCGGTGCGGATTAAAAGACTCGTCGATAAACCTCCACCAGCTTGGGTAGTCTTGACATGGACACAAACAGAAAAATGTTGATTTAGATCTGTCTAAACTTGATTTCTGACTCTAAAAAACCTATAGATTTAAAACTGTGATACCCACAATCTTTTGCAGTAAAGTAACGAACTTAACGTTGGTTTTGTTTAGGTGGCGTTTTAGGAGGTAGATTTTAATTCCAAATTCAATCAGAATCTATTGCCAGCACCAGCACTGACTCTCTCTCTCTCTAATTGAATAGAATAGAAAATCTTTATTTGACACAAATACAAAAAGAATAACGAAATTAAAAGTTATTATTCGTTATATTATTCGAGACACACGTGCACGCGTGCCCCAACGCAGTTTTTCAGCGGGTCTCCAATATCTAATTGGAAATGCTAGCTAGTTTCTCTGTAAGGATTCTGAATGAAGCTCGCTTCAATCTTCAGCCTGATCATCAATTTTCACGAGGTGAGCTGCAGGCAGCGTTGCCAGTTTTTTTTTTCGCCAAGTCGGGACTTTGGTACTTTTTGAGTGAAAATAGCGGGATTCTACCGTCAGAAGCGGGACATAGTAAAAAATCGTATAATAATCAAAGGTTTTCAAATATTTATCTTTTTATTTAACTTAAAATTACGTTTACGTGACAATAGATAGCAAAAGTAGCTATAGAAAAAGTATTTTAACAATAAAAATAATATTTTAAATCAGATTTAGTACGTACGCCACGTACGGTCGAGTTCTCTCCGAAAAGCGGGACAGAGCCTGTCCCGCGCGGGACATTTAAATTTGATTTAAAAATCGGGACGTCCCGCCAAAATCGGGACGTCTGGCAACGCTGCCTGCAGGCCAAGAGCTGTTACGTCCATCTTATCTTGATACCTAATTAACATGAAGGATAATTAATTGTTTGCCTTCTTAGAGTGACAAAAGCTGATGTTCCCGAGTGCATAAAAAAGTCACCAAGTGTGACTTGAGTATTGGTATTCCCCATTAATGGGAAATACCGAGTTAGCGTCATAAGAATAAATAAACAAGAGAAACTGGTCCTGGCGGTCAAGGTCAAAAAACAAAATGTGTCCCAAAAAACATAGTGTTTTGCGTCACTAAATCGCTCGATGCCTGCATTCATCACGGCGATAGCCTATATCCTTAATGATATTTATTCGCTTCGGATTCGGACTTTGTACTTATTAAGCTTCGCCCGCGTGGAATTTTGTCTGTTACAGAAAAACTTCATCGCGCGCGTCCCTGTTTCAAATATCCGGGATAAAAACTATCCTATGTCCTTTCTCCGGGACTCAAACTATCTCTATGCCAAATTTCATCATAATCGGTTCAGTGGTTTAGGCGTGAAAGCAAGACAGACAGACAGAGTTACTTTCGCATTTATAATATTAGTATAGATAGTATAGATTTCTCACTAACTCATCGGTACAGAAATTTAAGTAATGGTATATTAAGTCGAATCAATTTACTTTCAATTAAGTTTATTAAATAAAATGACGACTCTGTCGCCAACCAAAATATTTGTTCCCCAGAATAAGTTTTGAGGAACGTTTATTTTAACATTATTAAGTCACGTCGGGATTGTTGTCAGGCCTTAAAATCTTTATTTGAAATACAAGGAATTGTTTTCTTAGCAAAATTAAAATAACAAAGAAACTGGCGTCCGTCACAAAGGAACACTTAGCTAAGCTCCATTTTCTGCTTTGATAATATGAAAATGTGCCTTTTTGGTTTTATTTTTATATTACAAGATTAAGAGTATAAGTATCTTTTTAACAAGAATGTACACCTACGTGTCTTTTTAACTCACAATGGTTGAATTGCCTACTTAATATTATGCTTTTATTATATTTTACCTCTTATGTATTTTATGTAAGACTACTCTGTATGCTTAGACATAGTAGTCTGAGTGGGTTTAATGGAAAAATCGTTCCTGAAAGAACTCCCATTCAATGAAGCATTGTCAAATGTTACTGTAATACTGTACTATGTATTTTCGACCACAATTTGACGTCGTTTCAACTATAATGAAAAGCGTCTACAACGGCGCCTCCATAAATATCCTGGAACATAAACAATATCCCAAGAGAGTCAAAGGCACAGCCTTCATCAAGGACTAACCCTTCAGGAAGTCCCAAAACGTTTGATTATCTGAGAATGACAAGCTTTTTGTACATTATTAAAAAAGTTGCAAACCAAAGGCGATAAATCACATGCAAATCTATGCAAATCCATCCAAGGGGGGACACTTTTCGTTAATTCGTCAGAGACAAAGACTTGGTGTTAAATAATTCATAAATTATTATGCATATTGTTCTTCCCGTGAAATTGGCTGGGAAAATTTCGAAAAAAGTTTAACCGGGCCACAGTGCAGAGCGGGGAGTAACTAATGTGTGCNAAAGATATTACCGAATAAATTGTTCAAACGTAAACTTATGATGTGGCTGCTTGAGAAAAATTTTTACAAAATAAATGACATTTTTAAGAAACATTAATTGATTATGCAATTCTAGATTTGTGATTGTTACACTATTGACATTTATTATTGTACAAAATTCTAATATTACTTAATTTAACTGACATTTGATATTGATTGAATTAATTTGTCTATGACATGTTTAAATGGATTGTTGTTTTGAAAAGTGCTGTTATTACTCGTACATAGTTTTTGCATGCCATAATATTGGTAAAATGTGAGTACTNATGTGTGCAAATGATGGTCGGTGAAGAATACGGATTGGCTGTTAATGAACACTTCTTTGAAATGCAAATTGTTGACATAATTCATGTTGAATTTTTAACTGCCTGAATGACAAAACGAGGCCTTTATTTATGGTTATGCTAAAAAAGGAGAACGAGCCATAATAATTATAATATAGTGTGATTTTCTATATATTAACAATCCTATGCCAAATATAATGTAAAAACTAAGAAATCAGAAACATTTATTTTTCCGAAATCAGAAGTTAGGCTACTCAAAAATTTTGCACCTATTTACATGACTCAAATTCGAAAACGGTTTACTGCTATCTTACTTTTACTGTGCGCAAATCTTACCAAAACCAGATAATGGTTATTAGCTTGTAATGAAGGCGCAATCTCCTTTCTTTATTCAAACGAAGGCCGTCGCCTCGGGCCCAGCGGATTACTTGCAAAGGAAAATTCTAGACATAAAAATCACTAATAATTTAAAACAAGCCAGGGGAAAATTAGAAACAGCTTTGGAATTAAAGACAGTAATCAAAGGAAGGAAAGACAATCAATGGTTTGAAATTTTGTAGCATTATAAATGTATTCGGAGGTGGAGTTGATTTTTAGAAACGTACATAACTGTCTATAATTATAATGCTCCAGCATTCTGAAACAATTATTTATTCTAAATGTTGGCTGAAACAACTCAGACTTAATGTCCTAATCAAGCTTGAAAGTATTTTATAGGAACCATGTATAAACCATTAAAAAGCACCTAAGTTAAATTAACTTACTTAATACCTATTGGAAGATAGACGATGGACAAAAACAGTCGCTAATAATACAACTTATCAAGGATGCATTGAAAAATGACTTGCCTAGCCAAATTGACAAACATCCTCATAAAAACAATCTTAAATTAGCCTTAAATCTGCCATAAAAACAAACAAACATTCTTGGAATAAACATTGATGTTCGAAAATTCCATAACAATAAAAAACCTCGGTCAAGGACAAATGTACGCAGGTGCGCGGGGAGAGAGACAGGTGTAGTTCCAAACACGTTTGCAACGAGTGCGAGCGAGACGGCCGTATGTTTGTGCACGTTGCGAACGCGCAAGGCACCGGCTGGCACGGCGCAACGTGACGGGCAAGTGGTTTCGCTAATTGCAGATTAATAAAATGATGTGTAATGCATGAACTGGGTTGGAAATTAAAAACATTACAGGTAATGGTGTTTTTAGTCTTTTACTATGTAAAAATCTGGAAATTATGTTATTTTCTTTTTGCATATTATGTTTATTTATTTATTTATTTATTAGGTACACCAACAAAGTCACATACACAATACAGTTCATACATTTTAACATGGTTTAACACATGATACGTATATGACCTCAATTACAGGTATACACAGCATTTCTTTTTGCAATGTTAGGGTAATTATACACTAGTAAAAACAAAAATCAATTGAATAGAGTCTAGAGTTTAAGCACCGAACAATATAAAGGACTTAGTAATTGTTCATTTTGTTCGGTGCCTAAGTCGTTCCGAATACAGGCTTGAGTTGATTTGGTTTTGAATTGATTATAGCATTCCACTGCTAGCCATAACATTAATTAAATAAGTAATTTATACATCTATTTTTAATGTTTAGTTATATTGTATAAGTACACGTGCTTAATTAAGTATGCTATGTCGTAAACGAACAACTATAAAATTGCCATTAAGTATAATTAATATTTTTGATGAAATTTATCATTAAGTGCTTTAAGGATTAAGGAAAATAGGCAAGACAATTTATTCTAATATCTTTGACGCAGGTTACGATGGTAAAATAAAGAAAGAGATAAACTACATCACATGACTGCATCCGGGATTAGTCATTTATAATGTTGTTGACAATTTAAGAAAATCAATTCAATTAGAAACTACTTGAGATATTTACACAAGTTTTTATGCATTTTAAAGTCATTAAGTCAATAAATAAAGATTTGATCACCAGGTCAGTAAGTAAGATCCAACTAAATATTGTTTTTCCAGCAATTTCAAGATCTATGCAGATGCCATTTTGGTGCATGTACCTTACTGTTTGGTTTTACTATATCTATTTGCTATTTTATTTTGTACTTGCATTGAATAAATACTTTTTCTTTCTTTCTATGCTTATACATCGAGTGTTGGGCTCCATTTTAGTTTCTAAATTGTCGTCCACTTGAAGGAAAATTGGTACAGTCAATTGGGTAGACAGTTGCTTGCTACCCCTACTATAAATTTAAAAAATACTATGACTACCTTGCTTAATATTAATATTTTTACGTTGCTCAAGAAGATATATCAACCGGCAGACAGTGGTGACTGAGTTTGCGGCACTTCTTCTCAGCAATTGCCAATGTTGGTCTCGAAGCGCTGGTAAGGTAAAAATATTATGAGACATGTAGAGGCTCCTTAAGAGCAAAATATTTGACGATTTGTAAGTACTATTTAATTAGTTTACACAAATAAAGAAATTTTGACTTTGACTTTGATGTTTTCGACTTACCTGAGGGTTTCGCGTGCCTGTGTTGAGATCGGCTGACCTAGATCTATGATTTATGCCTTTATCTTATAACCCGCCATAATCCAAATGATCGGATCGTGTCACGGGTGACATACCACTCCAGGGTCACCCACATCCGAGGTAACAAACTCATAAACAGTCCTCATGCATGCCTCGGCGGAATGTTAAAAACGTCTTAGGATTCTTGTCATGCAAGAGGGACTGAGGACTCCGGCGAGGCGAATATTTACGATCCAAAGGGCTCCACTTGACCTTGCTAGGTTGTAAAACGAATTGGGTGTATTTCACCTGGTTTTATAGTATAAAGTATGTTGTGGAGGCGCAAAAGTGATGTTACTGCAGGAGAAGTTAATCACGTAGTAAGTTGAGTGGGTTATTAACGGTAATTATATTCAAATGCAATATGTCCCGAGACTTCTCCCATCTCTCCACTGTCTCATAATTTACCATAAAACATAATGATTACACTTAAAGTGTTCTTGCCTGGAAACAGCATCTTGAAAACTTAAATAAGTGCAACATAGAGCGCTTTTTGTATCCAATTACTCGATAAATCATGTAAATAAGTTGGGTCGCAATAAACTTGTGATTGTAACTTTTTCTCGCTATACAGGGTGGAAACGATAAGTGATCTCACTCGATAATTTCTAAAATATACAAGATATCAATAAACTAGTTACTGATCCTGAAAGTGCTACATGAGCTCTATCCAACGGTATTAATAATAGAATACAGAATAAACTGGATCTATCCGAAAATTCAATGTTTCCAGCTTCCATACATTTAGTAAAGTCACATTATTTTAAAAACTACACATGATATGGCAAAACTGATTACTGATTCTAAAAGTGCTTCACGAGCTCTATCCAATGGTATCAATAATAGGTTACAGAATAAACTGGATCTATCCAAAAATTCAATGTTTCCTTCTTCCATACATTTTGTACTACCACATTCATGACACTCATCTCTTGACAATATTATAGCAAGTAAAGCCTAAAACCAATGTTTTCCATGAATAATTTAAAATAAGAATACAATTTACGAGTTTATTTTAAGAGTTTATTATTAAATAAAAAAAATACACTTCTAATATTGTGTGTCTGGCATACATTTAGTATGGAAGCTGGAAACATTGAATTTTCAGATAGATCCAGTTTATTCAGTAACCTATTATTGGTACCGTTTGAAAGATCTCTTGAAGCACTTTCAGGATCAGTAACCAGTTTTTCAATATCTTGTATAGTTTAGAAATAATCGAGTGAGATCACTTAACGTTTCCACCCTGTAGATACAACCCAAGCTTTACCCGTTAGACATAATAATCTTCGGTCATATTACTCAGTCATAACTTGAAAAAGTTCATGTCCCTGCAACGAATGAGCAATAAACTAATTTTGAAAACTCACTGCATTAACCGGGTAACCTACCTAGCCAATAGGAAACCGCAGCTACCCGTGTGGAAATAAATTCGCGATCAAGCGATGAAAAGCTCAGCGATAATTGACCAATATAGGGGTAGGGTCACCATGATTTTGTGAAAAAAGTATATTATTTTTCGTCCTATTTTAAGCGTAACAATTTTCCACTTTACTTGCAATTTATTTCCAAATCTTGGGATAGGTCACGCAAATCTTACTATACGTCTGTAACTATCAAATTACCAGCAGTAAAATCGCTTTTTGAAAGCACTGCAGAAAATTACTTGTATGACTTTTATGAAGTGATCTTTTTGTGCAGTATTAATATGGTAGTGTTAGTAGTAATTTATGCATTGGGTCGGATATTATAAGCTAGAATTACCCAGTGAAATGCGATTCCGCTACCCGGAGGGCATGTCCGTCACGTCGTGCGTGTTGTGACGGCCGCCTATGGCCTTAAAGCCTGCCACTAACACAGCTTCAGTACAGCCTACATACACAACAAAGTACGACATCATAATTCCTCATAAGTTTATAGCTTTCATTAATTTAAGTACTCAGTGATCCAGATCATCGGTCCACCTAGTGGGAGACCTGCCCACGCTACGTCTTCCGACCCGTGGTCACCACTCAAGAACTTGCCTGCCCGAGCGGCCATCAGCTCTTCGAGTTATGTGCCCCACCTACTGCCACTTGATTTTAGCGATTCTACGGTCGCGGGAGGTGCCTGGATGCGAGCGGCGCAGGACCGGTCTTTGTGGAAATCCTTGGGGGGAGGCCTTTGTCTAGCAGTGGACGTCTTTCGGCTGAAACGAACAAACGAACTCAGTGATCGACTAGAAATAAAACTAGGAAAAGAAACGTGTCGTACTTGCATCGTTTATGGAAGAAAAGACGCGTAATTGAGTTCCCACGGTCAATGTCAGCAGCACCCACTACTACGAGCAGTAGTCGAAGTAAGGAGATCTTTAATTGAGTGAAACTAAACGCATATTGTATGCGCAAACGCTGCCCGTGTCGTATTGTAAAATGTAATTGCTGTGTTTCTTGTCGATACTTTCCCCGTAATAACAGTGGGTTTGCTTTCACGTACTGTCGTCCCTTGGTTAGTTTTTATTATACTGAAACATGCTTATTAACGTCTTCCTTCAAGTGACAGGTAATTCCTAGTGCGAGCAGGGCAGTGCGTGAAAATCTACAATTATGTTACCTATCTGGCAAAAGGTTGATGAAAATTTGTGATTCAAAAATTTAAACTGCATAATAATGTGTGAATTTTTAATCTTAAAGTGGTTTCTAAAAATCTATTTGCTTAAGGCAAAAAAAAAACTTATTGACAATAAATGATTTGCAAACTAAATTAATTATTTTCCATGATTTTATGCCTAAAAACTTCTCCTTACTTGGCGCCCTCGTTTAAATTTGATTGTCTCTACTTATTCCTAATCGTCCTCTACATTCCTAAGCCCTGGTCACCCCGTTCTCGATCCCGATTTGCAAATTCCCAGTATTGGCGCTCATATCCGGTTGTCGCGTCCCGGATGAAAAGTGGCCGGGCATATGCTCTCTTTAATTGCCCACCTGATCGGGTTGTGCACCCGGGCAAATAAGGATTTATTTTTAGGTTGCTTCAAAAATTTTGACACTTACGGCAACCCTAGTGCCCTAATGGATTATAGTGTTCAGGAAATACAACAGCAGGCAGCGAATTCCAGTCCCTAGCTGTTCGCATTATAAAGGAGTCGTCGAAACGCTTAGTGCGAGCTGGTGGAATGTCGACAATGTAGGGATGGTACGCTAGCCTGCGTCTGGTTCCCCGGTGATGGAAAGGGGCTGGTGGAATTAAGTTATATAATTCCTTCGCACATTCTCCGAAGTGTAGCCTGTAGAAAACCGTTAGAGAAGCAACTTTACGGCGGTGGTCAAGTTCCTGGAGCGACGCTTCAACAAGGGTCGGGCTGTCGATTAGTCTCCTGGCACGCCTTTCCACCGAATCCAAAGCAGCCAAATATTTCTTGGCAGAGCCGTCCCAGAGGTGGCAGCAGTATTCCATGCAAGGTCGGATCTGTGCTTTATATAACTGCAGCCTTTGCTTATTGGAGAAGTACTGCCTTGCCCTCGAGAGGATACCAAGTTTTTTGGCAGCAGTTTTCGCTATGGATTCGATGTACTCGCCAAAGTTCAACTTGCTGGACATTTCGATACCCAAAAGTTGGAGTCGCTCGGTGATTTTAACAGGCACACCTCGGAATGTTGGAGCCAGACGAAATGGACTTCGTTTGGCGTTTGACTAATGCCTTTTTAGCACATGATACTTATAGCCATTTTTAATTTCAATTTCATTAATAAGGCCTTCAAGCCACGAATGATCAGCCATCTAATGGACAAGCTCGAGCCACATCTTCGTTGTCTTACAAAGTTTTTAACAACAACAAGAACAACAAAAATTTCCAGTTTCTTTTATTAAGATAAATTATATTTCTTACCTATGGTTTGTGCCGTAGATTATGGTCATGGGAGTCATTATACTTATAAACTTTGATTATTATTAATAAGTCCCTAATATCTACTATTTTATTCGTTTACAAGCAATATACGCGGGTGCTTCGGTTTTTACAGCGACAGAACATAATCTAAACTTCTCCTGATCTAGAATCATAACAAGCATAATAAAAGAGATGGTCGTCAAGTCAGCATATCATGTACAATAAAAAGAACGGCACCTCGAGACTATTGGCGCGATGCACGTACTCGTAAGAGATGTTGCGTGACGACACTCGCACAAACCGAATGGAGGATAACCCGGAAATCTGCCTAATCACAAGTTAAGAGATGAAGCGAGTTTTTATGCAGACTCACTTTTTATGCAGACTTTGACCTCAATCGCAACTGATGTTAAGTGAGATGCAGTTTAGGATGCCCTGCCTGATAGACTTCCCTGTAAGTGCATATTCACTCTCCCTGAAAAGACCCGGATTATAATGTTCGGGAAAGGCAGCAGCAGGCAGCGAATTCCAGTTCCTGTTTAATTGTTTATTCAATAGTTGAACTACTTTTGGAGGTAAGCAATTATGTATTGGTCAGTATGGAAATCCTTAAGGGAGACCAATGTTCAGCAGTGGACGTCCAGTGGTTGAAATGATGATGATGATCATGAAGTAATTCAGCTAAATTGCTAATTTTTTAGCCAAATATCCAGAGTTGGTAAAATCACGCGACTCTTACTTTTTTTTCTATTTGATGTATTTTGGCTAATATCTGACTTTTGAAAATATAGGTCATTAGGTTCAGCTGTAGGTCATAAGATTTATATTAATAGAGATAATACAGTGAAGCCTTCATTCAATTCATTTTCTCATACCCAAGAAAATTGATGCACCGTTTATCACTCAAGCCACCAGCAATTCGTCGTTATACGTGCCCAATAAAGCACCTTATGATCATCAAGATTGAGCACATATTCCTTCATTAGACATTACTGCAGTATGCGCTCGCGCACCGTGGGAATACTTTCACTGCGCAAGTCGGGAGCTTCTCTATGATAGAGCAAGAACCAAGTAGGTTTACATACGAACTTGTTTCCGAAATTTATAACTTTATCATTACCATCATCATCATCATTTAAGCATTCAATGGCGCTCTCTAATTATAACTGGTGCGTAGAACTGACGGCCGATGGGTCAGTAAGGATCTGTAGTGGAGACCACGTACCGGAAAGCGCAGCGTAGGACGTCCAGTCGTCCATCCACAAGGTACCGACGACCTCATAAAGGTATCAGGAAGGCGCTGGATATAGGCCGCTCGCTACCAACCGATCATCATTTGGGGAGGCCTCATAATTATGTTCAGCAGTATACGTTCTATGGCTGAAATAATGATGATGTTGAGGACTCTAGCAATGTCTTGAATGCCCTATTTAAACTAGTTTTGGCCTACTACATCTAATTCTCTCGTGGGCATATTGAAGACGTGCGATGCGCGATTGTTCGTGGTGACACTATTTAGGTTATGCCTGATTATTTCAAATTGCCCTGGCCCGCGAGATTATCATAAGTATGTGGGGGCAATTGCCCAGTAATTTAGTTTGCGGCCCCATTCTTATTGACATTGTTTAGTGCCTTCCCAGTACTTGAAGAGTATATAAGCAGTGGCGATCTACAAATACAGCCTTTGTTGTGTAGAATACTTTGTGTCTTATGTATTTTAAAACTACAAAAAACACTATGTGCAGCTATACTTTGTACGTGTCCTACACTACTAGAATTACGAGCGAGCCTCAATAATATCAAAATAAGGCCAATGGCTTGAGCTGGCGCTAAGCAACATCTGTCAAATTGTGTGGAAACGTCAGGTAGCATCTTACGTCACGCTGCAGTCAGCTAGTTCTGTGCCAGCCGAAGACATGAGGTAGAAATTTGCGATAAGCTGTGCTGCACTGAGTTGCAGTTATCAACTATTAAATGAGGCGAAGGTTGAAACAGGTTCACCTAGCCAAGCAGTCCTACTAAATAAAACATTCTCAAATAACTGTGATTTCGGTGAACCTGTCATCAAATTCATAATTTCTTTTTCCTTCACTTTATAGATGACTAATGTCTTCGGTCCGATGCTTTAAGAATGCAACTAATTATCGCGTTACTAATCAGATACAGCTGTTTTCTCGCATAATCATGTCGCATGCAAAACTAGATCTCACAACTTGAATCCAAGAACAGTTGTTATTAAAAAACTGTAGCAAATTAACACAAACTTGGTAACAGAATTCCCATTTTTAGGGTTCCGTAGCCAAATGGCAAAAAACGGAACCCTTATAGATTCGTCATGTCTGTCTGTCTGTCCGTCCGTCCGTCTGTCCGTCCGTATGTCACAGCCATTTTTTTTTCCGAAAAAATAAGAGCTATACTGTTGAAACTTGGTAAGTAGATGTATTCTGTGAACCGCATTAAGATTTTGATGCAAAAATAAAAAATAAAAATAAATGTTGGGGGCTCCCCATACTCAGAACTGAAACTCAAAATTTTTTTTTTCGTCAAACACATACGTGTGGGGATATCTATGGATAGGTCTTCAAAAATGATATCGAGGTTTCTAAAATATTTTTTTTCTAAACCGAATAGTTTGCGTGACAGACGCTTCCAAAGTGGAAAAAAGTTGGTCCCCCAGTCTAACTTCGATGATATGCTAAAACTGAGACAAAATAAACATCGCGAAGCATTAGCGTGATGAAATACAGTCATCATTCATTCATCATTACTCGACTGCGCCAGAAGCAGTTAAACATATTTTACTTTCGCTAGACATCTAATGTAATTTTCTTTAATTTCTCTAAATACAATACAATACTGAGTTTGTTCCGGCGTTTCTTCTGAGCACTTGCCATTTATGTTTGTCTCAAAGCGCTGGTAGGGTCCAAAAGATAAGGAGACATGTAAGTGCCCCAAGGGCTACCTTTTTTATTTACTATATTTTGACGTTCATAATTGCCACTTGTGGTCTAAATTGAATAAAATATGTTTGATCTTAATTTGATTTTGACAAGTAGAAAAGATCGCGCACTAAACAAACAAAGCCGAGTGTACGCCGAATCATAGACCGGTCGGGACAGGTCGTCGACCGATGCGCCTGCGCGCAAATGTCATGCGTGCTGTCAAACGTTTACTGTTACTTTATTTAACGGTGACATCTAATTTTGGGATGGAGTGCTTCGGGCGTTTTGGAGAAAAGGCTAGTTTGCGTTTGTTTTATTGTGGAAAACAGGCGCTCTTTAAAGTATGAATAACCTTGTTCTACGTAATAAAAAAGTTAGATTGTAATAAGTAAATTAACTATTTAATAACTACCTACTTTGATTATGTGAATAGATATTCCTTTAGTGTCTGGGTTTTAGTATAAGTACCTCCTCGGCTCTATATTCAAACAACGTAAGGCAGAACAAACAAATGGTACCACCTACCTAGTTACTTTCACAGTTAAAACATTAGTATTAGTAGAGTATTTCTCAAAAAAAATGTACGTAACGAAACGGTAGTAACGAAATAGTAAGGCCATAAGGCTTGTTATACATTGGCGAAATATTGTGAATGCTCTTCATTTATTCAATTCGAAATATTTGTAAGTATGCACCCAAATACGGGGTAATATTAAGGGGTTAGAAATAAAATAAGGGAGTAATCATTCATACTATTTTAATAAAATTATTTTTGTTCTATCATGTTTATCCATTTTGAGTCGTTCTCTGTAGGCTTTTTGCCTTTCGGCATTGGTTTTTGGCGGCATTCCTAAAAAAACAAAAGAAGTAATCACATAAAAACGTAATCTAAATGATTTGATAATTTTTTGCTGGTGGCACTTCTGTAAAGCAGATAGTATCCAATCCTTTTGTTATTAACGCTCTATATTTTTTGAAATAAATTAAGTAGTGAATATTACTATGCTTAGTCAGGTAATAACNGTCGGATTTGGTAAATGTTCCCGGTGTCTGTACTCGGCCTGAACCACCGATTAAAAAATGGTTCGGGGTAAGAGCTTCATCGTCTTCAGGTGACGTAGAAACATGAGTTAGCGGACGGCTGTTAACTATGTACTCGGCTTCACATAGTAATGTTCGCAACACANGGCCGCGGTTTCTTTATGTTTTTTTTAGGGTTCTGTGGGAAGAATTCGTAGTCGTCGTGAACATACTCCCGCCGTGCAGCGGCGCACTCGTGTCGTCGCTGCATCCAAATCGCTAACACGACGACTGACTACTGTTCTGTCACCCCCTTTTCGGTAGGTAGGATGACGAGCCTTTTCGTAGGTCTGCGCATGACACCTCCTTGTGTCATGATGTCTGCGGTGCGGACGATTCCGTCTCGTCCCGGATACGTCGCGATGACTTTCCCTCGGGGCCAGGTATTGCGAGGTAAGTTGCGGTCGACGACTAAGTCGTTCTACTTTCAAGGGAGCTCCCCGGCTATGGGGCTCCCGCCGGTGTTGGAGTTTCAATGGCTCCCGCCGGTTTCCATTTAGTGGCGACTCCCGCCGGTCTTGCGATCTTTGACTTGCGCCTGGCGGTTTATTAATGGCAATTTCTTCGTTACACGTAGGCGGAACTGTTGCATGTCTTTTTCTGGCAGGAGACGGCCGCTGCGGATATTTCTGCTTATTCTTCTTTGATTTCTCTAGCGGCCAACTTTCTGGGGGTCCTCGGAGAAATGGCGGTCCGGTGGACCATCTGTGCGAAGCGTTGAACTGTTTCGGAGTATTGCGTGTAGCGTCGTCTGCTACATTCTGTGACGTAGGAACCCGTCGCCTTTGACTGAAATTAGTCGATTCTTCTTCTATGAGTTTCTCGTCGGCTCTGTAGACGTAATGCACGTTTCTTCCTAAGTTTCTAGTTGAGGACCCGTGCAATACCCATCCCAATGGGGTCAGTGAGGCTGCCGGCTGATGTGTAGGTCCTCTTCGGAGTCGTCGGGTGACAAGAAGATGCCAATTATCTTGGCCTATTAATACGGTGGGCTTTCTTTCTTCATACTGAAGGAAGTTCTGTATTCCTCGGAGATGATGGCATCCTTTGAGGTCCAATCCAGACACCGCTTGTGGTGCCAGGTGAAGCCCTTTTACTGTTCTGGCTTTTATCGGATAGCCCTTAGTTTGGCCCTGTAGCGTGACGCTCACTTTGCGTGATCCGCTGACATTTATCTTTGATCCAGCGACGCCTTCCAGCTGAAGTGGATCGGAGACTCCGGAGGCCCCGACGCGGTTGGCAACGTCGGCATCAATAAGGGTAATTGTAGAACCGTCGTCGAGGAGCGCTGCAGTGTCGTAGAATCCTTTAGGGCCAGAGACACGAACTGGGATGATTTTCAAGTATGCGTGGCCCTGTCTTGTGCGTGAGTTGGTAGAGGCAACGGTTTCGGTTTTCTTCTCGATTTTCGGTGCTTTGTCGTAATGTAGGAGCGGATGGTGTGTCTTCTGGCAGCCCCGTACCATGCACGACTTCGTTTTGCAGCTGTGATCTGCAGCTTTGTAGCGTAGACAGCGGAAGCAAAGTTTGAAGTCCTTTGCATACTTCCAGCGGCTGTTGTTGTCGGCTTCCTTCAATTTCGTGCAGTCGGTGACGAAATGCTCGTTCTTGCATATCGGGCATTTCGGTTTCTTCTGAATTTAGTACGATGATCTAGTCTGCTGTTCGTCGGAAGATGCTGGCCGTTACGGAGTGCTTCAATCTCTTCGTGAAACATCTCTTCTTGCACAGCTTGCACCCAGAGCGACTCGGCTTGCTGCAGAAACGGTACTTCAATTATAACGCCTAGTCGACTCTGCTCGGATACGTCGGCGTGTAACTTTGCGTGTAATTTTCTGGCAGGAGACGGCCAATGCGGATCTTTTTCTTTATTTTTCTTCGTTCGTTTATAATTGACGGAGACTTTTCTTGCGCGCAGCTTCTGGATGAATAATAATACTAATGCGGTAGTCCTTATTAGTCGTAGCCACGATGAGAAGCGGTTGACGTCGGGTAACGACTCGCAAAGTCGAACTTTGTTAGTCTTCACTAAGTTGACTCGCTCTTCTGTTTTGTTTTCGGTTGTATTCGTAGATTTTTCTTGCGGCCAACTTTCAGGGGGTCCTCGTAGAAATGGCGGTCCGGTGAACCATCTGTGCGAAGCGTTAAACTGTTTCGGTGAATCGCGTGTAGCGTCGTCTGCTACATTCTGTGACGTAGGAACCCATCGCCATTGACTGACATTAGTCGTTTCTTCGATTTCGGCTATTCTGTGGGCGACGTACGGCTTGAACGATCGGGGGCCAGCACGTAGCCATGAGAGTACGGTCTTCGAGTCTGACCAGAAGTACTGTCGGTCGGGTTTAATATCGTACTCTTTGATAGTCGTACTTGCTAGTCGACTTCCGATGACGGCTGCCTGGAGTTCAAGACGAGGTATCGATGTGACTTTTAGCGGTGCGACCCTCGCTTTGGCGGTAATTAGCGACACGTGGATGTTTCCGCTGCTGTCGATGACTCGCCAATATACCGCTGCCGCGTATGCCTTTTCACTGGCATCGACGAATGTATGAATTTCGCGCTCGGTTGCGCTACTTAAGTACGGATGACATCGTGGGATCTGGATCGATTTCAACTGTTTCAGGTCTTCAATCCAGGTCTTCCAGGTGCTGGCTAGCGTTGCGGTTAATTCTTGGTCCCAGTCAATCCCAGTGCGCCACGTTTCCTGTAGGATGTGTTTCCCTTGAATGACGATAGGTGACGCTATTCCGAGTGGGTCGAAAATCGCCATGACTGTTCGTAGTGCTTCTCTTTTCGTCGGTGTGCGATTGCCATTGACGATGTCGGATGGGACCCGGGCGAAATTTAAGTTGAAGGCTAGGCAGTCCGATGATGGTCGCCATATTAGGCCTAAAATCTTCTCTTCTTTTGCGCCGTCGTCGAACTTGATTTCTTCTATCTTGGCGGAATCTTCCAAGTTCTGTATTGCTTTGCTGTTGTTCGAAGTCCACTTGCGCAGATTAAAATTTGCCTTTTTATGTATGCGGTCAACTTCGTTGGCGATCTTCTGTGCTTCTTCTACGGTTTGAAAACTTTGTAAATAATCATCCATATAATGGTTATTAATAATTGCGGATGCGGCTTCTGGGTATTCTTCACGATGTCTTTCTGCATTCAAATTCTTCACGTATAAAGCTATGCATGGCGAGCAGGTGGCCCCGAAGACAACTGTTGTCATGCGATATTCGGTAGGTGGGCCCTCCCGCCGGTCTTGACGCCACAGGAAGCGTAAGGCGTCTCGATCTTCTTTGCGGATGCTTATGCGGAGAAACATTTCTTCGATATCGGCGGCGACTGCGATTTTGTGCTGTCTAAATCGCATCAATACACCCTGCAGTGACTGTAGTAGATCTGGCCCCGGCAATAAATTATCGTTCAGTGAGGTATTCCCGAAGCGGAATGCGGCGTCCAGGACCACTCGTACTTTTCCCGGTTTGTTAGGGTGTAGAACGGCGAAGTGTGGCAAGTACCAAGTCTTGCCCGGTGTCGGAGGTTCTTTTGCTTCTTCGGCGTATCCTTTCTTGATCAAATTATTTATTTGATCTTCGTAGCTGGTTTTCAACGATGTGTCGCGGTCTAGCTTCTTCTCGATGCTGTAGAGTCGGTTAAGCGCGCCTTTATAATTATTTGGAAGAACCACATCTTCTTTCTTCCAAATTAGCGAAGTTTCGTAGACATCTTCCTTCTTCTTCACTGTATTTGCTTCCAGGACCTGCAGTGCGCGAACTTCTGGATCACTCTTCGGTAGCTTGGGTTGGATGCCAAGCGAGTCGATGGTAAAGTATCTTCGGATTTCTTCGTCTATTAGCTTCTCTTCGGCTCTGTAGACGTAGTGCACGTTTCTTCCTAAACTTCTTGTTGAGGACCCGTGCAATACCCATCCCAATGGGGTCAGTGAGGCTACCGGCTGATGTGTCGGTCCTCTTCGGAGTTGCCGGGCGACGAGAAGATGCCAATTATCTTGGCCTATTAATACGGTGGGTTTTCTTTCTTTATACTGAAGGAAGTTCTGTATTCCTCGGAGATGATGGCATCCTTTGAGGTCCAATTCAGACACCGCTTGTGGTGCCAGGTGAAGCCCTTTGACTGTTCTGGCTTTTATCGGATAGCCCTTAGTTTGGCCCTGTAGCGTGACGCTCACTTTGCGTGATCCGCTGACATTTATCTTTGATCCAGCGACGCCTTCCAGCTGAAGTGGATCGGAGACTCCGGAGGCCCCGANTTGAGCCTCAAGCCAAGTCTCAACGCGAGACTCGTGCATTTCTGAGGCGACGGAGTCGTTGTCTTCCTCCTCCGATTCTTCGGCCTGGATGGCGGAGAGACGGGCGCGGGCTAATTTTAATTCCAGGCGAGCTACCTCTTCTTGAGCCTTGGCCAATCGACGGGCGCGGTCGGATTTTACGGAGGATGCCCGCGATGACCTCGGTGCTTTTCTATTTTCTGGAGGTTCAAACTGGATCAGTTCCTCCCGGTTGGTTTCGGAGACGGACGTAGGTAAGGCTTGTTCAGCGGCGACTGGCGGCGCTGCGTCGGCCTTGCCCTTCTGTGATCTTGTGACCGGCATACTGTAGTCACAAACGTAGATTTTCCTTCTTCAAGGGCGATTCGGTGTCTTGAAACGGTCTTCAAGTAAGTTGTCAACGATCCGGCTCGAAGGACCAGAAAAATGTGCAGGACTGTTTATTTATCCGGTCACAAAAATATACGGAACGGTTACGAAGACCGGGTAATCGTAGCGGAGTAGGTACACGGAGTGGGCTGTTGACGGACGCAGTGAAAACGATGATGCGGTGGACTGTAGATTGTGGACTGTATACGGTGGCACTCCGGTAGACGGTGTCTCCAGTCGTTGCACACTGAAGTTCGGTGGGTGGATCGTTGACTCGTCTTTGTCGAAGGACGGCGTCGATACGGTGCGCGGTGAAACGTATCCGAAGTCACGAAGCAATAACGGTGTCCGGTTCTGATGCTGAAGTCGTCACTATGATCACTATTCTTCTATCGCGGTGAGAAGACTTCCTGTAGCTCTTCGGTCGGAGGAGGTTCACTCTTGATCTGTTCGGAGAACTGTCTTGAGTAAAACTGATGACGGATCGGCACGGCGGCCGGTTTATATACCGCTCCAGCTTGCCTACTAACTAGAAAATCGACGGTTCGCCCGCTTTCTGGAATACGCGAGTACTTGCTCTAACGCGCGGGACTCGTAAACAAAGTTTTAAGGCATCCGGATATGAGCCTTATTTCTTACGCGCTACGGTCGGTTATCGCGGGCGCGCGTGCTAATGCTGTCCTTTGCGCGCTCGCACTGTCTCTTTCTTTTCAAGTACTTGCCGCGCGCCGATGATTTATGACTTATCTATACCTATAGGCGCGTATATGTATTTGCCGCGGTTTCTTTTATATTTTTTAGGGTTCTGTAGGAAGATTTCGTAGTCGTCGTGAACACTAGCCTTGGTAACGTCATCTCTCAAATCCCACTATATTTTGATGAAAGCGTTCCCCTTGTTCTTGCGAATAAGCCCCCATAATTATCTATAAATATATCCCAATGAGAATGTGACGTGCATCTTTAGAGACATTCTACTATGAAGATGGAAAATTCAAATCACTATAACTTCTTAAAAAGCAAATATTTTCGATTTGTAATCGCACTTTTTTATATAAATTTGCTTATACATATAATCAGAATATAATAAGTAAAACCCATGCGCAAAAAAAATTTTTTTTTTGTTGACCGGTGTAATTACTATGCAGGTGATGATCACGTACCGCGTAAGGCAGACGGCCTCGCTGATGCGCTGTATGCGGCGCTGTCGGCGCTCGCTGCCCACCTCGAGCGAGCGCGCCGGCGCCAAGTGTAAGCCCTCGTCGCTCAAGTGCAAGTGCTCCCGGTTGCGGTGCCGGGACAGGGACGGCAGGATTCTGGGAAACACGAAGTTTACCATTTAGCTTTTGTGACACAATCTTTTAGAATGTGATAAACAAATTGGTAATTTGTGTCCGTTTTCAATATGGAGGGCGCACAACTTTTTTTGCCATGAAAAGCATCGTGGAAGCCATTTTATACTGCAGCTGCTCGCTGGAGGAGGACAGCGCGTGGTGCAGCGCGTCGGGCTCGCGGGCACAGCGGGCCTGCTGGTGTGTACCTGGTGCGCTGCAGCTGCTCGCTGGAGGAGGACAGCGCGTGGTGCAGCGCGTCGGGCTCGCGGGCCCTCAGCACGGCGCCCACGGAGCCGGCCGAGCCGAAGCCGGCCGCGCGCCAGCCCGAAGTACCCGCGCCCACCAGCGGACCTGGAAAAAGACACACTTTACTGTATCGTACTGAGCCATCACCGCTTCAAAAACAATTTTCTCAATGAGGGCTATCGTTTTTATACTTAACAGTTGGCACCCCTGGCGATTGACAGGACCATACTCTACAGTGGCGCCAACTGGTGAGCGCTAAAACGATAGCCCTCATTGCTTACCATCAGGTGATCCGTCTGCTCGTTTGCCTCCTATCACATAAAAAAAAAATACCTAGGTCTTGCGGCGCCGTGGCGGGCGCGCGTTCTGCGCCGGGCAGCAGCAGCGCGGCGGCGTCGTGGATGGACTGCTCCTCGTGCTGCGTGACTGACACCTGCGTCAGTGGAGCTAGTACATACCTAGGTCTTGCGGCGCCGTGGCGGGCGCGCGGTCTGCGCCGGGCAGCAGCAGCGCGGCGGCGTCGTGGATGGACTGCTCGGACTCGCTTCGCACGCCGATTCCTGGTAGCACGGAATACCTGCAACGTGGAAGGGAGCAAATTAGACGATTTTGATTTCACATGATCCTATTTAATATCGTCACCCTGTATTACTGTGTTCTTGGCAAATAAACGTTTTGAATTTGAATTTGAAAAAAAATTTGGTTTGAGATCGCTCTGATGCGCACACCTGTTTATGAGTTTATGATTCAATCAGCAGCACCGGTATCTGTACCGCGAGGAAATATTATTGTAAATAGCTTCAATGGGGCGCTAAAATTTGCGCGAGCGCCTGCTTCGGACGTCAAGACACGGACCTGCGATCCGCGGAAATACAGACGCCTGAACGACGCGAGGAAGGAATTTAATCGACTTTTATTTTCGGTGCTATCAAGGACTTAAAAGGACATCTTTCTCCAAGAAATACAATTTCAGATTAAGCAAGCACTAAAGCGAAATTATGTTGAGAGTATAGTAAAAGCCTCGCCTATTTCGAAGCACTATCACACATACTAAAGCCCGGTCTGTGAGCACGTAGAATTTTGTCCAATGACCCCAAGCTACCCATCCTTATCGCTCGCGCGTAATTATGTTGCTGTCGCGCTCGCACACTCACTGCGGGCGCCCGTCGCACAGTCGCGACAGCAATATAATTACGCGCGAGCGATAAGGATGCGTAGCTTGGGGTCATTGGACAAAATTCTACGTGCTCGCAGACCAGACTGTAGTTACTTCTTTAAACCCTCTGAAAGACAAAATATATTGATTTTCATTTGTTTTTGCCTTATCATCATAATAAGAAGGTTCAAATTGTGGTGTCTGAGTTCAGTCAAGGTTGACCTGCAGCAGTCCTAGAGTCTCCTCGCTGCGGGTCTTCTGGACTCCGGCTTGTCTGCGAGGGTTGACCTGCAGCAGTCCTACAGACTCACCGGTCGTTGAGCGCGCAGTGGTAGTGCAGGCGGTAGCGGCAGGCGTCGTCCTCGAAGGCGCTAGAGTCTCCTCGCTGCGGGTCTTCTGGACTCCGGCTTGTCTGCGAGGGTTGACCTGCAGCAGTCCTACTAACTAAGCTACTGACCGGTCGTTGAGCGCGCAGTGGTAGTGCAGGCGGTAGCGGCAGGCGTCGTCCTCGAAGGCGCTAGAGTCTCCTCGCTGCGGGTCTTCTGGACTCCGGCTTGTCTGCGAGGGTTGACCTGCAGCAGTCCTACTAACTAAGCTACTCACCGGTCGTTGAGTGCGCAGTGGTAGTGCAGGCGGTAGCGGCAGGCGTCGTCCTCGAAGGCGCGCGGCCGCTCGCAGCGCGCACCCGCTAAAGTCTCCTCGCTGCGAGTCTTCTGGATCTCAGGCTTGTCTGCGAAGGATTAACACACGCTTGTTAGTTGTTTTATATGACAGAACAACTATTTCTTTAACAAAAAATTAAATAGCATTTAAAGTGGACTCTGAAATGGCACCTGCGCCAGAAGGAGTCACTCTCTAAGTGTACACACGCCCACACTTTTAACTATCCATTTCCGTTTTTACTCTCGCTCTAATCAAATGGCGATTCTTTGCGATAGAACGAGATGACATGACTTTCAATGGGCAGTTAACACTGTTGGCGATAGTACATGCACATAACGATAGTGTAATGTCTATCAAAACTTTTGAAAAAACGAACAGTAACCACACATGTAAGACTAGGCGCAGACTACAGATTTTTAGTTGGCCGATAGTTGGGCCCGATTTTAACTTGTATGAAGAATCGGCCAAATCAAATCGGTGTAATGAGCGCACTTCCATACATGCCCATACTGATTAACTGCCTGACTAAAATGTCGGCCGACGAAAAATCGATGGTTTGCACCTAGGCTTAAGGTCACTCGCCTTCGTGAATTACAACAACTATAACATAAACTAACTTTACTTTCAAGTTGCGTTGTGTGAACTAATTAAACTCTAACTTTATTACTGTATTTTAACTATTGCATGCCCGATATGGGTAACACTGTTGTAACTTTTTTTTTTTTTGCATTGTGACCAGCACAAATTGTACACAGTTTTGGGCAATAAAGATTATTCTATTCTATTCTAACTTGTGTGTTTGATTGTGCTTGTGAGTGTGTGCATGTGTGTATGTGTGTTTGTGCGTGTGTGTGTTTGTTGTGTGTGTGTGTGTGTGTGTGAGTGTGTGTGTGTGTGTGTGTGTGTGTGTGTGTGTGTGTGTGTGTGTGTGTGTGTGTATACGTATGTGTGTGTGTGTGTGCGTGTATGTGAGTGCGTGTGTGTGCAGGGCGATGTGGAAATCATTGGGGGGAGTCAATATAAAGCAGTAGACGCCCTGTGGCTGAAGCCTGAAATGATGATGATGATTTATGGAGCTTCAACTCACCGGCGCGGTCGCTGCGGCGGCGCTGCACGGACAGGTCCTCCATGCGGCGGCGCAGGTCCATCATCTTGCCCATGGTGACCGCGTTCTCGTGCAGCGAGCCCGACAGCCCGTCGTCCGGCTCGTGCTCGAGGAGATGTGTCAGCGATGACGAGTCTGTGGGGGAGATAGTGTTACTTTGACTGCTTTTCCAATTTTTCCAGCGACTTCAGTGAGTTGAGATTGCACTCTGTGAGTGTTTTATAACACAACAAACTGTATGTCGCAAATTCATGGTGAACGGGTACTCCCATCTTTCATCATCATCACCATCATCATTTCAGCCATAGGACGTCCACAGCTGAACATAGGCCTCCCCCGATGCTTTATGTTGATCGATTGGTAGCGGCCTGCGTCCAGCGCTTCCCTGCTACCTTTACGATGTCGTCGGTCCACCTTGTAGGTCATCATCTTTGAATGAACATTATTCTGTGGCTCGAGTTTCGACTGGCACGATAGCCACATAAAAAGCCTAACAAAATCCGGCCAGGCCGGACAACACAATTTTTGGCCAGACAAGTCCCTAAAAAGGGAAACATGTCCGGCTAAAGCCGTCGCGATCCTAATCAGTGAGGGACTGAGGAAAAAGAAGAAGCGGCATCTCTTGACACGAATCCTTTATGACACAACTGAATAGAGCCACTGCTGAATAGACCCTGTGCAGTTGTAACAAACGCTATGTTGCAGTGTAAAGTCGAATTTTTTAGAATTCAGCAGAAACTTAAACAAATATGGCCAACTGACATTAAAACATTTTTAATCTGTGCACTAGTGAGGCGACAAAACCTCTCGTTAATCGCGAATTGAAATTATTGTAATACTTACGTACCTGTAGAAATCATTTATAATGCTTTAAAAATCAGTATATTAAATATTTAGTAGTACATTCAATGAAGAAAAAATACATTGTTGATTAAGACCCTTTTTAAATCTATTTAAGTACAATCAGTAATGAAAATGATTGAATAATTGAAATGAAATCGATTAAATTTACCGATTAATTGTCTATGACTTACAGGTTACATCACTGATGTGTCAGAGACAACATGGAGATAACACATAATTTTAAACGTCAAGTCAATTTGACAAGTCTCACAAATTTTCATCGTCCACGTATTTTGCTAAAATAATTTGTTTCAAACTTGTATAATCGTGAGAATAAAGTTGGTTTCATGGGCTTGTGAAATAATGTGTACCTATGATATTATGAACACGTAAGTGATTATGGTGTAATTGTGTATGCAAGTGTTTGTTTACATGTCTGCTGGATTCTAAAAATTCAAGGTATACTCACACTTGTTGTGGTCGAGCGGCGAGTAGGAGCCGTCGCGATTCTCGCGCACGCGCAGCATGTTGACGCGCTCGCCCTCGCGGAACACCAGCACCGTCACCTTGCAGCCGTTGCTGCCCCATTCCGTCTCCTCCCTGGAAACAACATTTTCGTTATGTACTTGTGATAGGGGCGATTTATTTTTACAAAAATGCCTATAACCTACAAAGACAAATGATCATCGGATAAGCAAGCTGAAATGGCAGGTCATATTTACGAGACTATACCGCTGCTTTTCCTGTGTATAGTCAAGTTAAACCTTTAGCCAAATAGAACGCGTAGAGCGCTAGCTTGGTAGAATGTAGAATCCAGTGTCACACCGTCCTAACGCTGCGATAAAGCGTTGCGTTGCGTATTGCTAGTGCCAGCATTGTGTATATATAAACATTCTAACAACACAAGTAGACGCTATAGCGCGACGTCAGGCTAACGCTCTAGCGCGGCCTAGGTACGCGTCCTGTTTGGAGAAGCCTTTATACAGCTAGACCGCCAGTAAAAATGCCTTGTCCCGGGGCAGAATGAACTGACATTGGACCCACAATTAAATTAATAAGAAAAATATAGGAGTTCGAAGTTAAGGACCGACTTCCTTCCAGTGCCACTCTGTGTTAAATGATTCCAATGCCGCTCTGTGGTAAATGATTCCAGTGCCGCTCTGGGGTAAATGATTCCAGTGCCGCTCTGGTGTAAATTATTTTGTAGTTGCCCACCACTTAAAACGCAGTATTGGACGCTCAGACGTTATATTAGAACGACTTTCGATAATAAATAACCTATCTTCTGCTAATGTTAACTAATTTGCTGTAGTACATACAATCTCGTGCGCATACAAGCATACATAAACATTCTAATATTGTGCTAAGTAGATATAATCTAAGCTAATTTCCTTTGTATTTCTAAAACTTTCTCTTTGTGCTCATAATAAATACTCTTCAAACCTTGAAGTAAACGCGAAAAGGAAGAGTGGTTCCTTTCAACAATTATTTTTTACAAGTTTGTTAGCAATTTGTTCATTGTAGTTTGGTTCATTAAAGAAATAAAGCAGTTTGATTTGATTTTGATTCCAATCAATCTACAACAAATCAAGTGGTGCTTAGAACAAAAGCAATCAAAAGAATAGCTTAGTACTCTACATTAAATAATGCAAATCTAATTGAACAAGATACATTAATGTTATAACATAACATATCTATCAATATTAAATTATAATCTTGCAAGATTCGAAGTCACATTATCCGATTACACAGGGTCACTAGACCGGCCGATTGAATCTGCGTTTACACACAAAAAATCTACGTCAGCAGACCACACAAATGGATGAGTAACCTGCGGTCGAGAGAACATGCAGAGTTGCAGCAAAAAGTGGCACCAAGCGGAAGCAGGAAGACGGCTCAAGGCCTACCAGCCCGCATCTGTGTGCGCCTTGAATAATTAGGCACACATTAACGTTTCTGAATGAAGATTATTATCTTTGAAAGTCATCTACTTACAGCTTATTTTTGGTGGTACATCTGATAAGATTTACACCTACGCGCTTCAAATGTGTGCTTTGAACGAAAGGACAGAATAAAAAAATATTTAGTACCTGCACACGGGTCAAAATAAAAACTATCGACGGTTACTTGAGTGGTTTGAGCTTCGAAGTAATGCCAGCGATTGTGAATTCAAATCCCATAGCGATTTTCTTCAATTTTGGTTACACAAACACGGAATCACACAAATAACAAACAATTTACACAAACGTTGTTCCTGCACGACAAAATACTGAAGTGTTGTAATTTTGTTGAACAGAGGACGATACATCGCGGCGTGGTCGAACGAACTAAAATAAAGAGGGTAGACTGATTCGTCTGTAAAAAATATTTACCCTCTTTTACGTAATATTAACGAAAACATGGTGTATGCAATATGACCGAAATGACAATATAAAACTATGAACCCTGATAAAAAAATACGTTCACTGTACCTACTTACAAGTTTATAAATTCGTTTTTGTAAACGTCTTATCTAAGCTGTAGTACGCACGTAGGCTAACATTTTGGACTTTTTGCTTTGTAATGCATGTGTGTGTAAAGGTAGGTAGACGATTTGCCACTGTATCGATGATCCATCAAGACTGAATGAATTGCATTTGTTCGTGAGTCGACTTTTTTTTAAGTCGGCAGTCAGTAGGGGCAGCTGCCCTCCCCTGCCGCCCCCCTGGGTACGCTTATTGGGGTATGGTGTCGGTTCTTACCTGGTGGTGTCCAGAAGGCGCTCGATGTCCCGCCAGGGCTCGGCGCCGGCGGGCGGCGGCAGGCGGCGCGTGGTGATGGGCCGCACATGCCCAGTACCAGTCGCAGGGTTGTCCAGCTCCTCAAGCTGTATAGCAGGTGCTGCTAGACAATAGCATACCTGGTGGTGTCCAGGAGGCGCTCGATGTCCCGCCAGGGCTCGGCGCCGGCGGGCGGCGGCAGGCGGCGCGTGGTGATGGGCCCGCCACACATGCCCAGCACCAGCCGCAGGCGCGCGCCGTCGCCCACGCCATGCTCGCGCAGCATCGACGCGTTGTCCAGCTCCTTGAGGTTGTACAGCAGGTGCTGCTGCGATACTGGGATACCTGGGGAGTGAGGTGCAAAGAGTTTAGTTTAGTGTAAAGACACTTTTCAGGGCACATAAACAGGTCTCAAATCTATAGGTTCGGTCAAAGCAACGCGTGCAGCTACCGCGATCAGATGTGGTGCATGAATTAGTAGCAATGAGTTCACATTCAATTTGGTCGCGGCTATCTAGGCACGTGCAGTGATCGCTTACCCTACCACCGATACCAACTAAGTTCATGGTAGGAGCCTCGGTTGACCATTCAAATTCAAATGCAGTCGTAGTAAAATCGTTCGCAGTAGTTAGATATTATAACGAAACATCACGCAGTAACAAAATGTCGATATAACAAGGCGTCGCAGTATAGAAATGTTGCAGAAACGTTTTCGAAACAATTTGATAATTATAACGTTTTTTGCACTCACGTAGGTAATTCGTTTAAAAATGGAGGTAGGGTAATAATAATAATGGCTCATGGGAGTGAAGATAATTTTTGATCTACTCTACTAGATTTTTTCTCGTGTAAATCGAGGTCGGGGGTAGTGAAGACGGATCCTGTGTGTCCTTATGAAGAACGATTGATTGACCATGTTGACGTCACGAGCGACATTCATGCTCTGCTCTCATCGTGAAGACATGAATGAAGATGGTCTCCATGGCACTTTTAATACATACACATTACACACGCGTAATAATATCAACATGTGCCAAAAGTATTGTGGAATGTAAATTATCTTGATTCAGTAAATTGCGCACGCCAAACACTTCCACGCTATGCTGTAGGCGCTGTAGCTCAAAAACTTTACTTGGCATGAACGAACAGTGAGCACTTGTTCGAGTCCGATCCCCCAGAACGGAAATTATACAACCTGTTAATCAGATGAAGAATAATTCCATCTACCCGTTTTCTTTTAACAAACATAAGCATAACCATTGATTTTTAGTTGGGCTCGTCGATTCTAATTTGTATGAAGAATCGGCCGATATCAAATCGGTGTAATGTGCGCACTTCCATACATGTCCAGATTAACAGCCCGACCCAACTATCGGCCAACTAAAAATCGGTGCTCTGCGCCTAGGCTAAATGGAATATTGTTACGGAAAGGTTACCTACCTCCAATAATAAAACGTTTATCAGGCATTAATGTCCATGAACATTGAAAGAAATCATTTCACGAGTTGTTAATGCGGAACCAGACAGAGGGCATTTTAATTCTGCATAATGGCGTAGGTTATATCAATAAGCTGCAGCTTTACATTATCCAATTAGACGATTCTTTAACCCTGTTCATGTTACAGACGTCTTCTGGAAGGTTTATGTAGGTATAATCTTTTTAGGCCTTCAATTTCTCTTACAGACTTCATTGAACTAGATTTATCTCATCATCATGCAGTATTCTAAGAGTTAGACAATCTAGACACTCGTATTTTGCTATTGAAATGGGCTTTAGCGCGCACGTTTTAAATGAATAAGTAAGTTCGGACATAGTTATCGTATAGCGAGTTTTCCTGCTATCTATGCTACTAACGCTAACATAGTATTACTAAACATAAACCATGTTTATTTTTCTTACCCATTTAGAAAAATGTAGCCCACATAGACCGTAATCATTATAACGAATGACTCAAGAAAACGCGCGTTATTTTTACCTACAGCTTGCCAACAAAATAACAGATTATACCTGAGCAGCAGAGTCGTAAAAGTCGTAAATCAATTGCTAGATTTGAGGCTGACATCACGGCATGCGGCACACGCGATGGTTACGAATTGCAGGAATTCCTTATTCGATATAATTTCGTATTACAACTATCTAAGTATCAAGATCAACCCACTCTCACCGAGTCGATCTTAAACTAAAAATATAACTTGACATTTCCAATCCAACGCATCATCCCAACTTTAATATTATAAATGCGAAAGTAACTCTGTCTGTCTGTCTGTTACGCTTTCCCGCTTAAACCTCGCAACCGATTTTGATGAAATTTGGCATAGAGATAGTTTGAGTCCCGGGAAAGAACATAGGATAGTTTTTATCCCGGTTTTTGAAACAGGGACGCGCGCGATAAAGTTTTTCTGTGACAGACAAAATTCCACGCGGGCGAAGCCGCGGGCGGAAAGCTAGTTAAGTAAATAAATTGTTCCAAGAATCACAGCAATTAACTAGCCCCAAATGTGCCCAAACTAAGCACAGATCGTGCTAATGACACAGAAGAGGATTCGCTCACAAACAGCGTTGTTATTCCAGGCGAACTTATCAGGCGATAGATCATTTAGGTGACTAAGGTTTTTCGTTTTTTATGATGCCAAAATAGATGATTATCCACCCCCCTAAGGCCAGTTTGTTCGACAGGCTGGTACCGAATCATTGAATAATTCAATTCTAATAGAGGCACATTCGCTAATAAGCGAGTCAAAGGAGGCATATTGGCGTAGCGAGGTCCATATGAAGGTGCCCCCACTACACTCAAGAAGAGTGAGGGGAGCGGCGTATCTAGTCGCCAGCTTGGAGCGGCGCGGACGTTCAAGCTAAACATTATTTAGTTAGAGTATCAACTAAAATAAAAATCAACTAAAGGTAGCGGGAAGGCGTTGGATGCAGGCCGCCACCAACCGGCCATTGTGAAAATCATTAGGGAAATATAGGCCGTTCAGCAGTGACTTCCTATGGCTGAAATGATGATGATGATCAACTAAAATTGTACAGTCGCAGAATGAAAAGGTTCGTCACCTTAGTGTCGGTTTTCGCTTGCACTAGGTACTGTAAGAGTCAAACCTGCCAACATAACAGTGCAAGAAACAGTGCTGCTAACATTTAAAT
Organism: Ostrinia furnacalis; assembly: GCF_004193835.3. Lineage (NCBI taxonomy): Eukaryota > Metazoa > Arthropoda > Insecta > Lepidoptera > Crambidae > Ostrinia > Ostrinia furnacalis. Next base: position 583,450 of record NW_021134301.1, on the reverse strand, counting down.
AAATATGACGTTTGCTAACGAATAAGGTTTTGCTTGTTTATTTTTCTATCCCATCAGTGCAATGCAATGATGACATTGACCAATTGACAATAGTTTTTTTTATTTAATAGAAATAATAATGGCAGGTTGAACCAACAAGAAGGTTTTAGTTTATCAATCATAATAATCTTCTTGACAAGATAAATCGTCAAACAACTTTGATCAATAATTTTGAACTTTACTGACGAACAGTTAAAGATTAATTTCTCTAACTCGAGATTATTCTGTAACATAGTTTCAAAAGGTAATATGTGTTCGCGATTCGTTGAAGGAATCAATTTGAAAACTGACGAACCTTTTCATTCCGTGACTGTACATAAGGAAGGGTGGAGAAAGGACATCTCGTTCTTTCCTGCCTGATCAAGGGCTAGGGATGGTGTTGGTTGATATGTATATCACCAAGCAAAGATGGTGAGTCAACATCCGACACGGGAGACTGACGCCCGTTTTCACCATCAATCCCTAATTTTTAAGTGACCCCTATGACAACAAAATTCCTGTTATTTGTTACTACAGGGGTCACTTAAAAACTAGGGATTGATGGTGAAAACGGGCATGAATGCTGCTGACAACGCCACTCATGTAGCAGAGTTTTGAGGCTGACACTGTGTAGTTCTGTTGTCGCCACGATAAGATTCAACGATCTCCACTGGTACTAGTTTACAGTATGAAGACCCAAGAAGAAGGTGTACATCCAGTATTGCCAAACCAGTTGTTGGAGTTCTCTTAACTTCTCTTGTCTCTGCCTCCGGTCCCTATCGCTGCGCGAACCTGCACTTTAGGATCATATTGGACATACATAGGTATCTACAATGAACGTGAAATGAGACAAATAATTAAATATATATAGCCTTTGTACCAGTCGATAACAAACAGGGGCACTAATGTTGTAACTTACCTAGTATTCAAAAAACTAGGACATAGTCTTCAAGTTCCCTATTATAAACAAAGTTCAGCATTGTAAGTAGGTAATAGTGCTTTTTATATCGCAATTGACAATTGTTAAGAGACCAGCTGGTGCGTGAATCACAAGGTTGGAGCAAGGCCAAGAAAGAGGAGTACTATCCCCAGTGATACTGTTGCTATGTAAAAAAAATATAAATGTATGACTTGCAAACACTACATTTGTAGTGACATGCACTGTTTTCGTCTTGTCCCCACAGTTAGCGATAATATTCAATAATTGCATAGAGAAGGGAATCTTCCCCGACCTCATGAAACATAGTAGACTAATGCCATTATTTAAGTCTGGTAGTAAAACCGACCCTGGCAATTATAGACCCATTTCTATCTTGCCCGCTCTGAGCAAGATTTTTGAAAAAATCATACAGGAGCAACTTATGATTCACTTTGGCTCTAATAAACTATTTCATAGTGAACAATATGGTTTTACCAAGGGTCGTTCCACCACCGATGCCGGGGTTGCACTACTTAAACATATCTTCGAGGCTTGGGAGAATTCTCAAAATGCACTAGGGGTCTTCTGTGATCTCTCAAAAGCTTTTGACTGCGTAGAACATCAAACGCTAATTCGCAAACTGCACTTTTATGGGGTGAAGGACTCGGCTTTGGATTTAATACAATCCTATTTAAACTTTAGAGTTCAAAAGGTTGACATAAATGGTGTTTTGTCTTCTGGGTCACCTGTGAAAATGGGAGTTCCGCAGGGGTCAATTCTGGGTCCATTCTTGTTTCTTATATACATTAATGATCTACCATATTTTGTTAAGGACTCTTGCGAAATCGTGTTATTTGCTGATGACACATCTTTGATTTTTAATATTGATAGAAGTAAAAATAACTTTGACGATGTAAATAATGCACTAACAAGAGTTTTAAGTTGGTTCACTACAAATAATTTACAACTTAATGCAAAGAAAACAAAATGTATAAAATTCTCTTTGCCTAACGTAAAAACAGTTAGTACCCAAATAGAACTTAATAATAATGCCATCGATCTGGTAGACTCTACTGTTTTTCTGGGAATTACCCTGGATTCAAAACTCCAGTGGGGCCCCCATATAGAAACTCTGGCGGGAAAGCTCAGCTCAGCGGCTTTTGCAATAAAAAGGATACGGTCATTAACCGATGTTTCAACAGCTCGCTTAGTTTACTTTAGCTACTTTCATAGCCTAATGTCATATGGAATCATGCTATGGGGCAAAGCTGCAGATTTTGAAACAATATTTATTTTGCAAAAACGTGCGATAAGATACTTGTATAAAATGAAAGCAAGAGCGTCCCTTAGAGAATTGTTTAAAGAAATTGGCATTCTCACGGCCGCTTCACAATACATCTTAAACTGTATTCTATTTATTCAACAAAATATTAATGAATTCAAAAAGAAAAGTGATATTCACCAAATTAACACTAGAAATAAAAATAAATTGGCTATACCCGCTTTTAGACTTAATAAAGTGTTTGCCACTTTTATGGGACAAGGTATCCATTTTTATAACAAAGTCCCTGATAAATATAAAGAGCTACCGTATAATAAATTTAAAGGTATAGTTAAAGATCACATGCTTAAAAAAGCCTATTATACAACTCGAGATTTTCTTAATGATAAGTCATCCTGGGAGTAGGATTATGGTCCTCTCATGCTCGCACTAAAAATAATTAAAATGGAAAGTAATGTATAAACTAATAATAATTTCTCAAATGTTATAGTGTCATGCTTCTCAATCTGGACTGTTACTTAGCTTTATTATTAGTTTTTTTTTAAAAGATAACTTGGAATTGTCATTCTCACTAAAATGTCTCTGGGGTGGTGGCGTAGTGAGGCGGGTCGTTACATTCCCTCTAATATGGTCGAGTGAAGCGATGGCTGGTTCACTCGTCATGTCTGTGAACAGGCGCTGCTTTCGGGGACTGGTCAATCCAAGTTATTCAAATTTATGTATGCGAGTCATTTCTACTAGTATCTTAATATGTAAGTCTAGATATTAGCACGTCACTACCTTGTTTAATATACCACGCAATCTTGTATACCCATTCTTATAAGATACACCATACAAGAATGCATGGTAAATTCAGTGAACTGCTCCTGAATCGAATGTACCTACTACTGCTATTTCTATTTATTTATATTAACCGGCAGACAGTGGTGACTGAGTTTGTTGCGGCGCTTCTTCTCAGCACTTGCCAAATGTTGGTCTCGAAGCGCTGGTAGGGTAAAAAGATTATGAGACATGTAGAGGCTCCTTAAGAGCAAAATGACGATTTGTAAGAACTATTTATTAGTCTAAACAAATAAAGAAATTTTGACTTTGACTTTGACTTTGACTTGCATAATGTATCTAGTTGTGTGACATGTGCAAGATAATGAATGCACATAATAACAGTCTAAAGTTTCATCAGAATAGAGAGAATCATTCTCTTCATAATCAACATAATCAAGAAAGGTGTATAGCTAGCAATAGACCATACAGTCTTCATGTCTTGATTACTATGAACTGGTCTTTATGGATGTGTTTCCAGGGGTAAATCAATTTAATTAAAATAAATATGATTTTCTATAGAAAATATTATAATACATAATCATCAAAATCAGGTCATTCATGCAGGAGCAAAACCCCTTCCTAATTTACTCGAGGCAAATGAAGGTTTTGAACTACACTCCCCACTCCTCCACACAAACCCTTGAGGGTTAGGGAGGCATAACAATGCAAATCATAACAATGCATATTTGGTTGTAGCCTATATTCATTCCAAATATTTATCAAATCAAAAAAGATATTTAAAAATTAAAGAGAACATCCTCCTTTTGTTGAAGTCGGTTAAAAGACTACTGAGTAGTTTACATAATGTCAAACACAGACAGACATGAATAAATTACATTCCTGATTCACACATCTTGTGTCGATCTCTTGAACATTGAGATTATTTTGGCATCATTTCAAAGCAACATGTTAGTCTCATTGACCTGATGGATTAAAGAATATTTACAAAATCTATAACACTACAACCAAAATAGCTCTAGCTATATCATAAGTACATACATTAGAAAAAAATTGGGAGCACAAATAGAGAAAGCTAGAAAACTATGTAACACAACTAAAGATTTATTATAATTGAATACAGTTTAGTAATAACATTTTCGGTAGTGAATAATGGTCATTGCATTGGCAGGCAGACTTTGTGATAAAGTTTTTAAAGATCAAGTTACATTCAAAACTATGGCATTGGTACTATATGTATAGTACAAAAACAAATACCTACTATAATATTTTGTTTATAATTCAAGAATATCAGTGCAATTTGTAGCAGCTGGCAGTGTATAATTATTTTTGTAGCAATAAAAAGTTTAAAATCACAGCACTTATCAGAAAACAATAAATACCTACTACGATTGTGGGGAACGTTCTGGATAAAAGCTAAGATTAGAGTTGTTTTAAATGCTAAATGTATCACGGTTATAATTAGAGAGCTAGGCTCTTGACCTTTAGATCCTCGGTTTGACACTTAAGATTGGCACACAGTTGTAATTAATTTTAAAGTTTAGTTTCACACCAAAATCTAGTACCTAATCTGGCATTATTTTAATCAACCATTGTCTCCATGAAATGTATTTATTTAAAAATTTTAAGGTTTAAGAGAATGAAGCTTGATATCATGAGTAAAAAGCAAATAAAAACTTGCAAGAGTGGGTATTCAGAAAACTAAACAAAAATCTATTGCATTCATTAATATTAAGTCACATTACTATTCAATGTATCCTAGCCTGTAATAAATACATAACAATAAAGTAACCAAGAAATGAGTAATTTACCTAATATATTGTATGCAAATGTTGTTATGTGACTCAACAAGGAATGTTTACCAAAATAACCTATAATTCCTAAAATTTATTTTGAAATTGTTCATTAACATTGATCACAGCATGTTGACCCAGAAAGTTTGTTTACACAAGGATAGGTTATGGTTTGTTTCTATGCACCAAATTGGATTTAGCTACCATACAACAATGTTGCAAAACATAGGCTGGTTTTGAAACTTTCCAATGCTCAGTTTAGCTAAATATGGTCAAATTCTGCCCTTTTCTACAATTTCCTATGTTTTGTCTATCAATTCGTTGCAAGAAATGTGCGTAGAATAGCCACGACATCCTTTGTTGGGTATAGATGACGCACTGTAAATCGAATTCTGTCAAACGAAATAGTTGTGTAATATAACATCGAAACTCACCTTCAACCCTGAATATCTTCGATTTGATCGCGAATATAGTGTCCGTCGGGGACACCGTCATTTCGAAGGCGGTCCCCGTGAGGGTCTCCACCAGGACCTCCATCGTAGGCTGGCTCGGACCATCTTCCTGGAATCCTTTCGATCTATTGGAAAGTCTCTCTGGGCATCCATGTTGTGACATTTCACACGCAATACACAAAATTAACTATCTGCACCACATCGCAGTTCATAAAATGTTTATATCAGAATAATTATCAGCACCGAGACGATTACACGATGTAGTAAAATATTGGTACCTCGGCGGCTAGAAACTGATTTAAAGCACAATATAATTACGTAAGAAACACAAATGAAGCAAATTAAATGGAAAAGTCCACTAATTATCTACTATTTTAGCAACAAAAATAATTACAACACAGAAAGAAAATCGTCGTGACAGAACAGCAGTTTTTTTTTTGTTGATTGATGCATTGATGGTTAAAGCGAATTGAGTGACTGAATTACTGAAATGAATGAACTAGTTCGTGGAGTTCTCTATGGTAGAATATTTTTCTAGAAAGTGAAAAGAAAACCTATAAATTCAACTTTTAGATAATATTGACTAGCTGGTAGGCTATGAATTCGTTGCTAATCGTATTTGTTCATCGTAGCGTTTGTTTTATAATCGTTTTCTTATGAATTTAGTCGAAGAAGATATTTGCCAAGGAGAGATTAACAATGTTAAATGGCAACACTGTTTCCGGCTTGGCTTGTAAATATGGCTTAAAACACAAAATGCCAATGCTGTGAAATTAGAAAAAAAATTAATACCGGAAACAGATACTCCCTGTCACTTGCTTGTCTATGATCTCGAGCTCTTTTCCGTCTTTCTTCGTTTACCGATTCGGAGGTTAGAAACATGGTGCGTAAATTTTTGCAAATAGAAATTGGTTTATTACCGTGAAATTCAAGCTAGTAATCAAAAGAAGATGTTACGTGTTGTGCGGAATAAATTGGATGGATTATTTCACTGATCATCGATATCAACACGCGTCATTAGTGTTGAGTCGTGTGAGCATGTGGCCTGAAGACTCCTTTTATGTTTTCAGACTCGCAAACGCCGTAATGGAGGACGCGCCAAGCACGGCCGTGGCCACGTGAAGGCCGTCAGATGCACCAACTGCGCCCGATGTGTGCCGAAGGACAAGGCTATCAAGAAGTTCGTCATTAGGAATATTGTCGAAGCTGCCGCCGTGAGAGATATCAACGAAGCCTCCGTATATGCCTGTAAGTAGATCTTCATAAATTACTTTGTTCATGAAATTGCCTGAACAAAAATATATGTGACTATTTATCAAATCAAAGATACTGAAAAACAGAACCCTAACCTATAAAACTAACTTTCTCTAACTCAGCCTTTACAAGATATTTGAAACTAGTAATAATACCAATGATATTATAGATAATATCATTGAGTAATACTAATTACTTCATTCACCTGATAGCAGAACCGTCTGAATGACAAGTAAACTATCTGATACCCTATCAACCAGTTATATCCATAGCACTATTTTAACAATATTCTATTTTGTTTACAGCATTCCAGCTCCCCAAGTTATATGCTAAGCTCCACTACTGCGTGTCGTGCGCAATCCACAGCAAGGTGGTGCGCAACAGGTCGAAGAAGGACAGGCGCATCCGGACACCACCCAAGAGCAACTTCCCCCGCGACATGTCTCGCCCACAAAATGTACAGAGGAAGTAAAAGCTTTGTAATAAATAAGTGAAAACCCAAATATCTTTTATTTTTTATACTATGATAGGCACCCCTGTTGAAAAGTTTAAAATTATTCCAAAACATCACTTATTTTTTGATTAGCTACCATAAAATAACAATTTGGAAAAAATATCCAAACAGTTTGACTATCAAACTACTGGTAGGACTAGATGGAATAAAGGGACAATAATCACTACACACATTACCTACTATTTGACTAATAACTTGCTTTTGAGTACCTACCTATAGTTTCTGGTTGATAGCCAACTATCTTCTAGACCAGTGGTTCTTAACTTTTAAGTCATGAGGGACCATTTTACCAAATTTTTGTCTATACTTGTATATTTTTGGCCACACAATTGGTTATAATTAGTTATTATGTTACAGTCAAAACTCATAATCGGTCAAAACCACTTGACTACAATAATCAGTTAAATGTGGTTTTGACCGATGGCCCTTAGTCAATATCACGACTGATTTTTCCAGTCAAAAGTGATTTGGACCAAGGTGTGCAAGTGCACTTCGTGGACCACTTGGAATCCCTCCAGGGACCACCAGTGGTCCGTGAACCACCGGTTAAGAACCACTGTTCTAGACAATTTATTTCTCAGAAATTAGTTTCCATTACAGAAGCTCAACTGTCTAATTTAATCCAGAGGTAAATATAGTTTTGCCTGCATTGGCCAGATGGGTTAGAGAGAGAGAGTAACATAATGTTTGTAACTAAGCTTATTTAACAAAAAAAACAGTTATAGATCTTTAACCAATGTAATTTAAAATTTAGGTAAAGATAAAACCTTAGACAATATAGATAGGTATCTTATGTCTTTAATAGCAGTAAATAGAAACGGTTCATTCAATATACAGCATAGTACATTATGGTACAAACATAATGATTGTATTAACTTTATAGTTATTCATTATCAATGCAAGAATTCAAATATTATAATTTAGATTAATTAACTCCATAGCAGAACAATTTTAATAATACCAATACAAACAAATGAAGTAAATAACATTCAATACATTTATTTATTTAGAATTTTTGATTTCAAAAACCATGTTTAAAGATTAATGCTCAACATAAGAAGCATGGGTTATCTAATTACATCTAATACAATCTACACAACAAATGTGGGCTTACAAAACCATGTGGTAAAGTTTAAACTACATACTTAACAACTAGTTGTAATGAAAAGTTATAAACAGACTGTTCAAGATGTAAGTACATGTTGAAAAGAAATTATTAAGTTCTATTTTTCAGATAATTGAAATTAAATTGATAAGATCCATTATAGTCAGACATGTTTACAACCAAGTTTACATTTACTCCCCACATAATGATACACTAATACAGGATTCAGACAAAGAGCTAAGTGCAAACTGGAAACACTGAAAGTTAGAGAGAATAGTAAATATAAATCTGTTAGTCACACTCAGCAACAATATCTGAATCCTGCTCTCTAATCTCTAAGCTATGTCTATCAAGGGCCCTTTATCTTGTAGATGGTTTGTGGGAACTTCGGCACAGCTTTGTCATTATTTGTCTCTAGGGCCTCCTTCAAGTTCTTTTCAAATACTTTTTTCGCATCACAGAAACCTTGTTTGGTCTTTCCAAAAGAATTAGGGCCTGCTGATGTAGGTGTTTCTCTGAAAATAATAATTTCAATGTAAGTCAGATGTTAGGCTAAAAAAGTAAAGTACAGAAGAAGGTATACTATGTTCTCTGAAAATAATAATTTCATTTTAAGTCAGATCTTAGGCTACATTTCACACAAAAAAAACAAGTCTCACCTGCCAATGTTCCTCATTCTCATGCGAGCTTCTGCTGGCATCTCTTCTGGTTCATCATCATCATCCGTGTTGAACACAGAAGCAACTGTGGGTTTCTTAATCCCCATGTTGGGCTTTGGAGCACCACCTAGAGTCATTTTGATGGGTTCCTTAGGTTTTGAGAAACCAATGGAGATTTTAGTGATGCGAGGCGGCGGCGGGGGCGCAGGCACTTCCTCGTCAGAGTCTTCCCAATCATTTGAGCGTTGGGGATGTCTTTTGTCTGTAATAAATAGTAGAATTAAAATTTGGCCAAGCTCTATTAACTAACTTAGAAAGACAATTATACAGCAAAATTAAGTACCATCATAGCGTTCATCCTTGTCACGGCTCTTTGAAGATCTTTCAGGGGTGTAGCGACTCCCGCGGGGCTCCGGGGAGTATCGTCTTCGCGGAGAGCGCGACCTCGATCGCGACCTCCTCCTGTCCCGACCGTCCCGCCCACTCTCTCGGTGCGTCCTAGAATCATCACGCGTGGATCGAGACGACCCTGCCAATGCGAAAACACTGGCAAAGATAAATAAAGAGACGTATTTGAGTCACTAAATAAAGATAGCAAAACCAGGTGTCTGAAAACGAAGTTGGCTTTAAAGTTTTATGTCATTCGAATACCTTTGTAATCACTGTAGCGGTCCGTCATGGTGCTTAGTATTTTTTTGTGAGCATTGATGAACAATTGATTGAATCAATGAAGCAAATAATAAAAATGGTAAAATAAATCGATCGATTTGTCAACATTTGACATATTTTTCAGCCGCCATGACTCATGAAACTCTATAGTCTATGCTTATTCGTTTCGTTCGGAAATTGCTTTCCACAAGTTGAACTTGAATAAGTGCATAGACAATAATGGTTTTGCGAGATGAAAATTAAATAATTTCCCAATCACGATTTCAAAACTTGACAGAAACGTCAAGACTGAAAAAAAATAATTACTTGACGTTTGGGAAGAGGTTATGTTTGTGATTTTAATTAGCTCAATATAATTCATTTTAAATTAATTTTAAAGTAAATATTGATTCATGATTCTAGATAATGTTTTTTTTACGCCAAAGCCGACGCTTGATACCACATTTGAACTCTGTGGTACTCAGAAATTGTAGATGTTATTCGGACTCAACAAGATTAGATTCCGTTCGAAATCAAATAAAAAAGGGGCCAGGATTGAAAGAATTTATAGTTGGGTCATCAGAACCTGTTCTTGTAGACCGCCCTCACATACCTTATTTGCCAGAAAATGTTCAAGTTACGTGTAAAAGGAAAGTTTTCTTCGATGTGTATGGATGTCAGATGAATCTCAATGATACTGAAATTGTGTGGTCTATATTGAAGAATGAGGGTTTTGAAAGGACAGAAGTGGAAGATGAAGCGGATATATTTCTTGTGATGACGTGCGCCATCCGTGAAGGAGCCGAGTCAAAGATTTGGTATCGTTTAGATCACTTGAGAGGTTTCAAGCGACGGCGGGAGATGTCTAAGAACAGGGACAAGCCCGTGAAGATCGGTTTACTGGGCTGCATGGCGGAGCGATTGAAAGAGAAGCTGATAGAGAAAGAGAAAGCTGTTGATGTAGGTAAGATTTTTCTTCACAGCAACTGTTACTTTGTCTTATGTAATGAACTAGTCTTATAAAATGGTGTATTATAGTGTAATTTACATCTTTTACATACCAGTTTTTTGTTTTCTCTACAGTTGCAGGCCCAGACAGCTACAGAGACTTACCCAGACTCCTAGCGCTCACAAATAGTGGTCAAACTGCTGTGAATGTGCTACTATCTCTTGATGAGACGTATGCTGACGTTGTACCAGTTCGTCTCAACCAGGACAGTGTGTCCGCTTTTATGTAAGAAAATCTAAACTTATTAACCTGTACAAGTTTTATAATGTGAATCTGACTGTATCTTATTTGTTAACAGTTCAATAATGCGAGGCTGTGACAACATGTGCACATATTGCATAGTACCATTCACCAGAGGCAGAGAGCGTTCGAGGCCAGTAAACTCCATTGTAGATGAGGTTCGGTTACTGGCCGACCAGGGGGTCAAAGAAGTCACATTGCTCGGCCAAAATGTTAATAGTTATAGAGATATTTCACAACAAACTGAGAAGGTTGATACACAAATGGCTAAAGGTAACATTTTCTTTGAAATTACAACAATAAAAAAGTTGGTGGTTAGTTACATGTTTTTGCAATAAATGTTTTTTTAGGATTTAAAACAGTATACAAAAGCAAGAAGGGTGGTCTGAGATTTGCTGATCTGTTGGACAAAGTGTCATCAGTGGATCCTGAGATGAGAATACGGTTTACAGCAGCACATCCTAAAGATTTCCCTGATGAGGTGAGTTGTGGGATAATTATCATAGGTAGTGATGAATTTTCTTTATTTCAGAATATCCCGAAATATTATGTATCTGGTGTAAGATTTACACAGAAATTGCAGTCTCAGTTTTTAATACCTTTGCACAGGGATGCTTAATCTCTGATCAATCCAAAGTTCTCAACTCAATGCATATCCCCTGCAAGTCTTGCTTTATGAGGTCTTAATGGCCCTTTTGTTGAAATGAATATTTTCCTGTGACTGCTGATAATATAATCTGACAAGTAACACCCCATAACTGAAACCAGTGAAAATCAGTGTCTTGGCAGTCACACTGTCAAGATGTTACTGAGTGGGTGACCTTTTATACCGTGTAATGGCTATGCTCACGTGACATTGGCAAACGTGGAAACACAATAGCCACAGAGAAGAAGAAGAAGACCTTTTTTAGCAGCTATGTTTCATTTTTTTGTCTTTTGTAGCTAAAATAAAATTATTTTCTTTCTTTAACTCCATTCTTAAAGTATATCACCTCAGGTGCTCCAAGTGATCTCGGAGCGGCCCAACATCTGCAAGCTGCTGCACCTGCCCGCCCAGAGCGGCTGCAGCGCGGTGCTGGAGCGAATGCGGCGCGGGTACACACGGGAGGCCTACCTGCTGCTGGTGGAGCACGTGAGGAACACTATTCCGGGAGGTAGGTGGGACCATGTTAAAAAGCCTCTATACTAAGCCTGGATTGCACCATCTTACTTTAACTTTCACAAACGTCAAAAATCTGTCAAACTCCATACAAAAATCGTCATAGTTATCGTTAAAGTTAGGTGGTCCAACTCAGCCTAAGATACCCGCGCATTAGACAGTTGTGTACAACACGTGAAACATTTTATTCGGTTGATGCCCGTTTTCTTGTAACGTGAATTTTAAGTGATCCCTTTGAAAACAAAGTGTCATATTGTGTTACCATAGGGGTAACTTAAAAATAAGGGATTGATGGTGAAAACGGGCATAAGGGTAACAATGAAAGTATCAATGAGGGCTACCGCATTTCCATTCACTAGGGTGGCCACTGTAAAGTCCTGTGATCCTGTCACTGCCCAGTAGCGCCATCTAGGGAGCGCGAATACGATAGCCCTCATTGTTGGCGTAGTTCGCGACATAAACAGTTATGAACTATTTTCGTAGTACAAAAGTGAAATCATCATTTTATATATACTGAGCATCCCAAAGAAACCAAGCTACTGTATTTTAGCTCCTATGGTTATTTTGTTTGTTGCAGTGGGCCTGTCAACAGACATGATCTGTGGGTTCTGTGGGGAGACAGAAGAGGACTTTCAAGAGACGCTAACGCTAATGGATATCGTGGACTACAACATCGCTTTCCTATTCCCATACAGCATGCGAGAGGTATAGCTACACTTTATTCTGTATTTTATTGCGTATTAACAATACCTAACTACATCTTACTGAAACAAACATTTGTAAAAAAAAATATGTGTTACACAATAATAAAAATAACATTTCTTTTTCAGAAAACAACAGCATATCGCAGGTACAAAGACGACGTTCCTGAAGAAGTGAAGAAAGAAAGACACAGCCGCATGATAGAGCTATACCGACGTAAATGCCAACTCCTAAATGAAGCTGAAATAGGGAACACTCACTTAGTTCTAATCGAAGGAACCGTTAAAAAAACCGGGCAAGTTCTAGGCCGCAACGAGTTTTATCTAAAAGTAGTTTTTGATCAAGAGGAAATCTTGTCCGAAGATGGAGGCAAAAGACAGGCGAAACCGGGAGACTACGTAGCTGTTAAGATAGTTTCCGCGAAAGCGTCGGTGTTGCAAGGAAAACCACTTTACCACACTAGTATTGGAGATTTCTATAGAGAATGTAGTTGGAGCGACCGAAGTCGAGTTAGATTATAAGAAATGTTGATAATAAATTAATTTGTTACAAACAATGATTTTGATTTAACATTGTTGTTTATCGATTGAGCGTTTCATTGAAACTCGGAAATTTTTGGTCTGAATTTACATTAAAAAAAAATAAACTTAAAATTATAGTAATAAAGGAAACAAAACACAGCTACATTTAGTTTGTGACACTTCAGAAGTGCAGTTTTATTAGAATCGCTCAATCAATACAAAATTACATTACAAAATACACAATGGAACACAATAAATATCAGTTATTTTACATTTAACATACAAAACGTGCTTATTAGCTATTTTACATATAAATAAAACATCTGTCATTATAGCGACTTTGTTTTAAGCACATTCAAGGTACGACTCCCTTTTTTCACTTATTAATTAAATCGCTATATTACAGACCATGCAAAAAATAATAAATCTGGCAATACAAAAATCACACACACGCTCCACACCATTCTTTACAAAACTTATTGTTGAGTAATTCATCAAAAGGACACAAAACTGTTTCGCTTGTGTTTACAGTTTTACACGAGTATACTTTTTATTTCTTACAAAAATATAATAGCCACATGGAAGGTGGTAAGTTTTTTTTTACACATTTTTACACAAAGTAAACAGTAGTTTGCAATATAAAAAGTACTATTTAAATGTGACAGTTAAAATAACTTAAATTAATTGTGATACATGGCATCAATATTAAAAAATAAATTTGTACTTTATTTGTTATGTTTTTGACCCTAAACTACACGTGATCATGTGTTTATGAGTATAAAAGTGAGTATTTTGTACTTATTAATTTTTATCAGTGAGTTTGCTCATGTGACAAAGTGAGAGTTATGTATTTTTGATCTCTTACGATACTAATTAAATCAATAGTTTTCTCATATAATATAATTTTGATATTTTAAAGCCAGATGTAGTTTAGTATTTATTTTTGTTGAATCAAGGCTAGATACTCAGATAACTATAAGTAGTTATATTTGCTTCTAAGCTTGAGTATCAATCCTTATTTAAAATAGAAAAAGGCACTGGAAGGCACAGAAATTCATGTGTTTTACACCAAACTAGAAGCACCTAGTTGTGCACCAACTTTCCCAGGACCCACATTGACTCGCTGCCCTGAAAGGTTATCTGAACACTCCACGTGCCCTGAAAGACTTGGAGAGGGTCCTTGGGAACTTCCATATACTTTAGTACTGTAGCCAGAGTCGTTGTGAGACTCCCTATCTGTTTGACTCTGCGTTTCAGTCAAATGCGTGTTGATGGCTAAAGACTGAAGGCGACTGTGCAGCAAATTGTGGTCGGCCACAGGTTTCCTGGTCATGCCATGTGCATTCCCTCTAAAGTTCGGGTACACTGGCGAATGGTTATCGTAGTAACCGCCGCGAAAGTGGTCGTTCTGGTTCGCGATTTCTATCTCCGTGTTCTGGTCCAAATGGTCGCTGTAGCATTGCGGTATCCGCTCCATTTCCCGCATCATGTGGTCTTGCATCATCGCATCGAAGACCCCGGTCTGGTGGTGGTACAGGGGGTTCCTACTTCGAGCAGGGACCTGCGTGTGAGGGAGGCCGGTTTCATTGTAATCGTACTGCGGCTGACAAGGGTTGTACTGAGGCACGGGGAGACCGTTGTCGATCATGTCCCTGTAAGGCATCTGATGATGTATCTGCCTGTTCGGTATGTCATGGAAGTAGGCGTCCTTAGGTATCATCGCCCGTAAGTCGTGGTTGTACATGTTATTGTGATTCCCCGCGACCTGTGGTGCTGGGGATTGCGACTTGTTTGACATGGTTTCGTAGTTGGGTAATGGTAATGTCTGTAGCAGGTTAGCATTCCGCATGGGTCCGGGCTGGTGCGTGGTTCTGATGGGATTGTCTTCCTCGTCGCTGCTCTCGGAATTGTTCCCGTTGTCTTTAGGTGGGGTTTGGAAAGTTTTCCTCGTTGGGAAGGGTATGAGGTTGTGCAAACTGAATCGTTTACTCTTCGGTGGCTTCTCTTTCAGCACGGGTGCAGGTCGTTGAGGTTGTTGCGGCATCTTTAATATTCCTGGACTCGGCTGAACGTTGACTGGGGCGATCTGTTCGTCTTGAAGTTCGGTGGGAGGCATCTTCCTCGGCAAAGGAATAAGTTCAGGTGATTGACATATCTGCTGGCATTCCACTTGAGCGACTAACTCTTGCACCGACTTTCTCGGTTCTCGAACGATGTTGTTATCTTCTATCGGGTAGTTGCCCTGTTTACGCAGCTTCACGTAGCCGTCTTGAGCTATGTCGAGGGACTTCGGGTTACTCCTCGACAATACGTCAGACATTTCCTTCTCAAGCATAACTCTTTTCCGAATGTCATCAGCTGTTCTTTGAAGAACCTGGCTTTTCCAAACTGGAACGCTCTGTGGGTTATCTTTCTGAACTCTGTGGAGGTTGTCTCCATCTGAATCGCTCGCTTTGTAATCCGACTGTCTGTTGCTACTGCTCGCTGACTTGGCGTTTGATTGCCGACTAGGTGACGCGTAGCGATCATTGTAATCTGGAACCTCTGACACAGGGGATTGTGAGACAGAAATCTTATTCGCTTTTACATGAATTTCTGCTGTGACATTTTGTGAATGACTTTCACGAGCCGGACTTGCATGCGATGTGTGAGGTGATCTAGAAGGTCTAGAACTTGTGCTTGGGCCTGCTTCAAGCTGATCGCTACTTCTCGAGTTTTTAAGTAAGAATTTTCTTCTTGGAGTCGGCGGGGATCTTCTCGTGTCTAAAACCTCAGTACTTTTAGACGTCGGTTTAGTTTCATTTAGATCTTTGGCATTGCTCTCGTAGTGTTCTGCGTTTTTGTTGAAGCTTCTGATCAGCCTGTTTACTCTATTCCACTCTTCAGCGTGCGCATCCAGAAGTTCCAAACTTCTTGTCCTCTTCAATGGAGGAATATCCAAAGAGCCTTTAGGACTGAAATCTAGTTTCCTGACTCTCTCCGATGCTCTGAACATCATGCCCCGCGTCAGCCATTGTTCCAAATGTTTGTGTCTCTCTTTGCACATCGCTCGTTCCGCAGCTACGAATCTCGTCAACTCGGAAATCTGTCCTTGTGTCTTCATTTCTAAATCAGTGACTTTCTGGTCTAATCTTTCATGAGCTCTGTCTATGTGTCTCTTCAGGTCTTTCTTATCGTCATTCAATTTATCCTCCATGTGTTTGAAGAATGGCGCGCAGTAGCACGTGTAGCCAGCGCCTATTGGACCCTTTTTGATGTTTCCGGCCAGATCCAAGTAGTACTGCTCGCCTTTTTTGAGGGGTTCGGTGGGTAACGAGCTGAGTCTTGGCTTGGGGAAGTATTTAGGATCGGGGTAGTAGTGGCAACCGTAAGGGGACCACTGGACAGTCGGGGGCTCTTGTTCAAAATGGACGTTCTTCTTTTTTTTGTCTTTGTTTTTCTTCTTTGCTTCATCGGGCTCGTCCACTCCCCTTTCTTTGCTTTTGTCTCTGTGTTTTTCTTTCTTCTTGGGTTGTTTCGCTACGGGTGTATTGAGAATGCTGATGATTTCTTCTAGGCCCTTTCTCGTGGCGATGTCCCGGGCGGTTTCGCCTTGCTGGTTCTTGAGCGACTTGTCGCAGCCAGCTTCTAGGAGTATCCTGGTCAGTTTCCGCCGGCCCATGGCTGCGGCGATGTGGAGAGCCGTGTCTCCGTTCTTGTTCTGTTCGGAGACCTTGCATTGGGCTGAGATGAGGATTCTAGTGACGCCTGCGTGGCCGTATCGAGCAGCTGTGTGCAGTGAAGTGTCGCCGTACTGGAAGAGACAAAGAACATTTAAGTCATGATTACCTAAGTAAAGTAGTTAGGTACTCTTACTGAGTGATCTAAATAACACCGTCATAGGTTCGTAATTATTGGTGATCTTCGGTTGAATAACGGTGATAAATCTACATTAAGTTAAAGGTGTGTCCAGTTACAACTTTTAGGTAGGTTAAAGAAGGAAATACGTTCTAGGAATTGCCTCTGTCAACTTACGTTGTTCTGTACATCCGGCGCGGCGCGCCCGTCAGTAGGATCTCGCGGCAGGACTGGTTGTGCCCGTTCTGGCAGGCGAGGTGCAGCAACTAGACACTAGGGATGCCTTGTGTACTCACGTTGTTCTGTATGTCCGGCGGCGCGCCCGCCAGTAAGACCTCGCGGCAGGACTGGTTGTGTCCGTTCTGGCAGGCGAGGTGCAGCAACTAGACACTAGTGATGCCTTGTCTACTCACGTTGTTCTGTATGTCCGGCGGCGCGCCCGCCAGTAAGACCTCGCGGCAGGACTGGTTGTGCCCGTTCTGGCAGGCGAGGTGCAGCAACTAAGCTTGGTCCGTGAGCACGTAGAATTCCGTCCAATGACCCCTAGCTACCCATCCTTATCGCTCGCGCGTAATTATATTGCTGTCGCAACTGTGCGACGCGCGCCCGCAGTGAGTGTGCGAGCGCGACAGCAACATAATTACGTGCGAACGACAAGGATGGGCAGCTTGGGGTCATTGGACGGGATTCTACGTGTTCACGGACCAGGCTTTAGACACTAGTGATGCCTTGTGTACTCACGTTGTTCTGTATGTCCGGCGGCGCGCCCGCCAGTAGGACCTCGCGGCAGGACTGGTTGTGTCCGTTCTGGCAGGCGAGGTGCAGCGGCGCAAAGCCGCCCGCGTTGCGCGCGCGCAGGTCCGCGCCGGCCGCCGCCAGCAGCGCCACGCAGCGGCTGTAGCCCTTCCATGCTGCCTCGTGCGCGGCTGTGTTGCCGTGCTGCGGATGGATACATATAATGCAATTTGATTAGGGTAGTTGATGAAACCATTAAATAATCAATCTCAGTCAAGCACGGAGAGAGTACGTCACTGTCTCTGACCAGATGGGGATGAGGCGTCGCAAACAAATGGCGAATTCCCGAGGGCGTCACAGAAAAAAAGTTTAAGAAGCCTTGGTCCTGGTAGTTAATAGGTTTACAAAATTTTGTCCTTCGGGTTCAGTCGCAGTAAGCAAAGACTATGAGTTCCAGCACAAATAAGACTGACGCCGGGTTGGCAGATTATGCACCTACTGGAATAGAACAGGATTTCTCAAAGACGGGTACGCGAACCGCTAGGGTTCGCAATTCGACGGCAGGGAGGTTCGCGACAAGATTTACGTAATGGTGGCCTGATGACTGACAGGCACGTGCGGCGAACCGTAGTGGTAACTAATTAAATGCGGGGGAATTTAATTAGTTACCACTACGGTTCGCCGTCACCTGGAAACTTTAACAGGGGATATTTTGAGATACCCTGGAGTAGAGCATAAGGAGTAGTTTACCACGTGGTCCTGCTTGTTGGGGTCGGCGCCGCGCCGCAGCAGCAGCTGCACCGCGTCCACGTGCCCGTCCGCCGCCGCGCGCTGCAGCGCACTGCATCCATTCTGCAACAGAACATATGTTAACATTACATAACGTTGTAAACCACTGGACGGAACGGGCTAAAATTTGGCATGCAGGTAGATGTTATGACGTAGGCATCCACTAAGAAAGGATTTTACGAAACTCCACCCCTAATAGGGTAAAACGGAATCCACGCGTACGAAGTCGCGAGCGGCCGCTATGTCAGTCAATCAGTCACCTTTGAGTTATACCTATATATTTAGACTAGCTTCGCGCGCGTCCCTGTTTCAAAAACGGGGATAAAAACTATCCTATTCCTTTCCCGGGACTCAAACTATCTCTATGCCAAAAATCAAAATCGGTTCAGTGGTTTAGACGTGAAAGCAAGAGAGACAGACAGACTGACAGAAAGAGTTACTTTCGCATTTATAATATTAGTATAGATTACATAAAATTGTTACTTTGTTTTTGTTGTGGTGAGTATAGGCTGCACCGGTCATCGATCTCTGTGGTTAGATATTGTTTATTGTTCTCACATTTACAAGAAGGAAAGTAAAGCAAGGTTGCCATTTTCATTTACAAAACAAACAAAAACAAACATCCTTTGGTCTTTCAAAAAGTGCGGCAACTGGAATAAAATGGGCGGCAAAGGGTAAAATAAGGGTCTAGTCGATTGACATTTTTTTATGAGCTGTGTAGTCAAGGTATGAAATAAGAACCGTAAAATAGTAAATTGCTTTTGCAGTCGAGTAGATAAGTGCCCGATTACATTAATTACAGCGTAATAAAAAACCTTCAGTTTCAACATTATGCAAAACTTTATTATTGAAAGTTTTAATGAAGTTTCAGAAAACGCTTCACTTCAGCGTAATTTCAAAGGAAATACTAACTTTTACTGTCACATAAACTTATGTAAAACCGCGTAACAGCTGTATAGGATTCATTACATCTTACGTTACTCATTAAAATTTATACGCGGCCATTGAATAGATTTGCGAGGGTCGTAATTGGTCCGGGAATCGGCCGCGTGATTGTGCTCGCGTTGCGTTTGCCCAGACGACTTCATAATGCAAGGGTTTGCCATAATAACGGGCGTAATGAAGGCAGAAATAACGGAAATTACTATCTTACTTCAACTTTAACAAACGACAAGTCTGTCAAACTCCGTACAAAAACGATGGTTAAAGTTAAGGTGGCGCAACTGAGGCTAAGGGTAACGTCTCAAAAGCTTGCAAATTCTGCTAAGCTTTAACATAATTATTTATTTATTTAAGGGTAGTACAGCACAATATCAATTTAGGTTACAATATGTCTTAGTAAAATTTTGTAGGCCAATTATGACTAAGTATCCAACATTTAAAATTTCTCCATAGTTATACCTTCTCAAGTGACAATTTAAAGATTTAAATTACTGAAGGGAAGCTAAAACATCAAATATAATAAAATCTACTTGCACAGAACACTGGCAGAATGACGTAACGTAAAGCTGGTGCCTACAAAGCTTTTCATTAAAGAAAATTTAAAGACTGCTGCCAACCAAGACGATTCGCTTTCCAGCCAAGCCAAGTAATATAATCAGTAAATTGATATGAGCGACATATCGTTAAAATCGAGACGAGAAAGCAAAATGATGTGCTTGCTACATGCGGTAAAATATTTTATCTTTATTCAGTAGGCATAAAGACACCCTGCAATTAAAATCAGATGTATGCCAGCGCCTGAATAATAATAATAATAATAATAAAGCTTTTTTATTTATCCATATTTCAAGTTATTACACATACAATATGATTTTTATTATATTTATACGGATCCCTTTTGGGTAAAAGCCTCCTCCATCTTTTGCCATTTTTCTCTATCCTGCGCGACTTTCATCCAGTTGGTGCCGGCAATTTCGACGATGTCATCTGACCATCGTTTTCGTGGTCTACCTGATTTTCTTTTACCAGCTGGTCCCAGCCATTTTGTTGTTTCTTGTGTCCACCTTCTTTCACTGTATCTGGAAATATGTCCAGCCCACTTCCATTTGAGACGTAGGGCATGTTGAAGGGCATCTGTAAGTTTGGTTTTTTTTCTTATCTCTTCATTCCTGATTTTCTGGATTCTTCTCAGCTTTAGTATGCTTCTTTCCATAGCATGCTGACATGTTGTAATTTTATTTCTTATACTGTTTGTATATGTCCATGTTTGGCTTCCGTAAGTGAGACTTGGTAGGATACAGGTGTCCATTACTATTTGTTTTAGTTTTATGCTATAGTCTCCTTTAAGGATTTCTTTAAGCGCCCAGAATTTCTTCCAGGTACAGTTGATCCTCCGGTCTACTTCGTCTTCATTGTTCTTCGTACCGAAAGATAGTTGTTTCCCAAGGTAGATATATTCATTCACATACTCAATACAGAGACCCGACACGTTTATCTGTTGTCTTAGATGGTTTGTCATTATTTTGGTTTTGTTTATGTTCATGTGTAATCCCACTTTTTTACTTTTGCTGTCCAGAATTTGTATCATTTGCTCTAGCTCGTTTGCTGTTTCTGCAAAAAGGACAATGTCGTCAGCAAATCTGAGATGGTTTAAGTAATGTCCCTGTATCTTCAGTCCTTTTTCTTTCCAATCTATTTCTTTAAATATGCCTTCCAGTACTGCTATGAATAGCTTGGGAGACAATGGGTCGCCTTGTCTGACGCCTCTCTCTATTGTTATTTCTTCCCCTTTATTTTCCAGACTTATGATACTGGTACTTTGCGTGTAGATGTACTTTATGACTTCTATATATTTCCTACTTATTCCACACATGGCGAGCGCTTTCCATATCGAGTTGTGTGATATGCTGTCAAATGCCTTTGCATAGTCGATGAACGCGATATAGAGTGGTCGGTTGTATTCTTTATACTTTTCGAGTATCTGGTCCAATGTATGTATGTGGTCTATAGTGGAGAAACCAGAACGGAAGCCTGCTTGTTCGATTGGTTGGTTGTTATCTATCTTTGCTGATATTCGGCTTAATACAATAGAAGTGAAAAGTTTATAAATGCTGGACAATAAGCTTATTGGCCTGTAGTTTCCAATGTCTGCTGGGTTACCTTTTTTGTATAGGAGTACTATGTTTGAGCAGCACCATTGTTTGGGAGCTTTTCCATTTTCCAGCACCATATTAAACAGTTCGGCAAAATATGGAATCAGAATGGGTGCTCCAATCTTTATAGCTTCATTACTTATGTTATCTGGTCCAGGACTTTTGTCGGTCTTTAGTTTTTTTATATGATGAAATACATCAGTAGTGCTTATTGGTTCCACTTCTACAGGTTCCTCTGTATCCTCAAAAATTGCTGGGTTTTCCTCAGGAGCGTCTTCTAATGGTTTCTTGTATAGCTCTCTGTAAAAAGCAGTTGCATGTTCTATGATATCGCTTCTAGACGTTGTTTCTCCATGTTCGTTTTTAAGTTTTTGTATCCAAACTTTTTGAGTGTTTAATTCTTTGAATGCCCGTTTGGAACTTCTGTACATGTTCAGGTTTTTCTCTATGGTTCTTTGTCTGTGGTTATTGTAATCTTCTTTAATAGCTTTGTTTGTTACCTTGAATATGTTTTTTAGTTCTGTTTTTGTACTTCTGTCTTTATTTTTGGTTGATATTAATTCTGAACGTCTCTTTATCAAGTTCACTGTAGTATCTCTTAGGATTGTTGGCTTTTTCTTAGTTTTCTTGTTTATTTCTATTGTTTGCAGACTAGTTATGATAATGTTTTCCAATATGTCATAGTACATTTGCAAATTGTCGATATGTAAGGCTATAAGCTGTTTGTTTATATTATCTTTTAAATTTTTCATATATGTGGATTTTTCTGTGTCTGATTCTGGTGCTTTTGATTGAGGCTTGAATGATTTTCTGTTCAATTTAAGAGATTTTAATGTAAACGTTGATCTCAATAGTCTATGGTCTGATGGGAATTCTAAATTATTCAGTACTTCTATGTTTGTTATATTTTTTGGTTTGTTACACATAATAAAATCGATTTCATTTTTTACTTTTTGGTTAGGAGACATCCATGTCCATCTGCGACTTTGCTTTTTTTTGAAGTATGTGTTCATAATGGATAACTTTTGTTCGCAAGCATATTGGATAAGCCTTTCGCCTCTTGCATTTCTTTTTCCATATCCGTAATTACCCATTACTAAATTTTCAAGTTTCTTTGGCTGTCCAATTTTTGCGTTAAAATCTCCCATGACTATCACTGTTTTTTCCTCTGATTCATGAGCTTTCCTCATATCGCCATAGAATTTTTCGAGGTCTTCTTCGCTAGCTTTTTCAGTGGGAGCATAAGCTTGAATGATTGATAATGTATGATTTCCAAATCTCAGCTTCAGTACGGCCACTCGTTCTGATATTCCGGTATAGTTGACAATATTTTGTTTAAAAGTCTTCTTAATAATGAATCCCACTCCATGAAGTCCACCTGATACTCCCGTATAGCAAAGTATGAAGTCTTGGTGTTCCTCAATGGTGCAGCCCTGTTTTCTTACTTCACTGAGTCCTATTATGTCATAGTTTATTTTCTTGAGGGCGTGAGATAGTTCCAATAGTCGTTCGTTTGATAGTAGCGATCTTACGTTATAGGTGCATAATCTGAGTTGTTGGTTTCTATTAGGTGGTGTGTGGATGGGTGTAGTTAGTTCATTTGATGACCTCGCTGTATGTTGAAAGTGGGTATATGGAGGGTAGTAGTCTACTTTCCCCACGGTGACTAGCCGGCTTGGGGTGTTGTTTATTGGAGTTTTTCTAAATCCATAGTTTTTATTTTCTATATGGCGGTTCCGGATGGTGGAGGCGGTTAATTGTTTTTTGGGATGTCTGATAGAGAAGAAGCAGATCTCTCGCGTGCAACATAGTTCAATATATTTGGTCTAATTACTTGTTTTGATGGGGCTGTTGTTGCTGTATTTGCAGAATCTTCTGTGTTCCTAGTATTTTGCTTCTTTTGTGGTGCTAATTTTGGTGACTTGCTATCTCTTTTCCTTTTTTCTTTACTTGAGTTGTATGGATGCTTTACTACTAATTTGTCGTATTTGATGTATGCTACGTTTCCTTTTTTCTTTTCTTCATCTACTTTTGACTGTAATTCTTTGCGTGTTATTAGAACGTCTTTCGGGTAATCTTCTTTGACATATATCCCTGAAGGAAGGTTAGCTTTGTTCTTCAAGATCAGGTGTTTCTTCCATGTTGTAGTGAGTGTAACGACGACGGGGCGACATTTGGATGATGGTTTACCAATTCGATAGATATTGCTTATCTCTTGACTGTCCAAATGGGTTCCTGAATCCTGAATGGTTTCTTTAATGTAGTCTATCAGTTCAGTCTCGTTCTTGTCTTTTTCGTTGGAGCCAAAAAAGATAATGTTGTTTTTGCGTTTCTCTTTTTCGATCGAATTGAGTTTCACTTCTAAGTTTGCAACTTTTTGTTTTAGGTTATTATTTTCTTCTATGATTGGTGCTAGCCTATTTTCTAGGACCTCCATTACGTTTGCTGTTAACGCTGTAGTGATAGCTAGTGTTTGTTTATTTAGTTTTTCGTCAAGTTTTGATAGCAAAACTTCCATGTTGATATCCATTTTTCGGAGAAATTTAGTTTCTTGTGAAGGGAACACCGATTATTTTTTGTTGTTGCAACACTGACACTGTCACACTGACAGCAGTTGTCTATGGCGATTCGTTCGTTAGGTTGGCACTACTTCCTGCTTGGTGTACGTTTTTTGACAGATGAGTTTGTTTTGATGAATTGCACTTCTAACTTGCAGAGTTTATTCACTTTTTTAATAAAAATAGCGCAATGTTTTCACTGTCCCACTGTTCGCTGCAATGTTCGTGTACTCGATGCTCATAGTTGTTGACAAATTGAGTATTTTTGTGACGATTATACACAGTTTCGTAGCTATATTTGCGGAGATCACTTTCGTGCGTGCTACTTCTACGACCACCGGAACCGGAAACCTTTACGTAGAGTACATTTTAACTTATACGTAGTCAAAACATCGAAAATACAAAGTGTGATTAAATAAACAACTGTATTTATAAAGTGATGATGATTAGGAATTTCGTGTTATACAATTAAGACAAAAGGTACTGATAGTACTCCCTTAGTTTATACAGTTGAAAACTTAGCTAATCGAATCTACGCAACTCTATTTCCACCAAAAAATGGGTTTTCTTGTTCCACTTTCGGCAAGTTATAGATCCAAACTTTCCACTGTAACGAATAGCCTTAAGGGCCATAGCAGACATGCAACTTTTAGCATCGGCGATCGGCGATTTTGTGACCGTATCGATGAAGCATCGCGATTTTGCGAATTCATGCGTTCAAATCAATCAAATCAAATCAAACCATTTATTTGTAAAAGATAGGTAAATGTGGAATAAAGGTGGTAAATATAATGGGAATCGGTATCAGAATCGCGCGTTTGGCAACTCTACCCAGGGCCGTCTTTAATCTACTAGTGGCCCTGAGCACATAAGGATTAAGGGAGGCCCTTCTCACCTGGAGAAAGATCTTTTATGAGAACAGACGGGGGCCTCCTCGATCGCAGGGCCCTGGGCACGTGCCCAGAGTGCCCAGTGGGAAAGACGGGCCTGACTCTACCTATGCGTCAAGCTTCCGAAAAGCGACTCAATCGCCGTGATTGACTTTTTAAGTGTGCGGTATGAAATGTTCGATTTGATTCAGATTCTAAAAAGCTGCTAAAGCGCTGAATCTGAAAGTAGCATTTGTGCTGTGGCTCTAATCGAAAAGTCTTGGTGCCTAATAAATACAGTGGATAGGGTGAATCCAATAAAGTAGCGGTTCAATTTTTCCGCGTGTTTAGACCCGTTGGCCCCTCGCCAGCGGGTCCCATTCACTCGGCTAATGGCCACCACTGAATTATGACACATCGCTTATTGCGATAACGGCTCGTTGATAAGTGAAAACGAAATTAATTGCGCGCGAACGTTATGGAACGCGTGCTGATTCAATCTGGATCTATTATGAGTTTCTTGCTATAATGTTATTGTTGTTTACCGCAGTTGACCACGTAAAATACGTATTTATTTGATCACTAACAAGGTTACATTATAGTTGTAGCATTCACAAAGACTTTACATCATTAAACGACACATTTATTAAGGCTGGGTTGCACCATCTTACTTTAACTTTAATAAACGTCAAAATTCTGTCAAACTCCATACAAAAAACATCGGTTATCGTTATAGTTACCGTTAAAGTTAGATTGTGCAACTCGGTCTAAGTGTAAACTTAATTAAAGGTGACAACTAAAATTATAGAGCAGTGTAGAACTTAACGAATATACATTTTTATCCAAGTGTAGGCTAAATTATCCAGCGAAAATACATATTTAAGTACCAAAGTTACATCCAACAATAAGTATTTATTTGTGCAGAGAAGATAAAAAAGAAAAACATTAATATCCGCCACAAAATGTGAAAGTGCAAAGGACAAACAAAAATGAATTTCTATTTGCGTTAAGTTATTGTATGGCGTCATCTGTTGGAACACAAAAAAGTAAAATCAGTAGGTTTCCCAAGACAAAGTCTTCTTTTAACATCGATGGCCAAAGTTAATATTTTGACTGTAACCTTTAATTTTCTTTGCCAGTCATCATTTCAGCCGTAGGCTACGAGATGACTATGAATTTCGAAACTCTAGGAACTGTGCCTAGTGCCTACTGAAATATTTGTGCTGTACTGTGCTCATCACCTGTCCCACATTATTGTCCCTAAGCAGCATCGGACGTGTTCAGAGATCCTTTTTAACACTGACTCACATTATTGTACCAAAGAGTTCTGTAATAAGTAACAAAGGTTTTTTTTAATTCGTACTGTACTTTAGTTTTAATTATATTTATCCTAGACAACTAAACTTGGTTTTTAATCGCCCTTTTCTATATAATAATGGTGCCAAAAATGATTGAAACGTCTAAATTCTGTTCAGCAGTAACATTATTTATAGCAGCATATAGCCCAGCTTCCTCAACAACCGCCAGACCTACTTCGTTGGCTTCAACTGTGATAGCTGTGGGCGTACCATTTTGCTTACATCCGTGCTCGCAACAAACATTATTCTTGGCTTTTCTAAATTTAGCATTAAAGCACAATTTTTGAATACCGAATTTTCCCAAGAGTGCCCAAAATATCTTTGGGGGGTATTATTTAAGCCTGTAAACAAACTCAATACGCTGTATGGTTAATGGACAAGAAACTACTAAATACTACTTAACAAGTATGTAACTTGAAAAGTCCAGTCCTCCTCTAATTTTAATTTTGTATTTTTGTAATTCTTAAAACCTTACGTGTGTTTTTATTTGAATGGTGGTTGTTGCTAAATCACATAACCCTTTCATTTCCATTATCAAAAAATATGAACCCAATTTATCAACTTTGTTAGAGGCTGGTTAGTTAAACCATGCGTGAGAAATCGCTGCCATAATATCTCTTTCTGTTATTATCATAACTATTAGAGATTCATTAATATGACAAGCTTTTAAATTAGAATTAACCGATATCCAGAGTTGACACAAAATAATAGGTAGAGATGGATTTTATTTATGGTCAAACGCGTGGGTTTCGTTCGGCCAATAAATCAAACTTTAACGGTTCTAAAAACCATGACAAACTAACCAAAACTTTCTAACTGCAAGATTAAGTTACACCGACATAAATAACACGTGGGGACACGTCATATAATTGTTTGCCAACATAAGGTTACCCCACATTCACGCTATAAACCGGTCCGTTTGAATCAATGAAAACACCATAGATTAACTCAAGGCGAATGTTATCTCTCCTTCTATCACTACCGGGTTGACTGGGACAGAAACGCAATAGGTAGTAGCAATACTCATTTGTTTGTCATTAGGGACAGGTACAAGGGCTGCCAGCTGACTTGCGTGACGTCCCGCGAGTTGGGACATGCATCCCTTCCTTCCTAATTTGCTGGGTAGAGACGACTCTAAGTCAACTGATTAGAGTCCAAAATGCGTGTTACCGCGAATGTAACGCATGTTGCAATTAATTTAAGTATTCATTATCAAATCGATGAGTCACTCCTCAAAGTGGATTTGTAGTGAGTCATGAGGTAAGTTTGTTAAGTCTTAAGAGAGAGTTGATAGAAACAATGAGTTCTGTGCATAATGACTAGCGTCCACAATGTTTTGTGTGTGGGCGAGGGACAAGAGGTTAATGACCTCGGTAAAATATCATTGTAGTCGACTTATGCAGCTATAGAAATAAATTGCAATGACTATAGTACCTCTAGGCAATCAAATACCAGCCGTTAGGGCGCTGTGTAGGATTTTAGTATTTAATAAAAATAAAAACGACCATTTAATGAGCCAACATTCGCTATTAAACCATATTAAGCTAGCTATGACTCTTTGATCTCATTTTAATATAGATTACATTTTTTGTTTCGCATTGTAATGTGTATTTACTTTTGCCATTGAATAGACCTTATTAAGTTTTGCAAAGAAACTCAAATATATTTACTTTTAAATAAAACCTGCAATAAACAAGTTAATAAGGCATCAACAGGGTATTGTGGTTGAGATTTAGAATCAAATAACAATGTTGTTTTTTCAATGATTACTTATTCTTGATGATTGACTCCTCAAGACCTCACATCTGTTACACCACACTATCACGTTAATCGTTTACATCATCTCTCATAAAGATATCAGCACACATAAAGTCAAAAAACTGACGGTAGTCCAAGTTTCTATTGACACGGCTAAATAATTTTCGGAGTAGGTCCACGCCCTTCAGTTAGCAAGTAAGCGAGCATACCGCACCCAAGCTCTACCGAATGCTTTAAATCAACATTGTGGACCCAGCTCACGATGATGGTCTGAATTTTAGAAGTCATAAGGTGTAGGCACAGTGTAACTGATACTTGTTCATGTACGAACAATAGCCCATCTGTTTTTATTTTGTCAAAACTGCACTCGGTTGTATTACATGAGATCCCAGAGTGTTTAGGTTGAGGTGCCGTTGTGTACTTTTTGTTTCATTAAGCAGAAGAAACATAAATAAAAAGAAAAAAGAAAAAGGGTGGCGATGAAAATTTTAATAGTTCCAACACTGATAAAATTAACAATAAAGGTATAAAATATTTAGAGATTGATTTAATGAACTTGGTAATAATTTGTGGTATGTATAAAAACACAAGTAACTACAACGCAGTCTCATTACCACCTATTTACCCTTAAGATACTAAATTTTAAACTTATTGTTGACTATTTTAACGTTAATTTTAATCAAGAATTAAACCTAAATTATGCGGTTTCATTTTATATTCCTTTTATTTCTCAGTTTTGTGTGGTGTAACAAAGAGTGTGTATCTCTATGTACCTACTTCGTACAAAAAGGGTTTTATTCGGCAAATTAATTACCCAGAAGCTACACATGCAAATGTTATGGCAGTTCCATGCAAATGGGTATTAGAAACGCTAATTATTGCTGCATCAGCGAGTACTGTTATTTGCGATAGAGAAAAACGCTGGCTTGGGAAACTTAGCTATAGCAAATAGAAAAACGACTGCTGGGTAAAATATGTACAGCTTTGTCTCCAATGTGGACTCTGCCTAGTATTGTTACAACGCACCACTCCCACGCATTCGACATTTGTATCTCACTCCACATTTTACGCTAAAAGTCAATGTACAAGGTCCCAAAAGTGACCAAGTACGGTATTATTACCATGCTTGGCATTTCCTGGTTTTATTCTAAGGCAGGCAATGATTCTAAAGTGAAATACAACACTGTCTTAAGATTAAGGTCAGCAACGTCATTAGCTTTAGATACCTCTTTTGGTCTTTTGACCTCGACTGCAATTACTTGTAGGATAAAGTTATGAATGATTTGTCATTGCAATCCAGCATTCCTCAAACCCACACCTACATCTCCGCTAGTTTATAAACTAACGTAATTAGATAGATTATAATCTCATGTAAACTAACTCACTCTTAGTTTATAATAATCTTACACATTATTAGAAACTGAAGGAGTTCACAATTTTACGATGACATTTGACACTGTAATGGTGTAAATTTATTTTTGCTATTCATTTATAAAATGTAACCAGAATCGCCATGACCTACTTTACATTCGGTAACGACCCCAAAGATGGGAGATAGATAAGATCTGGGAACTCATTTAGGTAGCAAGTGTTACAAGAATTTATGGGAAAATCCCGCCGCCCGATGAGGGTTCCAAATTGTCTTGTGAAGTTTAAGATATTGCGTAATTAGTCGGTTTACTTTCAACTTTGAGTGGTTGGCGAAGTTTTTGTACAATGTTGGAACACAAAAATGTTTGGTTATTTTTCTTTTAACTTGATTGAATTAACTTTTTTATTATTATTTATGGACAATATGGACATCTAAGGGAAACGTGTAAGTGTGATAGGAAAACCGATGTGACCTTAAAAGGGCTCAATTTAAAAATAAATATATGTACTTTGTTATTTTCAATCATTCAATCCGTCTGACCAGGAAGGGGCGTATGGGTCAAATGCTCGATTTGCCTCGTAAGCTAAAGAGGGTCGTGCTCCTAGAGACTAAATGACCTAACGATGATAGGTATTGTGTTGTGCAAATTCGTAAATGATAGTCACCATAATATTCCATCTTCTTTGATAGTTTTTCTTATTGGAAATCACTACAAAAACAGTTCTCAGTTAAAGATAACATCTACCAAAGGTTTATTTAACAGCTGGAGATAGTGGGAAGTAAAAATCTAAAGCAAACTTACATACCTAGTAAGTATTTATTAAGGGACTAGCTTTCCGCCCGCGGCTTCGCCCGCGTGGAATTTTGTCTGTCACAGAAAAACTTTATCGCGCGCGTCCCTGTTTCAAAAACCGGGATAAAAACTATCCTATGTTCTTTCCCGGGACTCAAACTATCTCTATGCCAAATTTCATCAAAATCGGTTGCGAGGTTTAAGCGGGAAAGCGTAACAGACAGACAGACAGACAGACAGACAGACAGACAGAGTTACTTTCGCATTTATAATATTAGTTGGGATATCGAATACAGCCCGGTAGCGCGAGAGGATATACGGTGGCGTGAACTACTGTTATTACCATGTTTTCTAGTATTAATCAAGCTAATGCTTCCACGGTTTACAAGTGGAAAGATAAAATAATGTTAGGTTTGCATTTTAGTTGCATACAATGTATTGCTATTGTTTCCAGGAATAAGATATTAGTGCTAACATTTACTGTTTGGCTGGCTAACACTGGCGATGACAGATCCCTTTGTAATAGCTGGTTTGTTCAGTCAGGTTCGAAAATGGAGTAACGCAACCATTTATATTCAAAACAGATTTCGCACGCACGCCTCCTATATTAAATCGGGAGTAAACACCATTTATTAAAATCCGTTCAAACATAACTCCGGAAAACAACTTCGAGGACGGGAGGTCGAAACGAATCGTGTCATCGAAAATGAGTAACAGTCGAGTCTCAAATGAGTCCCTGTCGTAAAATTTAACGGAGCGCCCAGATAGTGTTGATGGCGGAGCGCGAACCGATAAAGAGAAATGATGGGGCCCTCCCTCCGGTAATGTTGAACTGGATTCTGATTCAGACACGTTTGCTGACATTTCAGAGACGCTATCCTTCTTTGACACGTCTGAAGAAACAAGGACGGGTGATGTTTCAAGATCAGAATAGAGACGTGGAAGTCGATTTGTGCCTGCACTCAACCTTATATCGCTGGAGGTGTAATATCGTCATCGGGTTCATCAGTGCGCGCTGACTCGAGTTCGCGTTGTATTGTTATGAGGTTTAGATGGCACGATTAATGTGCGGGCACACGACTTGGATCGGTTTATTGATTGGGGCGCTGATATTAGAGCTTTTGGTCTTCTGAGACAACTAACACCAACAGAGTANGACTAGTAGGCAATTACAACCAAACACAGCTCATGACCACCACGGCCACTACGTCGGAAGAAAAAGGAGAACAAACAGGTATCAAATAATCTAACTTCGTGCTAAGAATATGGGTAGTTTTGCTATCGTACAAATATGTATTGGCATCCCCAGGCATTTTGATTTGCAGTTAATTATCTATTTTTTGCTGCATAAAAATACTAATCTGTTCAATGAAAAATTTTAGCGGATATTATTCTATTGATATTTAAGTTGTATAACTAAGTCCTTAATTCGAGAGCACAATGTAAACACGCGGACCAAATTTAATATAAATCAGTATTGCCAGAATTCGTGCGTATCTTTTCCACCCCTACATAAGGACCTGATAGGTGCTAGTCGAACAGGACACAACAGCTGTATAAATAACTTCGAAGAATATCTGGATTTCATTACACGTCCTGTATAATCTGGCCCCGACTGAAAC
Source organism: Ostrinia furnacalis (assembly GCF_004193835.3). Classification (NCBI taxonomy): domain Eukaryota; kingdom Metazoa; phylum Arthropoda; class Insecta; order Lepidoptera; family Crambidae; genus Ostrinia; species Ostrinia furnacalis. The sequence continues at coordinate 551,609 of NW_021134301.1, read as the reverse complement.
TATTGTGCTTACACGCGTTCTATTCGTCGGCACGTATCGAACACAAATCCGCAAGTTATTATCAACTGAGCAACAGGGGACCTATTCTGGAATACGGTTTTGATATTTCGGCTTCTTTTAATCTTCAGACGCTTTCATTCAGCCTGGAGTGCTGGATCGAGAGTGACAGAGAGATAGAGTCGATTTATCTACATCGTTTTGAGAATTAGACCCCCAATAGAGCTCAGAATTTACGTCGAACGGTTATGAAAACGGCGTCATGATCCCTTTATTTGTTTCTGTATCAAGATTCGTATATCTCGCTCGGATCTCAGAGAAAAATTCTGATCTAAAATCTAGCTGCATCAGAAAACGGCATTTGTATACTTAATACTTTTACATACCCGTATAAATGCAAATGGTGAAAGCGAATGAGAGGCGAATAAAGCCACTAAAACGTTTTTAGTGTTTTACTAAAAATATTAAAAAACAGCTACAATAGACACGAGTAATTATGCAATAAGTAACCTACTTACTTATTGCATAATATCATCTATAAAAACCTTTTCGGTTTATAAAGTATGAATAAAGAAGTATTATAAAGGTGTAAAAATATACATACCAAATTTTTGATAACTTGAAAAAAAGTTGATAACGGAAAACTTACATACTCGTATTATTTGTTTTACAGAATCTACGTAATGTACTTGTACGTATGCGTTGCATTACTTAACACTTAATTAAGAGACTAACCAGGCACATGGACAAGTAACACGATGGTCAGCTTGAACGACCTCTTGCAGCACGAATGGCTTCATCACTTCGGACAATAACATTCCCAATTGCTTTAAATGAATAGGCTTCAAGACAATTCCACTTAACAGGGTATGCAGTTAAGTGGAATTGTCTTGAGACCTAGTTTGGTAAATGGCAGCAGATTCTAGCTGTCTATAGCAACTATAGATAAGTACAGTCAGGCGGTGGACCGAATCATCATAAAGATAAATGGAAAGCATGAAAAAAAGCGATTATCTTCTTTGACGTTCCTAGGAAAAGTTACGAGTATATGCAAAGTATTAGTGCCTTTTTCCGGTGCCTGTTTTCGTGTGCGTATAGCCTGCGTAATAGAAAAAACATGTATGAAATGCAGGACCTGCATGCGTGCCGAAATCCGCATCACAAGTAAAAAGGCATTTAATTTGAGTGTAACTTTCTGAAATTATGGTGACGATCTTTGTAGTACCAAACTACGTATCTCCCAATTATTTGTCTCCCAGCACATGCAGACTATGGATTTGCCAATACACCATTTAGTAAGTAGTGATATCTCTGCTATCTGTTAGTATTAATCATCATTAGAAATGATTAATCTTCTTTAATAGTATTCTTCTGACTAGAAAATTACATTCATCTCGTTTACTACTCGTATTTGTCTGAACGAGTTACTCATACAGGATGCGGCGGGGCTCGCTGCGGCAACTGCAGCGAACAATGTGCGTGTTGCATAGCTTGCATAATTTGTCCACGCGGCGCCCGCGCGAACAATACACGCGATTTGTTTATATGCCGGTTAGCAAGGCTTTATAGGGCATTTTAGATTAGATAATTCAGTCAAACGTAAAGAAGTTTTGAAATCCAATTCTACTATACGACGCGAGCCATACAAATGTACTCATCGATGCAACTAAGTTCAGGATTGATATTGAAATCATGAAAGAAGACTGTCTTAATCATCGAAGTAGTTTCTTAATAAAAACTGTTTGTATTTACATAGTTCGTTTTTTTACCATGGTGAGTTTTTGACTCCATGTCTTCATCATAGGAATTCATCATACTTAATCTTTTTTGAGGAACGTCTTTATCGCAGTAGGTAGGCACCCATTTTAAAGAAAAATAATTTAAAATTACATAGTTTAACAAGTTGTCATGTCAACTTAATTGCACATCAATCGCTTCGGATCGATATGTAAAAGAATATTCCGAGGGTATCATTAAATTCTTTGTCCATGTGACGTCTAAAGAACCCGCCAGTGTACCGTGTTCCCATAAATAAGTGTCGCAAACAGATTACATTGTCTGCAGGCCGCAACTACACGCGCCGTTATCTTGGCTAGGGTTAGAAGCTATACGCAAGAATATGCATTTTAATTGCAGAATCGTTCGTTCGTTTCAGCCGAAAGACGTTCACTGCTGGCCTTCCCCAAAGATTTCCACAAAGACCGGTCTTGCGCCGCTCGCATCCAGGCACCTCCCGCGATCCACACCAGATCGTCGGTCCACCTAGTGGGAGGCCTGCCCACGCTACGTCTTCCGGCTCGTGGTCGCCACTAAAGAACTTTCTTGCCCCAGCGGCCATCAGCTCTACGAGCTATGTGCCCCGCCCGTATTGCAGAATCTGTAATTGCAGAATAATTAGAATAAAAACTGGAGACGTTGTTGGGGTTGATAGAAGAGAGGTAAAAACCCTTTTACATCTAGTGGTTTGCGGTGGAGTGTTTGTAATAAGAAAGTTCATAATATGAGTAAATGTTGAAGTTTATATTTTGTTGTTTACTTTTACATTTTTTTTTGTACATTGTTTGTTTTCTTTTTTCTTTACATTTTTACAGCATCATCATTCAACAACAGGCGTATATTGAAGCTCATCCACTGTAATAACAACCAGATAATATGAGTGCTCCTACAAAGGTTACTTACTACTTTCCACAGAGTTAAGCCCCTCAGACCATAAAAAATACCAACAATCCAAGCGGCATGAAAATAATTTAGCCTTTCCCCAGCCTTTTATCCGCCGCAAAGCCCAAATTTACGACCTTTCCCGGTTGCATGCTAAAAAATAACACTTCACCCGCGCCCCGGTTCTCTTCGTATGCAGCCCTAAACTGACCGAGTTATTTATTCTGTGTGAAATGTCGGTTAGCCGGGCAGCCGGTTAATTTCTATGCAAATGCATAGCCCCGGCCTCACCCGGCTTGTACATTCGGGCATTGATTAGAAAGCAGTTGCTGCAACTTAGTACTACACAGCTCGTGTGTACTCGAGTTAAGGTATTCATTTTGGGGCGGTGCGATTGTAGTGGCCGTGCAGAACCACCTTTACATGCTTGCGTTAGGAATGATCACACAGTATCTGGCTAGCTAAACGGCCAGCACCCAGGTAAGTGTGTTTTGGTCGTTGGGGTTGTGTAAATGATGTAGAGTGTGTACTGTGGATTGGGTTCTGTTTGTGCTTGCAGAGTCACAGAGACGTACGGAGTATGTACTCCGATCAATCATCAATAAATACTACTAGATGTCAACGCTAAGGGTGTGTGGTGTAAGTTACCAGTAAAAGGTATGAATATGTTTATAGGTAAGTGCATACTTACTTAACAGTTAAAGCAGAGTAGAGATGGAAATAGCGCCATTGGTGTAAATCGTTGAGGACTGTCCTTCATGTCAGTATTTCAGGGTGAGTAAGTAAGTTGATTACAGAAAATATGTCAAAATAATTTTAACCGATTATCTCTTTTGGTTTTTGGATTTACACAAATTCAGCGTTGTAAGCTATAAATGTAACAACAGTATTGCATTCTCACTTTTAACGCTACGTTTGCTAAACTTCCAATTCGGTTACAAACGGTGTACCTGCATGATGCATACAAAATCATTTCACGGATTAGCTTATGAGAAGAATAACCTACCTATCTCATTGGTGTTAAGTATTTACACAACTTCAGCGTAACCTGTAACATCAGTATTACATTCTCAACTTTATAGCAATTCATTTGGGCGCTACGTTTGCTACACTTCCAATTTGCTTACAAACGGTACACCTGCATGGTTCATTTAAAATTCATTTAGGGTGGATTCGACCAAACAAGAGTAAATATTATTCTCAGAATAAATCGTCATATTTCCCATACTGAAACTGTCAATGTGCCAATTATACCAGGAGTTATTCTCGGATAAAAGTTTGGTCGAATCGGGCCTTAATAGAATAGCTTACGAGAAGAAAAAGCTACCTATCTCTTTGGTGTTTGATATTTACACAACTTCAGCGTAAGCTGTAACAACTGCATTACATTCTCACCTTTAGAACAATTCATTTGGGCGCTACGTTTGCTAAACTTCCAATTTGCTTACAAACGGTGCACCTGCATGGTTCGCGTGCAAATGCTACTGTCGATTTACACGCACTGCTTGTGTGCACAGCAGTGCAGCGATCGCAAAGCAGGTAATATTGCTGTTGGCATTGCACTTGGTTTGCAATCTATTTTGGTGGGTTATGCACTTGTTATTTTGTGGGTTGTTAGACCTTTGTGGGGAGGTAGCGTCTGTTACAAATCATTGGATGAGAATTTGCCTAATAACTATCTAACTAAGACAAAATTAGAGACGACGACCTTTTCGGACAATCATTTCACTTGTTGATATCAACTGATATGGTATGAGAGTACCGATAGAGCCATAACTGATGATAAATAGTAGTCTTAAAGGAGATATAGGATGATTTCTTTCTAGAACGAACTGAATGCCTATAAGATAAGGTACCCACCCACCCATCAAACTAAAAACAATAAATAAAATTATAGTATCATTTGTATAGGCAAGTTTAAAGTTCCCGTAAGCTTCCTGTCGATCCTATTTTTATAGACAATATTGTATTTAATTAATTTATCTTATTAATACTTCTTTTTCCCAGAAACTCATGCTGTGCTTGATAATCTCAGCACGTATTTGACCTTTACAAGAAAAAAGTAAAATTAAAACAATTTTCTATGAAAAGTAATGTAAAAAAGCTCTACCAGGAACATGAAAATTAATGAGACAATAGAAAATTATCATAAGGGATAATTAAGTGTTTATCTTTGTACGCACGCATGCACTACGTAATAATGATAATTTCATTCGTTATACTTTTACCGGCTGACTCATATTTAATAACACGTAAACATTGGCAGCAGACGCTGACAAAGCCCAGGCAGGCAGTTTTGTTAATATTTGTTGACTTATTTAATAATACTTGATAAGAAATTAATTAGGATTAGGATCTTAATATAAATCGGGTTAAGACTCCCTTTGTGGCCACTGTACTTTTTTAGCCACTCAAGGTTGATTTACCATAAAAATACGGTAAATTAAAATAATTTCATAAATATTCAACACTAGAGTTACTATAAAGATACACTATTGACATAACATTGTAAGAAAACCTAAGAAAACTATCAACTTTGTTACTTATTAATACCACTATCTACGAAAAGGCTGTGAATGTTTTATGATACCTACTTAAAATTACAAAATTGTCGCGCTCTACATTTGCGTCAAATATCACAAGCTAAACGTATTATATTAAAACGACAACTAAAACTAAACGACAGAGTAAAAGTACCAAAATGGCAAAATAGAGAAATAAAGTATGGAAGAATAAAAATGTAATGAAAACGTAGGTACTACAAAAATAACCCTCCTTCTGGCGCAGTCGGGTAAAAAGGAGACAAATTTTCTACGTCATTCCTTGGGCAGTTACCTGCTTCAGGGTTCGCGTATCAAGACACGATTATCAGTAGACCTAAGCCTTTGAAACACCCGGTATTAAATAACCGCGTGTGGGGCAAGTTCGAACAGCTTAGCCCGAAACTGCTTAAATGCGTAGAAACGGACTCCCAAATGTGGCTCACAGTTCTTTATACTTAACCAAATAGGAAAAAAAAACTTTAACACCGCGTTTCAGGAATGTCATACAAAATCGAGCAATACTTTGAATACGCAAAGGAGTTCAAAGGTTTTTTTTGGTTTTAAAAAAATAACCAAAATTGAATTTTCTATAAGCCTTACAATGTTTAAAATTAGAGTAAGCTACGAATAAAAATAATTGAAAATGGCTAGATTTGGTTAACATGGTTGAACAAAATCAGAAGACAGCGCCATCTAGTGTAATTTTGTTCGTGTACTAGAGCCAAAACAGTTACTAATTTTTTGAGTGTGCTACTTTACGGCCTTGTTATGTGAATTGTTAAGATTACTTTAATCCTATAAACCTTCATGACGCTGTTCAAAAATATTTACTTATTAGGAAAAAATATGTGGTCATGGTTTCTTAGCAAAGAACAAATGAAGGATACAGGAGCAAAACAAGAAATGTCACAAAAACAAAAAGTTATGTAATGAACCTTTAATTTTTTTAAATTATTTAATTTAAAATATTCTTATGTGTCACTTAAAATTATAAACTACTAATAGGAATTCATACATATGACTATTACTTGATTTTACGCTTTTTGTATAATTTCAAATAAAAATACGCGGGAAATCGAAAATATTGCCATCAAAAATATACTTTTGAATTTTAGGTACAGTCGCGGAATGAAAAGGTTCGTCACCTTAGTGTCGGTTTTCGCTTGCACTAGGTACTGTAAGAGTCAAACCTGCCAACATAACAGTACAAGAAAGTGCTGCTAACATTTAAATAAATATGACGTTTACTAACGAATAAGGTTTTGCTTGTTTATTTTTCTATCCCATCAGTGCAATGCAATGATGACATAGTTTTTTTTTATTTAATAGAAAAAATAATGGCAGGTTGAACCAACAAGAAGGTTTTAGTTTATCAATCATAATAATCTTCTTGACAAGATAAGTCGTCAAACAACTTTGACATCAACATCTGAATAATTTTGAACTTTACTGACGAACAGTTAAAGATTATTTTCTCTAACTCGAGATTTGTCTTTAACATAGTTTCAAAAGGTAATATGTGCTCGCGATTCGTTGAAGGAATCAATTTGAAAACTGACGAACCTTTTCATTCCGTGACTGTACATTCCTTGTTTTGCCCATGTACCCTTCAAATATTTTAACAGTTTTTTTTTTCAGTTTGTAACTCTCACACAAGTTGTACATCGAGATGTGAATAATCTCGTATCTGATAGGGATGGGGTTTTCAGTTTGTGTAAATAAAAATTATAAATCTTTACAAATTAACCCAAATACAAAAATAAAAAATCTCGCTTTTTGTTGTCTCTACTTTATCTTCCAATCCAAAGTAATGTCTTCTAACTTAAATCCTTATTTCACTATCACTACTCGTAATAGTGTAACAAAAAGATTAATTAATTATTATTAGTGTTAAATAATTATGCATTTTTATCTTATTATGATGTAAAAACAATATTATTGTAAGATTTCATCAAAATCCGTTCAGTAGATTTTGTTAATCTTACAAACATCCGTCCATCTCGAAAAGTTTCACATTAATAAATTACCTTGTAGGTTATATTTTATAACTCCTGAAAGATGAAAATACTTAAAAATAAAACCAAAAAACCGGCCAAGTGCGAGTCGGGCTCGCGCACAAAGGGTTCCGTAGCAGCAAATATAATAAACTTATTATGTCAATTTAATCAACCTATCTCAAAAACTTTAAGAGATACTTTGATCAAACAAAAAACGTTGAAAGAGTTAATTAGCATGCATCACCTCTATTTTTTTTAGAATTTTATACCCCGTAGTTATAAAAATAGAGGGGGGGGGACATACTTTTTACGACTTTGAGAGCTGATATCTCAAAAACCGTTCACTTTAAGAAAAATGTTTTTTAGAAAACTTTATATCATTTTAAAAGACCTTTCCATTGATACCCCACACGGGTATGTACATCGAAAAAAAATTTTCATCCCTCAGTTACATGTATGGGGGGCCCCACCCCCAATTCTTTTTTTTACTATTTAGTGTCATAATTTTGTAGCGGTTCATACAACACATATTCCCATCAAATTTCATCACTGTAGTACTTATAGTTTCCGAGTAAATCGGCTGTGACAGACGGACAGACGGACAGAGGGACAGACGGACAGACGGACAGACGGACAGACGGACAGACGGACAGACGGACAGACGGACAGACGGACAGACGGACAGACGGACAGACGGACAGACGGACAGACGGACAGACGGACAGACGGACAGACGGACAGACGGACAGACGGACAGACGGACAGACGGACAGACGGACAGACGGACAGACGGACAGACGGACAGACGGACAGACGGACAGACGGACAGACGGACAGACGGACAGACGGACAGACGGACAGACGGACAGACGGACAGACGGACAGACGGACAGACGGACAGACGGACAGACGGACAGACGGACAGACGGACAGACGGACAGACGGACAGACGGACAGACGGACAGACGGACAGACGGACAGACGGACAGACGGACAGACGGACAGACGGACAGACGGACAGACGGACAGACGGACAGACGGACAGACGGACAGACGGACAGACGGACAGACGGACAGACGGACAGACGGACATGACGAAACTATAAGGGTTCCGTTTTTGCCATTTTGGCTACGGAACCCTAAAAAGGGAGTCAATTCTGCTACATCAGTTGGGTTGAAGTGATCTAGAACCACTTCGCGGTTCCTCGAAACATGGTGTTTCTTGGGCAGCTCTGTGTAGCCGCGTAGAGCGGCTTCTCGGCTTGATTAGGATTGAGGGGTTAGACCTCTCATCCGTCCTCCTCGGGGTGCGCGCGAATGTACCTACTTGGACGATTCGTCGGCGCGGGGCGGGGGAGAATTATGGCAGCTCTACCCCATCACTACTTAACTGTGTAGCAACGGACTCCCCGTTCGAAGTTCAAATCCAACTGTATATATACTGAGCGGGATCAAAAACTTCGTCACCGCGATTCAGGATTTGTATGGAAAAAAAGGCAATGCGACCTAAAAAAAATCGTTGATGCTTTTTTTTGTTTGTCCGTATAGTACAAATGTTGTGGCCAGTATTTTAATATTGGAATTAAATTTAATGAGCATTGATAATCGTGTTATTTATGACTATTTTTGTTTGATGTGACATTCTTAGGGCGCGATAAAAGGAACAACGCCATCGCTTGGCAACTTAGGGAACGAATGATGCTAATATTACAATGATAACGCTTTTGGCACAATACTTATTTTGTTTCAATAGATTAATCGCTTCGTTTTTAGGTCTTTAGCCGTATATTACGCAAACTGTGTGCTATATTTTATTAACACCATTTGTTTTATCTTTCAATGAGTGAAAATGTTAAATTAAACAAATTGAGATTCCTACAGTTCCTGAAATTACCTAATTATTTTTTTAGACCTTGCGCAAACTCAGGTTACAGAACAAATAAAGGTATTGAATCGTTTTCAGTTTGCTAATGAAATATTAATTTTTTGAAAAAAATAATAATTTGATTGCCCTAGGCTCTGGTTTGTAAAAAAAAGGTAAATATTAATGTCTTTCATAAATAAGTATGGCAGCGCCATCACCCGTGAACCTACGGAACTAAACAGCTGATCTCTACAATAGCAGCGTGACGACACAAGGTTGGGCGTGGTAAGGGCTATTCTTTGACCAGCTGTGAACGGCAAGTTTAAACTCTATACCGTCGTATTTGGGGTCTTTTCAGTGATTTTGGATAGACTTATTCAGAGCACATTCGATACAAATACTTCCATAACATCGTTTACTACAATCATTTCTCATATGTCAATGTTTTATAATTGTTAACATCAATTAATTTCAAATTAAATCATGTAGTCAATAAAAAAGTACCATAAACCTACAAAAATAAATAGGCCAATCCTTGATATTATTCAAAGACATGGCATGGGATTTTTACTATGTTATTTTAGCACATATTTTTTCAAAATGTAATCAGCATTTTTTTTAAAAATAAAATAAACCTAATGGTAAATACAGGCAGCAAAAACAGATTTATTTCCATCAGAAATTATATCAAAACATGTAAACAAATGTATCCTGAATTCTTGAACAATATAAACAACGAGCAATAAAAATCTAATGAGGAAAGGGAAAGAAAAACAAACGACGCTTTGTTCCGCGGTTATACCAAAAGGCAAAAGGGAATCCCTCTCTACTCAATGTAACTAGTGAGTACCTACCAGTGATGTACTTAGTGTACGGGTAATTAGTGTTATTGACTTTTTACTTTTTCAAGCCATTGTGAAGTCTTTGAGGCCCCAAAGACTTCGAGTGATGACCACTGAACATGGACATCAAGATTTTAAAGCCAAGAGGCGTCTCGTATAGCGAACACAATAGTCTGAGCCTAGAACTATAGTGTCGCAAATGGGACAGAGATGTGATTACTCTGCCCCACTCTGCCCCTTTCGCCGTTCCAATAAGTAAAGATGAATTCCCAACAGTATGAAAAAACCAAATGTAATACAAAGACAGAAAAAAAACTTTGTCACCGCGATGCAGAACCTCTTAAAATCAAATTACATAGCATTATGACCTATAAATGACTGCTGGTAAGTGTAATTTAGAAATATGGTAATTAGATAAATGATTAATTAAATAATGTTCTACTTAGTGTAATATCCACGGACTTCGGTTGTCTCACACATATTTTTCACGTTTCTTGTCGTCTGTTCGAAAACAAATATTTTATGCATCATTACAGCCTCAGGGCGTCCACTGCTGAACATAGGCCTCCCCCAATGATTTCCATATTGCCATCCGAATAATTTCTAAAAGGGTTAGTTTGTGTAGAGCATTAGAGCGCTCTATCACGCTAGAGCGTCCCATTGTCCAAGTTTCTTTATATTTTAGCTGCGAATTAGCAGTGATGGTTAATGGCATTTATTAATTACATAATAGTAGGTAACAGGATTGCTACTATGTAGTATTATTCTAATGTTAGTGCCCATGAAAGTTTAAAACAATATTTATGTAATGACATTTTATTTTTCTATTTGTATTTCATTTTGGTACATTCTCTAACACCCCATTTTAACAAATAAGTATCATTATTAATATTCAGAATCTATGATGTAGTATATTGTAAATTAAATTATTGGCAACAAAACGCTTAGGATGGGTTCCACTATCTTACTTTAACTTTGACAAACATCAAAAATCTGTCAAACTCCATACAAAAATCACCGGTTATCGTCAAAGTTACAGTCAAAGTTAGGTGGTGCAACTCAGCCTTAGTTTGTTTATTGCTTGGTGCCAAGAATAACAATGCATTTAACAAAAAAATATAAAAAGGAAATCACGTCTTCTACAACATTGGAAGCTAGTCATTACCAGTGTACCAGTTTATTGTGTTAACTAAGGCTTTAGGCTATACCGCACATTGAAGGTCAATGAGGCCCCATTGACTTCGAGTGATGACCATAGAGAATGGTCATCAGATTTTGACACCAAGAGGCGTCAGATTGCGAACACAATAGTCTGGGCCTAGAACTACTGCGTCGCGAATGGGACAGAGATACGAATAAGCTCTGTCCCGCTCACTACTTCAACGCGTAGAGACGGATTCCCGAAAGTACGACCAAGTCAAATGTATTTATACAAAGTCGGAAAAAAAACTTTGTCACCGCGATGTAGAGACCGCACACTAAATTATTGAAAACATTATTTTAAGAATTTAATACAGACTGGATTGTTTGAGAATATTCTTAGGTGGATAGTTCTTTTGTATATTTTTATTTATAATTAAAAATATATCTGTTTATTAAAAAAATAAAGTACAATATTACTTGAAGCACTTGTTTCAGCAAGGACAACGCCATCCTTTGACAACTCACAGAACTAGAGTTGCACCCCTCTACATTAGGGGATCTACTACACAAAACTTTTAGTTTATTGTTTTCGTCTGTCTCGCTCTTATTCCGGGCATCCTGGAGAGAGTGAAAAAGACGGATAGAACCGAACATAATGTTATCGTTTTCGAACCAACCCCCAGGTACGTGGTAGAGTTTGTTAGATAACGTCCTATTGTATAGATTTCTCACAAAGCATTATGAGCCGTAAGTGACCATTTATTAGAGTCATTTTTATTTTTATGACGAGTTTCAGTCTTTAGTATTATTGGGATAGCCGCCTGGCCTGTTGGTTAGCGAAACAGGNCTTTAGCCGTATGTTTACGCAAACTGTATGCTATATTTTATTTACACCATTTTTTATCCTTTTATGAGTGAACATTTTAAAAACAACTAATTGAAATTCCTAGTTCCTGAAATTACCTAAATTAAATTATATACCTTGCACAAACCTCAGATTACATGTATGTATTTAGGACCAAATAAAAGTACCTATTACAACGGTTTTTCAGCTTGCTAATTAATTCTCTGAAAGAATCTAATTTGATTGCCCTAATTAAGCATAAGCACTGGTTTGCAAAAAAAAGGTAAATAATGTCTTTCATAAATGTATGGCAGCGCCATCACTCGTGACCCTAGGGAACTAAACAGCTGATCTCTACAATAGCAGCGTGACGACACAAGGTTGGGCGTGGTGGTAAGGGCTATTCTTTGGGCAGCTGTGAACGGCAAGTTTGAACTCTATAACGTCGTATTTGGGGTCTTTTTCAGTGATTTTGGATTGACTTATTCAGAACACATTCAATTCGAATCCTACTATCCTACTTTAGTCCAGTAGAATTAGCTTTTAAATCGGAAATAATTCCTACAAAAGATTTTATTGTTTTAATGGCTTCATTGGTTGCCCATTAAGACTCTCCTAAGTTTCCGACTTCGACGGAGTTGTGCTTAAGTGGTGGGGGCCCCCGAAAGGGGCATTTTTTCGGTTTTCCGGTTATACCGCGTAAAGGACTTACCCTATCAAAAAGTGGTCTTCATGACGGTTGAAGGGCACTTAATCCTGCATTAAATAAGACCAAATTCATATGTTTTGGACAAACTGTTCTCGCGCTAAAGTTCGGCAAAGTAGAAAATATACGTATAATTAATGACCCTCTCCACGTCCAATGATTTGTTACCCACAGGCTTCCAAGTCTTGAAAAGGGCCACCTCAACCAGTGTAACCCTATCAAGGCTTACGAGCTTGATGCGCCTATCCTTGTTCGTCCCAGCCGTTCCTTAACTGCGGTTGCTGCACCTCTTCCTGGCACTCACCTGAACGACTCTGTGTTACCTACTGTGGCTGCCCCTCTTCCTTGTGTCCTCCTGCATGACTACGTTGCCTAGCCGTATGCCTGGTCTAAGGTTCGACGCCACGAACGGTTTGTCCAAAACATATGAATTTGGTCTTATTCAATGCAGGATTAAGTGCCCTTTAACCGTCATGAAGACCACTTTTCGATAGGGTAAGTCCTTTACGCGATATAACTGGAAAACCGAAAAAACGTTAAAGCAAAAAAATCTTTTGTAGGAATTATTTCCGATTTAATCAATTTTTGTGTTTAATTCTACTGGCCTACTTCCTACTAATATTATAAATGCGAAAGTTTGGATGTCTGGATGTTTGTTACTCTTTCACGCAAAAACTACTGAAAGGCNCGAGCTGTTATTTAACAATTTTGGAATAAAATATTAACAAACATTTCTTGTGAAATGTGGCGCGGACTAAGAGTTGACATATTTTTGTGGAATGACCCATAAAAATAATAAAGGTTTTTTACACTTTAAAATTTTTGTTTCACGCCATTTTTAGTTAAGTTACTTACTTATCTAATAGTTAGTTTATTTTCTTTAATGCTTAATCTAATATCTTTTAGACATATCAAACTTCATTAATTTTTTTTTTCAGTGGACTTACGTGAAACTTACCTTAGCTACTTAAAGAGTTTCATTCATATTTACAATGTTAGCCTTAATACAAATACATTATATCGTTTGTTTCCTGCTATCAGTGAAATTACTAGCTTTTCGACCGTCACTAAACCAACTCAGGCTAAGTAAAATAAGCGCTACAGCCCAATCGAACATCTTAACTTTACTTCAAAGTGGTAGAACCATTAGATCGCAGATCATTACGGCAAGCTAACCCAAAATAGTTATCTCCGCTAGGTGGCGCAATTTGTCACGGACGCCTGACAGCTCCATGATTTATCGTCCGCAAGACTTCCAAATAGACTCACAGGATTCCTGAGGGAAGATTTTGCTTGAGGGTAGGTAAATGAGCATTTTTCAGCAATATTGCCGAGCAGCATTGTATTATGCTCGTATATTAGGGAATCTAGAAGTGACTGATGGTTTCAAAAAAGTTGTGATACGATTTTGTACGAAAAAAAAATTGCACCTACGCTTACGCCATATAATTGGGAGCTTTTAAAAAGAAAGTTCACTTACAACATTAATTTTTGGGGGGACCTTATAGGCACTCTTATAGAGAACAAAGATTTGCTGCAAATGGGAAATAATTATAGGGATTTCCCACATAGCATCATCAGCGAATTACAGTCCACTGCTAGCCCAAGAAATTCCATAAGAGCATGGTCTGCAGCCTTCATATCCTTGACGTCGTCTGTGCATCGAGCAGTGTGCTAGTGTCCCGTCCCACACTAGTTTACTGAGTCATTTCAAACAGAGCTAAAACCACTTCGACAAAGCTATTAAAAGTATTTCTTTTTGAAAGTCTATTAATTAATTCTACTAATAAAGATCAAGACTAATAAAACCTATTTGTGCCATATTAATTACTGACTCTGACCAATAATTTCACCCAAATTAAAATAGTAAACACAGAAGGGTCATTCTGCCATTCTCTCACGCCTCTCCACGGCTGTCGGGCGGATGGCCTGTTGACGGCTAACCAACCGACCGCCGTGAAATCAATCCTAGGGGATGCTCTGACGTGCGAGAAATGCGAGCTATTTGACGAAATTGTTAACTTGATGACTTGTACAGAATGACCTGGATTTGAAAGTTAGGACGTTAAAATTATTCGTTGGGCTTATTAATGATAATAATGTTGATAACATTCTTTCGTAGTAAAGCCTAAATGAGTAGTGTAGTATGAAAAAAATAATTTCATAACAACTTTTCTTTAAACCTCTGAATTCAGCTCAAACATTGGTTCTGTTCCTTCTACGAGTTGAGTAGGATGTAAGTTTATATTTTAACGAAGACATCCATAAAAACAAAGTCAATCAATACGGCTTATGTTGTAAATCTCCCACTTATTTTCCTGAAAAATTCTCTAAAAAGCCTCATAAAATAAACATAAATGGGTAGTGTAAAATTTATTTATTTAGTGTAAAATACACCTTCAGCTAATAACAAAAAAAAATCTAGCCCTGAAAATTTATTGGTATGTTCTTATCATCGAGTAGCATTCTCTTTATATTCCGGTCTTACACGTTGTAATTACAAAACACAAACGTCACATCTTTCCTTTAAAGTTGACAAGGCAAAAAAACGGGAATCTGTCAAAGGAACTATAACTCCCGCCACAAATATCTCGGAGCGCGCGGGGAATTTTAATAACCAATTTGTATTTAACAAATCTGTTTCAGGAGGCGCGCTTTTAGGGGCCCGCGTTAGCGAGGCCGTTTTCAGACGAGACTTGCGTACTAATGTTATGAACGAAATCAATTAAGTTTCACAATAAGTTACTAAGTACTTAAACGAATACACAAGGTTTTACCCGTGTCACCATCTCTTCCAGTTTCAAGTCTTTTTAACGAACATACTTGCTTATTTTACTTCTACAAGCACTAAGAATCTTTAATTTTTACACGATATTCATTCAGAAGCTTCTACAAGTAGTTTAATTAAATAGATCGGAATGATTTTAGAAATGATTGATTTTTTTAATGATTTTTTTAACTTTCACATATTTTTTTTACTTTTATTTTAACAGATTTTCTTAGTAGCTAATATTTCTTTCAATGTAAATAGGTAAGTCAAAACATTCCACTTGTTATGAAACTAAGCATTATCTTATAAACCAAGCTGAACAAAGTTCCTGGAAGTACTAATGAGAGCTCTGATAGCCTATTAAAAGAACTTTCAGGAAAACTTCAGGTTTTTCCCAGGTTTCGGATACGGTCTTGGAAAAACGTTACCAGGAAACTTTATTAGAAGCGTTGTTCTGTCTTTTAATTATCCCGTGAAAATACTCAAAATCAAAACTTTGACTGGACTAAATTAACTAATATTTGCAAATCGTCAAATTATTCTTGAGCTTTTATATGACTACTAGCTTTCCGCCCGCNTAATTGACTATTTATTAGTGTCATTTTTATTTTTATGACGAGTTTCAGTCTTTAGTATTATTGGGATAGCCGTCTGGCCTGTTGGTTAGCGAAACGGGCCACACCACATAATGTCAGCTGCGGTTTCGTATTCGAATCGCACCAAGGGCAAATGTTACAGCAGAAGAAGTTATACTTGCTTCACTTCTTTATTATGAAAGTAGCTTTCCGCCCGCGGCTTCGCCCGCGTGGAATTTTGTCTGTCACAGAAAAAACTTTATATCGCGCGTCCCTGTTTCAAAAACCGGGATAAAAACTATCCTGTGTCCTTTCTCGAGACTCAAACTATCTCTATGCTAAATTTTATTAAAATCGGTTCAGTGGTTTAGGCGTGAAAGCAAGACAGATAGATAGACAGAGTTACTTTCGCATTTACAATATTAATTATAGAGTATAGATTATAATATTTAAACTATTTATTTTACATCTTTTAAAACTGTCAGAAAATAAATGCGACTCAATCTGTACTCATTAATTATTGCGGCTAAAAACAAAAAGGGAATCGCGTCTTCCACACCACTGGAACTTAGTGAGATAACCTAGTGTTTAATCCAGTGATATAATGTAGTTTTAAGTCGGTAGGTTAGTACATTGCACAGTTTAGGGGTCAAGCCAGTACCCGTGAGAGTCAATCGGCCCTATTGACTCTCTTGAGAAAGACTCTTGGTTGAGAATCTTACAAATTTTGACACCAAGAGGCGTCAGATTGCGAGCACAATAGTCTGGGCCTGGAACTACTGCGTCGCGAATGGGACAGAGATACGAATAAGCTCTGTCCCGCTCACCGCTCCAACGAGTAGAGACGGATTCCCGAAGGTACGACCAAGTCAAATGCATTTATACAAAGTCGGAAAAAAAACTTCATCACCGCGATGTAGAGACCGCCCAAAAAATGTATAAAAACATTATTTTAAGAACTTAATACAGACTGGGTTGTTTGACAATATTCTTAGGTGGGTAGTTCTTTTGTATATTTTTATTTTTAACTGAAAATATACCTGTATATTCAAAAAATATAGTAAAATATTACTCAAAGCATTTGTTTGAGCAAGGACAACGCCATCCCTTGACAACTCGCAGAACTAGAGTTGCACCCCTCTACATTAGGAGATCTACCTACTACACAAAACTTTTGGTTTATTGTTTTCGTCTGTCTCGCTCTTATTCCATGCAACTTGGAGAGAGTGAATAAGACAGATAGAACCGAACATAATGCCATCGTCTTCGGATCAACCCCTAGGTACGTGGTAGAGTTTGTTAGATAACGTCTCATTGTAGAGATTTCTCACGAAGCATTATGAACCGTAAATGACTGTTTATTAGCGTCATTTTTATTTTTATGACGAGTTTCAGTCTTTAGTATCATTTGGACAGCCGCCTGGCCTGTTGGTTAGCGAAACGGGCCTCAATGTCAGCTGCGGTTACGTATTCGAATCGCACCAAGGCAAAATGTTACAGCAGAAGAAGTTATACTTGCTTCACTTCTTTATTATGAAAGTAGCTTTCCGCCCGCGGCTTCGCCCGCGTGGAATTTTGTCTGTCACAGAAAAAACTTTATCTCGCGCGTCCCTGTTTCAAAAACCGGGATAAAAACTATCCTGTGTCCTTTCTCGAGACTCAAACTATCTCTATGCTAAATTTTATTAAAATCGGTTCTTTGGTTTAGGCGTGAAAGCAAGACAGACAGATAGACAGAGTTACTTTCGCATTTACAATATTAATTATAGAGTATAGATTGGTATCCTTCCGTTTGGCCAAATTACTTTTCGCCAAATTTCACTTCGCAAACAACTTGTCGCCAAAGTTTCATGATGATGAAAATTTGCGAAACGTTGTTTGCGATGTGATAATTTGGGAAACGTTTTTTGGCCAAACATTAGTAATCCGTATAGATTATAATATTTAAACTATTTATTTTACATCTTTTAAAACTGTCAGAAAATAAATGCGACTCAATCTGTACTCATTAATTATTGCGGCTAAAAACAAAAAGGGAATCGCGTCGTCCACACCACTGGAACTTAGTGAGAACCTAGTGTTTAACCCAGTGATATAATGTAGTTTTAAGTCGGTAGGTTAGTACATTGCACAGTTTAGGGGTAAGCCGGTACCCGTGAGAGTCAATCGGCCCCATTGACTCTCTTGAGAAAGACTCTTGGTTGAGAATCTTTCAAATTTTGACACCAAGAGGCGTCAGATTGCGAGCACAATAGTCTGGGCCTGGAACTATTGCGTCGCGAATGGGACAGAGATACGAATAAGCTCTGTCCCGTTCACCGCTCCAACGAGTAGAGACGGATTCCCGAAGGTACGACCAAGTCAAATGCATTTATACAAAGTCGGAAAAAAAACTTTGTCACCGCGATGTAGGTTCCGCACACAAAATTGACAAAATTATACCTTTGATGACTTCTTACTAATAGTATTTCTATAGAATCCTCTTAAATTCATGATCAGATTCTAATAATAATATTTTACATCAAAAATTAATCAGTAAAATGGATATATAGTCAAATATATTTCGATGTAACTTGCAAAGGCAAGGGCAACGCCATCCCTTGACAAATCATAGAACTAGAAATGAATCCCCATAAGGGCCTCGTCTGTCTCGCTTGCATCCCCTAAATTCCCATGTGAGTAAGTAAGACGGGGGATGCCGTTATAGTTTTATGGACTAGCCCTCAGGTACGTGGTGTAGTAGAGATGGCCCTCCATTGTAGAGATATCTCACAGCGATGCATTATGAGCTGTATGTAGGGCATGTAATATCGGAAGGTTTTCAATCCCGATATTGGTTTCCGATATTAGATCTCAATATCGGAATTCCGATATTAATATCGGAATTGAGTTTATGTGTTATAAATTGAATATTTGGTTATATTCGTAACATTTCTCGATTGTATACAGTAAAATAATGATTTTCATCAAAATCTTTAATTTCGTACGAAACAGCACTGCTTAAAATGATAAAATTGAAGTATTTAAAACCATTTTAGTATNGTCACGGTGATTTGGGTAGCCCTAGTGATGCTCTACCTCTGGGCTTCGGCTTGACACTACTTTTTGGGACATCCTGTATATAATTTCT
This sequence comes from Ostrinia furnacalis, assembly GCF_004193835.3. NCBI lineage: Eukaryota > Metazoa > Arthropoda > Insecta > Lepidoptera > Crambidae > Ostrinia > Ostrinia furnacalis. The sequence continues at coordinate 532,540 of NW_021134301.1, read as the reverse complement.
ATAGATTTTTGTGTTTTTTTTCAGTAATTTTTACATACGACATACGTATAATCATAAATAAATAATTAAACAAGGACGAAAGTGGCATTTCCGACAAGTTATCACTAATTTCGTTCATGCAACAATGTCGGTTCTGGTAGATATGACAAATCAGCACTAGTCTAACTCCGTTAAAAAGGTCACAAGTGACTTTTCTCATATTTACACATTAAATACCGGGTACTCATAATATTGTCCTAAACATAAATAACTTTCATAGTAATACTCTAAACTTTCATAACCCTGCCTAAAATAAGTACAAAAATATGAGCAATTTAAACTTTGAAACGCTCTCCTGTAAAGTTGCTGTTTTTCACATACGACATTGTTAATAGTCATGGGCGAAATGATAATTTGACCAAATGAAATAGTTGCGAAAAGTACATTTGCTAAAAGTTCATTTGGGAAATGAAACTTTGGCGATAAGTTGTTTGCGAAGTGAAATTTGGCGAAAAGTAATTTGGCCAAACGGAAGGATACCATATAAAATATTGTTTAATGTTAACCCCTTGTATTACAGGTGGGCTAAAAGTATTTCACCATTTGTTATCTGAGTAAAACATAACATTAACTTTTTTATACTTTTTGTAGAGTCAAGTAACACCCATATAGACACAGATAAAGCACAAGTAATACACTGGTGTTATACCTATTTTAATATTTAAAAGTNTAGGGCATGTAATATCGGAAGGTTTTCAATTCCGATATTGGTTTCCGATATTAGATCTCAATATCGGAATTCCGATATTAATATCGGAATTGAGTTTATGTGTTATAAATTGAATATTTGGTTATATTCGTAACATTTCTCGATTGTATACAGTAAAATAATGATTTTCATCAAAATCTTTAATTTCGTACGAAACAGCACTGCTTAAAATGATAAAATTGAAGTATTTAAAACCATTTTAGTATGTTATGGGTATCCATTGCATTTGGTTACTGATAATGAGCCAATATGGACTAGCAAATAATTTAAGTTCTTTTGTAAAACAGGTATCAAACAAACTTTTACTCCTTCAACCAACACTGGCAGAACGATTTGTAAAGTCATTTAAGTAACATGTTACAAAAATTTTAGGTAGTGGTAAAAAACTTGAGTATGCTTGTAATTTGTTTCTTTTTGATTATCGATGTACAACTCACAAAACCACGGGCCATCCTCATCATCATCATTTCAGCCATAGGACGTCCACTGCTGAACATAGGCCTCCCCCAATAATTTCCACAATGGCCGGTTGGTAGCGGCCTGCATCCATCGCCTTCCTGCTACCTTTATGAGGTCGTCGGTCCACCTTGTGGATGGCAGTCCTATGCTGCGCTTTCCGGTACGTGGCCTCCACTCCAGAACCTTGCTGCCCCATTGGCCGTCAATTTTGCATACAAGGGCGGAATCGCTAGAACACCTCGGCACAATACTCGAATACCTTAATCGAGTCTCCCAACAGGCAGGCCTTCGGATGAAGATGGACAAAACGAAGCTTGTGATCATGTTGCACCCTACCTATTTTCGGTTGGGAGCTCGATTCTTGAGATTGTTGACAGGTATGCTACCTCGGACAAACGATTCAGCTAGGTAGATGCAATTTCGAGAAAGCGGTAAATCGTCGAAACTTACTCGGCTGGGCCGCTTTCGGGAAACTACACAACATCTTTCGTCCAAAATACCTCAGTGCTTAAAGACGAAAGTCTTCAATCAGTGTGTGTTACCAGTCATGATATACGGCTCGGAAAGGTGCCCTCTCAAAGTTGCACAGCATGCTATGAAGAGGGCTGTGCTTGGTGTTTATTTACGAGATCGACGAGAAATGAGAAGCTCCGTAAACGAACTAAAGCCGCTGACATAGACCAACGGACTAGCAAGCTGAAGTGACAATGGGCAGGGCACATGTACGCAGAACTGATGGGCCATAGTCCAATTAATGTTTGGAAGGTAGTTGACATGTCGTTTTTCATTGCTAAGACCAAGTACGGCAAGTGCTAAAATTGTTTTAGAACAAGTTAAATTAACCATAAATATTTGCAGTGGGACAAAAAGTGATGGTGAGAGACATGAGAAAATCATTGGTCTTTGCCAATTATGTACTTTGGGCTTTGTGGCTGGTTGTGGCGCGTTTAAACGCTTTGTTTAAAATCTAAATTAAAACCTTTATCTGATTCCGATATTACGATATTGGGTCATTCAATATCGGAATTGTAATATCGGATCTCTTACTCCGAGATTCCGATATTACGAGATTCCGAGATTCCGATATTCATGCCCTAGCTGTATGTAAGTGAATGAAGATAAGTGACATTATTGTATGCTAATAAGTACATGATTGTTTTTCTTACTTAATTCACTCTTTTCTTATAATTGATAGCAGATGTCATAAAAGAAAACAGTTATACATTATTTAAAGGAATACTTGCATGCCTATTGTTGTACATAAAATATTTTTTAATGTTAACCCCTTGTGTTATAGGTGGGGTATAAGTATTTCACCATTTGTTATCTGAGTAAAACATTAACATTAACTTTTTTATACTTTTTGTAGAGTCAAGTAACACCCATATAGACACAGATAAAGCACAAGTAATACACTGGTGTTATACCTATTTTAATATTTAAAAGTACGCACGATGACATATTTATCTAATAAAGAAATGGCACATTATGTAGCAACATAGGTGATAATTTTCAACAATAAATATTCATTTGTGCTCTAGATTTAGGTTTAATGTAAAAAAGGGGGTCAAATCTTCTACATCAGTGTAATTTACTTATTCATTTATTGATCAAGTTTACATCACAGATTCGCTTCCCGTTAATGAGATTTCTAATAAGACTGATTTACTTAGAAGTAAGTGCAGGATATTTGGTGAGGACAGAATTCAGAACTGTTGTGTCCATATTACCACTGTATAGCTAACTGTGTGGAAACGGACCCCCAACAGTACGTTTACAGCTGGCGTATATAAATTGAACCAGATTAAAAACTTCAATATCGAGATGCATGATTTTAGTATAAAACGCTACGATTAAATGCAAGGGGATTGTAATACTACAAGTTTTTAATATTGAATAGCGATTATATTCACACTGTAGGTAATTGTATGTGAATATCAGAGCTCTATATGCTTTTTTTACTATATTTTCCAGCTGACGGGCTTAAAGTAAAGGCACAGCGCCATCGCTTGACAATCGAAGGAACTAAAGATTGCAGACTTTCTACAACGGCTACGCGAAACGAGGGAATGTGGATTAACCAGTGCGGGCTGACTACTGCAAAGGTTTATTAACACTAACAGGTCCTGTGTGATGTATAACAGAAAAAGAAAGTTAACTTTTTTCATAGAGATACGATAATTTAATGCGGAAACAGATCCAAGGGAGAGTCGGGACTTTGTGTATTGTGGTTTCTACGATACTTAACTGTAGTTAATTTTTTAATTTAACTATAATTTCTATTTATAGCCGTCAATTTAAACCTTTGATCAACAATATCAACTAGATATTCCATCTCGGGAAATAAGAGCGCACTTGAGAAGCGAGTTCTTTTATTGTAAATATTAATATTATCTTTTTTCGTCTGGAATCATTTCATTTCATATTTTATAGTTTTTCAAATTCCCATCTACACCCCGCTAACTGTGAGTTGGCGTTAATTAAATAAGAATTCAATTCTGAACTTTTATTTCGCGAATAACGTAATTTTTGCGCTGACCTGATACGAGTATCTAGTTGGGTTTGTTGATCGAAGATTTAAACCGTTAAAAATACATAATATTTTCTATGCTCTATCGCTAGAGCATAGAAAATATATATTTTAATATTGATATATTACTATTATTCAGAAAACCAGATAAAATATTACTTGTAAATTATCTTCAACTGTTTGAAATATAGCACTCTTCATCCACGACTAATTTATTATACCTATCTACTGTGACAAATAAACATGCGCACGCGATTATTTGTGTAGAGTTTTCTACATAATATCGTTTAATTGTCGACTAATGCCGTAATAGCTTTGTAGACAATTTTAGAATAATGTTTACTGACAAATCACTGCATGCATAATAAGGTTAAGTTTTCAAATTACTATTCCTCGAGTTTCATTGGTTTATTCTTTATTGTCCGTTTGTTTTCATTTGCCAAGTTATTTTTGTACCAACATAACAAAATGATTATTTTGTACAAATAATTACTCAAATTTTTGTTTGTTGAATACTACTGCTACTACACAGTGAAGCAGTGGTGGGGCAGCGCTGTTCTGACTTTGCCCCAGTCGCCGCGCGCTTTTGGTTGTTGTGACTTCTATTTGCGCGCGCAGACTGCGATTCTCTCAGGCGCCTTATAGGGTTGCCAACATTTCATCAGCGAAATATAGTATTTTCTAAAATAAGGTGTAAAAAATATAGTACATTTAAAAAAAATATAGTATTTTATGGGAAAAACAAAAAAATAGACAAATATACATTTTTTAATTATTTATTTTTATAAAAACTATATTTTTTCGCAGTTCTTGCGCTGTGTAACAGTTTTTTGTTTAAAATAAAAGTGTCATATGCTTTGTCACATTCAATTTTTAAATTAATATAAATCAAAAGCTCATTTTTTATTAATGATACACTACTTCTGTTTCTTCCTTCTCGCCACTTCGAATTCATAACCGAAAATATCCTTTCTGTAAATGCCGAAGTGGCGGGAACAGAGAGCAGGAATGAAATTACTTCAAATAAATTTGGTAAGTCATTTTCAGTATTTTTTAAAATATGCTGCCATTTTTGGCCTGTACTTTTGTCAGTAAAGTCTTAGACTGTAGTCTTTTAATTTAGCAAAGATTTCATTCAATATCGTTTTTTCAGAGTATAGGTCGTCCATTTTGATACTGAATTTTTCTTGTAAATTTAGAACTTCTAATATTGTCTCACAGTCATTAAATGAAACCTCCTTTTTTAAATTTAATTTTTGGATTTTAAATAACCAATTGCTTTCACTGAAATCAAACCATTTATTAAGATAGTCTAAAGATTTATCAAGAAATAGCAAAATAATCTTTTGAATTCCATAACTTCATGTGGGGGGGATTTTGCTTCTAATTATTGCAACATTTTTTTTGTTTTGTAACAAAAAAAAATCTTTTTTACGTTGTTCTAGCGCCGATTTTAAAATTGACATAATATGTTGTGATAAGGATAGAGACATGCAATTTTTAGTTTTACAAAAGTAATACGATAGAGAATAATACAAAGCAAACCTGTTATAGGGGCATTTTTTGGAGAAATTAATCAAATAACCAAAAAAACACGAATTTAAAAGCAGATTTTTTTTAAAAGTATATTTTTTTATTATTTGTTGGCATTTTCTGGGTATTTTATGTATTTTATTTGTATCGCCTGTTATTTAGCATTATTATTGTTTTTATTTTATCAGGATATACCTCTTAGTTTAATAGTTATTACGTTTTCTTTACGAGAAGTAATTGGAAGAAAAAAAAATCAAAAAATATCTCAAAAATTTTTTGACCTCTTTTTTCTCGAAAAAAAAAATAGGTCTAGTTTCACATATTTTCATAATGTGCACTTTATCGTGACTCCACTGTATATTTCGGGGATCTTCAGTAATCCAGTCATACTCTCTTTCCTACTCCGGTTTATTTTATTTGGAGTCTTTTTGGTATTTTTGATTTTTAATCGGCGTTAGCGGCGCAATAGAATAATTTGACGCACNTAATAAAAGAGATGTTAAAATTAGGGATTTCCAATACTTAAGCGTAATAGGCGTGATGCCGAAAGAAAGGTATGTCAATAAATTTTAGGCAAATATTTTATTCGACCAAAGTATAATAGTGCGAAAACAACTGTCAGGCTAAACAATAATAATTGTGAGTTAGAAGTACCTATCGGCCAATGTGGTTTGGCTAAATGAAATTTTAGGCGTACCGAGGGGCACCCGATCACGCGACCGCGCTGGTGCCGCTTAGTTTTATACATTTCCTAATACAATATTGGAATTCTATAAAATTCCTAGGACAAGTATACATTTCCTAGGATATGTGCGTATTAAAAAATCTCTGAAGCAATATTTTATACATTTCCTAAATAGCTTCGGAATTGTATACATTTCCTAGGAATAGTATACAATTCCTAGAATTCATACATTTCCTGTAACATATCTACTGTGACAAATAAACATGCGCACGCGATTATTTGTGTAGAGTTTTGTACATAATATCGTTTAATTGTCGACTAATGCCGTAATAGCTTTGTAGACAATTTAATTTTAGAATAATGTTTACTGACATGAGACATGTAGAGGCTCACTAGAGACATGTAGAGGCTCCTTAAGAGCATATGACGATTTGTAAGAACTATTTATTAGTCTAAACAAATAAAGAAATTTTGACTTTGACTTTGACTTTGACAAATCACTGCATGCATAATAAGGTTAAGTTTTCAAATTACTATTCCTCGAGTTTCATTGGTTTATTCTTTACTAGCTGACCCGGCGAACTTTGTTCCGCCTTAATGGCAATAAATAACGGGATAAAAAGTATCCTATGTCCTTCTCCTGGCTCTAAACTACCTCCCTGACAATTTTCAGCTAAATCAGTTCAGCCGTTCTTGAGTTATAAGTGGAGTAACTAACACGACTTTCTTTTATATAATAGATAGATAGATTGTCCGTTTGTTTTCATTTGCCAAGTTATTTTTGTACCAACATAACAAAATGATTATTTTGTACAAATAATTACTCAAATTTTTGTTTCGATTATCGAGCAACGATTTACCTATATGCTTTCAATTTTGGTATTTGTCAAGGGAATACTACTGCTACTACACAGTGAAGCAGTGGTGGGGCAGCGCTGTTCTGACTTTGCCCCAGTCGCGCGCGCTTTTGGTTGTTGTGACTTCTATTTGCGCGCGCAGACTGCGATTCTCTCAGGCGCCTTATGAAGCGCTCGCGATTGATGCCTATCTCTGTACTGTTGGTAGGGCCCAAAAGATAAGGAGACATGTAAAGTGCCCCATAAGGGCTACCTTTATTTTACTATATTTTGACGTTCATAAATGCCACCAGTGGTCTAAATTGAATAAAATATTTTTGATTTAGATTTTTGTAGTATTAACTATAAACAAATTCTGCTAACATGTATGATATTTAGAGTTGACTTTCGTTTTGTCTTTTATTATTATGAATGTTTCTTAAAATATGTATCATGCTTAAATGTCTTTTAAAGGTCGTGCTAGATTGATTATTTGTAAAATATTTGTAATTTAATTACTGCGTTACTATAAAAACCTAATAACGCGCTATCTTACAGCACAAAAAGGCAAGGTCTATCTTTATCAGTTATAGAAACCGAAAAGATCAGTGTAAGTGCCAAAACCTCATAACAATAATTACTAAATTGTCACTAAGTATCATTCTGTATAATAGTTTATTTTCGAGTCTCATTGTTTGCTATTAGTAATTAGATTTTTATTAATAAACGCAAAATTATAGTTCTTTGCTCAACAGTATCCACAACAACTATACAAGATTTAAAATTAAATGCTGAACCAATTTAGATGAATAAAATTATAGTAAAGATAGAGGAAAGCAAAATTGATTGCTAGTTAGTATGGGGATCAATATTTTTCAAAAATGTAAATTTATGGTATGAGATCTTGTCTGCTAATTTATTGTGAGATTTGTGAGTCAAACTGGTCCAACCCTCTACCCTGAGCACACGTTATCGACCGGGTGAGTTAGTTCCTTGAATGATCAAGGGATGGCGGTGTTGCTTCACTAAAAGCAGATGTTTTTAGTATTTTCTAGATAGACTGTACAAAATGGGCTAACAAAAATTATTAATGTTTAGAAATATGTACTAACACTTAACACAGAAAAGAAACCCATAATATCGCAGTTTAACTTAAGTCTGGCTACGTTTTGGACACGTTACCTACATCGCGGTGTCAACATTTTTTTTTGGGCTCAGTATAAATGGTTGCGTTATCGACGTGTACTTGGGAGTCCGTTTCTACACAGGCAAAAAGGAACTGACTACTAACTTACTCACTAGTGGACACAAATCAACTTAACCTGTCCTATGAATATTTATATGACTAGTACTAGTATTAGGAATATTAGGAACTTAAGTGTAAAAACCCAAATGCAACTGATAACTTACTGATGTAGAAGATTTGACTCCCTTTTTTAATTTTTACTCGATATATTTATTTGTATTTTGTGAAGTAATTTGTCAAAAATCAAAATTTAATAAAAAAGGTAAAAATCTCTTTGTTACCTTTTGCATTTACTGCAGTCGATCAAAGATCAAACTATTACATTGATAGTTGATAATAACGATTAGCAACTTAGTGCCCAATGTAGAGCCGGGACTTGGAAGAGAAATTTTATACACATCTCACCAATATTTCAATTTAGCACAGCCTGTCTGATATTACATAGAAGTTTTTGCAGGATGATTAATCTCATTTTCATTAAATTATTAAGTTCTGTCGATATTAGGTGACATGATGACTATTATTACATTCTCAAGTAAGAAACAAACTGTGAATAATGTAATAATAGTATTAGCTAATGTAAAGTGAAATTATATGCTGTAATAAATTTGGACCTAGGTCATTTAGGAAAGGTTTTGAAGTTGTTTTAGAATAGTTATATATAGGTCAAATTTAAATTTAAATACTTAGTTTTTTTTCATATTATCACCTCGGAAATAAAAATTAAAGATTAGTATAAAAATAGGCTATGAACTCGTATGGAAAAAAGTCACCAGTAGATAATGGATCACCGCTCTTATCTACATCCAATGATTGTGTTTTTGTGTCTTGATCCTAAAAGTAAAATTTTTATCTGAGTGTTGGATGCTTAAAAAATACAACAAAAAGTTAGTCGCGAGCGAGCAAAAGTAATTAATACAAGTTATAGTTGTTATCGTACTAAAATTGTATGGTAAGCAGTTATGACGTAATGTATGGACTAAAATTATGAATATTAATAATATCCTCCTTTTTTTAAGTCGGTTAAAAATACAAAAAGGAGTCAAAGCTGCTACATCAGTGGGGTGAAGCGAAGTTCACTTCCTCGTTTGCGGTTAAGCAAGGATTAGAACGGGCTTAATTTCAATCGCGAGCACCGTGTGAGGTGTCTGAAAGAATCTGGGCACAGCTCGAGGCCTAGGCTCGAGGCGACTGGGGCAGAATCAGAACAGCGCTGCCCCCGCCACTGCTCCACTGTGTAGCAACGGACTCCCTGACTGTGAACTTAGCATACTTGTATATATAACAAGCAGGACCAAAAACTTTGTCATCGCGATGCAGGCTCAATGTTTTGGAAAATATAAAAGTTTGCTTTATTTCTACTACAAAAAGGCTCAGTTTTAAAGAAAAGTCATCGCTTGTAAAATCTATACCAGGTAGAGACTGGGACAGCCTATTGTATTAGGTCCTCAAAAGACAAGTTTAATCTTTATGTTCTTTCTAATAATGGTTACATTTCACTGTATTGTACGTATACTAAACAAAACAATGAGGTACTATCAATAATAACATCGGTCATTATCGTTAACTAAACCAGTTTAGGTATTTTAGAAATTAAAAGACAAATAAAGTCAATGGGGCTAAAATATTCAAAGAACTGCTTAGGCATAGAATAAATAGTGGGTATAGCTTAGTTACGGCACGATCGCGAAGGCCTTACTTACTGAAGGACATCTTCTAAAATAATTCATAAGGTACGATTACAGGCTGGAGCCTGAAAAAGAATCACAATTTTGAAACGAATAAGGCTTGAAAACGATATACATAATATTATTCTGTGATGGTAATAGAGCAGGCTATACATAATGCTTTAATGTCATCAAAAGGTCTTGCATGATAATATTATTATATTTTGTCTCATTATTGAATTAGTAGATAAATCACTGAGTACTGCCGTAGTATTATTATTTTTGTCGATGATCAATATATTAAATTAATTGTTGATAATAACGTTCGGCAACTTAGGACAATGTAAAGCCGGGAATTTGTCTTCTAATAGGAAGACAAATATTATGTAATCTCACCAATATTTTTATTCAGCACAGCTTGTCTAATAGTTACATAGAAGTTTTTACAGGTCGATATTCTCATTTTCATGAAATTATTAAATTATTTCGTTATTCTTCAGTTCTCAAGAACAGTGGCGTTACCACAAGGGTTTTATCTTACTGATTTGTATTGAAAGAAATTGTGAAATATTAGGTAATGTAAACTCAAATTAAGCTGTAACGGGGCTAGGTGATTTAAGAATGGTTTTAAAACTGCTTTAAAATGGTTATTTTGGATGTAAATCTAGGTCAAATTAAAATTTTAATAGGTACTAAATGATTTTTTCATAATATCATCTGAAATAAAAATGAAAGAATATAATATTAGATACTTAATAATAAATAAACAAACTCGTTTTGAATAAAATCACCAGTAAGTTATCACTCTTATTTCCAAAGTCAATGGTATCACAATGTTTTTATTCTTTGTTTGTCTTGATCTTTAAAGTAATTTTTTTACCTGAGCCATGGATGCTTAAATGCATCCGGTAAGTTAGGCAAGAGCGAACAATTACAAGTTCTGCTTTGTGTAGATTATATTTATATTTATATTATATTTANTAATAATGTTTACATTTCCCTGTATTGTACGTATACCAAACAAAACAATGAGGTACTATCAATAATAACATCGGTCATTATCGTTAACTAAACCAGTTGAGGTATTTTAGAAATTAAAAGACAAATAAAGTCAATGGTGCTAAAATATTCAAAGAACTGCTTAGGCACAGAATAAATAGTAGGTATAGCTTAGTTACGGCACGATCACGAAGGCCTTACTTACTGAAGGACATCTTCAAAAATAATTCATGAGGTACGATTACAGGCTGGATCCTGAAAAAGGAATCACAATTTTAAAACGAATAAGGCTTGAAAACTGTATCACAATGTTTTTATTCTTTGTTTGCCTTGATCTTTAAAGTATTTTTTTTACCTGAGCCATGGATGCTTAAATGCATCCGGTAAGTTAGGCAAGAGCGAACAATTACAAGTTCTGCTTTGTGTAGAACTAGTCCTACTGAATAGCTGTAATAATTTGTTTACTCTATTTATTTTACTAATTGGTTGTTTAGTTTTATGAATTGCTTTCAGACATGCATCCAATTGTGCGTATTGAATCATAANTTATATTTTTAATACAAATCATCCTTGTTAAGTTGTTATTGTACTGAAATTTTAAGGTAGGTAATGTTAATGTATGAACAAAAATTATGATTAGGTATTAATAATAAAAATACAAAAAGGAGTCAAAGCTGCTACATCAGTGGGGTGAAGCGAAGTTCACTTCTTCGTGTGCGGTGAAGCAACGATTAGGTCGGGCTTAGTTTCAATCGCGAGCACCGTGTGAGGTGTCTGAAAGATTCGGGGTACGGCACGAGGCCAGAGCGACGCTTGAGGCGTCGGAGTCGGCGCGCGCAGCGAGTGTCCCCCCATGCAGCCACTGCGCGGCGACTGGGGCAGAATCTGAACAGCGCTGCCCCCGCCACTGCTCCACTGTGTAGCAACGGACTCCCTGACTGTGATCCTAGCATACTTGTATATATAACAAGCAGGACCAAAAACTTTGTCATCGCGATGCAGGCTCAATGTTTTGGAAATATCTAAAAGTTTGCTCTATTGCTAGTACAAAAGGGCTCAGTTTTAAAGAAAAGTCATCGCTTGTAAAATCTATACCAGGTAGAGACTGTTGGGACAGCTTATTGTACTAGGTCCTCAAAAGACAAGTTTAATCTTTATGTTCTTTCTAATAATGGTTATATTTCATCGTATTGTACCTACGTATTGCCAAACAAAGTAATGAGGCATTATCGTTAATGACATTAGTCGTTATCGTTAACTAAACCAGTTGAAGTAATTTAAAAATTATAAGACAAATATTGTGATTGGGACGAAATATACAAACGAAGGTCTTACTTACGCCTACGATTAGGTACAGGCTGGAGCCTGAAAAAAGATATCTCACAAATTTGAGATGAATAAGGCATGAAAACGATATATTATTCTGCAATGGTTGTAAAAACATACGGGTTTACATGACAATATATTTAGTCACATTAGCTCGTTTTACGAATGCAGTAGTAACAGAACAGTAGATAATAAGGTACAAGTCTTATTCCTAATTGGATCAATTTATTTGTTTTAAGATCTTTTCTGAGACCTGTTGAAAGACATCTTCCACAAAATCCAAAATCAGTGTATCACTGTCGTGGTATATATTTATTGTCAAAAATATGGTTTCCTTTTATCTATACGTAATAACCAACCTACGCGAGTATAATCGAAAAATACCAGCATTAAAGAAGGAAAGGAAAAATTGGTACTAACAATTTAAAGGATGGTGCAAGATTTTCACCAATTTCCAAATTCATTTATGTTATTTTGTAAAAATGTATGATGTTCCAGATATTTAATTTATTTAAGTAGGGGATATTTTGTAGATCATCTGTGTACTAACAGATTCCTTGTTTTATTACGAATTTTTATTTTAAACTAGCTGNATAATACTATTTTTGAAAAAGTTATTTGATGATATTTTGGCGCTTGCTCTGTACTTTCTTGTAGAGGTGTCATACCTACTTATTTAGTTCGTTTCATCAAAAATCGATGGCGTTGTTGATTCTTGGGTCGATGCTCAAATATCGATAGAAACATAACCCCTATTACTTACGACACAGTTTATACAATCGCATATCAGCAACAATTCTGCAATGAGCTGTCCGAAGGGTGGTCTCTACCTGCTAAAGCATTCTCTACAATGTTAGTTCTTAATAGTGACAATTGATGGCGCTGTCCCCTAAAATGAGGCCTTATAATTTTGATGCATCTCATTTATTTAAAAAATTAAGACGTATTGTAGATTTTTTTCTAAAACTAACGCTGAAACATAATGACTGATCGATATTAAATAATTTAAAACAAAGAAAAGTTAACTGCTTTGAGCAAAACACGTTAAAAATAAAATATTGCCAAAACTATGCAAACCATTCCTGCATCGCGGTGACAAAGTTTTTTTTCCTGTTTGGAATATATACGGTTGACTTGGTTCAATAGTCAGGGAGTCCGTTGCTACACAGTGAAGCAGTGGATAGGGCAGCGCTGTTCTGATACTGCCCCGGTCTCTACTAGGTCGATGCTTGGAGGGCCATCGCACCACGTTCAGATCCCGGCGCTATACGTTGGAAACTCAGATTGGCCGCGTGCTAACTCATTCAGATGACTCATTCTTGAGGAAAGAAGGACAACTTCACCCCACTGATGTAGCAAATTTGACTTCCTTTTTGTATTTATTTTAAACTAGCGGCCGCCCGCGACTTCGTACGCGTGGATCCCGTTTTACCCCCTTCATCTATCTTACGCGGTTTAGATTTTTTCATACAAATGTTTTTTCCCGCTAACTCCCGTTTCCGTGGGAATTTTGCAATATCCTGTTGTAACTAAGCTTTAAGTTTACTAAGGTACCTGCATGCCAAATTTCAAGCGTCTAACTTAAGCGGTTTAATTTTTTCATACAAAAGAATTTTCCCGCTAATTCCCGTTCCCGTGGGAATTCCTAAGTATACTATAACCTGCCCAGGAGTATGAAGAATAATTGTACCAAGTTTCATTAAAATCCGTCGAGTAGTTTTTGTTTCTATAAGGAACATACAGACAGACAGACAGAGAGACAAAAATTTTACTGATTGCATTTTTGGCATCAGTATCGATCACTAATCACCCCTTGATAGTTATTTTGAAAATATATTTCATGTACAGAATTGACCTTTCTACAGATTTATTATAAGTATATTAGATATTCTTGTTTTAACGTTATTGATTCAGTTTTCAGTGATAAATCAGTTTTGTCAAGTAATTATCAAGAAAATGCGTCTACTACTTTAGTCGTTAATGTTATTATGATGTTATGTGTATCTATGATCTATGTATTTACAAGTAGTTAATCATATTAGGTACTGATCGGCATCACTATGCGATATTTTTTTTTATGCACGGTGATTGGGGCAGTGTCGGAGGAACAACGCTGCCTCTGCCGCTGTTCGACCGTGTAGTAATAACGGAGACGGACTCCTCGATAGTGTGTACTAAATTACCAAAATCTACTGTATTTATGATTTTGTAGAAAGCTAGGTCCATAAAAAAATTAAGCATTGGCAAAATAGTTATTTGAACAAGTTACGAAATTCATTCGTAGTAGATGGTTTACTGTTATTGTTACTGTTATTGTTCATGGAATAAATGACTATACCATGACTTTAACTAGATACAATACTTTGAATGCTGAACGCCTAAGAAAATAATTAATTAAAAGAAATTATTAAAAAGTTTTCACGCCTTTCATTGGAAAATAGTTCAATATGATTTAAAATGCAATCTTGGTCAAAAACCATTTTCTAGAGGAGTTACCTCGTTTAATACCCATCGGTGGACATTGAGATAAAGATTGTATTTATTTAAAAAAAGTTTAAATAAAATAGCACTACATATTCAGTTACTTTGTTTCGTTTAGGGTGGTGTGTCTTTATTAACCTCGTACAACCAAAACTGACCATTATTTCCTAAGCATCAAGGATGTAATTTGCCCTTTTAATGTGTTTTAAGTATAATAGGTGGTCCCCTCTGCGCAAAAGCAAGTTTTGTGGCACTTGATAGAGTTTTATTTAAATGTGACGTCACATTTTTGTACGAGTAAGGGTTAAAACGCTATCCTGAATCGCGATATTGAAGTTTTATTCCCAGCTTGTTTTAAATAGGGTCGTTGTGGCTTCAAAGCCGGGGAGTCCGTTGCTACACAGTACAACAGTGGTGGGGCAGCGCTGTTCTAATACTGCCCCGGCCAACGCGCAGTAGCAGTGAGTTGTCATCTCACTGCGCGCATGTTCATTACTGATAATATTAATAACCATAATGGTAGCAAACATGGAGCCCTGCTCCAAATACAACTGGAGTTGCAAATGTGACTCCCTTTTTGATTTTTTAAATTATTTTCTTTATGTTTTCTTGACGTTGATGACGTACGTTAAGTATAATCCTAAACTTCATGTGCCCATGGATGGATTGACACATAATATTTTTATTGGCCTGATTCTAAGTCAAAGTATTAATATGGCCAATATTTTAAGTATGAAAGTCATTCCGTTTAGCAGGGTTGGAAAAATATTCGGGTCCGTGGCCGAGTTCCCCCAGTATTCGACGCACCCGTGGTTGAAGCCCCCGATTTAAATAAATTTAATATCTTTTTTTTTTCGGCTTTTGCACTAAGTACAGTCAACGAAAACCATGCATGTTTGACGCTATTTAAAATAATGTATTTAATTTTCTGTTAAAAATACTTAAAACTTTTATAATTAAAACTTTTATTTGTAGTTAGTTAAATGTAGAGAGAGTAGAGTTATTTTAAAGACTGATTGTTACAATTATTTTGATTAGGTAAAACGATTTACATGTTATTATAGGTAAATAAAACCTATGATAAAATATGATAGGTTAACATAAAACCTATTATATTTTTAGGTATCACTATGGTAAAATAATATTAAACATTTATTTGTACGATCAGTATAAATATTTATTCGTTTATAATTATTTTTGTGACTGACTGTACATTAATTGATAAAAAATTGCTTCTATCTGACCGGGAGCGTCGACCACGGGTGCGTCGAACACAGGGGGACTCAGCCACGGACCCAAATATTCATACTCGTATAAATTATCTTGAAGTACAGTCCGCCCGGAAATATGTATCAAACTATAATATTTAGGTCGTAGATTTTAAGCTCAAGATGGAATTTACGACACTCGTGATGGAAGTTTTTGTTTTTTCGTTCTGAAGTGATTTGAGAATATAAGAATGAATTAATTTTTATAAAAAAAAAAACGACTCCAAAAAACATACACTAAAAAGTAGAAAAATAATCACTAATTACTTATTTATTAGGACGAATTAATATTTATGTATACCATGATTGATACTTTTGGAGTCGGTGCTAATATTATGAAACGTGTGAAGTTTGCCTGCACCGACTCCATTTCTGCACCGAATCCTTTTTATAAAAATTAACTTATTTCTTGCTTTTTAGTTAACTAATTATTACCTTGGTGTTACCACTGAAGGTAGGCAGTATATTCTTAATGTCAAGTGTAAAATAATATTCCCTACAAAATACAGGTTACCATATCGGCAACGGCTATTTGTACCTATAATATTTAAAGAATTATCCTCCAACTCCTAAGCGTTAAGGAGTTGTACCTACCATGACCAGTTCATCGTGTTGAGATGATGGATATCTGATGCAAACACTTGAATAACTTTAGAAACTATACTTATCTATAAAATTAAAAGAATTATCCTCCTACTCCTAAGCATTAAGGAGTTTTACTTTCTATCATCAGCTCATGAATTTGAGATGATGATTTCCATGAGCAAATACTTGAATAACTTAAGAAAATGTTTGAAAAATGATATACGTGCCTATAAAATTTGAGAGTTGCAGTCGATTTCCCTAGGATCCCATCATCAGATCCTGACTTGGTGACAATGGGACCACTTCAGAAGTGTACCCTATCGAACAAAAAAAGAATTTTGAAAATCGGTCCACAATTGACGGAGTAATCGGTGAACATACATAGAAAAAAAAAACATACATACAGTCGAACATATTATTATAACCTCCTCCTTTTTTAAAGTCGGTTAAAAAGTGAGTTAAAGAATATAGCTGGTCAATGAAATTGTAAACATAACAAACCTACAATTAATTTAACAATTACCTATTCTATTGTTTACCCTAATAACTTATTGAAAACATGCCAACTTTATCATCGAATAGGTATATATGTAATGTAATAATACATAAAAAAATTACCTAAAACAGTAATACTTTCAAAAAATTAACAATTACTTTTCACCTATAAGCAATTTCCAATGTGATATCTTCACAGAATGTAAAAAAAGATAGCAAAAATATAGGTAAAATATGAGATTAAAATATTTTTGCCATGATTTTTTATGTCATCATGGATTTAAAATTATTTCGGGGCGGACTTTACCATGACCTAAAGGATAACAATGGTAGCCCTAGCCAATATAACCGGTCAAATGCCAAGGTCAGCGGGCAAAACGGGCTGTCGCCCTACATTGACACTCTTTTCATAAAAAGGTGTTTTACTTCCTCTAATTTGGTTAATGGCCATTGGTCGTTAGTTTTAATTGATAGAAAATGGGTATTATTCTTTCCGACCGGCAGTTAAAAGTAACCATTACTAGTAAGAACTTAAAGGTTACTTATAACTTCCTTCAATGATCGTATTTACAAGTGTTTATTTTGCTACGTTCATATATTTTTAGACAGATGGCGCTGTATTATAAACTGAGCCATTTTAGAATAGGACAGTAAAGTGTATTTTTTATGTATTATTAAAAGATTTTGCTTTGAAATTGTTTCACTACGTTAACGGTAATTAATTTTTATTTAATTGATAAAAAGCATAACAGAGGAAGAAATATTCTAGTACATTTTGCATACCAAACCTGCATCGCGGTGACGAAGTTTTTATCCATGCTGGCTATATAAATTGTGATTTAGAGACTCGTTCGGGAGTCCGTTGCTACACAGTGAAGCAGTGGTGACGGCAGCGCTGTTCTAACACTGCCCTAGTCGCCGCGTAGTAGATGTTTGGGGGGGCATCTCACTGCGTGCGCTGATTTTGATACCTTGAGCGTGTCGCTAACCACCCTTTGTATTGCACAGTCAATGGTCTAACAAAGTGCTTGCACTTGCCCCACTGAAGTAGCAAATTTGACTTCCTTTTTGTTTTGGTTTAAATTTTTATACAGGTCCTATTCAAATGCAACAACTTTCCTACAGGACCGATATCGTTAATGCAAAAAAAATTAACTTCCATACTTATTAGCTGTTTACTGATGTCAATTTGTATGAAAAGGTTTTATTATTAGATCCATCTCTTGGGGAAAGTTGCAGAATCAATGCTTTTTGTTCGATAATTCTGCAGGTATAATAATTGGTCATTTTGTAATTTTTTGTAGTTTATTTATATATATTTTTTAAATTCTCTCAAGTTTAATAAAACTCAATAAAGTGTCAATAACAATAATTACAGTAAACAAGAAATAGTGCAGTTTAAAATTATGTTCTGAAATCCTTGGCATATATGAATGAGCGTGTAATGTGTATGTTAGATTATATTAATAAGTAGTTGGTCCTCTTGCATGCCAAAAATTAGATCGAATACCCGCCACCGGCCATTGATAAGTTCACTTAAAAAACCGGTCGCATGCAAGGCAAAGTCACGCAGTCGAAGAAGATACAACGTTATTTACCATTATTTTTAAAATTTTCTAGTTATAACTAGACGCAAAAATAGACATAGCTCCTAGTACATAAGTATGTATTAAAAAAAAAATAATTAAAAAAAAATATCTTTATATCAATCTTTGTGTATATTTTAAGAAACAACATTTTATCTTAATCTAGGTTTTTAACAATTTAAAATGTAACGTTTTTATTGTTTTGGAATTTTTTCAGAAGTTCTATTTTTCACGAACGGTAAAAATTTATTTTATTGTTAAAACACAAACCTTAAATTCTAGTCCGTAATATCCGTTGACCAAAAAAAAAATCGTCATCATCAAAAACAATGTTAATTTATCGTTCATTTTGCGCGGTCTATTCTCACATTCCTTAACATGTGTGCGTGTGGCCGTGCCGTGTGCGTACGTACTCCCCTCGGAAACCTGAATCGCGATATCAAAGTTTTTGTTCCAGTTTAGTATAAGATACAGCCAATACAGTGCTAAAGTGGGGAGTCCAGTGTACCATATTGTAGATTACAGTAAAGCAGTGGTTGGGTAGAGCTGCCCTAATTCTGCCCTGCAGCGTAGCGGTGGCCTTCGGAGTTCGCCCTCAGAAGACACTGCTGCGTTGCGCCCCGACGCGTCGCGCTGCGTGCGTCGCGTCGGTCCGACGGCCAAACGCCTCACCTCATCGGCCTGCGCCACGCCGTGTCCGATCCGACATAAATGTCGTTCTCGTCCGTTGCTGTGAATCGTAACGTAACGTGTAAACGTGTAAATCTTACGTCTCTCCAGCTGTTAACTGAAGTCGCCCTGTGTCTCCCTTTTTTGTTTAATTTTTTTTACATGTTGATGTAAATAAATAAATAAATATCCTTGGACATTTTACACTGCGCCGCTAGTACCAAACTANCCAAACTGAGCAAAGCTTGTACTATGGGTACTAGACAACGGATATAAACATACTTAAATACTTTTTTTTTGTAAATACATACATATTATACATAGAAAACACCCAGACCCGTCGCAGAAATTAAAATTCATCATTTCAATTTCTGCCCGACCGGGAATCGAACCCGGGACCTCACGGCATAGTAGTCCGTTCTGAACCACTACACCAAACGGCCGACTTTTTCACGGTTTTTTCACAGGCTCCTTGAACATGAATTTAAATTGAATCATAGACATAGACATATTTGCATCGAGCTAAGAGTTGCATTTGAAGTTCATATTACAACAAAGTGTTTTGATACTCTTCAAATTGATTTGAATAAATTTTATTTAACAGAAATTAAATCTTAGAACACGCATAATTTATTAAAAACATTAGGTATAACTTATGAAAACTTTAAAGAACATGTTTTATACAGTTTTAAGCAGTAAATGAGTACTGCTCATACAATGATGTAATAATATGATTTTAAGACGATAGATCCCGTGCAGTTGCGGTTTTGCATCCTACTGCGGGTTTACAAGGTGCTAATAAGATAATCTCTTAAAAGTAGGTGCTTCAAATCAAAACAATTTCAACACCACAAATAGACAGCTTTATTTGTGTCATGGTTAATTATGATACTTAAATACATAAAATATTATGTAGGTACATATTTATAACCTCAAGATATTGTGGTACTTAATTTGAATACTTACCATGATTTACTTAAATAGAAAAAAAAAGGACGAGGTCAAGTTATGATCAACGAATTCTATAATTACCTACCTATTACTTGATAATGTTAGTAACCACAAAAAGGTTTTACAGTCAGCTAATTTAATAATTTGTTTTTATATCTACTTTGGAAGTATTTCCAAAAGAGAATTTTAATATATATTTATATATTTTTATAAATTAGGTAGTTACCTACTTTGAACTTGGTTTAGGGATTTGGTTCTTGAACATTAAAATATATTTATCCTCAATTTATGTAAAACTTATTCACCTAATATACTAAATATTATTTAAACGGCCTTTAGTATCACGACACTTTGATTTGGTTTCGAAACTGACATTCGCAGTTGCATTAAGCTTAATGACTTTGGTTGTTGCGTTAATAAATTAGGTCTAAGAGGGCAAAATATCCTTGTCATATAGCCGCCCACTCAAAGGTAGCTTGTAAATCAATCCGATCGAATAGCTTCGTTGAATAGCGCTATAAATGTCTGTTCACATTACAAGCATTTACAAACCGAATAAGACATAGCCTAAAATACTACCAATATTAACACTTTGTCTGGTTGTTTTGGCGAAAGATTGAGTTAGAATTTTTAGGCTGTGGCAGACAACGCTTTGGCCGTTCGAAACATCTGAACATCGCCGAAAGGTCCAAACCCAATACGTGTTCAATTCCGTTGTATGCAAAACAAATGGAATATTTATGCGTGGGTATAATTGGAAAATCGTCAATCAAAAGATTGTTGATTTGATACGGAGCTGATTTATTGCAACGCTGCTTTATTAATACAGGTTTAACTGATTTTATAAGGATAAAGTTTTACTACATTTGCGTGTTGAGGGCACATTCGTCGTGTATTGGCATAAATTACTTATCGCGGGCTTGTATTAACTTTCATGTTGGGGGTATTCTATGTGGGTATGTGGACTGCCTTTTAGACAGTGAGTAATGGCTGGGCCTAGCATGTGCGCGACTATCATGTATGATGATTTTTAATTTTATTCATAGCCGTACAATAAGACCGCTAAAATGATTAAGGGCTGATTTTTCAATCGTCGGATAACTTTTAACTGAAGAATAAGTTGTGGCACATTAAGACTGGGTTGCACCATTTTGACTGTAACAAACGTCAATTAATCTGTCAAACTCCATACAAAATCCACCGGTTTTCGTTATAGTTACGGTCAAAGTTTGGTGGTGCAACTCAGCCTAACAGTTTCAGTATGGAAAATTATGTCAAAATTACATGTTTATTCTTCTGTTAAAAGATATCTGACGATTGAAAAATCGGCCCTAAGGATATGCCACAAGGTATTATAATAATGAGTTCATTTCAGAGATCGGTATTGATGTTATTATGTTTTATGGTTAATCCTTGTTGGCTACTTAAGCGAAGAGATTTTTTGACGCAAAAAATAAAGGGTGAATTAGGGATTTTTTTTCTTTTATTTCAATCATCATTTCTTAAGTTAATCTGAAAATATGTATTTATGTCTTTGGTAAGAAATTCAGTGTTTTCGATTGCAGGATGCTTTATCACCTTAAATAACAATGTAAAATTGATTGACGGATTTTGATGAAATGAAAATTCGAGTAGGCTGTTATGAATGTGATAAATCTATCAGTCTATTAGGGCAGTCGGACGAAAGCTAACTAATTCGGCAAATAATAGTTAGGTAGATACTTAACTGAAAATATAAAATACTTTATTATGAAAAAAAAAATCGTTTCATGTCTTTCCGCTGTCAATCACAACGATAGTAATTGCAGAACATGTCATGGCAGCTATATCAAATACTGCTGTAAAGGGGAATTTCATTTTGTAAAACATACATGCTTGGTAAGTTATAATTTTAAACAGCGTTCCATGAACAGTTTATGATAATATGCTTTGCTTTCACAATTATTGATATCGATGTTTAATTAGTAGTTTTATTTTATTTTATATTTAGGTCGAGTTTTGTAACGGACTACCTATTTGCCTATAACTTTGCCTAGATTTCAATATTTTAGATACAGTTAGTTTTAAAAGGAATCAGAAATAAGGTTTTGTAGTTGAGCCTTTATTATTTAGTTTCACAAACTTTAATTTAGTGTATGGTTTATGTTACACTTGCATTTTCTACCATATATTATTTTTTAACCGACTTCAAAAAAAAGGAGGAGGTGCTTAATTCGAATGTATGTTTTTTTAGCTTGAGAGGTCGTAATTCCTAAACAATCCTATTTTTTAAAACATATATTTTAGTCCCATATTTTAGTCATCTCATGGTTATGGCATGTATGCTTAATGCTTGTTACGAGTAGGCCAGTAGAATTAAACACAAAAATTGATTAAATCGGAAATAATTCCTACAAAAGATTTTTTTGCTTTAATGGCTTCATTGGTTGCCCATTAAGACTCTCCTAAGTTTTCGACTTCGATGGAGTTGTGCTTAAGTGGAGGGGGCCCCCGAAANACGGACCCAAATATTCATACTCGTATAAATTATCTTGAAGTACAGTCCGCCCGGAAATATGTATCAAACTATAATATTTAGGTCGTAGATTTTAAGCTCAAGATGGAATTTACGACACTCGTGATGGAAGTTTTTGTTTTTTCGTTCTGAAGTGATTTGAGAATATAAGAATGAATTAATTTTTATAAAAAAAAAAACGACTCCAAAAAACATACACTAAAAAGTAGAAAAATAATCACTAATTACTTATTTATTAGGACGAATTAATATTTATGTATACCATGATTGATACTTTTGGAGTCGGTGCTAATATTATGAAACGTGTGAAGTTTGCCTGCACCGACTCCATTTCTGCACCGAATCCTTTTTATAAAAATTAACTTATTTCTTGCTTTTTAGTTAACTAATTATTACCTTGGTGTTACCACTGAAGGTAGGCAGTATATTCTTAATGTCAAGTGTAAAATAATATTCCCTACAAAATACAGGTTACCATATCGGCAACGGCTATTTGTACCTATAATATTTAAAGAATTATCCTCCAACTCCTAAGCGTTAAGGAGTTGTACCTACCATGACCAGTTCATCGTGATGAGATGATGGCTATCTGATGCAAACACTTGAATAACTTTAGAAACTATACTTATCTATAAAATTAAAAGAATTATCCTCCTACTCCTAAGCATTAAGGAGTTTTACTTTCTATCATCAGCTCATGAATTTGAGATGATGATTTCCATGAGCAAATACTTGAATAACTTAAGAAAATGTTTGAAAAATGATATACGTGCCTATAAAATTTGAGAGTTGCAGTCGATTTCCCTAGGATCCCATCATCAGATCCTGACTTGGTGACAATGGGACCACCTCAGAAGTGTACCCTATCGAACAAAAAAAGAATTTTGAAAATCGGTCCACAATTGACGGAGTAATCGGTGAACATACATAGAAAAAAAAAACATACATACAGTCGAACATATTATTATAACCTCCTCCTTTTTTAAAGTCGGTTAAAAAGTGAGTTAAAGAATATAGCTGGTCAATGAAATTGTAAACATAACAAACCTACAATTAATTTAACAATTACCTATTCTATTGTTTACCCTAATAACTTATTGAAAACATGCCAACTTTATCATCGAATAGGTATATATGTAATCATTAGAAGTTTGATGATTTTCATACTAGATTTGCTTTTTGCGCGCAAGTTTTGTAAGAAATTGCAACAAAATATTGCGCTATTTTTTTATTGCGCTGATTCTGCTCCATACTGATGTCTGGAGCCTATAATGGATGGAATTGTTTGTTTACACATACAATGCCACTATTTTGTTGCAATTTCTTACAAAACTTGCGCGCAAAAAGCAAATCTAGTATGAAAATCATCAAACTTCTAATGTTCGTAACTCAGTTCAGACTGAGTTTAGAGGTATACATGTCATAGTAAGTTTGGTTTATTACACTATTTTGTAATCAAAAAACAAGGTCTGGTCGATGGCCGCGCGAAAAAAAAAAAGACGCCAATTTCCGGCATTGTCTTTTATTGTTATTTTTTACGCGCTCACTAGCGACGGCGTTTGATTACATCAAACACTACGCCCCCAGATCAGAGGGCTGAGTGTGAGTTTTCATCAAATGCGCTCACTAGTGAGCGCGTCAAAAATGACATTTGATGTATGACGGATTGTACAGCGCCCCTAGCGGGAAACGTTCAAAAACTAAAATTTTCATTTTTTAAACTCGCTCACTAAGACTAGGTGCACACCGTTGATTTTTCGTCGGCCGACAGTTTAGTCGGGCAGTTGATCAGAATGGGCATTTGTATTGGAGTGCGCACACTACGCCGATTCGATTTGGCCGATTCTTCATAAAATTTAAAATCGGGCACAACTATCGGCCAACTAAAAATCAACGGTGTGCGCCTAAGTGGGACTACAGGCGGTTGCAACTGTCACTTCAAAATCACAAAATTATTTTCAAGCAGGTTAATTAACCCTTTGAATGCAATTAACAAAACTCACTAGTTGTCATGCATGCTGCGTCGCCGCCAAGATTTCACGGGAAGTTTTTGTGTGGTCCTACGTGGGTGATTGTTTCGAAATTAAGTATGTAATTATAGTAATCAGTGTTAATTGTGTCCGAGGGGACAGGTGACGCCGAACAATGCCTCATTGTAGACCCTTTGTTACTTGAATAATTGTTTAAACTGTCTCGTTAGCCAGTATTGCCAGCTGAGCTATTAAATATTATCCACGGCAATTTTTACACGAAGAAAAATTATGCTATGAATTTAATTTAAAAAAATATATCTGCCTGTTTTTTTAAGTTACTTAAGGCGATTGCTGGTTCCTCAGCTTGTGGATTTGAAATCTTGTTGTAATGAGCCAAATCTAATTTATTATTTAACCACACACACGTTTCACTTTGTTTTGGTATCAAAATGTACTGGAGATGTAGTTATTATGCCTACTTTTATTTTATTTTACACATTGACATGCACGCGAGTCGCTGGCAGGTTAAACATTGTTCACTGTCTGCCGCTATTTTAAAAAATACCACGGTTTTTGTTTTAAAATCTGGCAACCCTGTCACAGCCATGGCATGGGCGTGCCTTGAACGGCTGCTTTTTGTTTAACCTCGCATATAATGACTTCCGTTAGCCGTTTAGGAATAAAGACACCAATTAATAATTGTTAAGGTATAGTCCGCGCCAATAGACTCCGGCAATTTCGTAAATGCGAGATGTGAGATTGAATTTAACAACAAATCAATAGAAATCATTGAAGTAATATTACTACGTAGTACATTATAACTCAATGATAGAAATAAACCATTTGGTATCAAATCATTTATTATTATTTCTTTATTCATTTTTCTTTCTTATTTTTAATTTTTTCTTTTTACAATGTAATTATAAAAAAATAAAAATTATTATCATTATTATCAAATTCAATGTTATTCGACTTAAACTTACATTTGTCGTGATGGTTGCGAAGTTGGCTACTACTACGTGCTACTTCAGAGATAGCAAGTTCGATTCTCGGCTCTCGCATAATACAAAAAATAGTGTGCATGATTGCATGATGATCGCGCTAAGTTTGCCTGTCCGTGGAATGCGCGTCCCTTCCCCCAACCGCGATTTAACGCAATTAATGTGACTTATTTTACGCAAATACACAATTTTTATCAATAAATAATAGTTACAGATGCTTCCCGTCGAGTGACGTCATATCGCCAGCGGCAAACTTAAAGCGAACGGATAGTTTTATAGGTACCTATTTTTTGTAGTGTCTTAAATCCTCTTGAGTTGAATACCTTAGTGCCTGCCGTAATAGCTCATCTAGTTCCAATTCTAATATCTAATGGGGTTTAAATTTAGTGCACAAAGTGCCAGCGACGATAGATGGCGGATTCCCTAGCCGCCACCGAAATACCAACGGTCGATGCACTGGCAGGTATAGTTGGCAGCAAAAATGTATGAGATCTTGACTGCCTCGAGACCATGGTCATTATTCTTGGGTCTTCTTTTTTCCTGTAGCTCTAGACGGTATTTCGATTTCTGAAAAAGAAGGGAAAAATGCTTGAAGGGAGGCTCATGCTAAGTTTAGAAGTTAGAAGTTGAGTGAAAAGAACAGCGCAACCCAAAATAATGAAAACTGGGTTATACTGGGTCGGCCGTTTGGTGTAGTGGTTCAGAACGGACTACTATGCCGAGAGGTCCCGGGTTCGATTCCCGGCCGGGCAGAAATTGGAATGATGAATTTTAATTTCTGTGACGGGTCTGGGTGTTTTCTGTGTATATTATGTATGTATTTAAAAAAAAAGTATTTAAATACGAGTATGTTTATATCCGTTGTCTAGCTAGTACCCATAGTACAAGCTTTGCTTAGTTTGGGGCTAGCGGCGCAGTGTAAAATGTCCAAGGATATAAAATAAATATTTATAAGTATTTATACATATGAGGAACTAATACTATGAACTTTGAATTGAATGTTGTCACGTTTTAAGTCTGTAGTTACGTACGAGTACGGTTTACAATAAATAAAAAAAAAGATTTGAAAATATGCTAGTGCTGTATTAGTAATAGGACAAGTACAAGACGAAAACCATAGATAGGAGGAATCCATCCATAGTAGCAAGAAAAAAAATGAAACTAAAATCCAATAACACAACCTGATTAATAAGAGATCTGCTTGTATTTTTTACGGTTATGCAGCTTTTTGACGGTCGTTGTGGCCACAAATTTTACCAGCTGACTGTCCAAATGTATTTGAAGCGGCGCGCGCGCAATTAGGTGGCCATTACACGATCGATCGCCGTGCTAATTATACATATTACCTGCCCCGAGTGCCACTCGTACGATTTATACAAATCTGCGTACGTTTGGAAAAAAGAGTATTTAAACATTTTAAACTACGATAATAAGCGTATCAACAGATAGTAAGAAATAATTTTCTGGAACGAGCCGGCTCGATAATCAAGCCGAGTGTAAAAATTAATTAAATAAAACCTTCCATACCAAATGTCAATTTAAACTAATTTTAATGCAAAAGTTTTATTAATAAAAAAAACCTACGAGCTACGACTAAATGCAAAAATAAAAAAAAACACAATTTGTCAATAAAAAAAAATAAACGTAAAAGGGTGGAGTCAAATCAACTACATCAGTTCTGGGAGGCGCTCCGCCTCGAGTCGGTGAAACTAGGTTTCCAAGTTTTGCTAGGCGAGATCATGAATCCCGCGGCAGAGGACTGGTGAGACCGCGTGCCGTGTGCCGGTCTTTTGAAGCCCTGGCGTGTATAAAGACGGATCAGCGACTGCAACAGTTTGTACCCCCTGCCTTAGCGGAGGGCGGAATAAAAGCAGCTCCGCACCTAGTTGCTTTACTGTGTAGAAACGGACTCCGAAGCGATGGTTGTAGCGAAAAGATATATTGTACGCGGCCGCTAAAACTTCGATACCGCGATGCAGGATATCAATGACGTAAGCGTAGTATGGTGCGTTGTAAAATGTTGCTAAGATTATTTCACTAGGAGATATTAAAAGTGAACAAGATTTGAAAACGCTTTGTGTCGTCCCTTGATCCTGGAGGACTTGCCTGTGTCCATCAGTGGATAGTCATAGCATGAAAATGGTGATGATGTTAGTTATGATAGATTAGGTAGGTACCGGTATCGATATGCGACTGAAAAACTGGAACCAATTATTAGGTGCCAGTTTTTCAAGTATATATTTTCCAGTTTATACATAGGTAGGTATGTATAGTGTAGAATGTAGTAAGAATAAGGATGACCTTTCATCATTACGCTAAAGCACAAAATACATAATGCTAAAGCTAAACACTGTCTCTTATATGTATAGTTGTAGCAGGTGTTAATTTGCAATCAAAACGAATAATCTGATGTCCTGGGTGACTGTACCTAATGAATTTAAGATTTACAAGTACAAATACCACTGAATCGCTGATCTGAGTAGGTACACTCAATAACAAATACCTGACAATTTTAGTCCGAATTTATCCAAACTGCGCTTTTCTACATACAATCGCGTTTTGTGTCGGCACAAAAAGGCCCAATAAATTATTATTCGGGGAACATAAATCGCTTGACACTCGCGAACAAAAGCGTTTGGCATTAAACGGGTTCCCTACAAAATGGGACATTAAAATGTCAAAACATGCGATGAAAATTTCCTCTCCATGCGTAAAATAATGCTAAATGTCAACGGGTGTCCGAACAATTTAAACCTTAATTTGAATATTGCAGAGTTGAATATGCTTTGGGAGGGGAGGTGTAATATTGTACAAAGTATTTGTACAACTTTTTTATTGTCTAAAAGCATCGCTATATGGAGTAGGTAATTATTCGATAGTCAAACTCACTTTGTTATTAAATGTTATCGTATGAAATGATAACAAATATTTAATGATGAATGTAGTAAAAGAATGTAAGTGACTTTTCAACAAAAGCGATATTATCTGCTTTGAAGATATTGAAAGTGTCTCTATTTATACAGTTGTTACTTTAATGATACCAGTAATTTTAATTACAAACATAAACAAAATAATACTAAAAAAAAAAAAAACACAAAAAAAATTATAATGAAAGGATACGAAATCTTTGAACCTATGACATTAGCTTTTTACTCCGGATATTATTTGCTTGTATTCATCACGCTAACACTACATCAATGCAAATCAGCAACAAACCAAATGAAACCCGTAGGTAGCCGCTAGTTTCTTATTTAGACAGACTAAGAAGCACTTAATTNGTAAAATCTCAAAATATATAAGAAAAATATAAAAATTGATAACAGCAGTAGCAAAAGCATTACATGTTAAGGCTAAATGTGAAATTTCATTAAATTCGTTTTAGTAGGTCAGAAGATATGACCCAAAAATATGGTTCTGGCCACTAAAATGGCTCTCCTGTAAAATTTACTTTTTTCACTTACGCCAGTATACGTAGGAGCCATCGTTAGGTGGCCATTACACGATCGATTGCCGTGCTAATTATATTACCTGCCCCGAGTGCCACTCGTACGATTTATACAAATCTGCGTACGTTTGGAAAAAAGAGTATTTAAACATTTTAAACTACGATAATAAGCGTATCAACAGATAGTAAGAAATAATTTTCTGGAACGAGCCGGCTCGATAATCAAGCCGAGTGTAAAAATTAATTAAATAAAACCTTCCATACCAAATGTCAATTTAAACTAATTTTAATGCAAAAGTTTTATTAATAAAAAAAACCTACGAGCTACGACTAAATGCAAAAATAAAAAAAAACACAATTTGTCAATAAAAAAAAATAAACGTAAAAGGGTGGAGTCAAATCAACTACATCAGTTCTGGGAGGCGCTCCGCCTCGAGTCGGTGAAACTAGGTTTCCAAGTTTTGCTAGGCGAGATCATGAATCCCGCGGCAGAGGACTGGTGAGACCGCGTGCCGTGTGCCGGTCTTTTGAAGCCCTGGCGTGTATAAAGACGGATCAGCGACTGCAACAGTTTGTACCCCCTGCCTTAGCGGAGGGCGGAATAAAAGCAGCTCCGCACCTAGTTGCTTTACTGTGTAGAAACGGACTCCGAAGCGATGGTTGTAGCGAAAAGATATATTGTACGCGGCCGCTAAAACTTCGATACCGCGATGCAGGATATCAATGACGTAAGCGTAGTATGGTGCGTTGTAAAATGTTGCTAAGATTATTTCACTAGGAGATATTAAAAGTGAACAAGATTTGAAAACGCTTTGTGTCGTCCCTTGATCCTGGAGGACTTGCCTGTGTCCATCAGTGGATAGTCATAGCATGAAAATGGTGATGATGTTAGTTATGATAGATTAGGTAGGTACCGGTATCGATATGCGACTGAAAAACTGGAACCAATTATTAGGTGCCAGTTTTTCAAGTATATATTTTCCAGTTTATACATAGGTAGGTATGTATAGTGTAGAATGTAGTAAGAATAAGGATGACCTTTCATCATTACGCTAAAGCACAAAATACATAATGCTAAAGCTAAACACTGTCTCTTATATGTATAGTTGTAGCAGGTGTTAATTTGCAATCAAAACGAATAATCTGATGTCCTGGGTGACTGTACCTAATGAATTTAAGATTTACAAGTACAAATACCACTGAATCGCTGATCTGAGTAGGTACACTCAATAACAAATACCTGACAATTTTAGTCCGAATTTATCCAAACTGCGCTTTTCTACATACAATCGCGTTTTGTGTCGGCACAAAAAGGCCCAATAAATTATTATTCGGGGAACATAAATCGCTTGACACTCGCGAACAAAAGCGTTTGGCATTAAACGGGTTCCCTACAAAATGGGACATTAAAATGTCAAAACATGCGATGAAAATTTCCTCTCCATGCGTAAAATAATGCTAAATGTCAACGGGTGTCCGAACAATTTAAACCTTAATTTGAATACGAAAGTATTCACTCGGGTAACTACGACAGTTATGTCACACTTAATAGTAATTATAAAACAAGCATTGTATTCTTACTAATGATTTATTATTTTTGCAAAGTAATAAACAGCTTTGTTTTTATTATCATTTCACATCAGTTCTCTCAAAATCTACATAGTTCTTATTTCTAATCTCGAGGACAAAGCACGAGCATAATTAATGATTAAACGAACTTAAAAAGTGAAGTTCTATCATAATTATGCGAGGGCTTTGTCCGAAGAGATTAGAAACCCTCCCACCCGTCTTTAACAATCATTATATGTATATTATTAAAAACACAAACCCCCATATTAGTGAAATGATAAAAAATACAAATTACTACTCCAAACTAACTGACGACGGATACCAATGTCAAATAAGATGTAAAGTGAGATACCCACAAAAAAAAAAAAAATCCTCAACTAACAGTGCGTAAACTGGCATCACCGTACGTGATACTACATAGTTCATAATTCTAATCTCTTCGGACAAAGCCCTCGCATAATTATGATAGAACTTCACTTTTTAAGTTCGTTTAATCATTAATTATGTTTTATGGTTAATCCTTGTTGATCGAAGGGTTACCTAAGCGAAGAGATTTTATGACACAAAAAATAAAGGGTGAATTAGGGATTTTTTTCTTTTATTTCAATCATCATTTTTCAAGTTAATCTGAAAATATGTATTTATGTCTTTGGTAAGAAATTCAGTGTTTGCTGCTTTATCACCTTAAATAACAATGTAAAATCGTTTCATGTCTTTCCGCTGTCAATCACAACGATAGTAATTGCAGAACATGTCATGGCAGCTATATCAAATACTGCTGTAAAGGGGAATTTCATTTTGTAAAACATAAATGCACATAAATGCTTGGTAAGTTATAATTTTAAACAGCGTTCCATTAACAGTTTATGATAAAATGCTTTGCTTTTACATTTATATTCGATGTTTAATTAGTAGTTTTATTTTATTTAGGACGACTTTTATAACGGACTGCCCTTTGCCTACGACTTCGCCTAGATTTCAACATTTTAGATACAGTTAGTTTTAAAATGAATCAGAAATATGGTTTTGTAGTTGAGCCTTTATTATTTAGTTCCAAAAACTTTAATTTAGTGTATGGTTAATGTTACACTTGCATTTTCTACCATAAATTATTTTTTAACCGACTTTAAAAAAAGGAGGAGGTGCTTAATTCCTAAACAATCCTATTTTTTAAAACACATATTTATTTTAGTCCCATTAACCCCTCTCATGGTTATGGCATGTATGCTTAATGCTTGTTACGAGTGGTTTCACAACAATAGGTGACGATAGTTTATTGTGGTCCAGTGGACGGAGATTTGTTACGTCATAAATCTACTTACACTACAAAATACGAAACGTCGATACATATCGAGTATTTCGTCAACTTTCATACCGGGGGCGTAGCTCAGATGGTAGAGCGCTCGCTTAGCATGCGAGAGGTACCGGGATCGATACCCGGCGCCTCCAAATACTGAAGGACGTCTGATGTTTTGTTTTAGATTGTTTACTAATAATATATTTCTTTTTTTTCTTCTCTTTTTATTCCCTTGGAAATAAATAAGTAATATCTATTCTTTTTTTTTACATTGCACATTGGGCTTAGTCCCGAACTAAGCTTGTGCTATTGACACCCGATACTTAACGGATATGAAATACTTTGTTTTTGTAATTATTTTTTTTGCAAAAAAAGTAGGTAGGTAGGGTCAGGCCTGGCTCACTCCGCGTGGTACATCCGATAATTACCTACAGCGAAGCGCCCCGCCGCACAGTGGTCCCGATTTAATAAAACATGGACATTGATGCTAGAGGCACGAAAATTTTTTTGATGGTTACTGCTATGATAACTAATAAGGCAAAAAAATATTACAATCCTACGACGTCTATTTCGTAGTAAAAAAAAATATATACATATTTTTTGTATGGAAGAAATTACGTTTCTGTCAATTTTTCGAAATTCTTTAACGATGTCAAGATGCCGATCACACATGTTATAAAACAAGTGATTCTGAGTATTTCATGCGAAGATACTTGTCACTTATCTCTGCGTACTTTTGAGTTATCGAGGGTTGAAAAATCGATTTTTTTATATTAAATATTTCCACGAAAAATTGCCAGAATTACAATATGGTGTATAAGGGACACCTTTGATGACACATAACAACGACTCGCACTCGCGCGCGCTCGTATGCATCAGCTTTTAATAAAATAAAAAAAAAAATTAAGGGAAATACTTAATACAACGTTGTATGTATAGGTCCGCTGGCCGTCAAAAAGTAGCTTATACGAGAGGTTGCCCAATTTACAATATGTCCATCATTGATAACTCACACAAATATCGTCTCTCTCTGAAGGATAACAAGTTTTTTTTGTTTCCAGAAGCTCTTGATAGGATGGAAGCCCATAAATACTCTCTGAAGCGAGAATGAATCTCAAATTGCGATATTGCCATTTTGACAAATTACATGATGTAACTAGCGCTAACGTTTATCTTCAGGTAGACACAGTTTTAAGTTAAAAGATTGTCTACTATTTCACACTGTTCTTCGTTTTGGAACAGTTCTTTGATTATAGGTAGTCGCTAATTTCGTTTTGTTAGACTCTTTCAGTTTAGCACATAAAGCGTAAACTAATTCCTCCTCAGAATGATCTAAAAGTGTTAGAGAGCGCCTCTTCTTCTGCAGAAGAAGAATTTTGCATAAATCTTCAAAAGGTTTTTTATTTATACCAGAAGTCGATGGTTGCACATCTACTTCCGCAGTCTCATCAACTGGAGCGTCTTCCTCGGTGTTAACGTTGTCTATGCGTTGTGTTAACTCGGTAAAAAACATTTTTTAAATCTATATTTTTACATTTCGGCCAGACCATTTCAGACTAAAATGACGAACGTATTGGCATTGAATTGTCTTCCGAAGATTTGAGTAATTATCAAATCATTAAGTCGTAATTTTACAAGAAATATATCAAAGAAGATATGGTCTGCTTCCAGCAGAGCCCAAAAGACATTTTTGCACCAGAATTCGCATTGGCTAGACTCTGAAATTGTCTGGCCGAATTGTAAAAATATAGATTTAAACAATGTTTTTTACCGAGTTAACACAACGCATAGACAACGTTAATACTGAGGAAGACGCTCCAGTTGATGAGACTGCGGAAGTAGATGTGCAACCATCGACTTTTAGTATAAATAAAAAACCTTTTGAAGATTTATGCAAAATTCTTCTTCTGCAGAAGAAGAGGCGCTCTCTAACACTTTTAGATCATTCTGAGGAGGAATTAGTTTACGCTTTATGTGCTAAACTGAAAGAGTCTAACAAAACGAAATTAGCGACTACCTATAATCAAAGAACTGTTCCAAAACGAAGAACAGTGTGAAATAGTAGACAATCTTTTAACTTAAAACTGTGTCTACCTGAAGATAAACGTTAGCGCTAGTTACATCATGTAATTTGTCAAAATGGCAATATCGCAATTTGAGATTCATTCTCGCTTCAGAGAGTATTTATGGGCTTCCATCCTATCAAGAGCTTCTGGAAACAAAAAAAACTTGTTATCCTTCAGAGAGAGACGATATTTGTGTGAGTTATCAATGATGGACATATTGTAAATTGGGCAACCTCTCGTATAAGCTACTTTTTGACGGCCAGCGGACCTATACATACAAATTTGTATTAAATATTTCCCTTAATTTTTTATTTTATTTTTATTAAAAGCTGATGCATACAAGCGCGCGCGAGTGCGAGTCGTTGTTATGTGTCATCAAAGGTGTCCCTTATACACCATATTGTAATTTTGGCAATTTTTCGTGGAAATATTTAATATAAAAAAATCGATTTTTCAACCCTCGATAACTCAAAAGTACGCAGAGATAAGTGACAAGTATCTTCTCATGAAATACTCAGAATCACTTGTTTTATAACATGTGTGATCGGCATCTTGACATCGTTAAAGAATTTCGAAAAATTGACAGAAACGTAATTTCTTCCATACAAAAAATATGTGTATATTTTTTTTTACTACGAAATAGACGTCGTAGGATTGTAATATTTTTTTGCCTTATTAGTTATCATAGCAGTAACCATCAAAAAAAATTTCGTGCTTCTAGCATCAATGTCCATGTTTTATTAAATCGGGACCACCGTGCGCCGGCGGGTATTATATCAGTCGAGTGTCACGCGCGCGCCCGTCAGGACGCTGGCGTGTGTTGTAGTACCTAATTCTATGATCGAAGTATTATTTAAAAATGGACATAAAGAGAAAGAAATATTATTGTGCGGCGTTCGGGTGTTTAAATTCGAAAAGAAATCTACCGGATTTATCTTTTTTTTTCGCTTCCCAAAGATGCTGAAAGGTATGCTGACCATGTAGGTAATCAATAATTCTTAGGATAGTAGGTATAGGAACCCAACCTACCATGACTACTGCTCAGAATGCGTTCGTTCGTTTCAGTTAAAATAAATGACGTCCACTGCTGGACAAAGGCCTCTCCCAAGGTTTTCCATAATGAATGCGTACTTACCTACATACGTACCTCATTACAAATAAGTAGATTAATTATTTTTTTACTAGACACTACTAGACAACCCTAACAGCGTAAGAAGAGTTCAGAGGCACGCGATAGAAAGAGACAAAACTTGTAGGTGAATAAAATTGTAGGTACTATCGGGGACTCGAACGCCTTGACACCTTAAGGGCCTAAATTGTTTGCACACACACGCTCGATTAAGCTCCGCCCCCGTTCATTCATATTTCGGGTCTAAGCAGCGTCGGCGCACCACTGTAGATGTTTGCCCTAGCAAACCAAGCTCTATGTAAAGCAATTAGGATTGAGTATTGCTTATTACCCGCATCCGTAGCGCTCGTTTGGCAACGTCGCATTTTAGTCAATTTGAAACCCAATAAAGAATCGCTACAAAATATTATATGAGGCTTCGTGTAAAATTTGAACTAGCGATTGCCCGCTCGGGTCACAAAATTGCTATCGCACATTCCGAGGTAACTATGCAATTTCCCGAGAAAAAAGTAGCCCTTTCTACAATTATTGTTGATATTATGAGTGTAAATCTCATGATATTAGTTTAGCTAGTTAGGGCGAGAAATACAAAATCATACAGTTTCGAAAAATTTTGTATGAAAAATTAAACAGCGCCCCCTAGGGCGGCTATAATATAGGGGGCGCTGTTTAATTTTTCATACAAAATTTTTCGATGACACTTTGAATACGCAACGAAACGAACTCGAAAGTTTTTCCTACTAGAGGTACTGGTGTTTAAATTCGAAAAGAAATCTACCGGATTTATCTTTTTTTTTCGCTTCCCAGAGATGCTGAAAGGTATCAATAATTCTTAGGATAGTATAGGAACCTAACCTACCATGACTACTGCTCAGAATGCGTTCGTTCTGTTACAGATAGCCCTCGCACCCTATATTGCTTACTTGACATTCCGCCTTTTGCCGACTCATCCTTTTCCATCCATAGCCTGCGATANGCAGGATAGCTGGCGATGACGTAAGCGTAGTTTCGCGGGTTGTGAAATGTTGCTAAGATTGTTTCACTAGGAGATAGCTATTATTCATAGTGAAGTAGGCTTTGTGTCATGTCGTTCCTTAATCCTGGAGTACAGGTGTCGCTCGGTGGATAGCCATAGCATGAAAATGGTGATGTTGTTATTATTGACAGGTTGGTAACGATATCGATATAAGTCGAAAAAGTTAACTGGCATTTCTTAACATTAAGCTAAACACTTTTACCTTAAGTAGAACAGTTTTAAGTGTTGTAACATGAATATTAATTTGCAACCAAAACGAATGATCCTGGGTGACTGTACCTAATGAATTTAACATTTACAAGTACAAATACCACTGAATCACTGATCTGTAGCTGTAGGTACACTCAATAACAAATACCTGACAATTTTAGTCCGAATTTATCCAAACTGCGCTTTTCTACATACAATCGCGTTTTGCGTCGGCACAAAAAGGCCCAATAAATTATTATTCGGGGAACATAAATCGCTTGACACTCGCGAACAAAAGCGTTTGGCATTAAACGGGTTCCCTACAAAATGGGACATTAAAATGTCAAAACATGCGATGAAAATTTCCTCTCCATGCGTAAAATAATGCTAAATGTCAACGGGTGTCCGAGCAATTTAAACCTTAATTTGAATGTTGCAGAGTTGAATATACTTTGGGAGGGGAGGTGTAATATTGTACAAAGTATTTGTACACCTTTTTACTGTCTAAAATGTGGAGTAATGATTCGATAGTCAAACTCACTTTGTTATTAAATGTTATCGTATAAAGTGATAACAAATATTTAATGATGAATGTAGTAAAAGAATGTAAGTGACTTTTTAAGAAAAGCGTTATTATCTGTTTTGAAAATATTGAAAGTGTCTCTATTTATACAGTTGTTACTTTAATGCTACCAGTAATTTTAATTACAAACATAAACAAAATAATACTAAAATAAAAATAAGCCAAAATAAAATTAAAGGATCTTTGAATCCATGACATTAGCTTTTACTCCGGATATTATTTGCTTGTATTCATCACACTAACACTACATCAATGCAAATCAGCAACAAACCAAATGAAACCCGTAGGTAACCGCTAGTTTCTTATTTACTAAGACTAAGAAGCACTTAATTGTCGATATTATGACGTAATGTGCTCGCCCAGAAAATCGCCCAAAAAGCTAGTTAACTTGCTATCCAGCAGTTAATACTGTTTAATAACAAAGCCCCAGAAATAGCAAGCGGTTAGGTGCTTAGTTCCGTTCACCTGCAACTCCTCACCAGTTGATCAAAGAGTCGGTAAAAGTGGACGGTTTTAACGCCCTGATTTATGGGACGCGTCCGGTCCGGACAACGTACACGGACGGCAGTCAAACTAAAGTCAATATCTTATGAAGTGGTAATAAAAGCGATATTGCGACAAAAATGCCGTTTAATATGCTGACGACTGTACTAACTACGTACTATTGTTTGCGATAGATTTCAGTTTCAGCGTATTTGACGTTTAATCTGTGTTTACTTTTGAATTTGGAACATGATGCCGTGGTTTTAGCAAACCCAAAAAACAAATGAACGAAGTTTTTTTTATTGGCCCTGCTGTCACTGGCCAGTATCAAATAAAACAATGATTGCATTTCTTTCTTTTAATTTTACGTAAAGGTTGCATGTTACCTGCCAGTTTGTTTAATTCAACACCTGTGCCTGGTCGCAATGGTCGGCGCGGCGGCGTAAGCTGCTCTGCTACAATAAAATTGAACTCTACAAACAAATGAAAAATGCGACTGTATTTTGTATTGCATTCGCGCAAGTTATTGGTAGCGAATAGTGAGTGACATTGAAGATGATTTTATTATGTTAGTAATAGAGTTACATTAAGTTTGTAACGAAAATATGAAACGTAATGGAAAATTAGATTCTAAGGCTGGGTTGCACCATCTTACTTTAACTTTGACAAACGTCAAAAATCTGTCAAATTCCATACAAAAAGCACCGTTAATCGTCATAGTTACCGTTAAAGTTAGGTGGTGCAACTCAGCCTAAGTCAAGCAAGATAAGTTGAATTATAAATGTACGTAAGATGTTGAACAATTTTTTGATTTATTGATTGTTAATTAAATTTATTTACAATTCAACCTTTTTGTAATACAACCGCCCACGGGTTAAATACTTGCTCAAATAACTCATTGCCTTTTGTGAAACCCATAACCTAACATACACGAGCTCAAAATCTGGCTTGACGTAACCAATTGTAATAAATATTTGCATATCGGACATTAATTGTGCATTACTCTAATTAACCAAGCCGGGTAATGCGGTGCGCCATTGACAGCGCACCCTGCTGAGCCGACATAGCACAATGCAAGGGTTCCGTAGTGGAATGGAAAAACCTTCTTCAAGTTTGTCACTGGGAAATTCTATGTGGTTGAGATAGGTGCTATTTTGCATCTAATGTTTAGTCTGAACATGCTGAAGTTTGCACATTTTCAGCTCCTGCTTTTTTTATACGCCAGGCGAAAAGCATGCAAAGGCATACTTGCTATGCTGCCTAAATGATCTGTCAAGTCAAAGTTGAGAGAATTTTCACGCGTACTGCATACTTTCGTTCGTTCGTTTCAGCCAAATGACGTCCACTGCTGGACAAAGGATCCTCCCTCAAGGATTTCCATATCGACCGCTCCTGCCCTACCCGCATACTTTCATTCATAGCCATTTCATTTTGTCATCATTGCATTTTGTCTATTTGAAATATTTTATTTATATTATTACAACAGCACTACTTATAGTAAAATAATTTAGGTTTAAAAGGATTTTCATTAACCTATTACGGAAGCGTAAATCCGTTAAGATTCCCAAGGGGTTAACGAGAGGAATATCTGTTAGCAGCATAAAAAGAAGGTGATTAATAATAGTTTATTAATCAACTCATTTAGAAACTTCATAAACGGGGAGGATTTAATACCAAAACTCAATGAACGGTTTTCAATAAGCATACAGAACCCTCATCTTCAAATCCGGTCTCCACTGACCCAAATTCCCTTTTATTTCTCTCAGGACACCTATCCTGTGCCTATCCGCCGACAATCGCATACGAATGTTAGTTCATAACGTACGCTGTATCAGAAGCGGGCTCGGTTATAAATAAGGCAAATTAATGCATTACATGCTTTTGTTTCGGAGCGGTATTCGATTTTGTTTTGTTTTTGGTGGTTATAATAAGGTCTGTGGATAGTGGGGTAGCTTTAGAAGCGATGCTATTAAAATAAATTTTTAATCGCATAAAGTTTTTTTTTATTTTGACGCGTTTTCTAGACAAGTTAGTATGGTATGGTAAATTAAATGTTTTCTGATGATTAAAAATGTTGCCCCTATTCTATATTTTTGTAAGCTGCTTCGCATGGAAACCATAATATCCCAGCAAACAAAACCTGCTCGATGGACAGACGACCTCAAGATGATAGCATTGGCTGGATGAAAAAAGCAGATCTTGCTTTGTGGCGTTCCTTGCGAGGATGTTAATAAAGTTTTATTTTTGGAAAAAAGCCCAAAGCAAAGCAACGGCTTAGATGGCTCCTAACCATATAAATCTTAATCCCTGGCCGAGTAACCCATTTTCAAAAAGTTTTCACCATATCTACGCATGCGAATAGACGGTGCGCCTAAACTTGCAGAATAAACGAAGAAATCGTGCGGGCAGAAGTCGGCCGTTTGTCTGCGATCATATTAGTGTTGCGCCATTTGTTTTACTACCGGAAAAATTCAATGATCCCGATTATAATGGGTATCGGCAAAATTATGCTCCGCGCCGCGGTGAAATGCCCGTGAAATCGATTATTGATTGTTATTTTTTATAACTAATTTGAGGTTAGGAAATGAGGTTCAAATTATTTGATTGACATTGGAAGCCGATTTTATTGTGATTCATTATTATTTATTTTTTGATGGATGTAAGATACTAAAGTCTTTGCTACACAATAGATTATGAAACGATTTTATTTCAAGTTAGACTAGAATTTGTTTTTAAAGTAGGTACTTATTGTTTGGATTTTATTGAAATTTACGGAAATCTTGCATACTTATTCATCGTCGATTTTCCTGAAAGATTAAAATTATTTGTTACTACGAGTATGTAGGCACTTTTAAGGGCACTTATACACGTCCCAAATATAGCTTGAGACCACATAATCTGTATCAGCTGGTGCCGACATATTTTATTACCATAATTTATTTACAGACGGTGATGCTATTTAAATAGCAATATAATGCCAGCTTTCGCATCAATACGTTAAGATAAGATAAGATAAGATAATTTATTTATGTGCTTAAAACATGGTATACATAATTAAATATCGGTGTTACATGTTGAAATGTGCTCATGTTCTGCTTCATCAAAGAATGCATGCAAATATTT
Source organism: Ostrinia furnacalis (assembly GCF_004193835.3). Taxonomy (NCBI): domain Eukaryota; kingdom Metazoa; phylum Arthropoda; class Insecta; order Lepidoptera; family Crambidae; genus Ostrinia; species Ostrinia furnacalis. Next base: position 492,067 of record NW_021134301.1, on the reverse strand, counting down.
TATATACAGTAGTTGAAACAACATCGGCAAAACCCACTAATTTACGATCATTCAAATTTCCGCTCCATAAACAATTGAATAATTTAGTACACAACTGGAGCAGTATGCATCTACCCACACCGTACATTATCCGCTAATGTCTCAGATTATGTCCCAAGATTAATGTCATTTGTAGGTCTCTGGTGTAAATACCGGAATACGCTGTGTACGTCTATAATGTTAGTGTCACGGTATGATTGATAGTTTCCCGTTACATGCACTGTAAGAGCCCTTACACACTTAAAAGTAAAAAGAAAATCCGGCTCGAAGGACCAAAATGTAGGGGCCTCGACTGGGAAACGACGTAATGATAGCAGTGGACTGTATTACAAAGGTTTATTGGAAAACTTCGTTAACAGTTTCCCTACTCATGTGATCTGCTCCGAATAAATGCTGACGCTGTGTCTTTCTTTACGGGAAGATTACAAACTGGACGATAGCGAATGCGGGGGTGCAATGAAACATTTTTGATCATCATCATCGTCATCAGGTCATTTAGTGGACTACGGGCACTCGACCCTCTNGTTTAATCATTAATTATGTTAGTAATAGAGTTACATATAACTTTGTAACGAAAAAATATGAAACGTAGTGGAAAATTAGATTCTAAGTCAAGCAAGTTATGTTGAATTATAAATGTGCGTAAGATGTTGAAAAATTTCATAAAAATCGATTATGATATTTATTTATTGATGGTTAATTAAATTTATTTACAATTCAACCTTTTTGTAATACAACCGCCCGCCCACAGGTTAAATACTTGCTCAAATAACTCATTGCCTTTTGTGAAACCCATAACCTAACATACACGAGCTCAAAATCTGGCTTGACGTAACCAATTGTAATAAATATTTGCATATCGGACATTAATTGTGCATTACTCTAATTAACCAAGCCGGGTAATGCGGTGCGTCATTGACAGCGCACCCTGCTGAGCCGACATAGCACAATGCAAGGGTTCCGTAGTTGAATGGAAAAATCTTCTTCAAGTTTATCACTGGGGAATTCTATGTGGTTGAGATAGGTGCTATTTTGCATCTAATGTTTAGTCTGAACATGCTGAAGTTTGCACATTTTCAGCTCCTGCTTTTTTTATACGCCAGGCGAAAAGCATGCAAAGGCATACTTTCTATGCTGCCTAAATGATCTGTCAAGTCAAAGTTGAGAGAATTTTCACGCGTACTGCATACTTTCGTTCGTTCGTTTCAGCCAAATGACGTTCACTGCTGGACAAAGGATCCTTCCCCAAGGATTTCCATATCAACCGCTCCTGCGCTGCCCGCATACTTTCGTTCATAGCCATTTCAGATGAGTCATCATTGCATTTTGTCTATATACAATACTAGCTTTCCGCCCGCGGCTTCGCCCGCGTGGAATTTTGTCTGCCACAGAAAAACTTTATCGCGCGCGTCCCTGTTTCAAAAACCGGGATAAAAACTATCCTATGTTCTTTCCCGGGACTCAAACTATCTCTATGCCAAATTTCATCAAAATCGGTTGCGAGGTTTAAGCGGGAAAGCGTAACAGACAGACAGACAGACAGACAGACAGAGTTACTTTCGCATTTATAATATTAGTTGGGATTTTATTTTTATTATTACAACAGTATAAATAATAATGCTAGTTTAAAAAAATTTCATTAACCAGCTATTACGGTAGCGTAAAACCGTTAGGATTCTCAAGGGGTTAACGAGAGGAATAACCATCTGTTGGCAGTATAAAAAGAAGGTGATTAATAATATTTTATTAATGAACTCATTTAGAAACTTCACAAACAGGGAGTATTTCATTCCAAAACTCAATGAACGGTTTTCAATAAGCATACAGAACCCTCATCTTCAAATCCGGTCTCCACTGACCCAAATTCCCTTTTATTTCTCTCAGGACACCTATCCGCCGACAATCGCATACGAATGTTAGTTCATAACGTTCGCTGTATCAGAACTCAGAAGCGAGCTCGGTTATAAATAAGGCAAATTAATGCATACATGCTTTTGTTTCGGAGCGATATTCGATTTTGTTTTGTTTTTCGTGGTTATAATAAGGTCTGTGGACAGCGGGGTAGGTTTGGAAGAGATGCTTTATGCTATTAAATAAATTTATAATCGCATAAAGGTTTTTTTTTAATTTGGCGCGTTTTCTAGACAAGTAGGTACGGGTAAATGTTGTCCGACGATTAAAAAGTTTTGCCCCTATTCTATATTTCTGTAAACTGCTTCGCATGGAAACCATATCCCAGCAAACAAAACCTGCTCGATGGACAGACGACCGCAAGACGGTAGCATTGGCTGGATGAAAAAAGTAGATCTTGCTTTGTGGCTTTCCTTTCAGGAAGTGCTGATAGAGTTTTAAGTATTTTTGGAAAAAAGTCCAAAGCAAAAAAAAGCCTCCTGGCCATATAAATCTTAATCCCTGGCCGAGTAACCCATTTTCAAAAAGTTTCCACCACGCATGCGAATAGACGGTACGTAAACTTGCAGAATAAACGAAGAAATCGTGCGGGCAGAAGTCGGCCGTTTGTCTGCGATCATATTAGTGTTGCGCCATTTGTTTTACTACCGGAAAAATTCAATGATCCCGATTATAATGGGTATCGGCAAAATTATGCTCCGCGCCGCGGTGAAATGCCCGTGAAATCGATTATTGATTGTTATTTTTTATAACTAATTTGAGGTTAAGAAATGAGGTTCAAATTATTTTATTGACATCGGAAGCCGATTTTATTGTGATTCATTTAGTATTTTGGGATGGATGTAAGATACTAAAATCTTTGCTACACAATAGATTATGAAACGATGTTTTTTCAAGTTAGGCTAGAATTTGCTTTTAAAGTACTTATCGTTTGGATTATGAGAAAATTTAAGGAAATACTGCATACTTATTCATCGTAGATTTTCCTGAAAGATTCAAATTATTTATTACTACGAGTATGTAGGCACTTTTCAGGGCACTTATACACTTCCCAAATATAGCTTGAGATCACATAATCTGTATCAGCTGGTGCCGACATATTTTATTAGCATAATTTATTTACAAACGGTGATGCTATTTAAATAGCAATATAATGCCAGCTTTCGCATCAATACGTTAAAAGTTACAACATCGGCAAAACGCACTAATTTACGATCATTCAAATTTCCGCTCCATAAACAATTGAATAATTTAGTACACAACTGGAGCAGAATGCATCTACCCACACCGTACATTATCCGCTAATGTCTCAGATTATGTCCCAAGATTAATGTCATTTGTAGGTCTCTGGTGTAAATACCGGAATACGCTGTGTACGTCTATACTGTTAGTGTCACGGTATGATTGATAGTTTCCCGTTACATGCACTGTAAGAGCCCTTACACACTTAAAAGTAAAGAGAAAATCCGGCTCGAAGGACCAAAATGTAGGGGCCTCGACTGGGAAACGACGTAATGATAGCAGTGGACAGTATTACAAAGGTTTATTGGAAAACTACGTTAACAGTTTCTTTACTCATGTGATCTGCTCCGAATAAATGCTGACGCTGTGTCTTTCTTTACGGGAAGATTACAAACTGGACGATAGCAAATGCGGGGGTGCAATGGGTGCTTGCACGACATTTTTGATCGTCATCATCGTCATCAGGTCATTTAGTGGACCTACGGGCGCTCGACCCTCTCCAATTTATGAGAGGTAATCCCAAGCCATCTATCAATCGTGAGGAATTGTAGGACCAATTCTCCATTTAAGCTACCTAAATAAGAGCGAGTCAGGCTCTTTACAGTGGAAAGGATTCACCTGATGATTAAAAGGACTTCTCGAATTTAAAAAGCCACATATCGAAAAACCTGAAAAACCTGTCTATCCAAATGGGAGGTACTTAATGAGGGAAACTGATGATGATAATAAAAACGTCAAAACAGTTAATACACAGCATTTGACTGTGTACAAGGCCTCTAAATCGAACTAATGTTCTCCAAACTATAAGTGGGTCAATCGGATTTGCGGAAACTGTCCCGGGAAAGTATGGCTGAATGGGCACCGTATAAATTGGTAAGTCGGCTTACTGCCTTTTTAGCCCGCTCGGCTTTTCCCCACTGATATTTGCTATTTTCATAGCATTAAGTGTTGATCCGGAGTGAATAGTTTAATCCTTATTTTGTTACTTTTACGATGTTTATTAGGAAAATACGACGGAGAAAATGGGATCTTTTATATTATGAGTAATGTGTATGTCTTTACTTCGAGAATGATGAAATATGAGAATAATAAAATAGTATAGAAAATATTTATTTGTCTCATAACTGTTACACAGTGTGAAGCATTGGTATGAGACAAAAAGACTCACGCCCGTATTCACAAACATTACTATGAGGTCTCACAGTGTGCGTGGACGCACAGGGCACAACACAGGGTGACACACGAACCTATCATAGAGCTCAATTCAACGCTGTGCATTCGATTTGCTGCTTCACTTAAGCAACGGGCATACGGGCGTCAGTCATCTTAGTCAGCTTTTTGATAGATTTTAACGCAACGATGTCATTATGAGATGAANGATGTCATTATTTTCTAAAAATGATAAGAATAAAAGCAAATCCTTTTAAAAAAGTTGTGACTTAGGACTAGTCCTTATCAGTTTAATATGATTAATTAATAAAGACTTAAGTTCTTTCGGAACGAGATTATCACCTAGTTTGTTGGGTGCTGACGGAGCTAAATAAAAGCACTAAATCTCTTTTAAAAGTGATAAAAGTGCAAGAAAGACTTTTATGCTTTATCTTTGTAGATTTTGTTTTGTTTAATAAGCATATTTTATTAAGCTTACATGGACATTAAAATGAATTATAGCGGATCTATGTACCTATTAGGGACTTTCCTATTGTAATTTCTTAAGACTGGTTCTCCAACATAATTTACTATTTATTTATGACAAAATACAACTGAAAATGTGACAATATATTATGTCGGGAATGAAAAGATGGTGGTGTAATCACGCTATAATTAAAAAAGATAAAGCATATTTCCTAGTGTTTGAATTTACAACCCAATCCACAACAATGTTAGTATAAGCTCTTTGATTCTTTCACGCCACCATGCTCTAATTCCGCTGTAAAATAAAACGAACCCCGCTCGTAAACGAAAACCGTAAATCATCCGAAAACAAAACAGAAATGGCGCTATAATGATGCTAACACAAACAGCTCTAATAATTTAGTGTCCAGACAAATGTTGTTCTTTTACACATAGCGAAGTATGAGTTATCGGTATTTATGAGACGCGGTAACTGACTAATATGTTTCATCGCTAGTTTATAGTGGTAATAAAACCGGCTCAGCTAAATTCAAGGAACAGTCGTTAAGTTAAATATTGTCTCTTAAATTACGCGAAATGGGACGTCGGATGATTCATTCGACGAGGGAACACCAAACTTGTTACTTAGAACAAACTCAGGTAAGTGTATTCATTTAGAAATGGGTAAACAGACCCGGTTTGTACTCGTAGGCATGACAAAAAGTCGGCCTATCTCCTTTGTAATTTGTTATGATTTTAAAGTATTGAATTTTATTGACAATCGGATGCTATGAAACGTAGTCAACATCATCACCTCACTGCGGTGTAGGTTGTTCTAACGCCCGTATTCACAGACATTACTATGAGGTCTCACAGTGCGCGTGGACGCACAGGGTGACACACGAACCAATCACAGAACTCTATTCAACGCTGTGCATTCGATTTGCTGCTTCAATTAAGCAAGCATCGTTTGTGAATACGGGCGTAAGTCCGCCTGGCAAGCTACCACTACTGTCTTATAAGTCGATTGCCATAGCGACAGTTTTAACAGCATGTTCAACAATGCTGTTCAACTTCAATGAAGTTAAAATAGTAAGGGATTCCGGGTGAAGGTCGCTTCCACCTTTGGTCTGATCATCACTTTCCATGGGGCAAATATATGGCAAGAGCTTAAAGGAGGTTCCTTAAGTTAACATTAGTTCCTTTCGTTCTTAAATTGAGGAAAAGCGAACTGACAGGCTAGGAACATTACTATTTACGAAATGATTATGACTGGTTGTTAACGCACTTTTCTTTAGTAACAGAAGCATCAGCCATCAACGACGGGACTAGCAAAGATATCAATAAGTTAGTTTTAGTACTAATATCGTAAATACCGTAATGCCTTTACGACCGATGTTTTAGGAACTCCTAAAGAGCGACAGTAAAAAGACTCAGCTGTATTGGAAAAAAATAAAACTTACTTGTAAGGTTTCACATCCAATAAAAGCTATGTCTCTCGGCCTATTGCTTTGCTACTGGACAACAGCCCATAATGAAGGTATCTAAGGGCCCTTTCGTTTCATTGCTGTAATGATAGTACACTTGCTAGTATATTAGATTGTGTATTAATAGATTATACATTTTCGTTGTAAAATAGCAGCAATTACGACTAAATAAAGAAGCCACAGGTTACCAAAAATTTGAACCAACTCTATGACAGATTTTTTTTCCCAATAATAATATTGCTTTGAAAGTTATCGCAATTTGTAAAAATTAAAATCTTTGAAGCAAGTAATAAAACAATAATATTAAGCACTTTTCCTCTTCTTAGTTCACTTTCCTTTGCAGTTTTGCTCGGAATAAATGTCTATAGAATTACCGGAATCATTGGAAACTGTAATATATTGCAGAAAGAAAATAATATTTGAATTAATCAAAGACTAATAATACCGGGAAATACAGATTATTTTCTTTTATTGGTTTAAGCCAAATAATTTCCACAACGACCGCGGCGGCCCTGCGCCGCCCGCATCCAGGCTTCTCCCGCGACCTTTACCAGATCGTCAGTCCACCTAGTAGGATGATTGATGTAAAACATTGCGAATTTATCGTAATGGTCAAGAAGTTGGAGCTTGCCCTTGTGGCAGTGTATTTTTTAACAAACGTACAGTTGATGACGTAATCTTTTGTCAATATTACATTAACACAGTGGCTAGTGTTCAAGGGAGAACATTCTATTAGGGCATTGTAGGTAGTTAAATGACATTGTCAGCGTAATTGAAACGAGCCGTTGGCGCCTGCTGCGTTCTCATACCAGCTAGGGTCGACACAAACTATTTTGCAGCTAGATTTATTTAAAACTAGCTTTAACGTACAGTTGATGACGTAATCTTTTGTCAATATTACATTAACACAGTGGCTAGTGTTCAAGGGAGAACATTCTATTAGGGCATTGTAGGTAGCTAAATGACATTGTCAGCGTAATTGAAACGAGCCGTTGGCGCCTGCTGCGTTCTCATACCAGCTAGGGTCGACACAAGCTATTTTGCAGCTAGATTTATTTAAAACTAGCTTTCCACCTGCGGCTTCGCCCGGGGGTTTCCCGGAAATTATTAGATTTTTTCTGGCCGTAAAAACCATCCATGGACTTCAACGAACATTATTTAAAAAAAAAATTGGTAAAATTGGACCAGGCGTATTGTTGAGTTATGCGCTTACCAACACATTTTGCGATTCATTTTTATATTATAGATTGTATGTAACTATTTAACAAATGAATCTAAATGAATACAATAAATGACACATGTGTAAATTTATTTTACCAAGAAATTGTTACAATTTTAGTATTTACATCATCTTACTTTAACTTTGACATACGTCAAAATCTATCAAACTCCATATAAAAAGCACCGGTTATCAATAAAGGTACGGTCAAAGTTAGGTGGTGCAACTCAGCCTTAGTATTGTTGAAAGTTCCATAATTTGTTTTTCGCGGTGCTCTGAAACGATTCTCTTAGCTTCTTGAGTTTTTAGTCAGTTTTATAACTATTTAATAGTAGGTACTTTGAGTAGACTAATAACTTTTGATTAATTTTTTTTACATGATCAACAGTTTTTAGTTAGCGCGAGAAATTGATCCATTTTGGCTCACCGAGCAGTGTCAACCCTATTACGTAGTGATATAATAAAATGAATGTTTAAACAACAACCTAACGTGGACAATTGAGATACAATGTTGGGCATTATAGCCGAATGACATAATGTTACAATAACGTGAAGCAGCCAAGGCCTCGCGTAGTACAATTTGTATGAACTTAAATTGTTAGAAGGATCCTTGACCGTGGTAATAGCGTTTTATTGTTTAGGAAAAACGAGTACCAAAAGGCAACTAGGTAGCAATAATGTTTTAGGTAAAAATGTGTAAGTTTTCGTATTATAAAGCTATCTATTAATCTTTTTCTTCTGACTCGTAGGATGTGCAACATAAGGCAGATAATGTATTATGTATACTTATTCTAAGATGCGTCAAGTTAAAATCTATGAGAATTGACGGCCAATGGGTCAGTAATGTACCTACCTACTGGAAAACGCAGCGTGTGACGTCCAGTCATAAGTGGACCGACGACCTCATACTTAAACGTAGCAAAGCCGCTGGATGCAGACCGCTACCAATCGATGTGGAAGTCATTGGGGGAGGCCTATGTTCAGTAGTGGACGTCCTGTGGCTGAAATGATGATGATGGTGATGAATCTATGCGAAGAATGTCCATGTAAAGTTCGAAATCGTCAAAATTAGTTCAAACAGGATTACTTTCGCTTATTATGGTATTAAAACGTTGTGCCATTAATTATCAATTACGAGTACAAATTAATCTATTTCGCACGTGCTGGGTACGGAAGCTCATAACTCGCATTTTAATCAAATAATAGCCTACATAAAATCTAATTTCTCGTATTCGGGCATTATTTTAGTTTACGGTTCTACACGTTTGTACGATATTAAATTGCGACGTCAAGGAAGGATCAACTTTGTGACGCTTACTTTGAAGTCGTGAGTGGGTTTGCCTGGATTAAGTTGGGTTCAAATACACCAATGACTGAAAAAATACTAGACTAGATGTTTAGGACAAAAAATGTGTTAAAGCTAGGACTACAATTAATAATAACTACAAATCATATACTTAAACAAAATAATGTTTTATCAGTTTTTACACTCATATAGAGAGGTAAACTTTGTAACTTATTTGTAGGAAGTAATTTCTGGAGAGTTCCAGAAACTACTTACTACTGAACCAACCTTGAAAAGTCTTTCACAAGTAGGAAGCTAAATTTTTCCTGAGTGACATATTAGATTTTTTATTAAATCCACACGTCCTAAAAAGAGATGGGATATGAGTGTTAATTCCTCATCTTGGTGGGCCTCACATCTGCTCCTCTCTCTATGTATAATGAGTTGTTGATACATAGCAACAACTTTATGACCTTTATGACCATGTCAGTGCCTGTCTAGTATTACATAGAAGTCTACACACATAGCCGGTTCGGGCAATAACGATTAATTAGGGAAGATATTGCCAGTGCGACCAACCTCGTTTGTTGTTGTGATGAACGAGCCGTGTTCTTGGGAATATGACAGCTGTATTTAGTTGGCTTAGCTTGAATTATGCAAGACATTTCAGTAATTTTATAATTCAGTGGTCTAATATCCAGTCCTGGATTCGATGCAAAATTTTCTGCTCGGTATGGCTGGTGGTAAGGCTTGTTCTTAGTCCGCATGGCTTATGATACCAGTTGTAGGTACTACCGTAGGAGTTGACATTGACATTGCTGACTGACAGTTTCATCGAATTGTTAGGCATAGCTAGTAAAACCATTAATTATCACTTATCTGATCTGAAATGATCTTAAAGACAGCACTTAGTTTTAAGCACTTTTAGTTATAGTAATTTCATGTATGCGTGTTTGTCTTGTTGGTTGTCCTAATAAATAAAATCCCAACTAATATTATAAATGCGAAAGTAACTCTGTCTGTCTGTCTGTCTGCCTGTCTGTCTGTCTGTCTGTCTGTCTGTCTGTCTGTCTGTCTGTTACGCTTTCCCGCTTAAACCTCGCAACCGATTTTGATGAAATTTGGCATAGAGTTGACTCGACCTGTGGTTGACTGGCAGATAATGCCACCTGGCATTAAGTCCGCCACTGTACAATGAAGAATGTTCACTAATTTTGTTTTTTAGCTTTCTGTATTCTCTGTTAAAAATAAAAAATACACGTGAAAGAATTATTTCGATACGTTAATTAGTTTCCAAGATATTGAATTTTAAAAGTGCGGGCGGCGGCCGGCCCGCCATTTTATGCGCGTGACGTCATATTACAACGACTGGNTTTATTATTATGTGTTAACGGATTAACGATTAACGTTAACTTGCGTTAACTCTTGCGAAATGTAACGTTTTAACGTTTAACGAAGTTAATTTTTTTATTAACGGTTTAACGATTAACGAAGTTAACTATTTGATTAACGGTGCCCAGCTATGCAAGTTATTTCAAAGCCTGCAATGTTTTGATGAAACTGAGAACAACCACACGAAGAAATTTTTGTGCCCCACCAGGGAATGTTGATTGAAGAATATTCTTTAATCGTTTGAATACCGAGGCTAGTGCCTTAAACTAACAGGAAAATATCCTCCTCTTCACAATGAAAAACTGGTCTACCAATATTTTTGTTTACAAACGAGAGATGAAACGCAGAATTTTATTGACGTTTAGAAAGTAAACAGTGCGAAGAGCATTGTATTTGTTGTTGCAGCTCGAACGCTCGACAGGGCAGTGTCACGTTGTATTTCACTTGTTTTACCAATATATTGCCGTTGTTTCGACAAATGGAAAACGCTTACGAGTTTTGTTGGTGCAGCCTACAGCAAGTGTCTGGACAAAATTGACAGCGAAACGCCCGTATTTACAAACATTACTATGAGGTCTCACAGTGCGCGTGGACGCACAGGATGACACACGAACCAATCACAGGGCTCTATTCAACGCTGTGCGTTCGATTTGCTGCTTCACTTAAGCAATCATCGTTTGTGAATACGGGCGTAAGTGTATTTCAAAGTTTCAAAGCAAATCGTATTAACTAGTCAATACGATGAAAATTTTTCAATCTGCTGAATTCGATCAATTGACATTGGTGTCAACTATCCTATTCCGCAGAAAAGTTACATACCATGTTATTTTAAATTATACAGAAAACGACGTGATCCAGTACAGGTTAACTTTTTATTTTTGGTACGTAATCCTGAAATAGAAGCTTAAATTGACCCTCGTAAAAATCAGGTGGAAAAAGGTTTAATAAATAAAGAAATAAACGCTAAAGATTTTCGCACCAGCATAAATTGAAACTGGCCAATATTGAAAGTGAATCATGGCACTGTAATAGGAAAAGGACACAGTAGTATCACTACGAAATAAATCGAACGTATTATTTAATTTGAAGTATCATGTACCCCTATTGATAGCAGGAGGCAGGGGCAAGGAATTACGGTCCGAGGTGCATTTGCGGACTCATTAAACTATTTCAGTAAATATCCAGTCCACCCAAAAATGGAGTAAAATGGCACAAATATCAGCAGTTACAACTGTAATCACTTGAGCAGGAATAACCATTTCTATGGAGAGTTTACTTGTTTTGACACATTTTTTAAGTAAAGATTTCGCAACAAAATATTTACCTATATAGCAGAGCTCAAATTTTACAGTATGTACCTACTCGTATTGTCTAAAATGCTATCGATTGCCGTCCATTCTTAAAAATTGCTTAATGCTAGAAGTTCGGGCCTACTTNTGAAATTTTAAATAGAGATAGTTTGAGTCCCGGGAAAGAACATAGGATAGTTTTTATCCCGGTTTTTGAAACAGGGACGCGCGCGATAAAGTTTTTCTGTGACAGACAAAATTCCACGCGGGCGAAGCCGCGGGCGGAAAGCTAGTAACTAAATAAAAATAAAAATAACTGACTTAGCATCTTGTACTCAAGATAGGTACCATATTTTTGCGTATTTAATCCATAGTAAAATTACAATATTTATTGTCGCACAACATTTTCACAAAGTAAAACAAAAATTGGTAGACAATGTTATTATTTGAAAAGTCTGTATAATTTTATGTATTTAAATTCATGATTGTTTTCGCACACTATCATAGATCGTAGATAGTGTGCTATGGCTCAAATTAGCTATTGTTGTGCCTTATTGTCAATAATTAGAGCCGCTTTCTCTCATAAACCAACGCGGACGCTGCATTCAATATTTTTTGCCTGCTGACCGTCCTTGTTGAATGGAATGAATGAAAATAATAAAAAACGTTCATTTTCATTTAACTGCGTTTAGTTGTATGGGTTGCAAATAAGTTGGCGGGTTCCGTAGGTTTTACTGCATGTTTCAGTTACAAGTTTTTGGGTTTAAATTATTAAAATTTTTGCATCTTTTCAGACATAGCCGATTCGATTTCTTAAAGAATTGAAGGAGACCGAAAAGTTCTGTTATTATTTTGTTAACGGGACTAATCCTACCTCTTGTTCCCATCGCTGCAACTTCTTCTGCACATCATCTTCAAGGTCAAGCGTTAGATCCTGCACAACATCTTGTGCAGGATCTAACGCTTGACCGCCAATAAAAACCCAACCAATGAAGGTCAAGTTTGTCCTGGGGGAAAGTTAAGACAATTTGTCTTTGCAGCTGCAACTTAATTAATCAGAACATGCAGGAGCTGCTACGAGTTATTACTTATTCGTTCGTTCGTTTCAGCCAAATGACGTCCACTGCTGGACAAAGGCCTCCTCCAAGGTTTTCCACAATGCACGATCCTGCGCTTACTTATTAGTATCAAATAAATATTTTTCTTTCTTTCTTTATTCCTTAGTTTTAATAACAATATTAATGAATGAGATCTACATAGATGATTGTTGTGACGTTAGGCAGATACTTAATATTTCTTCAGCGACTTGTAATTATTAGGTTAATGGGATTTTTATCGATAGCTCGAATAATTATACGGAACCCCAGAAGTGTGCTGCAGATATAATCGTTGATGGGATCTCCGGTGGATGATTGCATTGTTTGTAAATGAGAGCATCGCAAATAAAGCACAACGTTCATTTGATAGTGCTTGGCTACTTCACAGTTAGTTAAGATCAGTTTGTCCAAATTATTAGTTTCCAAAAAGTGAAAAGTTGTGTGACAATAATTTATGGCAGCGTTGTGTGACAATAATCAAAAGTAAAATTATAAAGGAACAATTAAAGTAGGTATAGGTATGTACCTATAGCAGCGAGAGTGTACCTGGATGCGGGCAGTGCAGGACAGGTCGTTATGGAAATTTTTGGGGGAGGCCTTTGTCCAGCAGTTGACGTCATTTGGCTGAAAAGAACGAACTAATAGGTACAGCAGACTAAAACCTTTAATAAGTTCAGGTAATAAATCAAAAAGTATGGGGCCAAAGTACTATAGCTGATGTGCATGTGTGCGGTGTGAGTGATCCTAAATAATCGTCATAACTTTGGAACGGGACGTGCGAGGAATTTCTGAATTTGTTAATAGTTTTAACATATTCTTAACAATTTTTCAATACTATAAAAAGAAGTGGAAAGGCTTTATTTTCTGAAATAAACATGTTGACGTTTTCTTAAAGCGTGCGGTATGAGTGCTCCTATTTATTGACCATAACATTTTTATCTCAGGTTTAACAAATTTTTAAACTTCATCGCAATGTTTTAACATATTTTAAGTAAAACTTCCTCGATTTTTGTTAAGATTGAAGCAAGGATCACTCAATCCACATGCACATCTACTGGGATCTCTTTGACTACTGAAAAAACCTAAGATTTAGATCAACCTGAGCTTTTTGATCTTGTTGCGCTGTGGTCCGATTGTGTTGGCTTGGATCGGCGTTCGCTAAATAAATAAATACCTCGTGTAGCATACAAGCAGCTGCTAAGAGCGATTTGCAGCGTCTCCGTGTCGTTTGTATGTAGTCTTTTTAAGCTGTTTGGTGTTGGCTACTGCTACCTATAGATGACATTTTATTATTGTTGTAGTCTTGACTTAAGGTCCTATGTCCCCTAGATGGGGCAAATGGCGTCCACAACAGTCCTCCATCGCGTTCGGTCTTGAGCTTCGCGTTTGATCTCGCACCAGAGGTGGAATTGTATAAAGCAATTGTTATCATTGACAGTTCATAACGTACAATTATTCTGTCAAACGCTTTGTTTAGCTGACTTTATCGTACGTTATAAACTGTCAAATGATTACGACTGCTTTACACAATTCCACCTCAGGTCTTGCCGATTTTCTTACAGTGCGCCGCCAAGTTTGCTTGGGGCGACCACGTTTGCTGTAGTGCAACCATTTATTCACTTGTTTTAGTTACTTTTTTTGCATACTCAATCCGAAATGCTTAATAAAAAATTGCTCCCGGGGAAAGTTAAACTGTCATTAGACTTGCAACGAAATTAATCAGAAGAACATAGGAGTTCGAAGTTACAGTTGGAATTTGTCACTCCAGTGCAAAGCGGTGTTTAGTAAATATAAATAAATAATTGTCCCGGGGAAAGTTAAACTGTCATTGGACGCGCAACGAAATTAATCAGAAGAACATAGGAGTTCGAAGTTACAGTTGGAATTTGTCACTCCAGTGCAAAGCGGTGTTTAGTAAATATAAATAAATAATTGTCCCGGGGAAAGTTAAACTGTCATTGGACGCGCAACGAAATTAATCAGAAGAACATAGGAGTTCGAAGTTGATATTGGAATTCGTCGCTCCAGTACAAAGCGGATGACATGTAACAAAACAAAGGTTAAGTAACCTTTAAGGAAAAGAATACACCACGGACAGTAAACATCAATTATGGGGACCTATCTTTTAAGAAAGCTGTGAATGTTAACTAGGTAGTCGTTGGTATTTTTGATTGTAAATGGGGCTTTACTCTGTACACATTTTCCGTAACAAATCGTATCCAAATACGTTCAGAAACCTTTAATGTACCGGAATTTCGACCATTAGTGTATTATTAATGAATAATGAGCTCAATCCATTAAATGTAAGTGATGTAAATGGCCCTAATGCCCGCCATTCAGAGGCAGCAATGGCCCGTGACGAAACACTTCATCATATCTATCTACATTCGATATCTAAGAAAGTTTTAAGTGATGTGGGTTTGTCATTCAATGTACGATGGTACTTGCATTAAGCTAAACGGTTGATGAATGGCTGAAAAGTGTCATTTACCTGCCTATTGTTTCTGGAAGTCTTCGGCTCAATTCAAGAGTCCAAACAAAATAATAATTGTTACTAAAGAAAATCCATTATCGAACTAGTTTATTATTGTTTCTATTTTTGTTAAGTATGTAACAACTGACTGTTGTGTGTCAGACTTCAGATTGGCGTCAGATAGTCTTATAACTGAAGGCTTATAGCTCACTCTGAGCTGAAGTACGGGATCATACTTTCTTTTCAGACAGTCAAGTTATTTCAAAGCCTGCAATGTTTTAATGAAACTGAGAACAACCACACGAAGAGATTTTTGTGATCCACCAGGGAATGTTGATTGAAGAATATTCTTTAATCGTTTGAAAACAGAGGCTAGTACTTTAAATTAACAGGAAATTTCCCCGCCCTCTTCACAATAAAAACTGGTCTACCAATATATTTTGTTTACAAACGAGAAACGCAGAATTTTATTGACGTTTAGAAAGTAAACAGTGCGAAGAGCATTGTATTTGTTGTTGCAGCTTGAACGCTCGACGGCGCAGTGTCACGTTGTATTTCCCTTGTTTTACCAATACATATATTGCCGCTGTTCCGACAAATGGAAAACGCTCACTAGCTTTGTTGGTATAGCCTACTACAAGTGTCTGGACAAAATTGACAGAGTTGGGCTGATTTGCACCACCTATACTTTGACCACAACTATAACGATAACAGGTGTTTTTTGTAAGGAGTTCGACAGATTTTTGACGTTTGTCAAAGTTAAAGTAAGATGGTGCAACCCAGCCTAAGTGTATTTCAAAGCTTCAAAGCAAATCGTATTAATCAATACGATCAAACTTTTTCGGTCTGCTGCAATCGATTCATATCAGCATTGAATTCGGTATCTACATTGCTAAGTTGCTTTGAATTCAATAAATTTCGAAATAAAGATTGTTGTTAGTAACAATTTATAAAAAAATATACCTACCTAATAAATGTATATTGCTGTCCTATTCCGCAGAAAACTTAAATATAAATTATAAAGACAACGACGTTTAATATAGGTTAACTTTTTTATTTTTGGTACGTAATCCTGAAATAGAAGCTTTTAAATTGACCCTCGTAAAATCAGGTGGAAAAAGGTTTAATAAATAAAGAAATAAACGCTAAAGATTTTCGCACCAGCATAAATTGAAACTGGCCAATATTGAAAGTGAATCATGGCACCATAATAGGAAAAGGACACAGTAGTATCATTACGAAGTAAAGCAGACGTAGTACATTGAAAAACAAAATCTATCGATGACAGGTGTATGTAAGAAGGGCCTGCGAGGCATTTTCAGCCTAATATGGTTTTTTATCTGGTAGATAGAATAGAACAGAAAGGTTATTTCGCTATGTACCATTTCGCATGCTATCATCGCTGCCATCCAATCAGTTATTTATACACTTTCAGCACTAGGTCATAAAATTTAAAAAAATCACAAAATTAACGATAACTTCTAAACTACCTACGAAAAATCGTAGAACATACATGGGGGTGAAATCGATAGGTCTGGTCCTCACCTATCACCTGCATTCGACTTGACACCTTACAGGAAACACCCTGTATAAAATTGTCAGGATTTGTATTAATCTAAACAAACACCATGTAGTATGATTTTTTTTATGTGAGTCGAGTGACTTTTTCGTTTTAAAAACGACGGCAAATTGACCTGTTTAATGCTAGAAGTGTGAGCCTACTGNGCCTACTTACATACCTTTCTTTTCAGCAGCTGAGCTCGGATTTGGAATTGGGTTAAAGAGGGATGATGAATTCAATCATTCGTGACGTCATGATTGAGATCGGCACCTGTATTCTGTGAAATAAAAGCGGATAGTAACTGGATCAGTTAACTTCGTTTATAACTGACCTTATGTTATTGAAAGGGTATAATATTAAATTGATACATTTTGTGAGGGTTAAATGGTTCATGAAGAAAATAAAATAAGAACATAGGTTATACATATTGTATTGTGTTTATGCTACAATATGGTTCGGTATCATTAATATTCTATTAAACGTTCAGTTTTATTTTTGTTCAGGAGCCAATCAAGCAAGCACAAGCTTTTTAAGCTTTGCTGTTTACAAAGCTTCAGAGGCGATTCAAGATTTCATGACAATAAATCCGAACTTTGTGGAAATCCTTAGGGGAAGCCTTTGTCCAGCAGTAGACGTCTTTCGGATGAAACGAATGAACGAACGAAATCCGAACATTTTCCGCAAGGTCAGCTTAGGAAGTCTCATAAAATAAAATTATTGCTTACATGGTTTAATGTACTGTGAAAAGAAAGTAAGTTGATAAAACCATTAATGTGATTCAGTAAAATTATGATTGTTTTGTAATCCCTCTAAAAAGAAAAACCAACGAAGAGTGAATTCCACACCGGACAAGAAAATGCTTAGCAATTCAAAGAAAAAGTAAATAAATATTACAAAGCTATTATAGGAAACAATTAGGAAAAAGTTTTAGCTACATTATTTACCTTACTATGTTCTGTACTGTAAGTAGCTTGTTTTGGGTCTCCAATCAAAGCTTTCAAAATTTGAAAAATAACACTCAGCAAGATTCATAGCGGTCATATTATATCGGTAGGTATTGCATTAAGGTAAAAGGCACTATAAGATATCGGGCCTATGAGTGATAGGGATCGATTTGTGTTAGGTAGGGACATACGACGGTATTATCCAGGTAAACTTTTTCAGGCGATTCGCACGCATGTAGACTTGAGTGCGAATGGCCTAAGAAAACTTTTGTAAAGGGTTGATTCTTGGACCGATACTTTATGAAATATTTATGAAATAATAAAAAAATCTTCGATACTACTTAGTAAGATAACTGTTTCGTTGCTTCTATCTCACTCCAAATAGACCAGTTACAAAAAGCTCTCTGGCGATTCACCACCGCCCCGGTCCGAATTACTTCTGGTCTGGTGCGAAACGCTAAAAGACTCTTATTTAGTTGTAATAGATGCAATTTTACAACTTAAATGTATAATTTGATGTGACGTTGATTCTTGATTGTATTTTGTTCCATACACGAGGCGTTCGAGTCATCGTCATGGGCTGTGAACTCAATGGTCGAATAGTGGCGATAATTACGTAATAAGGCAATCAATCAGCAAATGTATAAACATTTATTTAATTTTTTTTCTTATAGATTGTTACCGTGATTAAGATGTTTTTACAGTCTATGAATTTAAAGTAAATAATTACATTTTAAAAAGCCAAGTTTAACAAAGTTTTCTCGTTTCTTAACTTTGACATTTTCATTTAAGCCGACATAAACTAATTTGTTAGGATGATAATATGAACTCGTCAATAAACTTCATTTCTCATTAAGTTTTTGTTTTGTTGGTAAATTAGCTCAATCTCATAACACAACGCACTATCAGTTGCTTTATTAAATAACTTAAGCAAATATTACCATCAATTGTCAATAAAGTATGGCCAAATAATAATTAATCAGAGCGAAATATGAATAATTTTCTGAGCGCAGTTGTAACATTAAGGTGTGTGCTCACCAGCAGATGTAACATTTGTTTTAAAATCGATTCTGTTTTTCTAGGAAAGGACAAATTGTAACGTTTGTTGTAGCAAAAATATTTTGGGTTTCCATCCATATTTTATTGATCTTATTGCATGGTTAATATTCTGTTAATAACATTATTTGTTTTCAACTTCTTTTCCTCGAATTGATTACTTTATATACTCCAATTTTTTATTTGAGTCACTTTCTATAAAATCTTCCTAGCAAAATTGCAATTTTAGTGATTGCTTAAGGGTTTGTTGTTGTGTTGTCTACTTATATAACACAGGAATAGTGACAAACTTAAAAAAAAGACTTATCATGACTGGAAGAATCCACGGCAAAAGAACTAGAAAAAAGCATTGGTCTGACCAAGTGATACAGCAGTTACCTACGTATCCCAGTCAACCAAGCCAAGGGTAGGAAAAAATGGGAAAAGCGTTCATAAACTTCAAGAAAGACAAGGGACCGACTGAAGAGTCATGTGATGAAAGTCAGAACTTAATGAAACTGTCGGTGTGGATACCCCTTTACGTCAATTTGACTGCTCATATTATCTATCAACGCTCACAATGGAATTGCCATAATTTATTGCGACGTCTGGCGATGAGTTGAAAGCAGTTTCATTTCATTAATGAGCTGAATCGAGATTTACCTGTTTACTCGTAGTTAACTGTTAAGCAGGATTAAAGCGTTCATTTACACAGTAATTTTGTTTACATAAGTGATTATGTGAAGTAACAAAAGACAATGAGTGACTTCAAGAACTGAGATACTTATAAATGTTTTGTATTTTAATTTCATACTAAGAAACTATACAAATATTCATAGCCATGTTTTTTTTCTTAAAAAAGCATATCAGTAGGTTGCTTTTGCACAAATTACTAATAGTCCCGTTAGCCCCTCGTACGTTTTAAGCTAATGCTTCTGTCACAAGTGGGCTCATCACAATAATCGAAGGTCATCGGGATTCGAACCCGCGTTCCTCGGTTAACAGGTTTAAAAACAAAGACATAGAATAAGATAAAGCTGGTGTTAAAGGGCAATAAACACCAAAGGGACTATACAATAATAGAAAAATTCGACGTGGAATGGCATGTTTTTTTACAAAAACAGGGTAATGTCGCCAACTGTACTCGAAACCTTCGTTGTGCCTTCGTCATCAGAATTTACAATTAGACGCAAACGGGGCGGGCGTAAAAACGAAGCCAGCAAATTAACGGACGACTCCAGACCCTCGTCATCGCGACACCTGTCCGTCAGGGATCAGGCGGTGTCAAATTAATATCGTTATGACTCTGGCCCAGGTCATCGGAGCTGGCAATTTGTAATGGGCATATCGATTCAAGGTCGTTATTAAGTTTCTAGAAATTATGGCTTGAATCACACTACAGATGAATTTAGCTCATGAAGCAGCAGTNCGTTTTCCAGCCCGTGGTCGCCACTCGAGAACTTTCCTGCCCCAACGGCCATCGTCTCTACGAGCTATGTGCCCCGCCCACTGCCACTTGATTTTAGCAATTCTGCGAGCTATGTCGGTTACTTTGGTTCTCCTACGGATCTCCTCATTTCTGATTCGATCACGCAGGGAAACTCCGAGCATAGCCCGCTCCATCGCCCTTTGGGTGACCTTGAGCCTTCTTATGAGGCCCATAGTAGATTGATGTAGACCGGTTGCTATTCTCGACACTATGGAATGACTTTTCAGTGCCGTTTTTCAATTTAACACAGTAACCGTTACCTATTATTATAATTTATAACATGAAGGAAAGCTACCTACTCGTAATTATATTACATTACAGGGTTTACTCTACTAACGGTTCTAGTAGAGTAAACCGTTTTAATGTTCTATTTGATTACACGCATTCAAACAGTCATATTATTAGAAATAATAAACCTAGGAACAAGCGACGGTTACAGTTCCTAAGAATAAAATATAGGCGGCGGAAATATTAACCTGTGCTATAACAGTAACATTCACAATTATTATTTACCATTTCCCTAATATGACGCAGCATTTTATGGTTGAGAAAATTACTCAGGTATTTTACTTTTTATTAAATTAAATAACGTATTAAAAAGCGACCAGAAATTAAATATTGAGATCAGTTATAAAAAGGTTCCAGGTAAACGAACCCGCTCTCTGTGGATTCTTGCCATCGAAGGGCATGGTATATTATAAGGATACTTATGTTACTATTTTCCAAACCTAGGCTCTCATCATTACTACCAGCAAAAATATTCCGAAAAAAAAACTAAACAAGACCGCAACAGTAACCGTAGTCACGTACACCANGTCGATATACACAAGGTAGTTTAAATAAGTGTTAGTGGCAAAAGCATAAAATTATCCATTTTGACGTACTAGTAGTAAATTATTGAATTATGTATTCTAGCAAATAAATTATTGAATTTGAATTTGAATTTCAAATACAATCCAGTAAATATACCTACGTCAAATCTATTGTTTCATGTGTCAAGAGGACCGATGTTATGTTGACTCGGAAATGAGCATGCAAACATGTTTTATGTCCGCGTATTTGCCATTTATCTCTTTGACTGGTTGACATGCTGCAACTCGTCCAGTTTGATAAATGTTATGTACATTATACAATTGTACATGTACATAATTATTTTAGGTTTCGACCTAAAATTTTACTATTCCTCTGTGCAATATATTTCAATTTGTAATTACTAAGTGGTAATTTTGAAAATGATCGCACAGTTTGAAACTTAAAATAATTATGTACATTGATACTGCGTAGATACTGTGTCCTCTGGACAACATTTTAGACAAGGTATACTTTTGTTCTTGAAACTACTACAGCTTTTATTAACTTACTAACACGTCACATAATTTAACTTCAAAAACTGTGCGGTACCAGCATTAAGGAAGGATATTTTGTGTCATTAATATTTTGACTTATAAGATAATCCGTAATCAGTTTTCAGTGGACAGAATGTCCACTGAAAACTAGCATAATATTCTACAATACTGTGGGTCACGAATAGTCACGATGACAAAGCTAAGCGAGGTACTGCTGAGAAGCATTTCAATCGCGACATTGGTAGCATTGTTTGTTAATTTTTCAAACTGTAATAAAAATAGTGTCTAGTTTTCTCTGAAATGGTTTTCTACCACAAAACATGCAGTTTCAAATTCAGGTAAATATTGACAAGAAAAATTGCATCGGCATTTTTGGTGAAATTTTGTTCTATTGTTCTTGCGAAATAGTGCGTTGTTTGTCCACTTCCATGACCCATTGTGCGTTTTGTGGGGGGACGGTGCACAAAGGGCCATCGATTGCCGTTGCTTCATCAGTTTTGTTCTAAAATGTTTTGTTTTTCACGTTTTTCTACGCGACTTTGAATTAAATAAAAAAGTGAGGACATTTTTTTCTGTTGTGACTTTTAAGGGTTAATTTAGAATTGAAGGTTACATTGGGCTACTAGAAAATTATTGTAAGTATTTAATGAAAAAAAATACAGACTGTCTTGACTATTATCTACATTTTCATACATAAAAAAACTCTACTATCAATCACTATCGAAATATTACGTACATGGGTCTCTTTTTCAGTTCAATTTACCCAAATGCTCGAGACTATAAAGTGTCCCAACATTACGTGCCATAAAATCCGAGTAAGTAAGTAGTTTTCCACCCGTTATTTATCTCGGCACATTTTTAACTAAAATCAACAGCGAGTGGGGTTCAATTTTCGCTAATTGCTTGTGAATGAGCGAAATTTTACGATGCCATTTCGCCGCGCTCGCCACACTGGGGTTATAATTAATGTGTTGCCAGTAATGTCCTCAGACGCGGGGTGAAATCACCATATGAATTTATCATTGTGGCAACTTCTTAATTCTTAATGGGGTATAGGTAACGGTATTATTAAAGTGATTAAGTGTCTAAAAAAAGCTAAATCGTACCAAAACGACTTTGGGTTATAAATGTCGGTGTTTATTGCCGTAATATTTGACTTTAACAGGACTCGAATCTGCAACCGGTACTCTTGATGTAGACCGGTTGCTATTCTCGACTCTTTGGAATGAATTTTCAGTGCTGTTTGTTTTTCAATTTAACACAATAAGTTACCTATTATTATAATTTATAACATGAATGAAAGCTACTTATTCGTAATTACTGAACCGTTAGTAGAGTAAACCGTTTTAAATGTTCTATTTGATTACACACATTCAAACAGCCATAATATTAGAAATAATAAACCTAGGAACAAGCGACGGTTACGGTTCCTTAAAATAAAATATAGGCGGCGGAAATATTAACCTGTGCTATAACAGTAACATTCACAATTATTATTTACCATTTCCCTAATATGACGCAGCATTTTATGGTTGAGAAAATGACTCAGATATTTTATTATTTATTAAATTAAATATGGCAATAAAAAGCGCCAGAAAAATATTGAGATCAGTTATAAAAATTATCCCGGTAAACGAACCCACTCAGTACCTCTGGCACTAAAAACTTTCGACTTCAAATCGTTTGCGTATTCAAATCGCCATCAAAAGATTTAGTACGAAAACTAAAACAGCGCCCTTGTGAACGTGTCGTAAAGTGAACTTAGTATGAGAAACTTAACTTATTTTGACAGTCATAATTGTCACGTTATCGTTTAATTCGAAGGTTGAGTATCGAATTTTGTCGAATACGCAAACGATTCGAAGACGAAAGTTATTCATGCTAGAGGTGCTGTGTTGGATTCTTGTATTTTTCATGCCATCGAAAGGCATGGTATAGTATAAGGTTAACTTAAGTTACTATTTTCCAAACCTAGGCTCTCATCATTACTACCAGCAAAAATATTCCGAAAAAAAAACTAAACAAGACCGCAACAGTAACCGTCACGTACACAANGTACACCATTCGTCGCTTGTCCCAAAATGGCTGGATTTTTGATTTGTTATCCCCAAGATGTCAGTGTTATTGATGTGTTGCAAAATTGGAAAGTTCAGACGCACTTATCTCCCAGATTTAGATAGCGGGGCAATTTATAAAGCGGGGTTTCTTTCCCCTAAGTGTACTCTTGACAGCACGCAAGAGGCCTCCGGCTGTGTCGTTTGCAGGCCTGAGAGGGCGCTATTGGGGAGTCGCTCGATATGAGGGCGATTTCGATGAGATAAATCGCGCTATTGTTTAAATTGGTCGCGATCTGATTTGAGATAAAATGTTTATTGGTGTGAATCTTATCTTTTCTGAATTACGAGTATTGTTCAATCCAGTAACGCAATTAAATAGGCTGAGAAATTGTGATTGTAGGTATATTGGTTATTTTGGTTAATCAAAACTTTTTCAAAGATTTGTTGTCAAATAAATTAGCCAGCATCTTTTCAGCCTTTGCTGAAATAAGTCCTTTTCGACTACGGGCTTCAAAATAAAATAACAAGGAAGGAAAATCATAGCAATAATAAAGTTCAATTAAGTAAGACATTTCTAACTTGATATGCTTTCGAACGATCTCAGAATAAGTCTCGAACGCGTGTTCTCCTATCATGTCTTGAACGTTGAATCGATACTCGAGCTTTTACTCGGGGACGATTGTGCTTTGTCTTCGACACAAATTACTTGTTTTTCCTGTGTGACATTGAACGACGTTGATGACGATATTATGGCTTGGAGCTAATAAAATTGGTGTTATCAAATCACTGTATATACAAGGTGGCTGCCTACCTTCATTCAAAATTTCGGAATTTAAAAATACATTTATCTCAGTTTTCCGCATGATTGTCTATTGGTCTGCATCACATCTAATGAAAACTGATTTTAATTACCATCTTACCTAAGTCTGTGGCCATAACTACAATGCCTAACAGCATTATTATGTTCCGGTAGTTAGAGGTAAGATAGCCAGTTCCTCCGTGGTTGAGGATTCCGGTTGAAGCTCGCTTCCACCTTCGGCCTGATCGTCACTTACCATCAGGTGAGATACAGGTCAAGAGCTTCCTCGTTATGGATAAAAAAATATGATTTATTTGCATTTGAAAAAAAAATGGTAAGTACCTATAATTAAATTCAGCTTATTCAACCATTATTATAATGACATTGCCGAATGTGAAAAAAGGCTTACAATAAAACTTTTATTAGCTAATTTGTAGTACTAACAAAACAAAACTAAACGACAACATCGACTGGTTAAATTATTACGACTGTAGTAAACTAAAGTAAGTAATAGAAAGCAATTAAAATATTTGACCTTTTGTTATTAGGGTTATTCATAGAACGCTCATTAGGGATATCATTCGTAGTGTAATTTGGGTAATAAGTTCTAATTGCCTTTGTAATTACATCGCATTACTTCTTTAACGCCTTTTAAAATTACAAAAAAGTTAAAGAAAGGAATTTCGAATATTCTCCATAGTTTATCACCCGTTTAATCTACTAACATAGTTTCAAAGCAATTGTTTCAATCAGTCTGTTTTTTCACACCTATGCAACCAGACAAATTGAGACAGAGACAAAAGATCGAGTCGGTTTAATTCGGACTCGATCAATCGGATTTTAGAGGAGCACAACACGCGAAGTTGGTTCTAACTTACATAGTGTTAAGGGTGATTTTACCACCACACATTTTACAGTGGTAGTATGCTTCCACTTCCAGCGAAGATGAATATTTATGTGTAAAGTCCGCCTGTCCGGGCTGTCTGTTTTACTTATACCATTTCGCTGCTGTAAACCCTGAAGCGATTTAGTTTTGCTGTTCAAACAACAGCAAACTTGTCTGTCTATTGTTTTATGAAGAATGCAATAAACATAATTGTTTACGTATTTTCTATTCAGATGTGGAGCTTATTTCAGAGAAATCACTAACCGCTAACAATCAACTTGACTTTTTGTTAAGTATAGTAAAAGCAAAACGGTAGTCTTCGTCAGTTTTAATTGTAAGTTACGAGATTTTAATTGAAAAGTGTCGCTAAAATCAAGCAAGTCACTCGCGAGTAAAAAGTTGCTATTTTGACAGAACGCGATAAGTGTGCTGGAATTTCCATAGTAACGGTTGCACCAGTTGCACCCAAGGTAGGCCTATAGTAAATATAGGTACCTACTTAATAGATATAACTATATCTGTGGGTATAGATTAATTACGACTGCAATATGCTGGACAATTTGCCCGTAAGTTGGCCGTAATGAGTGCGTGCAATCGTTGGAATAGCGGAAGATTGCATGCTATTTATTGGAAAAGAGTAATAAGGGATAATATACCACTGAACTACTGGGTATGTTATTCAATCACATGCAAGCTAATTTTGCCCATAAAGTCATCAGTAAACCCAAGATTGGTAACTCCTTTCTATAAATCTCTTGGTACATATTAATTCAAAACAATAAGATTTGCATTTGTTAAACAAAAAAAAAATACCAAGCATTTGCATTTCTTACTCCATAAGCTTAAACCTGGTTTAAGCTTATGAAGTAAGAAATGCTTGGTAAAAATCAACAAACTACTCGCTGTCCAATTGAAAGAAACAATAATAAAGTTGCAATCAACAACAGCACCGCTGCTTTCTAGAGGTATATTCCCACTTGGCTCAATCACTGTCCGGCACCAGTGAAAATAAAAGTAGAAAACTTGTCAAAGTGCAAACTGCATTGTACTGTCGGGAAAAAGTGCTTTGTCTCACAATCTCTCGGAAAAGGTAAAGAGGCAGCTCGGGAATGTCAGACGTCAAACTTTTCACTTAAGACAGCGGTGCTCAATCTTTTGTAACGGTGTATGGTCTATAAATGTTTTCACCATCAATCCCTAATTTTTAAGTGACCCCTATGGTAACACATACTAACAGGAATTTTGTTTTCATAGGGGTCACTTAAAAATTAGGAATTGATGGTAAAAACAGGCATAAGGCCCATATTCTCACTTTGGACCCGATAATGGAGCCTTGAAACTGCTTACGAGAATACGTCTTGTTTCCACGGAATCCATGAAAAAAACAATAGAACTAAAACCCGTGCTCTATTGTACAGTCAACAGCACATCAGATTAAGTATACATTTTTATTGAAATTATCGCCCCTTTATATCTACACTAATATTATAAAGAGGAAAACTTTGTTTGTTTGTTTGTTTGTTTGTTTAGTTGTAATGGATAGGCTCAAAAACTACTGGACCGATTTTAANGTGTTACATTTCATAAGTAAGTACTACAATTCGACGCGTATTTTGCTTGAATTTGGCTTTCAAAATTTAAATACGGGAATGATACCAGTAACAAGAAAATTTTTTACCCAATTGTTCGCCGTACAAAATACACTTCCTTTTTTATGAAATCGAGACTTTTAAGTCGTTTTATCTTATTGTTATTAGGTAGGTATTTTGAATTCAATAAATAAGTAAGTACATGATGCGTTTTGTTTTTGTTAATTATAAAATAATTAAAAACGTATTAAAAATTTCCCTACTTTCGGGAAAATCGCCTTCACTGTCTACACTCCCCAACAAAATTGACACTAATGACATAAGATTTTTGCCTCACTCTTGACGAAGCGTTTGTATGAAGACTATCCATCTAGGTTTTATTAATCTAAGACCCTCTCCAATTTATGAGAGCCAATCCCAAGCCATCTAGCAATCGTGAGGAATTGCCAATCCACCATTTAATAAGCTACATATCGAAAAACCTGAAAAACCTAACTATCCAAATGGGAGGTACTTAATGAGGGAAACTGATGATGATAATAAAAGCGTCAAAACAGTAAATATACCGCATTTGACTGTGTACAAGGCCTCTAAATCGAACTAATGTTCTCCAAACTATAAGTGGGTCAATCGGATTTGCGGAAACTGTCCCGGGAAAGTATGGCTGAATGGGCACCGTATAAATTGGTAAGTCGGCTTACTGCCTTTTTAGCCCGCTCGGCTTTTCCCCACTGATATTTGCTATTTTCATAGCATTAAGTGTTGATCCGGAGTAGGGCATGCAATTCGGATATCCGGATATCCATATTATTCGGATATTCGCCACATTTATTATTCGAATAGCATCTATATAATTATTCGGTCTTTTCGAACAATACGAATACGTCTTTCCTATTAAAAACTTGTAAAAATATCTGACCGCAAACTACTTAATAAAACTTAAAACTATTAAAACTGCAGGCAAGAAGTTAGCGGTAAGGTTAGATGAATGGACAAGTGGGCGCAATCGCAGATATCCCTTCAAGTGCCAACCAATATTCGCGAAAAAGGTTTAAAGTGCCAGGCATATGGTTTCCGATGGTGCTAGTGTTATGGTGTAGTTATCTCCTGTTGTAATGAGATTTTTTGTTCGCAGTAATAGTAAATCAGCAGGAGTCCAGTGACTCAGTTGCTCTCAGTGGTCATGGTTTCTCAACTGTCCTGGAATCTACTAAGGAGATTCCTGACACTAGCTCTTTGCAGTCTGCTGAATAGGAAGCCTTCAATGGTCATGAGTTGTTGGACTGATGAGTTCGGATAATTTGAAAGTGTATCCTTGCTTGTAGCGGAGTGTGTGGCTCTTTATTTTCTCTCTGACTGTGGGCAATGGCAAGTCCTGATAGATGAGCCCGCTGATATACCACGGGATTTGGTAAATCAAACGTATGGCTTTTATCTGGAAACGCTCGATTATGTCGAGATTGGAGTTGGCAGCTGTGCCCCACAACTGTATCCCGTAGGTCCAGATAGGTTTAAGGATAGTTATGTAGACCATCATTTTGCTACCTCTTATATGCTTTCTCCATTAAGTTTAACCAGTGGGCAGGAGTTTCTTCTGAGAGTGAAGGTTACATAAACATGCACAGATTTTTCTCCGTTCGCTTTAATACGCCATGAATGGTGCCATTTCTCCATTTCCGTCAAGCTTTCCTGGAGATAGAGTGAGTCCGTGACTGGATTGTCGTGTGCTGCCATTGTTAAATTGTCGTCAGCAAAGGTCCCTGTGAATGTATTTGCAGTTGTTGGCAGGTCTGCGGTAAACAATAGGTATAGCACGGGTCCCAAGACACTAACCTGGGGTATACCGGACGTTATATTGCATAGGGCAGAACAAGAGTCTCCAGATCTGACTTCAAAGTATCTGTCTTTCAAATACGACCTAAGTATTTCGTAGAACGGACATGGGAGGTTCTGTTTCAGTTTGTATAAGACCCCTATATTTATGCCAGACCTTGTCGAAGGCTTGACTTATGTCCAAGAACGCAGCTGAGCAGTATCGTTTCTTTTCTAGTGCTTCTGAGATGATGTTTATGGTTCTGTGGACCTGTTCAGTAGTGGAGTGTCTTTCCCGAAAACCAAATTGATGTTCAGGTATCAAATCACCGATGTGGGGCTTCATTCGTTTGAACAGTATTTTTTCGAATACCTTCGATAGAAGCGTTTTTTTTTTTCAAGTAGTTATTGAAGTTGGATGATTGTATTAAGCAAATTGATCCTTATTAAAATGATTATTATAGACAAAAAAGTGTTTCTTTTAATTTACATTATATTGAAAATAGCAGTATTCGAAAAAATCGTTTTATTCGAAGTATTCGAATACCATAAATTTTAGTATTCGAAATATTCGAATACCAATATCGAACGAATAATGCATGCCCTAATCCGGAGTGAATAGTTTAATCCTTATTTTGTTACTTTTACGATGTTGAAATACGACGGAGAAAATGGGGTCTTTTATATATGAGTGATGAGTGTACATATGTTTTACTTCGAGACTATGGCCTATGGCTAATTGAGAATAATAAAATAGTATAGGAAAGTATTTAATTTATTTGTGTCAAAACAGTTACACAGAGTAAAGCATTGGTATGAGACAAAAAGACTCACGCCCGTATTCACAAACATTACTATGAGGTCTCACAGTGTGCGTGGACGCACAGGGCACAACACAGGGTGACACACGAACCTATCATAGAGCTCAATTCAACGCTGTGCATTCGATTTGCTGCTTCACTTAAGCAACGGGCATACGGGCGTCAGTCATCTTAGTCAGCTTTTTGATAGATTTTAACGCAACGATGTCATTATTTTCTAAAAATGATAAGAATAAAAGCAAATCCTTTTAAAAAAGTTGTGACTTAGGACTAGTCCTTATCAGTTTAATATGATTAATTAATAAAGACNAACTAGTCCAGTCAATGAATGCCTTAACGACGGTGTAGAGAGAAATCCGTGGAACACAATTTCTGACCTCGGGACTTTATTTAGCCTAGTTAGGTGGTGAACATAGCAAAAGTCCCCGCCCTTAGCCCTTGAGCCGGCAGGGAGAGGGGGGTTTAAAGGTACCACTTTTCGGTTTTTCGCTTAATTCTTGGAAATTATGCGTCCTAGTGACATGACTACTATGAACCAAAAATAGCTTATTCAATTTGCCACAGGCGAGACCGTCAAGTTTTTCNATGGTGGTGGTGGTGGTGGTGGTACATATACTGAAAATGTATCATCAGAAATCAACTACGGGGGCTAAGGAGATAAAAGGAGGGTTGGAAGTTTATATCATGAAAGTGCTATGTGTTTAAAGTAAGAGAGTTGAAATTTAAAATGTATGCGCTATAGATGCTAAGAGCGGATTTTACGAAGCTTCACCCCTAATGGAGTAAAACGAGGTCCACGCGTACGAAGTCGCGGGCGGCCGCTAGTAAATAAAATAAATAAATATCCTTGGACATTTTACACTGCCCTTCTAGTCGCAAACTAAGCAAAGCTTGTACTATGGGTACTATGCAACGGATATACACACTTAAATACTTTTACTTTTGTAAATACATACGTATTATACATAGAAAACACCCAGTCCAATACAAACAAATATGTTCATGCACACAAATGTTTGTACTGTGCGGGAATCGAACCCGCAACCTCTGGAATAGTAGTCGGTTTCGAACTACTACACCAAACGGTCGACTATTACAACTGAATAGAGTGTCAAAATGTTTATTTTGATGTGCTGTCGTTTGTAGGTACATCAAGAAATATCAAATGAACACTCGAAATTGACAGAAATAAACCATTTATTAAAAAGAAGTTCGTATTGTGAACCGCTCTAGTTAGGTTTCAATGAATACTAGGTACTGCCTTAACTTATTATCTACCTGCTTACAGTTTCTGAAAAAAATTTCGCGAATCTCAAGTTGGAATCTTTTATTTCTTAAGTCTCAGCGCTTGTTGGCAACCATTGACCGAAACCATGCCGCGTCTGTGAAATTGTAAGGGCTTTATAAGTAAGTGAACTTCGCCCTTGCTTGTATTGTTACGAATTTGACTGGCGAAGGGAACGTCAGAAGTTTTAGGACTACGAGTAGAGTATGTTAAGTATCTGTGTTGACAGATGAAGAAGGTAGAACTGTAATCACAAACTTTATGAACATATGAAAGCAATTGGTGAATTTTTGTGCACATATTATGTTTTAAATTATGGCATTGGTGTATTTGAGAATCCAAAACCGCATTAAGTAGATTTTACGTTTAAAGATTTTATTTATCTAAATAAGGTACTTGATACAAATAAGGCCTACGTTCTAATAAGGCCTATACATCAGAAAACACAGATAAATAAATCCGAGCGGGATAATACTTCAAGGACACGTACTCATATGCCCTATAACCCGGTAGAGTGCAAGAGCGTCCCGATCCACCATCCCAGCACCAATTGGCACGCGTTCTTCTAAGGTGGTGGGTGATTTCGTGCTCTCTTATAAAAATCTGGCGATTTCATCTTCAATTTTCGGTAAAATGACGCTGTTTTAGATTAAGCTTTTCTTAGTAATCATTTCTAAATATTTCTTACTAGCTAATAATTACCTTAATTTGTACTACTGGCTATAGATGCATTATTTGTAAATTTAACAAGAAGAGCGAGATATCTTATAAGGCCTAGGCCTTATTTCAGCATGGTAGGCCATATTAGATATTCATGTCAACACCTGATTACGGACAAATTCATTAAACTGAATGAGTCAAAGAGTAACTAAATATTTATTTAATAGGAATGTTACTAACAGCACAGAAAATACAAAAAAAAAATGAGTCGAAAAAAATTACAAAACCTGTAAAAAAAGAAACAAAATACAAAACCAATTAAAAATAAGAAAAAAAAGCCGTATGTATAATTCTAAAGGAAAGGAGAATAAAAGCTGGTATTATCATGCCTGTCTCGAAGACAATGTAGCAGATATGCGACCATAAAGGACTGCTTTTGGTGGTATCACAAAGATTGTGTAGGAGTTCGTAGTGATGATTCAGAAGCCTTTTTATGCCCTGGTTCTAACAAAAATTGAGATCTTATTTTGTTTACAAAAATTCAAGACTAAATGATGTTCCTAAACTGATTTATTTAAAAGGTTTTATATATAGGCCTTATTCGAACACGGTGTTTTAATAAGCCATATACAAAAAAATAATGTTGTTTGTTTTTCTTTTTTTTTTTAATTAATTTAGGTAAGGAATCATTACTTTGTTACTATGAATATTTAATTTTATCTATAATTTATGTATAATTCTTAATAAGTGGAATTTAAGTTTATCTAGAGATATACAGTATATTTCTGTTTACTTGGTATGTAAAATTTTGATAACGCAAACAAATCGACGTGTTTAATGTTATAAGACCGCATTTTGTTTAATACAACCTCAATTTTAAGGTCTAGAGGCATTTGAATCATGTAGGCCTTATTCCGTGTAGGTGATTTAATAAAGCCAAAATCAGTGGTTTCGTAATTTGCTTATTTTGAATAGATTTAGTTAAAAATTGTGTTATTTTTTGTAATATTGCTAAAATTAAAGGATGGAAGAAGTTAATTAACCTTGTTTTTGTTAATTGGCGTTAATATATATTGAAATATAAGCATTTAAAGTTAGGTAGGCCTTATTTGTATCAAGTACTTTAATATAACTCAAAGGTTACTGACTGACTGACTGACTTACTGACTGACATAGTGATCTATCAACGCACAGCCCAAACCACTGGACGGATCGGGCTGAAATTTGGCAAGCAGGTAGATGTTATGACTTAGGCATCCGCTAAGAAATGATTACCCCTAAGGGGGTAAAACGGGATCCACGCGTACGAAGTGAACGCGGGCGGCCGCTAGTTATACAATATTTTACGAGAAACATTTATCTGGAGAAAAGAAATTCAAATTGCTGATTGAAATTCAAAATCGTTTAGACAAAATAACTTTCACCTCCAGACATGACGTTAATGATTTAACAGAACAATTTATCAAGTAATAAGACTTAAAGCTATAAAAAGAAATAAAAACGAATCACAGCTACAGACGTCTTATTTGTTCTACGACAGAATAAACTTGTAATTGATTACTCAAACTTTCAGATACAACTCCGAGATGAGTTATGAGATAATGAAACAACTAATCTCGTAATAAACATTTATGGCACCGTTTAAAATGTACTTTTTAATACAGAATTACAGACATCTGCGCTTGAAAGCGATTAGGACGCGATTCTGAGATATTTTGTAAATTGTTTTAAACGTTACTTTCATAGTATGCCTGTTATCTTGTTTATTATTTATGGGACAAAAATTAATTTAAAAGAACTGTTAAACTGAATTTAAGTATAGATTATTTTTCAATAACGTTAAATATAAAATGTATCTAGAACTATGAACCACCTAAAGTTCACCCTAAGGCAGAGTTGCACCACCTCACTTTAACTGTAACTATATCGATAACCAGTGCTTTTTGAATGGAGTTTGACAGATTTTGACGTTTGTCAAAGTTAAAGTAAGATGGTGCAAATTATTTGAACGCATGTAATTAATTTGGACTAATTATGAGTTTTAATGTAATAATGAAAGTGAATGTGCTTAAACATTACGTTCTGTTTTCCAAGTTGTACCTATAATTCGGAATTGGACACCGTTATTTCAAATTGGTCAGCGTTAAAAATAACCGCTACTGCGTTAAAAAGTTAATAATCTGTGGTCAGCCGCAGTTAACGGCTGGAAATTCTCCGTTTACGGCGTCTTTACGAGTTTATTCACCAAGTTTACTTACGAGGTTCAGTTGTGTAGGTAAAACGAACTAATTACCTCTAATACAAGCATTACTTTTATGACTTATTTTATGAACAGGCTCAGCTATTTTTAGGCAATGTTTTAATGTATTTTAATTGACCGTCTATAATATAATTATAGTTCAGAAACATTTTATGCCCTTTTTTTTACAATCAGGTACAAATAACTACTCTTTTTAGACGATTGATAGTTATTATTGTTGGAAAATAGAACAGGGTCTCAAGTTCAGCTTGTAACGTGTTCAAGATAAACTTAATCTTATTTTTTAATTTTTAATTAATCTTAACTTAAGCGATTTTTGTACCATTAATGGGAATTTCTTAATTTTTCGTACAAGCATGTATTTAAAATAATAAAGAACTTACTAATTATAAATTCAATTGCAGTGTAAACCCATGATTACACCATATTATTGGTCATAAACGAATTCACCAAGAAGTTCCAGACATTCTAAGGGTTGTAATTAAGACATAAAGTTTACAATATATTTTATCGTCGAACTAACGAGTGAACATGATTCAGGATTATTTATAGCAAAATAAGAAGAATCCTAATTAAGATCTTGTGGATCAAGTTAATGAGGCGAAATTGTTTCAAAGCAAATAAGGACTACTTAGTTTTGTAGGGACTTTATATCATTTTTTCCCTAATGGTGACAAGGTGAACAGTGAAGTTTGTTACCAAGCCTATGAATCAGACTACAAATTCAAACTCATTTGTCTAAACACATTTCTTAGTTTATTTCTAAAATAGAACTACTTACCTATAGTATTGTTTTAAGATCATCAGTTTTATTCGTCAGTTCAAAGGACATTCAAGGGCGTCAATTAGGTATCGCATCGTTTGACGTGCGTGAGCATTGGCGTTTGTACTAATTATAGTTGATTGGGCCAACTAAGTGGATGTTTGGATGTCGAGTGCGGTTAGAGCGATCGCAAAATGGATTTAGATTCATAGCCAATGATCCGAGAAGTCTAGATTAGCTGAAAGTTTCAGTTTTGTTTGGAGTGCTTTGTGTAACTCGATGCGCAATATTGGTTTGATATTAATGAAGGAATTTACCTGAAATATGAATAAGTAATAAGTACATACACCTAGGTACCCCCATTCATAAGGTAGTGAGAGTGACTTCATGCTTAATATTCTTTTATCCGAGAAAAATTATCTTTATTTTTAACGACGTAAGCTACTGAAACGTGACTAAAACTGGTGTGAAAATAAGCTGATCCTAATACTCGTAACTCTTCATTTCGTATATTTAACTTTTCAATATAAATATACCTAGTTCAATTCATCTTCGAAGATTTACTCCATCCAAATTTACCAAAAAGAGCCCTTGTTAATTTTAAAGGTCGATTAAAGAGCTCAGTTCCATAATATGTATAATGGAATATCGCACGAGGTCATCTATGCTCGGTTGAAAGCCTCACTAAAGAGCCTCCATTGGCCGACGCGTCATTTGTCATGTGTCGGTGCACTGGAAACGCCAATGCACTCCTGCAATAATTAGACCAACAGCTGGACAGGGACAGTGAGTGGCGGGCGACTTCAGAACAGATTCAGCTTCGGTTATTGTCGTTGGTGCTTTACGTGTTCACAATACGAGCAGCTTCAAAGATCAGTGGGACAAATCGCAAAGTTTCTCGATGGAATAATTTACATTCATAGGCGCGATTTCTCCGAAGGATAGGTTTATTAATATAAAGTAGAGATACTTGATAGAGGGCATGGCAATTAATAGTCTTTAAGTGGAGTGAAAAATATAGCAAGTATTATTAGGAGCTAAGTTCAATATTCTTGCCTTCCGTTTTAATACTTTTCAAATGGAGTAAAATGCAAAGCATGTATTTATGCTTAGATAAATTTTATTTGCTTCTAATATTCAGATTCTGCTAACTACAATCATGACGCGTAGACTAACATCTACCAGCGGTTCCCAAATTTATTTAGTCTACTGCCCACTTTAAGAATAAATTATTTTTTAGCGCCCCCCATTTTTTAGTCAAGAGTCGAGCTCAGTCGATGTCTAAGAGTCCTCCTAGTAGATGACGCCTCCCAAGCTTCTACACAACGTCCCGATTTTTTTTCTGGGTCACTTACCGCCCCCCTTTAAGAGCGCCCACAAGGGGGCGTTATCACCCACTTTGGGAAAGACTGATCTAGACTCTAGGGCTGGGTTGCACCATCTTACTTTAACTTTGTCGAACGTCAAAAATCTGTCAAACTCCATACAAAAAACACCGGTTATCGTCATAGTTACGATCAAAGTTAGCTTGTGCAACTCAGCCTAGGACATTGACTGGCGGGTAGGGTTGACAGGTGTGCGGCTTTAGCCGGACATGTTTGGCTTTTTACGGTCTTGTCTGGCCAAATATTGGCTTGTCCGGCCTGTCCGGCTTTTGTTAGGCTTTTTATGTGACTGCCGTGCCAGGAAAAAGTCGACCTATACAGGGTGTTAGGTAAATGGGTATATGAGCCGACACTAGCCCATGTTAACATGGGCATATAAATGGTATGGTGAAGTCAGAAATTTGATATTATCATTTTAATTTATTTAATTTTCATACAAAATATTTTTTATAAAATCCGATTTGTATGAAAATTAAAATAATTAAAATTAAGATATCAATTTTCTGACTTCACCATACCATTTATATGACCATGTTAACATGGGCTAGTGTCGGCTCATATACCCATTTACCTAACATCCTGTAGAATAATATCAAGCGCACGCATCAAGATGTTGGGTGGGCAACCGAGATGATGATAGTACTCACTCGTGAGCTGTGACACTAATTGCACCCCTCCCCCGTCACATGTCCGGCTTTTAGGGTAAAATGTCCGGCCAAATAAAGCACAAAGTCTGGTTTTTGTGTTTTTGGACCTGGCAACCCTACTGGCGGGAAACACTAGAATAGAATCTAGCTTAGGCTGTAGTATCGTAGGTGCTTTACGTGGACTCTACTAGTAGCCAATCCAAAGTTTCTCAGTGAGAGTTGGAGGGTACAAGAGATTTCTCTAAAGGATAGAATCAGATATGAGGTATTTGATAGGATAGGGGACATCGTAATTAATGTCTGATGAAGTGAAGGTACGAGATAATATCGTGTGTATTTTCTCCCCACAACATGTCCAATAATTTTATTTATCCGCTTATATCTTTAAGGGAAGTAGATCTATTTTTCTTTTTTATGTTGCTTCTATAAATCATAGCTTGAGCATTAAAGTGTCTTTATGATTTATTTTTAACCGACTTCAAAAAAGGAGGAGGTTATATGTTCGGCTGTATGTATGTTTTTTTATATCATTTTATATTTCACAGTTCAAACCTACTTTACATGGCGGGCGTTTTCAAGGCTTACAGGACAGATATGTAGGCCATCCTAGACTGCATCTCACTTAACACAAGGTGCGATTGCATTGTCTTGCATAAATAATATACGTCACCTACAATTCGATGTAAGTCGTTCAATAATAATTTCACAAGTAATTCTGCGAGCCACTCTAATGGAAAATAATAGGTAACTATCACCATATTCTCCGGAAACATAAACGCAATTTATTGCTAAAGGGGCATGTATCCTTGCCGCAGTAAAATATACAAAGGACTGTTCCTAGTGTAATAAGTCAATGTTGTACGGAGATGGACGTGCGCGAGGGACCTTAATTAGCTTTAAGTGTTATTTGTTTCTTTCTATTTTCTTCTGGTTTAGGGCGGTTGTATACGGCGCGTTTTACCAGCTGTGTTCTAAGTATGAACAGCTCATTTCATACATTGGGTTACAGCGCGATTTTGTACCTACATAAAATTTCATAATAACAAAAAGTTTTAAAATCAATAATGATAACGTATCTCTACCTTAAAAATAACACAATAAAACATGGTGAAAAAAATCGTAGCGGTTAGAATAAAATTGTGTATCCTGTAGGTAGGTGAACTGAGAAAGGTTAATGATGATGATGTAAAGCAACATTATAAGCAGTATTTTTTGTAAAACTACTCTGTAGTTGAAAATTTCGAGTGAAGCTCATTCGCTCTCCAGGGCTGGCTCACGATGTACACAAATGCGTCCAAGCTTGCTGACGGCTGTGTCGGCGCCGCAGTGTGGCTGTGTACAAAATCGCACCGTGTTGTGGGTATTCTGTATTTACCTCTTCGTGTGCTCCCACCCTTAGACATGAGATGTTGCAACTGTTTCTAAAGAGCCGAACATTAACTAGACTGAAGGGCTAAATTGAGCAGGGTCGTAATTGCGCCACAACTTATTGCTAACAACTTACAGTTTAGTTTCAATTTTTATTCTTGCTTATTGCGAGGAAACTAGGGAAAGGAAGTAGCGAGACTAATTTTTACTTAAACTGAAGTGACTCTACATAGTAAAATCTTTTCCATGCATGCTGTCCTAATCAATTATACGTTTCACATCGTCATCATTTCAGCCCTAGGACGCCCACCGTTGAACGTCTTCCCCCAAAAATTCCCACAAAGTCGGTTGGTAGCGACTTAATTATACGTTTAGCTTTAGTTAGTTAAATTAAAAATTGATTTGGTTTTTACACAAACCGTAGTCCTACCAAGGAACCCTTAAATGCGACCTGCTTTTTAAGTCCTACTATTTTAAGTAATTTTAGTCCTACTAGAGAAAAAAACTTTTCAAAATTTAATTACCAATTTCCGGGAAAACCAAACTGCAAATTAACATAATACAGAATTTAAATTACCATAAAGATTTTTAAATTTTAAATTAACTTTAATACACTCGTAGTTCAGTGTTATCTAATTAATTGTAATAATAACATTTCATACATTAACTTAAAGATCATAACACCTATTTAAGGGAACGTAATTTGTTTTCCATTAAGAAGTCGCAAAAGGGCATGAGAAATGTCTATTATTTGACGAATTGAGCTATTCCCAGACAGTAATTTCCTGCTCACAATTAGTACATAAAAATATAATATAACATTATTAATAGTAATACCCATGGCAATCGATGCAATCGTAAAACATTTTAATGGCTAGTTCACCCAACGTACATTAATTAAACAATTCTATAAGTAGCCTGTAATAAAACCGTGTTTTAACTCATTGCCGGTAGCATTTATTATATAAATTCCCAGTAGGTGGTACTTGATGTCGGATCGGTTATTTTTTGGTTCATAAACCAATATTTATTATGATTTGATTGAGTTGTAAAAGTTGTAATCCAAGATGGCGGACGCATGCGGTTTACAACATGCAGCTTGTAAACTAATTTGTTTGAACAGGAGTGCATACGTGTAATTTTATGAAGATTAACTTGCTTGTATGACGGGATTGCTTAACCACTGGTAATAAACATTATTTTGGAATTTATATTGGCTAAGAAAATAAAATTATACGAGTAACGGTTTATGTTTTCTTTTGCTTTTTGAGAATTAATGCGTTTTGTCGCTTATGAAATTCGCAAAAGACACAAAATGCTCTAACTTTATGTAAAATGTTAAGTTATATATATAAAATGAGGTTTATTTTGTAAACTAATCGTAACTCTAGAAGCCAAGAAAAACCTTAAAAAGTATTTGTCTTAATTTTGGAATATGGAGATTTGTATCGTACCGTCCGCATCAATTCATGGTTTTCACTTTAAGTAACGAAAAGATGTAACGAATCTTCAATATTTCAAAGGAGACGTGTTTAGGAAGAATAAGA
Organism: Ostrinia furnacalis; assembly: GCF_004193835.3. NCBI lineage: Eukaryota > Metazoa > Arthropoda > Insecta > Lepidoptera > Crambidae > Ostrinia > Ostrinia furnacalis. Next base: position 452,765 of record NW_021134301.1, on the reverse strand, counting down.
TTAATACTCGTATTACACGCGAAATCATACAAATACGAATGAAATTGGAATAATAACATTTCATACATAATTACTATGGATATTACCTACCTACTCCTCCAGACGAGACAAGGAGTAGGTATATTTTTTGTGTAACAGTTAAGTACACGGTTTATTTAACAGCCATGTTAAGAAATGTGACAGCGGCCACTTATTTGTCCGACACAATTTAACTTTGACCGAATTTTGAATTAAAATTTCGCCGGGGTCCAGTTATTTTTGAGGCAGTTAATTGCTGTTATTTGACGTTAAATGAGTTAACTGTGTTACGTATTATCTTTGAAAGAACCGGATCGACGGCGGTGGCCGATGCCATTCAATTATAGTTAATAATTAATATTGCTGATGTAGGTAATGGACGTAAATTGAAATCATGTAATGATTAAAATAACTCTTTGATTCTTAATTGACTTATTTCTGCTAAAATAGTTTTTGGGTTAATTTATTTTGTTGACTTTATTCATTGGACAAATATGACTTTGGAAAACGCAGCGTGGGATGTCCACCCACAAGGTGGACTGACGACCTCATAAACTAGGTAATCTGAAGTAGAAAAGACAACTAATCGAGTCATGCTCCAAAAAAGGTTAGGTTTGTAAAAACTACGTTTACTCCAAACAAAAACAATAAAACCGTCAAAGAAACTTCTTGCGTCCTTTTTCGTAGCCATTTGGTCACATTGTAACGATTTCGTTACTTCAGAACTGTATTAAATCTTTACTGAGATTCGAAGAATGCTCGCCAGCGGCTGCTTGATCGATCGCCCTAATAGATAGCTGGCTGAGATTGATGACAATCCGAACGGCACTTGGGCCAGCGACAGTTTTATTTTAACATGTGGCCAATTCACTTAGAGGGGAAATTTCACTTAAGGCTCTGAGATGGAATTGAAAATTTAGATTTTCGTGAAAACTACATGTCAGAGTAAGTGTAAACTTAGAAGGAAGACTACTTTGGTAATGGTAGATGATGGTATGGTAGAAGCAATTTAAGTATCAGTAAGTCAAGCAAGCAGTAAGTAAGAAAAACATATTAGCGAGATTTTGTAGTAATAGCATAGCATAGGTATTAAATTAATTTACTTAGACAAAATATGGCTTATTCAGTTGGTCCTAGATACAATAGTTTAAGCAAATGAAATGTCGCAATAATATTACATATCATGTCGAATAGTGTTTTTAAAGATTTAAGTATACGGTGGATTACTTTCACCATGCTGCACGCCCCCATTGTTTGTACAATCATTTGCTTTCCATGAGATTTGAGCTCAAGACTTGGTTTTGTGGTATTTAATGATGAAGACATAACAATTTAGATCAAGTAGCTGAACAGATTTATCATCAAATCTTCCCACTTACACATATATTATTATCTTCCTAAAGACTCCAAACAATGTTGCGCAGAATCTAGGGCGATCCGCCCAAGCTTAGGTATCATCGTTTACTGCCCCAGTAAAACTGGCTCTAACGGCGATGCACCTAAACGGGCTGTTACGGACAAAGTAGGGGCATATCGTTAGAGATAGGATGGTTACAATCCTAGTAGATAGCTACCCTATAATGGGGAGAGGGTTACTTTTTGCAATAATGTAATTTGAAAGCGTTAAATATGAATCCTCTTTCAACGCTGAGCTTAGATACTGGCTATAGAGGTTAATTTTATAAAAAGTATTTTTTTAATTTTACAAACATTTTGGACAAAATATTTAGTACTCATTACAATTACGATGCCACAATGTTTATCTTGTGTTGCACAGCGTGCTATGGAGAGGGCTATGCTCGGTGTTTCTTTGCGAGATCGAATCAGAAATGAGGAGATCCGTAAACGAACTAAAGTCGCTGACATAGCCCAACGGATTAGCAAGCTGAAGTGGCAATGGACAGGGCACATAGTACGCAGGACTGACGGCCGATATGGCAGAAAGGTTCTGGAATGGAGGCCGCGTACCGGAAAACGCAGCGGACGTCCACCTACAAGGTGGACCGACGACATCGTAAAGGTAGCAGGGAAGCGCTGGACGCAGGCCGCTACCAATCGATCAATATGGAAAGCATTGGGGGAGGCCTATGTTCAGCAGTGGACGTCCTATGGCTGAAATGATGACGATGATGATGAATGTTTATCTTAATGTGCTGTCGCCTGTACTTTACCTATGAATTTATTTTCCGAAAACGTAACATAAATTTTCCTGAAATAAATAAATTCATACAAGCATAATAAATGTAACTTTGTTCGTATTGCTTAAGGCTGAGTAGTACCAACTTACTTTAACAATAACCGATGCTTTTTGTATGGAGTTTGACAGATTTTTGACGTTTGTTAAAGTCAAAGTAAGATGGTGCAACTCAGCCTAAGAGTACAATCGAGATCTCCTACATAAATTGATAACATTAAATTATGCACCAAGGGTTCGACGCTACTCGTGAAATAATGTTAGGATTCTCTTTATTAAATGTCAAATTATACAAATAATCTTAACCTACCTACATTTTATTCAATTCAAAATTTTAATTAGCATTCAGTAAAGTTACAACTGGGTTCGGTCACGCGGCATTTTTGATGGGCAGATCGCTTAATTACGTATTTATTTGCATAATTAATAAATATTCCATCAACTTATATCTTTTCCATGATGTCATATTATGATAATGTGGGTGTGATTACGTGGACCAAGGATTATATTATATTTAAAATTGTATTAAACATCGGTATAAAGTGTATGTGGATTTATTTGTGTAGACTAAATACTAAGAAGAAAGTAGTTCAAATTAGAAGCAATAAGAGTGGAAAAATATTTTTTTTAAAATACAATTGACAATATGTTTTTGTAATTTTTGGCACTTTATCATAAAAAATGTATACTTATACTTATTAGTTAGTAATATTCATTCACTCCTACTCTTGTGCTACAAAATTCCTCGCTAGCAGCCTGTTTCTTGTGTTGAGAGCAAAAAGATGCTGTTCACCTTACTTTTGATTTCTACTTTATTATTTGACAAATATGTGTAACCTACTATTTAATTAATCTTTGGTTTAAAATGGACTTTAAGACCTTTGTAGGTAGGTACAGTCAGCATCAAATAGTTCGCATTCGTGACCCAAAGTGGCCTAAAAGGTGACAACACAAACTTAGCCATTTTTAACAAAGACGTGTTGCGAACTTTTTGGCTACTTCGGATGTCACGACCTATTTCACGCTGTCTGTAATGTACAGACTAGGTCTTATAGACTAAGAGCTAATGAACACCAGACCTACGTCATTTTATAAAAACTGAAAGTTTGTTAGCGTATGCTCCCAATATAGGATATAATGTTGGTGAATTATGAAGTTTGGGTCACGATGGCTTTGGGAGCTACCCTAAAAAAACTGTCTGGCAAGGAGTTGGAACTGTCAAAACTGTCTGGCTGTTGGGGAAAATACAAAAATCAGATTTTATGGTATAACGTAAGTCTAACTTTTACGGTGGCTTTTTCTGTATATTCAATAGAATGTAATTCTACTAACGTTAGAATGGAATCACCAGTTACCATGAAATCTGATTTTCATGTATAATATTGGGAGCATACGCTGACAAACTTTCAGCTTTTATAAAATGACGTAGGTCTGGCGTTCACTAGCTCTTCGTCTATTATACTCCGATTGATGATTCCATCACCAATATTGACTATCATTGTCTCAGAACTTAATAGACAAGAACATGCCCTTGCTATACCGTAGTCGTGTAGCGCTGCGTGCGCACCGCATTTGTATGTAAATGCGCGCTACCGACCGCGCTGCACTATTAACATACTACGATAAATAAGCATTTATTTTGTAATTGCATAAACATATTTTGTGTTACTGGACACGTGAATCTGGATTGATGGCTTCCGGTAGCGTCACTTTATTGATATTGTGAAAGTTACAAAAATGTTCGTGCTAATGCCTTCTTTGTACAGTTCGTCCGGAAAAAAGGTTGTGTTAAAATTGCTTGGGGTTAGATCATTCTGCTAGGGACTGTAAAATAACAACTTATTGTAGGATCTGACATCTGTGGAAGACTTCGTCACACTTTTCTGCATCTGGTGGGTTCTTCATCTGCATCTGAAACAAAAAATAAAATTACGGGAAGGTCGGGAAGGTTACCTAACTCGATTGAAATCTTAATTGTTGAGGTATTTCTCGAAGCGCACCCATTTTGAAGCGCACCTAATAAAGCACCAATTTCTCGAAGCGCACATTATGTTTACTTACCTATAAAGATTATAAGCTTTACTACGATTAATAAAATGTACCTGGGCAACATAACATAGGTGCGTTTCCAGGTATTGTTTAGGTACGCCTTAACATGGGTGCGCTTCGAGGAATACCTCAAATTGTGAGGGAGAGAGGTTAGCTATCATCTAAATCAAATTAGTAGGTATTTCAGGTCAAAAGGGTTATTAGGTAAGTACCTACTCTTTTCTGATGACTAGTCAACTTTAGAATGTACTACCTAGACACTACCATTCAGTCGCATCGTAATTAGGAAGTCTTAGGTAACACATGAGCTTGTGTTTAGTCAGTCAGGCTTTAGTTAGCGTTGCTCAAACGATATTCAGCTCGGTAAAAGAAAAAAATATAGAATTTCCTCTTACTCAAAGGCAAAATATTCAACCTTTTGGATGTGAAGCACCTATAGGTCTAATAGGTATCTCCGGCTCTACACTTTCGCCTTGGCGTTGATACTAAAGCGATACGTTTTCCTTTTATTAGTGCCAATATTATTTTTTAGACCTATACGCGGCGTTAGTAGTCGCAGAGTTTTCGTACACGCTATTTCATAAACATTTTTTTTGTTCCAATAAATATTATTTTTGTTTTTTTTACGTCTAATGATTTCTATTAAGTGAACCATTTTATCAATTGGGAAAGTCATGTGCCGTGGAATGGTAAATATGCTTACTTTAGCTTTTGCTAGATGACCGTATAACTTAAGCACTTGTTTCTTCTATTCTTTTTTCGTTCTTTCACTAACCCCGTTCCCCTTTGAAGCGACCGTTGAATTTTGTATGAAACAGTCGTAGTTGGTCCGATCGAAGATGGATGATATTACCTCCCGACGACCGTCGTGTTTTAAAACCAGCTCCAGTTAGTGCTTCACTGAGGAAACGATACCGTTTGATGTTTACATCGGGGCACTGAAAGATGCAGAACTTTCGAATCTCTTACATGTATTCGTTTGCTGACTTACCTATAAATCTGTAGTAAACATAACTTACAATTTTGTGATGTCGTATCAGCTTATTAGTCGTATAACATACGACTACAGATGTGACTTGACTCAATCAATGAAGCTTAAAGCTACTAAAGCTTGCGTCTCGCAGTGAACTGATTTTAATTTCAGTCAAATGACGTCCACTGCTGGACAAAAGCTTCATTCAAGGATTGCCATAACGACTGGTCCTACGCTGCTTGCATCCAGGTTCTTCCCGCGACCTTCACCAGATCGTCCGTCCACCTGATCATCGGATGGATATACAGATTCTTTTTTTATCCACAACGATGAAGCTCTTGGCCTGTATCTCACCTGATGGTAAGTGATGATCAGGCCGAAGGTGGAAACGAGCTTCACCCGGAATCCTCAACCACGGAGGAGCTGGCTATCTTACCTCTAACTGCTGGAACACAACAATGCTGTTAACATTGTTGTTATGGCGACAGACTTAGGCAAGATGGTGGTAGCTAGCCAGGCGGACTTAGAACAAGCCCTACCACCAACAGATAGCACATTAGACATGTTGCAAAAAGCACTTCTTACAACTTTAAAAGAAACCACACTCTGGTCTTTAAGAAAACAAAATGATGGCGTCGTAAATAAATCACCGAATAAAAGACTCGAGGCCTCATCATTAACAACATAACCGTCCCCACTTAAGTGGTATTGATCGTCGTGGGGTTGCTAACTACGAGCATCCCCACGATTGTGTTGCCAGTCACGAGCGAGATATACGTGCAGTGGTAAACAATATTATAAGTACACGGATGTTAGAAGCAAGCAGTTATCGGAAATATATTTTTAGAGGTATTGTTGTCAAAATTTTATGAAGAACTGTAACATGATACAGTCAAATAATGAGAGTGAAGACGACAACACTATTTTGTACAATTATAACTCAGATATAAAGCACTATAGGTAGAGCCAATATAAGACTACTGATCCTACTGTAACATCTATTCATTCAACTTAATTCGTCTATTTACATTGAATTAAGAGAAAATATTATGTTGCTTATTTTATTATGGTCTTATTTTAATCCTTCATATTCTATAACTAGCTTTTGCCCACGGTTTCACCTGCGTGAAATACAGTTTGTCATAGATCATCATAAATTATAGCCTATATGTTATTCTGGGTTATAAACAGTAATACTGTAAAGGTACATCAAAATCCGTTAAGTAGTTTTTGCGTGAAAGAGTAACAAACATCCAAACATCCAAACAAACTTTCGCATTTTTAATATAAGTAAGATCAAACGAGACAGTACAGTATGAGTACATTAATATAACAACTTAAGTAAGTACCAAATATTTCACATGAGCTGCTACTGTGTCCAAACATAAACATACAATTTCCATTTAATTACCCTGGAACAGCTATTAATAATGTTGTACTAAATTGTTAAGTATTAATTTATTCGCGTGCCTAGACCACGGCTGCAAGCTTGCATTTAACGGTTGCTCTATAACTATAATTACTTTTAATATCAGAATATCCAGCCCTAAGGGACAGTCGGGATAAGGTCAGTATCATAACGCCATCTCTGTCCACCTGCGCTGCGCACACGCTCCTATTTCGCAACATTAAGCTGAGGCTACACGGTCCAGATTGAATTTCTTGGGCTTACGCGTATAATGCGTGGTTAATGGCCATATTAAGCTGGCCAAGTATAATACTCTAGTCAAATGCATGGCGCAATTAACCTCAAATCAGTAGCCAAAGGAAATGGTCTTTAAAATATTGAATTAATTATACACTCGTACCAATTGGTTATTATTTGAGTATTTAGCTGAAATAAACCTTTTCGAATTTTTTTCGTATGCGTCATAAAACGGTCTAGAAAGAAGCTTATTGAGTGGTGACCACGGACTGAAAGACTGGATAGGAATTGACTAATGGCCTAGTTAGAATTTAAGGAAGTCATCCTATGTCCAGCAGTAGACTCCTAGATATATGGTGATGGTAACATAAAATGGTCACTGTTGATCCCATATTGAGTAAAGAATGATGAACATTTAGAAAGTGTAGACCCAGCACTACTTTGTTCGCTTTGTATTTCTAAAGTGCGAACCTTTAATGTGTAAACGGAATAAACGGAACGTGTATCTGCCTCAACACATCAAGGTCAAGGAAGATCACACCAGTAAAAAAGTTATCCAATACTCAATTAATTTATACATTATGTCGTTATTTCGAAGTGTTTTTTCCCAAACTAAATTAATATTAATGAACGTGATACTCAGAAATGAAACAGCATGAACTAAACTATGAATGGGAACTGGGAAGTCAATGAATCACAGCATTGGAAATTAATTCCACTGAGTTCGCAGTAACTTGAGTATTTTATTGCTTACTTCATCCATATACTGGGCCTGCCTGTTAGTATTTCTAACGGTCTAAAACCAATTAATTGGTAATATGATAACTACCGGGCAATTCGTATGCATTTAAAAGCTTTTAATTGGTGAATTGGTGTTTTTTCAATTATTAGTTAGTAAATCTAAGGAATTTGTTGAAACGAAGATTCTTCGGGCCTTTAATTGGAGCCTTATAAACTATAGATAAAATATTATTTTAAGTTTTTTTGTAAGGCTACACTCTAATTGTCACGTACATATTTTTTACATGGAGATCTTTAAAAGAATTGTATGTATGTATCGCATTAACTCGGCTATGGTGACATATCTTGATATCTGTCTATAGTACAAAAATCTTTTGATAATCTTGACTATACCACTTCAAGCGCCAAATATTTACGTTTAGCAGCCCATTTGCGTTGTAAAATAATAAAGCACACCACTAACTACTATCCCCGGCCATTCTCCCGACGGGCGGACCACTTTGCGTATATCGTCGCCGCATGTCCTTTGCCAAGAACATTTAGCCGTACCATGTTAGCTAGGAACATCCAGTATAAAATGTAGGCGCTTACATGCTCGGCCCTCACACGTCATTATCGTGAAGTGCACTTCTTCCGAACCCCGCTGCAACGGTGCATTATAATTATTCGAAAAGTTTCTGTAATGTTTAACTTAAGGGAAGAGGGTGTCATCAAAGCGCCCTTTATGAGGCGCTCGTGACGTGTCTGTTGTTGTGGAGATTTTTATATAGATATTTTGTGGAACTGCTTGTGAGTCAGGTGGTGGTATAGTGGTTTTAGTTAATGGTGAATAAGGTACAAAATACGCAGAATTTTCTCGATTAGCAATTGTTAAGAAACGACAAATTATTTACGGGTTCGTGAGTCAACTTACAAGACTGTTTTTCATTACCTATTTACGGGTATAGTTCCCGAGTCAAAAGATTGTTTTATAAGACTCGATTTCCAATTGACTGACAGCGAAGTGAACTTCAATCTCGTCTTCAAGACAAACTGTCTAATGGACAAGTAGGTACTGCTGGTAGTACTTGAAGACGGCTCAATTATTCCGCGCTCAGCTCGCGACACCGACACAGTGCGGAGTTGAACACGCGCTCCTCGGAAATGGAATATTCATGCCACGCCATCCGACTTCGAGGAGTTGGCATGCCGCTATAATTACTACTGGCTAGGGCTGGCAGTAATTTGTTCTGCCCTTGCCCTTAGAAGGTTAAAATTCTTACGATTTTCTTCTATCATTCTTAAAATTTCTTAGCGAATAGAGTCGCTTCTCAATCTAATTTTTAAATAAACAGTCCCGCCTTATGCAGTTCGATTTTCTCAAGTTGTTTATTTAAAATTCTTCTATCATGTATGGTAAGGTCCAACTTGATTATATTTGTCAAATGTCTGATATGGAACGCCGATTATATTTACGTAATACGTGAACGTGCGGCCAGCGCAGTGCCGCTCGTCGTGGAAATAATTGGGGGAGGCCTTTGTCCAGCAGTGGACGTCATTTGGCTGAAGCGATGCATATTAAACTTGTTTTAATTTTTTATTACATAGAAGCTTGTAGTACTATAGAAGCTACTAGCAGTCTCCAAAAGTGTGAACCCTGAAAGAACCCATTAATGAAATTTTTAATATAGCAAAAGCATTAATTTACAAGTTTTATTACGTCCACGTAGTTACTGTTCTCAAGTTGACACAGAAATTGAAACTCACGTTATACTTAGGACGAGGGACCTAACGAGCTCTCAAAAACCAGGCCAAAATCCTAGCGAGAGTGAAGCGTACTTGAGATTTCGCTGGATATGAGACGAAATTGTGTTTGCTTACCAGAAGTAGAAATAAAAGAAGACTACGGATGTATTCGCTTCTTATATTTCCACCTTTAACATTTTTTTTAAAATTTGGGCATTTTGAATTTCAGAGAGAGCGCGGCGCTATCGGTTTACGCGTTGCTCTCTCCTACCTACTTTAACATTAACTGGTTTCTTCCGCGTGTATTGTGGTGTGTCACAAAATGATTTATTGCTATAAGATACTGAAAACATTCAGGACAATACAAACGGATCATTAATCTACTAATATAAAAAAAATGAATCGCAAAATGTGTTGGTAAGCGCATAACTCAACAACGCCTGGACCAATTTTACCAATTCTTTTTTTAAACATTCGTTGAAGTCCAAGGATGTTTTTTACGGCGAGAAAAATTCGAATAATTTCCGGGAAAACCTCGGGCGAAGCCGCGGGTGGAAAGCTAGTATAAAATATTAACATTGAAAATAATTGGTTCCTCATAATTTTTTTAATAATTATTTATTTTAAAATAATGGCATAAATAGTTTGTATGCCAGCCAGCCCTAAGCCCGCCTTCGGCTTACAGAGCGAAAGTTTTGCTCAATTCACCACCTGCTATATTAAACTTTAATTGTAGTCTCTTGTATGACTGAATCATGAATTTTAAGGAAGACTTCCTCCGTAATGAGATAGGTAGTGTTAATTTATTTTACATTTTAATTTAAAGCGAATTTGTTCGCTGTTCGGAATTTCACGCTGGGATTATTCCGTTTCAGTACGTTTTAATTTTGTACCGTTTTACGAAATGTACGTGTTAATCTACAGACAATATTAAGCTGAAAGAGTGCCATAATTGTTCAATTAAGTCTTTGTTATTGTACTTTTAATGTGTTAATTGTGAATTCAAGTATAAAATTTAATTATGTTAAGAGTAATAAACTTGTACTCTACTGCAATATTATTCAAAGTCCACCAACCATCTCAAGATAAATGTCTCAGGACTGTAATAATATTTAATTTATGAAAAGACTATCAAATGCGTTACAAACTCCAATGTGCCATGTGCTTGCATTATCTTGCAATTACATATTTATTACCGCGATGAGCTTAAACTTAAAAAAAAAATAAAACCGACTCCAAAAAACCTACACTAAAAAGTAGAAAAATAATTACTAATTTCCTACTTATTTATTAGGACGAATTAATATTTATGTAGTTTACTATTTCTTGCTTTTTAGTTGACTAATTATTACCTTGATGTTACCACTGAAGGTAGGCAGTACATTGACACCATATTCTTCATGTCTAGTGTAAATAATATTCCCTACAAAATACAGGTTACCATATTATAGGAAACCTAAAAAGACCTTAAACCGTCAGCCCACCTTAAAAACATGAAAGAATACAACTGTTGGTCTAATTTTGTACTTATAATATTTAAATAATTATCCTCCAACTCCAAAGCATTAAGGAGTTGTACCTACCATGACCAATTCATCATGATGAGATGATGAATATCTGATGTAAACACTTGAATAACTTTAGAAACTATACTTATCTATAAAATTTATATTTTACATATTTATTTTATAGTGTAGCAATAAAAATTTTTCATTTTCATTTTCATTTTCATTTTCATTTTCATTTTCAAAATTAAAAGAATTATCCTCCAACTCCTAAGCATTAAGGAGTTTTACCTTCTATCATCAGCTCATCAATATGAGATGATGATTTCCAGGAGCAAATACTTGAATAACTTAAGAAAAAGTTTGAAAAACGATATACGTGCCTATAAAATTTGAGGGTTGCCCTTGGTTTCCCTAGGATCCCATCATCAGATCCTGATTTGGTGACAATGGGACCACCTCAGAAGTGTACCCTATCGAACAAAAAAAGAATTTTGAAAATCGGTCTACAATTATCGGAGTAATCGGTGAACATACATAGAAAAAAAAAAATACATACAGTCGAACATATAACCTCCTCCTTTTTTGAAGTCGGTTAAAAAATAATTTGTTTTCCTATTCGGAATTTTGCTAATACAGTCCATAAGATGTTTGCCTACACAACCAATGTTTAACGCCTCTGGTATTTATGTACGCTACTGGCAAGGAAGTACTGGTATATAAATCGGTCCACGGACTAAATAATTTAAAGCCTGTGCCGTTTGAATTTACGGAAGCAAGGCAAGATTTTTACCACCTACCGTTTTTGTTCACTGCAGACCATAAAAAGGAACCTCGACAATCTTCTAAGCTATTGTCTGTAAAGGGGATTTAGAAAAATCTCAACCCGAGCAAACAAATCGAACGAGCGCTCTCCCAGTTTTTCCCATAAATAAATCCAGTGCATTCCCTGGAGTTGGAGTGATGGCGCTTTTATGACCTGCTCATTTGGCCGCGTTAGCTTTACTTTACGCTTGGGTTGTTTCTCTAAGGGGGTGCACTGATGTATTCACGCGAGTGGTTCAGAGCGAAGGATAATCGCGTTAAAAAGATTGCTAATTAGATACCGATAGGGGCGGCGAGGTGTCGATTAATTGAAAGCTCCTTATTAGCTGATATTGTCTACTTAAGTTATGGGCCTACTGCCTTGTAGAGAGGGTATTAGTAAGCGATGCCTTGTTGACACAGGGAGTAAAATAAATACTTTCATCCAATCCTAAAATTATATTATGAGTGAGTTGTGTGTATATGGTAACGTATTAAAATATGGTAATTATTTCGATGAAGTAGTGTTTTTATGTTAGTGTTCTTCACGCTGTATTTTAGAGGGCTGCCCAAATCAAATTTTCTAAAAACAATCTGAAACAAGATGTTCGAGTAGCAATTCCTTGTAGCAGGATTTGTAACTTTAAAGGTAAAATTTTCAACGCGAAAGGTCCATTATGAAGATTACTTCAGTGGAGAGGTTTTCTTAGTTAGCAACGTATTTGTGAAGATTTCTGTTCTTTTTTTTATTATGTTTAGGTTTAAATTGAGGTATTGTGGCTTCACCTTTGAAAATGTAAAGCAATTTCAAATACAAAAAGTTAAAAATATATTTGAGGTATTGTGTGCCAGGCAGCAGTACCTATAGCACTACATTAATGTACCATGGTTAAACGTTATTATTTTAACTTCCTCAGTAATTGTGAAGTTTACTACTCCTTTTTTCGTAGATATCTACAAGGTGTCATGTATATTTAGATTTATAAATAAAATTTTGATTATATTCGTTATACAGGTCACAGAGACCGGGTTAGCAACAGACAGTATGATTTTAGGCACCACTTAATCAGTCGAGTGGCAAGTGGTTCTTAAAATAAAGGCAATCTCATTCCTTGGCAGTCTAATGAATTTGAATTAGTGCCCCGTTTTAGTGTCGGCCTAGATAGTTCAGTTTAGACTGATGGGCTAGAACTAGCACACGGTGAAGTATAGCGCAGTGGGACATTACCTATGTTTTATTATTGGTGGCTATGGTTGGTGAAAAGAAAATTATTTGAATTCCTTACTTCCTAGTAAGGTATTGTATTTTTTCATGGCAAAACAACGAGCACAGTACGATCAAACACCTTCCTAGCCTACTGCTTAGAGAATTTGACTCTTCAGAGGTTCTTTTTAGTTTCAGATAGGTTTCCATTCTTGTCAAAACAATTGTGTATTTATTCCTGGTTTGTCTTGCCTTAAAGCCTTTGGAGCTTTGCAAGCTTAGATCTAGTGGATTGCTAACAAAAATATGAACTCGTGTTTCGAATGAAATTCTGAAAATGTCCAATTTTGACCTCAAGGTATATCACATCAGTTTTTGACACGAGGAAAATGTTTAGAGTTGCCAGAAATAGTTTTCAAATCCAGTCACTAAATCAGCATTCCTTATGACATCTAATTTGACAGTTATCTGTGCTATCTCTCACTTCGACAACCCGACATCGAAGCTAGCTTTAGCGAAAGTCAAATGTAGTTACTAACACCTCCAGGTTATGATGCTAAGTTGATCCGAACATGACGGCGGGCGGGGCCGGGTGCAGCGAGATGTCTATCGCCCGTAGCCGTGTAATCACTGGCTGCTTCAGGGCTGTCACTTCACTGAATTATTTGTTATTGAATTATTTGTGTCAAAACTCTTTTTAGATTTTATATTCCTTACGTAAAATTACACAAGGTAACGTGTGTGTGAATACTACTCTCCTTGTAGGTTAGAGTCGCACTATTAATTTTGTTTACTTGTTTTTGTTATTGTAAATGACTGTAACTTGTATGTGTACATTAAATCTAAGGTGATTTCTGAATAATGTTGTTATTTCTTACCCAAAAATAGAAATGTTTACAATGAATACAATTTTGAATCAATGCAGACAACCCTGTAGTACGTTTGTTGTATTGTGCTGCGCGTGCGCTCAATGTATCACCGCGGCAACCAGCAATCAATGTTTACATGAGTCAACTACACTGTAACTGCGATAGCAGATATAATTCCATTGTTCATTACTGCAAATTACTAACTACATCAAGATAACGTGATACGGTACTCTAGATCCTTATTTTCAGGGTCGTGGCGTGCAGTGCATGTAGGATACAGGCACTGTTTTATTGATATAATTTACTTACAAGAAATGTAGAACTTCTGGGAGAAGGAAATTTTGTAGCGTAATATTAAGAGTCGTGTCTCAAACGTAATTTTTTATTAATTAAAAAAAATACTAAGGTGGAAATCGAACCCAAAACCTTTACTTTGCTGGGCGACTGGTCTTAATTCCCACCTGAAATTATTAATTATTTCAGCCTCTATCATTGCAGTTTACTGCTGGCAGAGCACCAATAAGCATGATCTACGGCTTTTTTCACCTTAAAGCCCTCTTTTTGAGTCAAAGCTACACTTTTGCCATCAAAATAAAACAACTGCCTACCACTGCATAGAATTACTATGTTTATATCACTGGCTCTTGCCTCCAGCTGCATAATTAAATGTCTATAAAGATTGTACGGTAAATTGATGGTAATCAATCGTTTTATTCATTATCTACATTAAAAGGTTATAATTGTAATGTAATGGAATTATAATATTGTTTCTTTTAAGCCTTTATAACTTCTTTCTTCTTAATTTAACAGATTAAAATCTAAACTATCAATAAAATATATCAGAAAATATTCAGAGATAAATGTCTGTTACTTTAATAACCCTGACTAAAGATTTTAGCAAAACGTTTTTCCAAGAAACATAAAAAGTTCTGTCTGTCTGGAGTAACAAACTCAGCCATTTCAACGTATTCCACAGAACCGAAGTCGTGATTTTTGCCGAAATCAATTTCGTAAAACAAATTTCGCCGTCGGTAAGCGGCTATAAAGTTATCAATCGCTAGCACGAAGTCTAAAGGAATCCAGCAATATGGCGAATGCAAATACGTCAAAGAAAACTTTATTCGCTAGCTGCACGAAAGACGTAACGAGCCAACAAAGCTGTTACGAGCAAAGAGCTGCTGAAAGGCGTGTGGTGTAAGTTGTGGGAGTATAGCGGAGGAATTGATGACGGTGAGTTGATGACGATGACATCGCCATTTTCCTGATAAATGGAATGGTAGTTGCAAGAAAACTGATGCCAATGACGACAGTTATGACGTCCTGATTGTCCTAGTAAAGGAATGGAGTTATAGATGGTAAATTCTGGTGTTTTCTCAAGTCAATATAGATGTTTTTTTTACAGTGCCAAACGCAAGCTGCAACTACCTAAAACTGAACGTACTCGTAAGTACATTTATGCCCGTATTCAGAAACATTACTATGAGGTCACACAGTGCGCGTGGACGTTCTATTCAACGCTGTGCGTTAACATCGTTTGTGAAGACGGCATTAACAGTTACCTAACAAGAAATTAGCTGCTGAAGCATCAAACAATCGAAGTAAGTAACCTCTTTGACCGCATTTATGAATGTTGAAGAATACTTTTTCATTCGTCTTCTTTCTGATGTCGTGGACCTTCGCAGAGCTATCACTTGCGACACACACCTTTAGGCTTGTAGAGCGTTTCTCGCCCGCAAACTCGGAGTTTCCTTCGAACCACAGCTATCCCGACTAAGCGTTTTATCTGCAAGTCACAGAGCCGCTTGCTTCGAATTTGACGGTCTACGCGGTTCAGGCGATAAATATACAAGCACATGACGTTGCTGTTGCTCAGAGAGATGCACCTTATAGCACAGAATGGGAGAATAAGCAGATTGAGAACATTGCTAGGGAGACTAACGTGTGCTGCTGTGATAGGTGTTTTGCATTTGAAGCACCTTAATATGGAGGTCCTTAAAGAAAGTCATAGCTCAGCTACTAACAAGTAAGATCAGTCAAAATTTTGCTAAGCTCTGCTAAATTTGGCACTTGATCATTTGTGTAGTAGTTAGAAAGTTATTCACCCACAAGATGGACCGACGACATCATAAAGGTAGCAGGAAGGCGCTGGACGCAGGCCGCTACCAACCGGGCAGCATGGAAAGCATTGGGGGAGGCCTATGTTCAGCAGTGGACGTCCTATGACTGAGATGATGATGATGATGATGATGACGATAGAAAGTTATTTATTAAAATGCCGATGAAAAAATTGCATACTATTGCAGTCGACTTACATATTTTTTGCTCATCCTTCCTTAGGTGCCAGTAATTTCTGATCTACACTGCAATCTACGTTCTAGGAACACGATGAGAGATTGTTAGGTGTGTAGTAGTGTAGTGAAAAATATTCGCGGTGCGAAGAAACTTACCCGTTTCCAAAAATAATCCTTGGAAACTAGTATCATAAAAAGTGTTTTGATTTTTTGATCTCGATCGATCGGTTCTTGATAAGTCGAGAAAGAAATGGGCGCTTTTGGTGTTATATAATAATATAATTTATTTCGTTTATAATTAAATAATCGACTTACTTACTATTATCATTCCAAATCGTGTGAATCTAAAAAGATTTTGATGCAAAAGTAAATTTACATTGAAGCCCGATAGACAACTTTACAAACAATCCAAACGATCGAAATTTACAATTCCGATTGAATCCTCCTACCTTTTGAATTCAATCCTTTCTTTCAAGCTTTGAATCGTTAATGTTTCTATCTACGTAATGGCTTCTAAATAAATGGGTAAAAGACTTTGGTATAGATTTCTACAAACTTTAGTTACTTACTGACAAGCCAACGCTATTATAGCACAATATTGCCTTGTATTATGTAAATCACACTCACGCGTGATAGAAAAGCGGTAAAAGAATATAAAGAAGAGAAAATACATTTCAGGTTTTCAGGCTGTAAAAATACTTATTGCTTATACTATGATATTCCTGGTATTTTTATCTGATAAGCATGAAGATGATATTATAATAATAAAATTAGAGATTCTTAAAGCATTTTCTCAGCGAATTTATGATTGATGAAGATGATGTTTGCGGTATTGTTGTCCCATTGATATTTTATAATTTGAAAGAATCGGTTACTTTCCGATTTCAATAAACAAAAATTCCCTTATACCAAAATATACCTACTCAGACAGAATCTACTTAAACATGATATTTTTATACGAAAATTTTGCTGGGGTTCCCTCCCTTATGCAGAAACAAAAGGCTCGAGCCCATTGCAGTAGGGTGGGGTCGAACAGGTGCCATAAAAAGAAGGTTACGGTCTTTTCATGACTTAAAAGATTACGATTTTAAAATGTAAATAATGTTTTGGGGGACAGAAACAGATGTCTATTAATGTAAAACAATTACTTACTCGTACTTCTCGTAACTAAGTTTAGCGACAAATGTTGAAGGAATCGTTACAAGATTTATTTGTAGCAGAAAAATAATTTTATTGTCTAATAGACACAGTAAGATGCCAAGAGAGAAACAAAGGACATCATCCACGTTTCATATATTTTTGGTCCAAAATCAAAAGTGCCGGCCAACAAAAAAAAGTGCTGTATTCTGACAGAATACGTCTGCCTTAGCATTTGTTACTATGGCACCAAAGCCGTAGCTCCACTGTGCGTCGAGTATTTGAGATCTAAAAGTCATCGACTATTCATACATTTTTTGTTCAAAATCAAACGTGTCGGCCAATTAAAAAAAAAGTGCGTTCTGACAGAATACGTCCGCCTTAGCATTTGTTACTATGGCACCAAAGCTGTAGCACCACTATGCGTCGAGTATTTGAGATCTAAAATTCATCGATGATTCATACATTTTTTGTTCAAAATCAAGTTCGGCCAATAAAAAAAAGTGCTGTCTTCTGACAGAATACGTCCGCCTTAGCATTTGTTACTATGGCACCAAAGCTGTAGCACCACTGTGCGTCGAGTATTTGAGATCTAAATTCATCGACGATTCATACATTTTTTGTTCAAAATCAAAAATGTCAGCCAATTAAAAAAAACGTGCTGTATTCTGACAGAATACGTTCGCCTTAGAATTTGTTACTATGACACCAAAGCTGTAGCACCACTGTGCGTCGTAGTATTTGAGATCAAAGTCAGTCGTTTCATATATTTTTACCCGACTACGGCAAAGCAAAAGGAGGGTTATGATTTTGACAGGCTATGTATGTATGTATGTATGTATGTATGTATGTTCATGTGTACCCTCGTAACTTCTAAACTACTTAACAGAATTCGACAAATGACATATCATTAGAAGCGTCTTAATTGTCCGCTGGTTATAGGCTACATGGGGTTTCACAAAATCTAATGTGGCGCCCTCTAGCGGACAAAACATAGAGAGTAAAAAAATAAAGTTAAGATAAATATGCCGTGTTTGGTATCATTTGAAAGCGCTTTACTTGTACATTTTGAATATATATATAAANGTGTTAAAATCGCTAATTAATAACAAGGTGCACCTTAAGTAGCTGGGAGCGCGTCAGTATGAAAAGTGCGTCCGTTGCGGGCGCGTCTCATTTAATGTCAAATAACTCCATTTACTGGTTATTTACGAACACAAACTTTAATCGTTTTGATAGTCAATAAACATATCTAGATATTTTTTATCTAACGTGTTTTCTGGAACCTGTTATTATGTCTTTTATGAAAGAAAGAAAAATAGGGCGGTAATAGGATACAAATTTTGGGGGGTCGTTAATAGGCGCACTTACCTTTCCGATTTTAATAAACAAAAATTCCCTTATACCAAAATATACCTACTCAGACGGAATCTACTTTGACATGATATTTTTATACGAAAATTTTGCTGGGGTTCCCTCCCTTATGCAGAAACAAAAGGCTCGAGCCCATTGCAGTAGAGTGGGGTAGAACAGGTGCTATAAAAAGAAGGTTACGGTCTTTTCATGACTTTAAAGATAACGATTTTAAAATGTAAATAATGTTTTGGGGGACAGAAACAGATGTTTACTAATGTAAAACAATTACTTACTTCTCTTAACTAAGTTTAGCGAATCGCTACAAGATTTCTTTGTAGCAGAAAAAGAATTCTATTGTCTAATAGACACAGTAAGATGCCAAGAGAGAAACAAATTTTCTTTTTCCAAATGAAATGTTTCTAGAGACTTCGACGTCGAAGTGCTAAATAAAGAATAGCTTAAATAAGTGTTTTGCTATTTCAAAAGTAAACACTTACATTTTATTTTTCAACCTTGACTGAGAACACAGTTTTTAAAGAGCTCAATCTTATCAACTAAACAAAAAAGGTTAGGTAAAGTTCTTATAACCGAATTTATTTCTAAATTATTTGTGAATAATTTATGCCTATTTCTTTGTTACATCAAACAAAAACGAATAGGAAACATTTATATTCTTCTAAACCACACTAAATCCTGTGGCTCGTAAAAGTGTTAAGTAAATCGAACCATTTAAAACGTAAGCTCAAAACACCACACACCTGACATAACTGTGGCGACCACAGTTCCAAAGTAACAAAAACATTCGCAAACTCAACGTTATGTAAACAAAACAGGGACGTGCAGAAGCTCTGCTTTTCTGTAAGCTTTGAACGTTCAGTCACTTCTTCTTGAGTCTTGAATCACTCAAATTGTAGAGCATACCTAGTTCCTACTATGAGTAATATGATAAGTGTGTGAAGGCCGGGTTCTACCTTGGCCAGCGTTTAAGCCTAGCGATCCAACGCGGAAACGCTGCCAGCCTTTTGGGCACCGCTAACCTCACCGACAGATCTGGGGATAGGGATACTTTTTTAATTTAACTTTTATTTTCCTTTTTTGTAAATATTGTATTTTTTTTTGTATATAGTATAGTTTTTAAGTTTGTAAATTACCTGTACAAATTTAGTTTGTTATTGTTTAATAAAGCGAAAATTACTCTTAAAAAAAAAAAAAAAAAAAAAAAAGTGTGTGATAAGTTTCTGAAATAAATAATAGCATAAATAGATGTTTGTTACTCTTTCTCACATAAACTATTGAACGGATTTTGATAAAACTTAACATTATAACGATTTAAATTAAATGTCAAGTAAGCCAGTCTTTCTGTGGCAAACTGAAACTTTCATGCGGGTGAAAGCTAGAATTTAGGAGTTGTAATAGTACTCTGAAAGGACCTATAGTTCATTTCGGCCAAATGACGTTCACTGCTGGATAAAGGTCTCTCTCACAACGACCGTCCTGTGCTATCCGCATCCAGGTACTTCCTGCGACTTTCACTAGATCATCGATCCACCTAGAATAAGACCTATTACATTGCTAAAAAAGATTTTAAACAGGTGGCTGTGAAAGTATAAGTGTGTAAGTTCGTACCATATTTAAGTCACTTTCTAAATACTTTCAGGCGACGTGCCGCTTATAACTATTTCATAGAAATACATAGAAACCAGTGGTGTTGCAACGACATGTCGTCTGCTGGCTGCTGCGTGCGGTCGGCTACGAAATCATACCTTTAAGACGTTGTAGTTTTGAGCCTGCTGTTTTCCGCCTGAACTGTAATCCTGTTGCACGATTCATTTCACAACGCAGGTCGACCACAACGCGTGATGGGCCGCTCCAACAAATCGTGTGGTCAGTGTCAACAAAGTGGGCTTAGATATTTGCGGCCGCGCAAATGTAAGGGCGAGCTTCGGCAGACGAATATCCCGCCGGATTTAGGAACTATTCCGTTTAAAAATAAATTGTTGGGTTTATTGTAATTGCTTGAGGTTTGTGTATTATGTTCGCGACTCTCTTGTGGGACTTTACACAACATTAATATTTAGCGTTATTTATTAGAGCATGTCCTTGTTCATCCTTATGTAAATACGTCACTTTATTTTAGAACGAAAATCTTGATACTTAATTTATATTCCTCTAACGAAAGCCTCAATAATGCCGAGTGGCTTGTCTGGACAATGCTCCTATATTGGGGGCGTATACATTATTCGGAATTCTCAAGAGATACCTAATACATATACAGTGACAATACGAAAATGCATGGGTAGCTTTAGGCGTAAGCCATTGTAAACAAAAACTCTTGAACGTGTCGTCATTTCTTGACTGAACTATTTGGCAAATATTAGCACAATAAAATTTTTGTTTAGTTTCGCATTAATTACATAACTTGTTAGCTTATTGATCGCCTAGGCATGTTAAATCACTTTCCCATCCTTTTTGGGAAACATTTTTCAGCAACTGATGAATATCTGCCTAGAAAACACAAATTCATTCATCAGCCAGTACTGATACAATTTCGCATCCCATCCATATTGTTTGCGAATACACCCAGCTCGAATGCTGGTCACGTTGCCTTCAGAAAGCTATTTCAATATTACACTAACATAGCGACGAGGTCAGAAGGAAAACAAGCTGAGGAAATTGATCGAGTTACATTATTCAACGTAATGTCGACTCCACGGCGGCAAAAACACAACTGAGGGAAAATATCAGCGTGCGTATTAATGTTGCTTTCGGGTGGGGGGGATGAACGCGTAAAGGTAAATGTTTGTTTTTTAATTTGCATGCTGTAGTCAAAATAGATGTAGGTAGCATGTTTTGACCTTCCCGTATGATGTCAATGTATGTACTCGTATTACCGATCTTTACTAAGTGCAGTAGTGACATTTTCACGCTTAAATCTTTTATTAAATTTTGATCGACTTGAAGTAACTACTCGTAGATGAATTAAAAGTTCACAATATGGATGAGTTTCTACTTGTCCAGGACATGATATCGCATTTAGGTGTTATAATCATTTTTGGTGATAAGCTTTCTTAAATTCTGTTTGATCGCACTCTATAATATTTAGAATAGGCTAGTAAGATACTAAAAGTTACAATTTGATTAAATTTTCTAAAAGCATTATTATTGTGTGTGACTATGACTGTATAAATCCAAGTTTCTAGGTCAGTTTCTGTTGCTGTATCACTTGACTGCTCTCCTTTCCTTACAAGCTTATAATGCATGCCCGACGCAGTCAGAATTGTATCGGAACCAATTCATAATGCAAAATCACACAAATCTACTCTTGCTACATACAGTATACTTATGCTTATTACCTACATTTAGCTGAAACTACTAGGTTCGCTATAAACCTGTAACTTGACGTAATATTATGTACCTACTATGCGATTGTGTTTTGTTTGCCTTGTAGTTTGAAGGCCAATTTGCATAGATTTAATTATAGGTACTGGGAAATCTAATACCTAACTAATAACAACTTATTAAGTATTAGTTCTAATGCTTTTACAATTTATCCGTGTTTCTGGGAAAAATTTAATAATAGAGACTCATTAAGTACGTTCTTTTGTTTTTGGTATTTCTCTTTGATAAATCAAGACTAAATGAAACTTTATTGTGTTCTGTCAACTATGAGGACTACTTGACATAATTTAAATAGAATAAAGTATTAATTGCTTCTATTCTAATAACGTAATAAAGCAATTTCATTAATGAAACAGCTGGTAAGAATAATAATCTCGGACACTTATTTCATAATGAGTTTGCCGGAATAATAAAACCGTTCACAATAAAGTAAGATATTGGCCGCCATAAATTCTGAGGACTTTAAAGATTTTCATTACATTCGAAGTCACTTGACCGAGTTCGAGTCAAAGGTACTTTTATCTTTCTAAGACTGCACATCAAGCTTTACATAGTGGGGTCTTATTCCGTTACCATAAAGGCTATTTTGAAATAAAAATGTATAGGTTGATGTGCTCCTGACGGTACTTTTATCTTCTAAGCGGAGCATTTACTGCGGGCAGTGAAAAGGCAACGAGATCAAAGGAGAGTGAAGGTAGAAAGAAAAGTTGTACATAGATGGGAAATTGTGTTTAGTTTGTTCAAATAACACAGATTAGAAGGACTGACGACATTTTCTTTAGAGTAAGGAAATAATTTTATTTGTATTAATAGGATCGTTCAATTTCAAATCAAGATTCATTCGATATAAGAATCTTATAAAATGAGTTTTTTTTATTTGACGAATGAAATCAAATCAAATCTTTTATTCAGTACTTAGACCCTTTCCAGGGCGCTTGTACACGTCCCAACCGTCTGAAAAGTATAATGGTATATTCATACAGAATTTGTCAGCGATTATTCTAAAAAAGGGCTATCGTTGCTTACACATAGAAAAATACTCGCAAGCTTAATTTAATATTCTTTCACAGGTTTTGTTATGCTCTATCTATATCTGCTTTGCGAAAATTAATCTCTGACCTAATTATATAGTTAAAAAGTTTAAAGGTTCCCTTGTCTGTTCGAGATGAACCAGTTAGATAGTTTTAACTGATACTCTACTGTTCTCCAAATAACGGACATAATTGCTGTTTTGATTATGATGTATCCAGACGAGATTTTAATAAGATGATAAATGTAACAATCTATTGTTTGTTGAAATAAGGACACAGCGTAAATATAACAGCTATTTTTGAAGATACTCATGTGAGGAGGCATGATTTAATAATTTAATGATATATTTTTAGAAGTTACCAAAATGATGTCTGACCATAGAATAGTTTACTCTTTGTAAGCTGCTGTGAAAGCTGCTAAAAATCATCAAATATGTCATTTGCATGCAAAATAAAAATAAATTAAGAAAGCAAATTCTTGACAACAATATCAACAGTGAAAAGGTTGAATAGGCAGTTCTATCTCGTACGTCTTGTTGTAAAAAATGTAGAGGTGATGGCTATTGGGCATAATGAGCTTTTGTTTATGTGCTAGCTGATTTATTTGGGCATTGATACAGAAAAAAGAGAAAATGCCACAGATTAATAGCGCGGACAGTAAACTGACAGATTAATTGGAGTGCTAGATATAGGTCCAAAGACAATGCGATCTTATCCAATATCGGACGAAGTAGTTTGATTGCTTCGAAGTTGGATCGATTCGAACAAAGTTCAACTTGATAGAATAGTCTATTAAGCTCTGTCCGACACGGGATGGATGCACTTTTATTTGTATTTAGAATTGTTCTTGGAAGGAAGGTAATTAGGTTTTGAAGTTTCCCGCTTTGTCTTTGGTTTCATTGAAATTGGCAAGTTGTAAGTTGAGAAATCGAGTTATCAAAACATTTGGTAGTTTGTTACTTTTTCTTTTCGACTTCATTAGATAGATATAGTTAAGTCAATTGTTGTTGTGACGATAGCACATCAGACTATCCATTTTTGTTGAAAATACACTTTTATTACAACTGCATAAGATCCCACATTGTTTACCTTGACGTGCTTTGTCTCTACGAAAAATGAAAATCTCGAGTTTTTCTTTTTATGATTTGGACTAATAAAAAAAATCTAGACAGACGCTGACGTTACATGTTTGCTATCTACAAAATTTTAGATTTCCAGACAGTCAATCACAAACAATTTTATCAGTTTAAATTATCTATCCCTGTATTCTACCATTTAATGTAACGGTTGACTGGAGAATACCTTAGGGAGCCGATTGTACGTAATGCACTTCGACTTACTATGCTACAAAGCCCCTCCAGATGTTCTGACTGATTGTATTTACTATTGTACAGACGACAGCACATCAACCTAAACACTGCGGTATCTTATATAGTTGTAATAGGTGCGATATTGCAACAAAAATGTATAACCTGATGTGCTGTCGACTGTACATCCTAGAAAGTATAATCTGATTGTCTCCTTATAAACCCTTGCAGTTATCAAACTGTCGGACGACTTTACAGTACTATTTGTCACGATCAAACCGGGATTAGTCACCCCTTTTGTAGTTAACG
Source organism: Ostrinia furnacalis (assembly GCF_004193835.3). Taxonomy (NCBI): domain Eukaryota; kingdom Metazoa; phylum Arthropoda; class Insecta; order Lepidoptera; family Crambidae; genus Ostrinia; species Ostrinia furnacalis. Next base: position 428,208 of record NW_021134301.1, on the reverse strand, counting down.
ACGTTTTGTACTTAAAACTTACATTGAACAAATGAGACCACAATTTGCAGGGAATGGTCATTTTGTGACAGCTCGTAAACTAAAGTTTTTGGGTACTTGATGAGAAAGCAATGGAGAAATCAATAACACAAGGCTAAATAGCCTTGTGTTATTGATTTAGATGAGAATTGTGTTGCATGTTTTTGTTCATGGATTTACCAATGAAACGTAAACTATTCCGACAAAAAGATAAGGTAGGTGTTTATTTAACCACGATCACTAATTATGTAAAAGTACAGATCCACTCAATGCTGTTACAGTAAATAGTGTCAAATAAATAATACATATTTCAAAATGGCAAATCTTTAGATTGGACACTATTAACAACACGAGCGATTTTGTTCTTACCAGCAAATGAGACCAGAATTGTTTCGAAGTAACCACTCATCCTCGTGGTCTTCAAACCCTTAACCTCTGACCGTCATTGTGATTTCTATTTCAATACTACAAGGTTTAATTTTGCATGTGCAATAATATTCGGTTGGGCGCAGATGTGCAACGAAGTGTCTATCTTGATTATATACGAAATACGAATTTAATTTGTGTGCAAGGGACGGTCGGATATCGGTCGTTGCTTGTCATTGATAATGGATTTTAGGACGCACTCTGAATATTAACTCCGTATGTATTGGATACGGATTTGGAAGAGATTTGGCAAATTCTAACGAGTTTTCTGCTAAGGCTTCCGACTTGGATAGGATTTTGGGGTCGGTTGGAAAACACCCATTTTTCCTAGAATAATTTAATCTGGTGTTGATACGAATACATTATTAATCCGCCTAAAAGCAAGTATTTATTTAATTATTTATCGCACAGTAAAGATAATGAAAAGGTTAATTAACACTGGTGGCATTTAACACCTGACATTTTCTATCAAACCATAAAATAGTAAAAGTTGCGCAACTTAGGCTGAGTTGTACCACCTTACTCGTATTTTAACCGTAACAATAAGAATCCTGTGCTTTTTGTATGTAGTTTGACAGATTTTTGACGTTTGTCAAAATGAAAGTAAGATGGTGCAAGTCAGGCTTACTGTAGGTTTGTAACAGATATTAGGTCAATTGAGATCAAAGGTTCTGTACTATAAAACTTATTACCTATGTATGTATGTACTTTGACGCAGATTCTTCTACTGCCGCTACTATCCTAAATTGTTATAATAAACAGGTACTTATGGTACTTTTTACAACCATTCATCAGTCGTGCCATAGTTTTCAAATTCAACGTTCCGGCCTACATCAAACGGCTAACATTTTCTCCACAGCAATGTCTCTGACGAAATAGTAACAATTAAGCTACTTTCGTTACAATGGCCATGTCTACATCAGACTTTTTTAGTTGCAAAATCGCCATTATTCCCACTAAATAAGATTGCAGTGTTTTGTTGTTGTGCTATCGTCCGTACCTTCATCTCGGAGAAAATAAAGACATAAAATTACCACCTTTTGTTATTGATGTGCTCTTAATTACAGAGCGCCTGAGAATATGCAAAGCAACTGAACTGATTCGGTCTTATATGGATGGAAATAATTAAAGCTATTTAAATTTATGCGCGATAAATTCATAGGACAGTATGGAACGGTGTCTGATACACACAGTGGAAGATAATGTAGTTATTTCATAGTTATTTTAGTAAATGGGCATTACAGATGTCGGAATGCTATGTCGTTTTATCTATAGGCAATAACCAACAACGCGGAAAACGCAGCGTGTGACGTCCACCTACAAGGTGGACCGACGACATCGTAAGGTTGGCGGGGAGGCGCTGGATGCAGGCCGCTACCAAGCGATCAACGTGGAAAGCATAAGGGGAGGCCTATGTTCAGCAGTGGACGTCCTGTGGCTGAAATGATGATGATGAATAACCAACAGCATTACAGTAACACTTGTTGTAAAGCAATTTTAAAAAATATTGAGCAAACTGAAGTGACAAGAAAGAGATTTTTACCGAATTGGTATGGTACCTACCTACTGCCATTATTTCTGCACTGTGGGACGTGTGGTGGGTAGTTGGGTACAACTTAGGTCTTATTAGTAGATTTGCATTTAAGGTGTACCTAATGAGGTTTCCATGCATTAATAACACCGCACCTAATAATTTCGAAGTTAAACTTATTTAGCATCAAACTAGCGCTTTCAAAGGTATTTACACAGTCATATTTATGTTTGTATATTTGTTAAATTGTAAGGGGCAATCTCGGGATATTACTGGATCGATTTTAAAAATTCTTTCACCAAAAGAAAGCCACATTATTGCTGAGTGTCATAGGTCATATAAAAATGAAAAATTCCACGCGGGCGAAGCCGCGGGCGAAGCCGCGGGCGGAAAGCTAGTGAATAAATGAAATTGATACTAACTAATGTAATGACACATTACTCGAAAAATGTTTAATAATGTAGGTAGAGTTTTGCACTTTTTTTTTTAAAGATTATTAGCAATTTGTATTGCACAAATTACTAATAGTCCCGTTAGCCCCTCGTGGTAACTTAGCACTGAAAGTGGCTTAACGTAGGTACAGTCAGCGTCCAATAGTAATTCGTGACACCCAAATTAGCCAATAAGTTCACGCCTTTGTTACTATAGAATAAGGTTGTGTCAACATTTTGGTCACTTTGGGTATTTATTTTGGGTTACCTCTACCATATCGAATAACTAATGATCGAAAATCAAAATATCTAACACGTTTCATCGAACGATCAAAATATCGAATGATCAAAATAACCAAAGCACAGAATATCGAATTTACAAATGATCGAACGATCAAAATATCGAATGATTAAAATATCGAAAGTCGATCTTATGTTGTATAGTATAACTAGCTGACCCGGCGAACTTCGTACCGCCTTAGCGTAGAGATTTTCTTAATATTTTTTTCCGTAAGAACCATCCTTGGACTTCCACGAACATTAAAAAAAAAGAATTATCGAAATCGGTTCAGCCGTTCACACGTGATGCCGTGACAACGCGAAACGGGTTTCATTTTTATATATATAGATAGGAAGATGGAGGTTAAGGGTTCCTTGTTGAGTATGGTACCCTAAAGTGGGAAATAAAAAGAATGTGTATATGAATTTATGTTTTATTTACATTAATCATATTATGACATTTAATGAAAACCTCTATATTGATTTTCGATATTTTGATCGTTCGATCATTTGTAAATTGATATTCTGAATGTTTACCTACTATTTGACGCTGACTGTACTAGGAAAGAAATTAGAATGAAATCATCGTTCCTACATGGAGTTACTCTGCGTTAACATGGCATCATATGGCCGCAGACTAAGAACTGATCATGGATAGTGGTTATCAAGTGACAGCTACACGGCTCTTGCTAAGTTTCCTGGCTTTCCCTCGGGACTACTTCAACTCACGTTTGAGTTTCAGGCACAGAACTTAGTGAGGAGCAAGTAGCGGTCATGTTCGTAACTAAACTTGCTAGTGGCTAAACATGAACCTCGAATGCTAGTAATGGAGACAAAGTTTGGAGGTTAAACTGGTAAAGGATTATCAATATAGTAATGAAAATATTAGTAAGAAAATATTAAGTTATTTAAAGTAGAAATTAATAATAAGGTAGTAGGTATGAACCAGTATCATTATAGGTAGGTCGTTGCATTTAAGTATAAACAAAATTGGGTATCTTGCTCATCATACTTACTGGACTTCATACTTATAATAAGTAACTAGCTGCCGCCCGCGACTTCGTACGCGTGGATCCCGTTTTACCCCCTTAGGAGTTGAATTTTGCAAAATCCCGCCTTAGTGAGCCTACCTACGTTCTAAAAGGAACCCCCCCCATTTGAGACTCCTAGCACTTGTAGTTTCTGAGATTTCGTGATGAGTGAGTCAGTCATAGCTAACAAAAACTGTCAAAGTTGGTCATTGCTTTTACTCATCTAAAAACATACCTTGATTCGAGAAGAAGTTAAGAAGTTCTCGAGTGGCGACCACGGGATGGAAGACGTAGCGTGGGCAGGCCTCCTACTAGGTGGACCGACGATCTGGTAAAAATCGCGGGAAGAGCCTGGATGCGGGCAGCGCAGGATCGTTCATTGTGGAAAACCTTGGGGGAGGCCTTTGTCCAGCAGTGGACGTCATTTGGCTGAACGAACGAACGTTGATTAGTTTACCTTGTATATTCATTATTTTAATCATAGTAAAATATTTTTACTATGTTACGATTTACATTTATTTTCATTTCAGCGTGTGTTTTTGTCTAGCTACTGGAGTTACAGCGTAAGTAAATTAAGTGATTAAACAATAAATCTCGAAAGATAAAACAGCACGAAGTTTGTTAAGTAAATAATTCCGTGCTTTATCACACAACGTACGGGTCACGTATTACGTGTGATAGCAATTAGTCTAGTGGCAATTGCTATAAGAAGCTAATTTCAGTGGGTAGAATTTAAAGTACATTCGAAAAGTAGGTAATTTCGAATTGTTTGGTATTGATTATCATGAAAATTGTTGCAAAGTAATCAATGAAGCCTGTAACATTTTGATGAATAAAACGAATAAAGAACAGCAATAAATAACAACAACAGCAATAGCAGCCTGGCAGACTATGTTTTTAACTTAGTTACAAAAAACTTTTTCATATTCATTTATCTTCTTATTCCTCTTAATTTTCATGTCCTTAGTAATTTAGCAAATAATCTGGTCTATAGTTTTTGATTCACAAGGTAGACCTATGACCTCATAAAGGTAGCAGGAAGACGCTGGATGCAGGCCGCCACTAACCGGTCATTATAAAAATCATTGAGGGAGGCTTATGTTCAACAGTGGACGTCTTGTGGTGTGTCTGAAATGATGATGATGATGATGAAAAGTAATCTATGCCTTTTTTCAGGCTCTATTTCTATGATGATAGTTTTGCGAATTTCTATTTGAATCGCTATGTTAATAAGTATTAAGCCCTCGGGATGAGCGCGGGCCACCCACAGGGATCCAGTAAATCTCGCTGCCCGTAATAGCGAACAAAATGCGTCTGACTTCGAATTAGACATCTCGCTTCACAGATAATAAAATTAAATTCAGCTGGAATAGTGCGTTCATTCTCAATAGACGGGACATAAAAGAGATGTGTGTTAATATGGACAAAATCTATCACCCGTATTAAAAAACGATGCTTGCTTAAGAGAAGCAACACATCGAACGCACAGCACTGAATGAGCTCTGTGATTGGTTCGTGTGTCACCCTGTACGTTCACGAGCACTGTGAGACCTCATAGTAATGTTTGTGAATAAGGGCGTATGCTACCTACTAATTATGTAATTTTTTGACTATATATAATTTTATTGTAATCGATGTGGTGACTAAACATGTAAGCGCTTTGGGTTTTCTGTAAGCTTATTATGTTGTTCATTAAATAAATAAATAAATAAATAAATAAATAAATAAATTGGTTAAGTGACAATAGAAAATGTCATTACTAACTTTCGCATATTGTCATTGAGGCAGCTATTGGCATAAAAAGTGACTTGAATTAATGGCCATGTTCACGAAAAAGTCATTGCTAAAACATCATAAAATGTGAGAGGCAAAACTATTTTACAAAAGCAAGAGTGATCGAAAATGTTGATAATACAATTTTTATTCTAGTTCTCCTAGTTTAGCACTGATGTTAATTGTCGCTATAAAACTATGCCGGTTTCTTGTTTGCAATTAATTGATATTAAGTATATTACAGATAATCAAATATCACATCATTAAGGTTAACAAGTATAACAGGACAGCCTGTATAATAAAATTTACCGTTAAATTAGTTCTTGAGTTTATCATTTAAATCTTCATAAGATCGATAATAAAGATAACGAATCGCAGGATCAGAATATTCAGGGTCAATTAAATAATTAAATACAAATGATTAACGAAATCCGCATTTTTGGCAAATATCCACAGCAGGCGTATTTTGGTTGCCAATTCACTCCTTTTTTTTTTTTTACGGGGAAAAAATGCGTTGAATCGCATACCTACCCTGCGGGGACAGGGTAGGTTATGTGGGGCTCACCACGTCAGAAGGACGAGGCATACCCACTAAAAAGACCCCGGTGCTCCGTCACTCGCCATAAGTGGGAGGAGACNCACTCCTGTGCGAAGTACATAAGATTTCCAATGTTAATAAAATGTGCTGTTGTATAGGCGACGGCCATATCCAGCTTGAAGGTACAGTAGGTATGTGGCATCTTGTTTAATTATAAATATTATTAGTTTTAAATAGGTGATATTTTTTTATTAATGTATGTATGTTATATCCGTTCAGCTCAATTATTTCGCATTATATTTCCTCAATTCATTTCGCCCTTGTCAAATACCGCTCAAGGCTCAAACCAAACATGTCATTTTCAATTAGATTCCGCCCCGATGAGCGACAGGCGTAATATTACTACGCGCGAAACCATGCATAATTCCGAAATTAAACACTGAATGAATGAACGGGTGAATGGAAGAGTGAGTGAATGATGATGGCACTTCTCGACTCGTGACTGCACTGCTCGAGTTTATAAATAGCGTGTTGTGAACGAGAGCTATTGACTGTTTACTGGACAGTCAGGGGGCTATTCTGGAATTACTCTATAAATGGTATTTGTGTTATGTAAAATTATTTATTGATAAGACAGTCGGCTGTAATGATACGGATATAAGTACCATTTTCTAGTTCTCAGTAAGTCAGATGTAGTGTGATTTTTTTCGAAGTTTATTATTTCAATAGTTCAAATGTCAATTTGTTCCATTAGTCGTTTATTAACAAACAATCATATTTCTTTAAAGAAGGTAATAAGACTAAAACGCAATGATATAATTTTCATCGCAGACATTAAATCCTAGCCTGATCGATAATATGTATTTCTTTTGTTTAGTTATTAAGAATGATAATAATATTTTAAATTTCTAAAATCGAATGCAGAATGGAGCCCCAAAACCGAGCCGGACGGGTAAATTGATTGTTGTGCTAGATTGCTTTGCACTCGCTAAACACTTGGTTTGCAGTTCTTGTCGTAATATTTATGTATGACCAACCTCTTATGGTAAACTGGATTTTACTATAATACCTTTTGACTTCGGTTTAATCGACTTTTCACTATGCGTAAACAGTAATCAAGCTCAGAAGTGAAAAGTCGCTACACAACAGCTATTAAATACTACCAAATACTATACTAAGTATTTGTCGTTTCTTTTTTAGGAAGCGATCCACGTCAAAAACAACAACCCGATTAAGCTAACTTCGCACCTCGCTGGAATGCGACACTTTCTCCCACTTATCCCCATACCTCTCGATGCGTCGATGTGACGTCACCGCTACTAGGTGCGCAGTTAACTCGATCTCTCGACTCGGGTATAAGCGTGTCTGGCAAAAGCCTTTCTTTACCAGAATATACTAAGATTAATATTAGAGATACGTCTTCTGCCCTAAAATACAGTAACCTCTAAAATGTTTTTATTATCCTTACGCTGATAATAAAAACACTTTCGCAAAAAGCTACCTTCAAGTCAATGTCGGCTCATATCAAATTTTATATGGATGATATGGAACATGCCATTGTTTTCAATTTCGCTTTAATTTTTTGATACACGGTGAATAAAACATGCTGAGTGATGAATTAAGTATCTCCCAAAAGAACTTGTGTACAGGTATTATTGTTTGAAGAATAAAAACGCAAAAAGGTGGGTGAATTTTTTACGTGAATTTGCCAAGTATTTGAGCATGTTATATGCTAGTATAGTACTTATTAGTTTAGCGTTACCTACTTATTGAAAAGGAAAAATTGCTTCTGTAACAGCTAAGGTTACAATATATGAGTTGCCATGCAAAGTAAATCAAAATCAATAAATGTCAGGCTTGACTTTTTGTTTTGTTTCAGAATCGAACATCAAACTCCTCGATTAGACTTATTAGACTTATATGATAGATGACTTTAAAATGACCCATTTTTATTATAGGCTTTATATTTCGCTGTTAAGATGTATTGCATCTTTTAGAACTAAATAAGGGACCATTCTGTTAAGTTTGATGTGCCGTCATCCATACATACAATTATGTATCACGTATAGTGTAATTATGTAAATACATGAGCCGATTTTCTAGGAGAAACTGCCACAGGCTACTGTATCCACATGTAGGTATACAAAGAATATATCGTCTTTAATAAAATTCATTATTAAACCAGGTTTTATAAGCGATCATTCTCCACAGATAAGACTCCACGATAAAATCACAACAAAACTAAAAAAGTGCGCACAAGTTTTCTATTTTTAAAATAAACACGCACCATATTTTGTGGTCATTTTAATTATAGTGCAGTGTAATGTAAGCAGGAAAGCCAAGCATGCTATCACCTATGGCCATCAATAAAATGAACTGAGCTATTCTAGTATATCTGGTTCATAGAGACTGGTGTGACTATGATGCGACGAAGAATGTGGACAGTAATTTGATTTAAAGTAGTACAGTTCTTGCAACTCACGAAAGCGAGTGAGCTTCACTTGTGTGTGTACGTGTACATGCATAAAATGATAGTGTAATGTCTATGAAAACTTTTGAAAAACGATCAGTAGCGAGCCACCACACATGTAAAGCTCACTCGCCTTCGTGAATTGCAACAACTATAAACATTTTGAATTATCATGGGAGTAAGGATGGAGACAGTTTCGTTCTACATAAGTCTCTGATTTTTTTAAAACTAAGGCAAACTTAAATCTAAGCAAAATAAAAGTCTCCGATAGAAGAAAGAGTCGTCAGAACGCTAGCGTTTACCTAGGTAATGCTAATGCTTAACAGGTGTTTTGGTTTATGATCAAGTTCAGTTATTAGAGTTTGATGTTAAGATCACTGCTGCTGGTTTATTGTAGCTAGCTTCCAAGAATAACTAGTCCAGTATCCAAAATTATTTTCTGATAAGCTCATACTGTGCATTCAATGCCTAGCTTCACCAATGAATCCTCATGTACCTTTCTTTTAGCAACATTTTCCTCAAAATAATGAAATATTGGTCACCCCACCGCCACTGCAGGTTGTCGTGTTCTGCGCCTGCGCTTGATCTTTTTATCCCTGCAATTATATCCTAGCATCGACATCGACACTGATGGTCTAGATTATATTAATCTTAAGTCTAGATGTATAAAACAACCATCAATTGACAGCATTTCACTTAAGTTTATTTCTTGAAATAATAATTTGACGTTTCTTTATTATAGGCATGTGAAAAAGTGGATGATTTAATTTTTAAAGCGGAGAAAACCATTTTTTAGATTTCTTAATGGAAACTTAGAATAAAAACAATGAATCCGATGGGTCTTTAATAGCTCTATAAAGTAATTATGAGTCTAATAAAAGTTTTTAACTTTTTTGAACACGCTTTTAGTTCATGATGACTAAATAAATTGATATTAAACTAATACTCGTTTTGTTTTATGTCTAATAAAAAATATTAAGTTTTATGAATATTTTATTTAACATCCCCACTAACTCAATAAAATTAAAACACGAGTCAAGAAAAATAAACAAATTAGAACTAATTTACTTCAAGTTTATTTACATTTGCCATTTCCGTATGCAAATTAGTCCGCAGTTTTTAATTAAAACATTATTTCAGTCGTGTCAACCTTGGAAGTCAAGTCAGGTAATAAGCACTTTTAATTATTACACTACTTAAGCATGGTTATTGCTTGCTTACCTGCAGTGTACATATTTAAACAGCATAACTAAACTAGGACGTTTAAAGATTGCTAGCAAAACCGTAACTTACTTTTTTATGTTCCTGTGTTTACCCAGTGGTTTAAGACGGTGTGTGTAAGTACGGATGAATTTACATGTGCGTTTTGTTATGATTTAGTTTGTAATGTAATAAAAAGTAAGATAAAACTGCAGGATCAAGGTGAAACTTAGATACTTATGTGAGTAGGGGAGACCAAGGAGAGTTGTAACAGACGAGAGTTGACACATTGACGATTTTTTGAAACTTATTAACTACTAGCGAGCTCGTAACAGTGCGCACTTTTTAGTTCAAGTCTCGAGCTAACAAATACGTGCTGTTGCGAGCTCGCTGATAGTTAATAACGTCCAAAAAATCATCAATGTCTCAACTCTCCTCTGTCTTCCCTATATTGTTAGGTAGGTAACCTTCCGTAATAACGTATCTTACAAAGTCCTTGAGCTGCATACCCACCCACTAGTCTGAAAGACACAGGCATACCATACAGGGTGATCTTATTTGAAAACAAATACCCAGTCATTTTTTACTTGCAAATCGAGCCACTAGCTGGCGTACATTACAACATATTTATCTACTAAGCTTTACTTAAAAGCACCTTTATTATTGTAATTTTCCATGAAAGGTAGTTATTGGTGACTGACTAGNCTCTTCTCTAAATATAATGAGACCGCTCGGACACCGAGCCCACAGCGTGGTAGGGGTGGGGTTGCCCGCTCTTTTGTTTTTTAATACTACTACGCTGAATATTGTGTGCGGATTGGGTTGTCGTACAGGGGTACTACATGGTAAAATAAATCTCTTCGGCGAAAACAGGATAATTTAGATCGAACTTCACTTGGTAAGTTCGTTTGATCATTCAATTATCACTCTGTCTTAATGTATTCTGAGTTTGAGCGTTCTTTCAGAATATAACCCTTTCAGCAGACCACTGATAGATTTTCTTACCATTTTAAACGCATGCCCTCAATTTATTAAATCCCTTCCTAGTAAATTATTTTCCCCATTCCCAATGTTGCCTACAATTAGACGCTGGGCGATGTCGCGCGACATCGCCTCGATACGGATCACGTGATTTACGCGGTGCGCGCGCGCCGCGATCTTATCTAGCGCGCGCCGCGCCATTACAAAACGTATGGCGATCAAGATAAAGCTCAAATTACATGCAAATAGCTGGAATAGTCCACCAAGCTCATTACCAAAAGCGAAATCTTAGACATTTTTTGGTTTTAATTTTTAGGTAAATGTCGTGAGAAGTCTATAAACTATTGTGAACTATGGGAGGTAGAATAGATTTGTCATATCTAAATAATAATTCAGTGTATGCGAGGTTAGTGCATTGTACTCGATGAGGTCAAAGTAAATTAGAATTCTGATTTTCTGACATGAAAAAATATGTAAAACTTTTCATACCTACCTATTTAAGCAGCACTTCCTATGAGTCAAAATGTCGTCATTTTGTGAACTGCGATAGATTTTAACGCAATATTAAAAGTATGCTTGTTTAATGTTATTATTGATAGAATGTACTCAAACAAATAAGTACTGTCTGCGTTTAATAATCATGTAAACACAATGCATTGTCTCTGCCCGATGCATCGGAACATTAATTTTAATTCGTTTTATTACTTGTCGCACCATAACTGTTTTATGACTAACTACACCAAAACTGATCGGTTATTCCTATCTAGCATTTGCAGAACTTGAACATTTTGAACTTTGTAACGTAAGTAATAGAGGCGTCAAAGATTTAACTGAAAGAGGTGTAAAATAAGAGGTTAAAATTCAACGCGTACGCATTTCTTTGTTTTGGGTGATTGGCACCGTAGGACTGCCAATGCGTCAGACGCAATGTCAGTGCGTCAGAGCATGATAAACGGCGGGTCACATTGGTGGTTGTCACTCTGCGAAAACTGAGACTCATTTCCGACAATCGTTAGGTATTTAAAAAGACAGAGTCGTATAATTGAGGACTCATTTTTAGAGCCAAATATCTTTGGTTTCATGTGTGAACAAATTACAGCAGTAGCACGGTAGATTTTGCTTTTGCTCTGAATCTAAGCATTAGAGCGCTTACGTTAGGTTTCTAGTTTCAGGAACTTTAAAATAACTTAGTAGAATTTGTAGGTAAGTACGCAGGGTATCTTTTGCCCATTTTTATAGTAATTTTGGTTCATAATTAGGTTAGGTTAGGTTAGGTTAGGTTAGGTTAGGTTATCTGGTTCGTGATGTAACATTTTTTCGCCCACTAAACTGCAGTATGAATTGTGTTCCATTGAATCTTTTTCATAAGTTATGACTGTCACATCTTTAATTAAGTATGTATTTGGATAACGTATTTGTTCATACTACAGTGTGACAAACATTACACGCCCCTGGTAGTAAACACATAGTAACCTTCAAACATTAGACCACGTCTACCACCTTTCTTCGCCGAGGTCACCACACAATAGGTAGCTATCTGCCTATCCTGACTTAGCAGGCATTTCTAACCTTCCACCTATATCTCTTTCAATCACACACAGTTTTGAACTTTAATTTAAAATGCTAAGGTTGAGTATTCAATGACAATAGACGGCGTATAGGGCTCAGGAGGCGAAGGAAGGCATTCAAATGAGGAATTTGGAGGTTGCAATTGTTCGTGTAATGTTGGATTCGTTCCAAAGTGCACAATGCATCTTTGTTGGCAGCGCCTGCCCTTGCCTTGGGGCCTTCCGATCTTGGTTCGGGTTGCGGGATATGGATGAGCTAATCGAAGGCCAGTTTAATCGATGAAGGAAGAGTTGGAAGGTTAGATTGTTTCCGATGGGTTAGGTCAGTAGGTTATTCGGTTAGATTTGGAAGGCTGATGGGACAGATTTTTGTCGGTTGTTGTAAATCTATTGTTTGAGTTGTACCTACATAGAAGTAATTTTGCAACAAGGATGTATGTTATAGTCTAAAAAGCTGATGATCGTATAATAATGATCGTACAATTATGTAGGTAGGTCACTCTTTAATATTAAACATAAAGCATGAAAAAGATGACTGGACTAAGGTGTGGAAGAATACGCGTTAGACCTTACGTGCACACAACGTTAACACGTTCGAAGATTATATGTGCGAAAAACTTGAATAGAATCTCACTACATACATTACATATTGTTTAGTGTACAATCAAATAATTCCTTTTAAGACCAAAAAGTACTTAACTTTTTGTAGCCATTTAGTCAACTAATTTGCATGGATTAGCAAATCTCCAAATGGTTAATATCGAAAAAGTTGAAAAAAAAAGAACCGTACATCGCACAGTAATACAGTGAACACATGCACACGCGATCCCGCAGCGATAACGCAACGACACCGCCGCAATCGGCCCGGGCAAATCACGAGATGCTAATTGATTTTATCTGCCCAGTGGATGTACTGAAATGCTTAGTGTAGAAAAATAAAGCTCTCTCTTCGTTTGTTTGAATAGTAATCGTAGAAAAGTTACAGTCTCATTTCTTTAGTTATTTTGAAATTAGTCAAATCAGACAAATTCAAATTCATTTATTCTTTGCATCATGTTATGTCAAACTGTAGCAAAATTGACAATATATCACACGAACATGATCCTTTTATTCGTATGTTCATCATCATCATCATCAACAGCCCTTTACAGTCCTCTGCTGGACTATGAGCCTCCTCCATAGTGCCTTCTGCCATAATCCCCACGCTTGGCAGGCGGGTTGGAGATAGCAGTTTAAAAGATTGATGTTTTTCAGAGAGCGCTGCTGCCCGTTCTCTGTTTGATGTGTAGTCCCTAAGCAGTGTGGTGACGGCAGAGTAGAATACATTTGTCACCAACCCCTACTCTTCCCGCGGGTGTTGTAAGAGGCGACTTAAGGATTACTCGTATGTTAATTTGCTTAAATTTTGTGATTGCGAGCCCGTACACACGTATTTTACGGGCAAATATAGCGGGATTTTATCCTAAAAATGTTTTTTTATGTGAAGAGGTTAATTTTTTTATTGTAGTCTAGCAAAAAATATTCACAACCTAACATACTTTTAAAATCTTAACAATGTTTTTTGAAACAAGACTATGACCAGAATCTATTTCCATCTTAATGTCTAACTAAATAAACGGCTTTTGTCTGTAGTGTGACAATATGAGAGATGTCGACCCAGATATAATATTTTCACGTATTGAACGCAAAGGTCAATACACTATTTACTCTTAAAAGTATCAAGAATCGTTTCGCCACAGACTTTGAATTTAAAAAAAAAATTAAAAGTTTAAAAATCCTGTGGATTATAATAAAGAAATTGAACTTTTGACAATATTTATTTACTTAAAATAATAAAGACAAGCTCTATGTATATACTCCCAATCTTTCAGTACTTTTCGAGCTACATTTTTGAATGTTTATCAAATTATTTGATAAAACAAAAGCGTGGTATCTGTGTTTATAAATAGATTTTTTATGGCTTTTGATATAACTTTCAAAGTCAAAGTCAAAGTCAAAATTTCTTTATTTGTTTAGACTAATAAATAGTTCTTACAAATCGTCATATGCTCTTAAGGAGCCTCTACATGTCTCATAATCTTTTTACCCTACCAGCGCTTCGAGACCAACATTTGGCAAGTGCTGAGAAAACAAACTCAGTCACCACTGTCTGCCGGTTAATATAAATAAATAGAAATAGTAGTAGTAGGTACATTCGATTCAGGAGCAGTTCACTGAATTTACCATGCATTCTTGTATGGTGTATCATAAGAATGGGTATACAAGATTGCGTGGTATATTAAACAAGGTAGTGACGTGCTAATATCTAGACTAACTACTACTTTCAAAAGAATAAAAAAAACATAGATTAACTGCAACGTTTGATATTGTATATTAGCTTCTTGTTAGCAATGGAAATGATTATTAAACTACTCCCCGATATTGCGTTGAGTTATTTCACATAGGTACTGACTATAGTTACTAAAAATGTTTTTTTATTTATTTCAGATATGCGCAACTCTGTGGCAGCCTGCGCACACGCAACGAAAGGTCAGAGTCGCTTAAAACAAATTAGCCTGAGATAAACACATAGTTAACGCGCGGAATATATCTCTAACAATATTTATGGCGTTCGTTACTCCACCGTGAGATCTATATGGCTCTCGTATTGTTTTTGACAAATCGAACGTAATTTAAGAGTCTCCATTTTGGAGGAATCCATATTAGTTATAATTCAGCTACTTTACATACGTAATTTATTATTAAGTAAGATCTAAAAGTATCAAATTTATCAGTTACCAATCTGAAGTCACGTGTGTCATTTAGTTTTTCTTCTTTGTTACAACAACCGCAACCGCTACTTATGTACTTACCTAACACCTGAAGCATTAAGTATCTTATGTGACTCCTATGGTAACACATATAGGAATTTTGTTTTCATAGGGGTCACTTAAAAATAAGGGATTGATGGTGAAAACGGGCATCAGTCTTCAGTAAACGAATTTATCAGATCAAAAATGGCTAAGCGTGTCCTTATCCTTATTTTTTTTTTTAGAAAGACTAAATATTATTTACGGCCTCCAAATCCGCTAAACTTCGAATAAAACTAATAACTAAACCTTGCCCTAGTAGACATATAGTAGCTTGCAGGAAAACAGTTGGTCATCAGAGTTCGACTACAAAAATGGGTTATCCTTACCAAACAGTAGGAATGATTTAGCGCTTCCATTTAACAACAAAAAATGTTGTAAAAACATAAAAGAGTTGACCCAAAAAGTCCAAACATCTGGCGAAAAACCCATTTTATCTCATCGTCCACATTAAGGTCCATAAAAAATTAAGTCCCGATTAACAAATTATTATAGTGGCGCACGTTATCGCGGGATCGCGGTAGCGGGACCGGTATCCGACGACATCACTAATATAGTGCCGCGCGACCCCGGGGCTAACAATCCCGGCTCCCGGACTCTTTAAGGGTTTGTAGGTGTTAGTAATATTTGTGGGAGTATAGATTGCGGGATGATACAGCTTATGAGATATGGGAAGGAAGCTTTTAATATAGCTTGGGATTATACTAATGTAGACGTTAAGGTCTAACTGGGAAGGTAAGATGTAAAAATATTATGTAAGCACTTAAGTAAGTACTGTATAATCTCTTATTTTTTATTTTATTTATTTATACTTCAGCACACAAAGTAACAAATGCACTGTGGCGGACTTAATGCCGGATGGCATTCTCTGCCAGTCAACCACGAGTCATGCAGAAAGAGTAAGGCGGTGATAAAATTTACATTTTTGATAATAAACCTACTTACATAAGATTACACATAGAATAAATAACATAATACAAGTAAATATTATAGTAGGGAATTTAGTGCAATGATTTGTATGGAGACCCCTCCACTTTGGTATAGAAGGCTTATTTTTGCAACAGTGGTTCTTTGGGTGCTNTAATAAAACTCATTATTAAACCAGGTTTTATAAGCGATCATTCTCCACCGATAAGACTTCACGATAAAATCACAACAAAACTAAAAAAGTGCGCACAAGTTTTCTATTTTTAAAATAAACACGCACCATATTTTGTGGTCATTTTAATTATAGTGCAGTGTAATGTAAGCAGGAAAGCCAAGCATGCTATCACCTCTGGCCATCAATAAAATGAACTGAGCTATTCTAGTATATCTGGTTCATAGAGGCTGAAGTGGCCATGCTGCGACGAAGAATGTGGACAGCAATTTGAATTTAAGTTCGTTCGTTTCAGCCGAAAGACGTGCACTGCTAGACAAAGGCCTCCCCCAAGGATTTTCACAAATACCGGTTCTGCGCCGCTCGCATCCAGGCACCTCCCGCGACCTTGAATTTGAGTAGTTTTACGAAAAAGTATTGAACTATCACGGGATTAAGAGGATTTGCACTGTCACATCGGCAAGCGTCAGAATGATTGAGGCGGTTAGGTATGGACAGGCCATTTTACTGGGTCCAAAAAAAAGTCTGACATCTATGTATAGTGGTGATTCTAATTTGGAAATAGGGTCACTCTTCAGTTATCACTGTCATAATCCACACGATAGAAGAAAAAGTCACAAAGGTTGATAAAAGGCACTTAGAACAAGGCAAGTGCTTAAGCTTATTTTATTATCTTCAGATATATTTTTGAACCAACTCACTTCGTATTATGTAGGTATTTCAACTGGCAATCGTTTTTTTTATCATCAGCCAGTGAATTTTGCTAAAAAAATATTATTTTTTTGTTAAGGTGAACATACTAAGCTTTCCTAAAATAAATATGAAACGATGGTCACCCCTCAGCCACTGCAGGTTGTCGTGTACTGCGCCTGCGCTTGATCTTTTTATCCCTGCAATTATATCCTTGCATCGACATCGACACTGATGGTCTACATTATATTAATCTTAAGTCTAGATGTATAAAACAACCATCAATTGACAGCATTTCACTGAAGTTAATTTCTTGAAATAATAATACTTGACGTTTCTTTATTTTATGCATATAAAGTTGACCATTGAACTTTTATGGCGGAGAAAAGCTTAAAATCTGTTTTAGATTTCTTAATGGAAACTTTGAATAAAAACAATTAATCCGATGGGTCTTTAATAGCTCTACAAAGTAGTTGGGAGTGTATAAAAGTCTTAGGCTGAGTTGCACCACCTAACTTTGACCGTTAACGTTAACCGGTGCTTTTTGTATGGTGTTTGACAGATTTCTGACGTTTGTCAAAGTCAAAGATGGTGCAACCCAGCCTTAAATTATTTTGAACATGTTTAGTTTTATGTTGACTAAATAAATTGATATTAAACTAATGCTCGTTTTGTTTTATGTCTCATAAAAAATAAGTTTCTTGAATATTTTATTTAAAATCCCCACTAACTCAATAAAATTAAAATACGAGTCAAGAAAAATAAACAAATTAGAACTAATTTACTTGAAGTTTATTTACATTTGCCATTTTCCGTATGCAAATTAGTCCGCAGTTTTTAATTAAAACATTATTTCAGTCGTGTCAACCTTGGAAGTCAAGTCAGGTAATAAGCACTTTTAATTATTACACTACTTAAGCATGGTTATTGCTTGCTTACCTGCAGTGTACATATTTAAACAGCATAACTAAACTAGGACGTTTAAAGATTGCTAGCAAAACCGTAACTTACTTTTTTATGTTCCTGTGTTTACCCAGTGGTCCTAAGATGGTGTAAGTACGGATGAATTTACATAAGTGTATTTTTGTTATGATTGAGTTTGTAATGTAGTAAAAACTTAGATAAAACTGCAGGCAACGGATACTTAGATACTAATTTGAGGCTAGCGTTAGGTAGGTAACTTTCTTCTTTTTAACGTCCTGTCTACTAATCTGAAAGACACACTGGGTCACAGGGTGATCTTACCTGAAAACCAATAACCAAAGTATTTTTTTACTTTTGTGAGCATCATTTGAGAATCGAGCCACTAGCTGGCGTACATTAGGTACAGCATATTTATCTACTTACTCGTAGCTTTACTTTAAAGCACCTTTACTATTGTCTTTTTCCGTGAAAGGTAGTTATCGGTGACTGAGTAGTAAAACTAAATGACTAACTAAAACAGTAAAAATAACTTGGAGAGGAGGTTCAGAGTGATTATAAGAAATGACCTCTTAATTAAGAATATTTTCTGGCATTCATCGGGTATAATTACTTTCACCTCGGGCTTTGCATTTAAATGTTCATTAATAGAGCATTAAATTGTGTGCAACACTTTGGACTTAAGCGTTTTAAGATTAAAATGTACTTAATTTCTTACCGTAATAGTATTTAGTCGATATTGAATGAAATAATGAAACAGGCGAGAAACTCGAATGCCGCTTGAAATTGTACACATTGTAGGTGGATTAATATAATAAAAATATTAATTAAATCAATCAATCACTCTCGGCTTAGGTATAGAAATAAAGACCCTACACAAGGCAGGCGATTTTTCTAACAAAAAAAAAACCAATCAATTATAGGTTGATTAATTAATTTTATACTCGATACAGTCCTTGACTTTTAAATGTATCACCTGAGATTCGAATTCTCTATAAGAAACGATTGATTGCCCTGACCAACGTTTGGTCAAATATTGGGCTTCCTCCATTAACAAACATTGGCCCAAATAATAACATAGCCAAACATCCGATACTTTTGCAATACAGCAAATAGGTACATGGTCCAAAATTAGGTTGGGATCAAGATTTGAATAAGTAATTCGGCAGATATAAGGTAAACATCAGTCTATGGAGGAGCCCGGATGATGGGATCGCTTGGATTTGAACGGGTCGCCCAACGTAATATTGGCGATGGGTATGGTGGCTATGGGTATTGTGGGAAGGGGATAAAAGAGGAACTCAGTAATGTTATTATTTATTGACTACCTACTATTAGAAGCCGGTCGATCTATTCTCATAAATAAAACACTGAATACTCAACTTTCACACTATATTGCCTTATTTTAAATACAATTCATCACATAGCATCAAAAGCGCGCGGAGTCGTCTCCGCGCGACCCTCTATTCTAACGTTTGATTTTAGCTTGACATTGACATTACGTCAATGTCACTATGATAGCATCTCATTGGCCACAACAATACCGTTATTTTAACGTTTTAGATTTTTCATAATTATTAACACTACTTACTGAGTGACTTATTATGTATAATTCCTTTACATATTATAAGGATGACTATAACGGCGTTGATTATAGCCAATTAAGTAATTTTAAGGATAAAGATGCGTGCGACGGTTCTTGTATTTGTATTAGATTAGCTTTTTTGTCACGTTTCATACTTTCTGTTTAATTTGTTAAGTAGTAAAAAAAATCTCAATTGAGATTGTAACAGTATCCTTTGTTAAAATAATGTAATGTAATACTCACAGTCACACACTTACTACAAAACATTACAAATAATTCGCGCAATACACAAAACCCGTGTAAAACTTCACAACAAACGTGCATCCTCTGCAGTGCCAATTTAAACCGTACAAAAGTTTCCATTCCTGCAGTGCACTGCCGAATTCTATTGGGGGTTCGTGCCAGTCTGCAAGCTGGAAGTGTGGTCACCCGCGGTCCCGCAGGCGACTTTATAGAGGACGAGCGTTACAGGGATCTTTTGCCTATCCGTCCGCGCTGTTCACAATAAAACCACAGCTTAAAGATAAACGGTAAGTCTATGTGAATCCAGTGACGTGCTTTACTCGGCCTGTAACAAAATTTGTTGGGGGCACTTTCATTTAAAAAAGAAAAGGTCGTTGCAACACAGCATCTAAGACAAACACGGCATCTAAAAATTGTATTGATTGGCGGTATGGATAAAGTTAATTTTACTTTCATTTAAGTTGGTGTAATAAGTATAAGCCAGTAGGTACCGATGGGTAGGCTTCAATGTGTGCAGCTTTTCAGTAAGAGGTACTACATATTACAGGATTAATAATTACGTCGAAAAATACAAAAATCATCTTATTAGGTATTTTCTAATTTTTTAATCTCATCTCATCGTAATCACAATATCTCCGCAACAATACTGTCATTACTTAATTAAATCGGATTTATTCTTCAAATAAAATTGTTTAAGCACTCTATTTTTTATCAGAAATCCATATTTAAGTAAATATTATGTAAACAATAACACATGCTGTTATATTTGAGCTGTGCCAAAACACCTCCCCCGTTTTGCTTACATTTTGTCTCGTCGCGGCGTACTTATTGAAAATCTGTTAATATTCCTTCCAATTCGGTTTCCCTTTGTTTGTGAACTTTATCGGAGTTTTGATTGTGTTACTTTTATCTTTTCAAGGCGCAGATGCTCCCTTTGAGAGTTCTGTTGGCGACAGACCTTTTTTATATGCGTTTTTTGTATTTTTTCTTTTGGAATGTTTTTTATATTTTGACGCTTTGTTTTTTTACTTCAGTTGNATATTTTCAATATTAAAATGTATTTAAACTATTTTCAACCTTATGTCTCACACATAGAGTTCAAAATCAATTGACGAAAAAATACAAATCATGGTAGATTGATGTGCCAGCAACTCTAAATAAATTCTAAAATAATAATCCTTGCTTGCTTATGAACCAAATAGTATGAATTCATGGATAAAATAAATATTTTTTTCCGATGCGCAATAAAATTCGCCCGCTGTGTCCTGAAGAAAAAATTTTTTTCACCTACTTTTTGCAAAAAAAGTGCCACACAATGTTATATTTTTATAATCCTGATAAATGTAGCTTTCAGGTCATATTTTTTTAATTAGATTATCTCCAGTGGTTTAAAAGTAAACGACGTTTATTTTAAAAAATACTTTTTGGTTTTTGTGAATTTTACTCAATATTTCTATTTTTTTGTATGAAAAGGCAAAAAGTTTGTTCTAGAAATGAATTCGCCATCCTTTAATTATCCGAAAATGATACCACACTTGCCCTAATACACATAGTTTTGAAGATATGGGCCTTAAAGTGAAGCGCGGCGGAAGGAATCTTGCCCCCCCTCCCCCTGCTATCACAGGGGGGGCTCCCGATGTCTACCGACGGAAATCCACTCAGGAGCACCCAAAGAACCACTGTTGCAAAATTGAGCCTTCTATACCAAAGTGGAGGGGTTCTTGCACTAAATTCCCTACTATTAGACATACACATAAATACATAAACATAATAATATTATAGATGTACACATCACTCATGTCTGAAAATCTCTTGCACTGTTCAGCGATGCGAATTTGCAAAAAATATCCTGATTCGCGCAATTTTTGCTGTAATTATTATTTTGTTTATAAACTTTAAAGTGAATCAAATGCTGAAATAAAGAAACAATCTTAAACCACTATAAGTTCATAAAGAAATTGAAGCAAAGGTATTATTTTTATACAAGGCAGAGGTTGGAAAAGATACCTACTCACAAATTCCAAATAATTTACCATCTGAATTAAATTACCTTTTACCAGTTAGGCAATTCTCAGATACCTCTATACCACTGCCCCCGTTAGTGCAAAATTAACCTATTAGCACATCCCAATCATGTTCTAGATGACATTTATGGCTTGTTATTAAACTACCACTTAATTAGCGGCATACAAGCGCTAGTTTTATGATGCCAATTTAAAGAATATGCAAATCTAGTGTTTACAACTTAACGCTATGACCTTATTATAAGTGACCATATATCCTAACACAATACAGCGCGGCATAAAATCCGGTGTTTATGGACATTTATTTGCGGCACAAAAAGTCAAATATTTACGATATCGCGCACCAGCGCCCGCGCACTGCATTCGGCGTGCAATATGGCCGCGAAATATGGAGGTAGGGGTGGGAAATTACACAAGTTGTCGATAGATTTACCATCATTTCAGAATTCAGAATGTTGCGGTATTCATAAAAACGGAAATAGTCCAATGGTGATGGCATTGGAACGCTGATTCGAGATTCGATGAACGCTCGACTATTGAGAGAAAGACATTTTTAACACAAGAAAGAATTTAGCTTACTTGGAAGAGTTAACAGGAATAAAAAAAAAACAATTATTACCTTTCAGATTTCCTTAAAATATTTTTGCAATATTGCACGTATTTTACATTGTCTAGACTTAATTTGATTTCAGCGATAGCGATAGCTAGAGCGAGTTACGCGCTAGCTATTATTGTATTTTGTTTGTAATTCAATAAAGTTGTCTTTTGTTTGTATTAATCGACAACTGCTCCCAACTCTACATACCGTTCGATCTACGGATACGCGCGGCTCGTAACTCCGATCGGATATTACGGATATCGATCTCGCGGTATGTGAGACGCTCTTTGTTATTTATACCATCGATTTGGGAGAGATTAGTCGATCGAAACGCGACACTTTTAAGCTGCAGCGCATTCGTTTGTTTTGTTTCGATCGCGGACAAATCGATTTATTCGAATGCTCGAGCGATTTCGTTGCTGATCTGATGGCGCGTGTTTTTGGCAAATGGCTGTCTGCGTACTTTTGTTTTATATTCGGACTTACTGAATTTCAATTTTATAAGATATTTCAAAGACATCTTAAAGGGATTTAGATACATTTCGTAGAAGCTGTTTTCTTGTCATTGAATCTAAATATTACAAATCTTAGAGATCTTAGTATCATGGTGTTTTGTCGATATAATATGTCACGCTATAGGAACCCCGCTGTAGGCAAAATACCAAATTAATCAGTTCTGAGCTTTCTTTTGCGTCTGAAAGTTATAAATCTTCCCCATATAGTTATAATACATATACAGGGTGGAAACGATAAGTGAACTCACGCGATTATTTCCAAACTACCACCATCTGAATTTTTTGAATTTCAAATTTGAATTTGAAATCTGTATATAACTGTATGAGTTAGCTAAGATGTTTTGTATTTGTATGTTTTTATCATAGGAAAAGCAGATGTTGACATATGGTGAACGATCGATAGATCTTTGACATCCGTAACAACAGAGAGTTGAGTTTTGAGATAATCCTATGCTTTTTCGTAGTAAGATTTATAAAATATCTATGATAGTAGACAGACCAAGAGCGTTGGTTATTTTATATTCCTCCAATTGCTTTCAAGAGATCATTTAAAAAGTGTCTGCTATTCTGTCTTGCAATTATTATAATGAAACCTCATTATTAAAATCAATAATGTAGGTTTTCTAATAGACACAATTTACAATGTAAGTTCTATTCTTAGTACTCTAGGTGTCTACACGATCGCTACACGCCATTACAAATAAAATATCGCCCATCTTGGATTTGCATCTTGAAATTACAACGCGCACCGCTCATTATATTGCGAGTAAAAAAGTAAAGTGCATAGAGCACCTGTCATGATTAACGCGATGCACTTAGCGAGCGACGCCGGGGCACTAAACAATGCGATATCACAGAATTATAGCGCTGATGCTAGCGACAATGACATGTCGATAGGACCGCGGTATGCCATAGCTGTTAATTTGATGTTGTTATTGTTTTAACGCTATTAGCAGGCCTGTTCATCTCCGCGAGTTTACATCGAAAACAAAACACGCACGATGGCCCACCTGCAGGATACTATTCGACAAGGCCTCACATACGAGCGAACATTGACACACGCACGCGTATTCTTGTGTATGATGGAAGAAAATAAAGAAAATGGTGCACTAAAATACTGTGCAGTATTTAACTGCCTAAATAATAATAAAAACACAGAATGTACTTTTTTAAGTTACCTCAAGACACTGAGAGGTAAATAAGTAGTTAATATTATTCATGATAATTCATGCTAAATCATGTATTTCCTCCGCCATTTTCCGCAGTTTGGCACCTCACGTCACATCATTTTACCGAAGTCAGCCCTATAGCTTCGGCGCAGTGCCGATCACTGACGTTTGTCAACAAAATGGTGCTTGACTCTTGAGATAGGCTAAATTACACCATATTGTTAATGACATTGAGCATAAATTTTTTTAAATACCTTCGCGAAGTAAAACTTCTGTACGTAGTACTTATTATTATTCTGTGCTATTAGTACAAGGCCGCAAGGTTATGACTGGGCTTGGACTTAAAAATATCATTACTGACAAACAGCTGCTCAAATTAATAGCTAGCGAGAACAATTTATGGCTGTAAAGATCATCAAACTTTGAGCATTATTGAAGCCCATTATAAAACTTATTTTCATTTTTTTGTGTCATACACACAGGTACATGATTAGGATTGTAACAATAGCAATTTAAGAATCTTTTTTTAAAATACAATGATCAATACGTTTTCTACTAAATTCACCAACTGCTAAATAAAACACCATACTTATTTGCTAAGGATAAGTAAATCTATAGCAAAAACTGATGCTGTGTTCTGGTATTAAGAAGGGAACTACGAAGACTTAGTACAGAGAAATGCATCTGATTCGCGGGAAATCTTACACATGAATAATTCTTGTTCCTCTCTAGCATGGCGTCGTCCCGTCGAACTGAACGAGGCAGCGCGCGACCACCCGGGTCGCGCGTAAACGGCCCGATTTACGAGGCGCACCGCTGATAGTCTGCACCCTGGGAAAATGCTCTGCAAAGGTACGGCTACACTATGTGAAGCTGCTTCAGTTTGGCACTTGGTATGCTCTGCAAAGGTACGGCTACACTATGTGAAGCTGCTTCAGTTTGGCACATGGTATGCTCTGCAAAGGTACGGCTACACTATGTGAAGCTGCTTCAGTTTGGCGCCTGGTATGCTCTGCAAAAGGACGGCTACACTAAGTGAAGCTGCTTCAGTTTGGCGCCTGGTATGTTCTGCAAAGGTACGACTACACTATGTGAAGCTGCTTCAGTTTGGTGCATGGTTATGAACTAAGCTTGTGGAATAGCCTGCGGAATAGCCTGCAGAATAGCCTGCAGAATAGCCTACAGAATAGCCTGCAAAATAGCCTGCAGAATAGCCTACATCCTAAAAACATGCTCTGCCAAGCTGCAAGAATAACTTGTACTTACCCTAAGAAAATGCTTTGTTACCAGGCATTGCTTGTAGCCAGGTTCTCGCCCGCCTGTAGGTTGTGTACCCTCGGAAAATGCTCTGCAAAGGTACGGCTACACTATGTGAAGCTTTCGTTTGGTTCATATTTACAAACCGATCCTTCAGAATTACTTGCACTTAACCTAAGAAAGTGCTCTATAAAGGTACGGCTACACGGTGCGATCGCGCGTAAACGGCCCGACTTACGAGGCGCGCCGCTGATTGTCCGCACCCTGGGAAAATGCTCTGCAAAGGTACGGCTACACTATGTGAAGCTGCTTCAGTTTGGTTCATTTTTACAAACCGATCCTTCAGAATAACTTGTACTTAACCTAAGAAAGTGCTCTATAAAGGTACGGCTACACGGTGCGATCGCGCGTAAACGGCCCGACTTACGAGGCGCGCCGCTGATTGTCCGCACCCTGGGAAAATGCTCTGCAAAGGTACGGCTACACTATGTGAAGCTGCTTCAGTTTGGTTCATTTTTACAAACCGATCCTTCAGAATAACTTGTACTTAACCTAAGAAAGTGCTCTATAAAGGTATGGCTACACGGTGCGATCGCGCGTAAACGGCCCGATTTACGAGGCGCACCGCTGATAGTCCGCACCCTGGGAAAATGCTCTGCAAAGGTACGGCTACACTATGTGAAGCTGCTGCAGTTTGGCGCATGGTTATTAACTAAGCATGCGGAATAGCCTGCGGAATAGCCTGCAGAATAGCCTGCAGAATAGCCTGCAGAATAGCCTGCAGAATAGCCTGCAGAATAGCCTGCAAAATACCCTGCAAAATATCCTGCAGAATAGCCTACATCCTAAAAACATGCTCTGCCAAGCTGCAAGAATAACTTGTACTTACCCTAAGAAAATGCTTTGTTACCAGGCATTGCTTGTAGACAGGTTCTTGCCCGTTGATAATCCGCACCCTGGGAAAATGCTCTGCAAAGGTATGGCTACACTATGTGAAGGTTCAGTTTGGGGCATGGTTTTAACTAAGCCTTCGGAATAGCCTGCAGAATATAGCCTACTCCTAAAACATGCTCTGCCAAGCTGCGGCTACACTATGTGAAGCTGCTTCAGTTTGGTTCATTTTTACAAACCGATCCTTCAGAATAACTTGTACTTAACCTAAGAAAGTGCTCTATAAAGGTACGGCTACACGGTGCGATCGCGCGTAAACGGCCCGATTTACGAGGCGCACCGCTGATAGTCCGCACCCTGGGAAAATGCTCTGAAAAGGTACGACTACACTATGTGAAGCTGCTTCAGTTTGGTTCATTTTTACAAACCGATCCTTCAGAATAACTTGCACTTAACCTAAGAAAGTGCTCTATAAAGGTACGGCTACACGGTGCGATCGCGCGTAAACGGCCCGACTTACGAGGCGCGCCGCTGATTGTCCGCACCCTGGGAAAATGCTCTGCAAAGGTACAGCTACACTATGTGAAGGTGCTTCAGTTTGGTTCATTTTTACAAACCGATCCTTCAGAATAACTTGTACTTAACCTAAGAAAGTGCTCTATAAAGGTACGGCTACACTATGTGAAGCTGCTTCAGTTTGGCGCATGGTTATGGACTAAGCCTGCAGATGCCCTGCACCCTAGATAACTGTTCTGTAAAGATACGTGGGAGACTACTTCAGTAAGTTACATTGTAGCCAACCGCAACCGAAAAGATTTACTGGGAAATGCACTGCACTGTAAGACTGCGGTTACGAATTGAGTCGCCAGATAACTAGTGACATTGAAAATTGCTATACAAGTCTCCGGTTTTACGATATGAGATTCAGATACTGTCATTTTTACAAGTAGCGCGCAAAGAGAGCCTACACCCAGCGAAAATTCTCTGTAAGGTTGACGTTACACGGTGCGCGATAGCTTCAATTGGTTGACGAAGAGTCATGCTACAAGGTGACCTTATTGATACCCTGTACTCCAGTAATTTAGACCCCATGTTCCTAATTATATTTGCCTGAGTGTTAGGAATATTATTATTAGTTACTGTCTTTTTCTTGTAACAGACCGAAATCAACGCAATTGGAGAGCCTCAGCTAGCACTAGTTTAGCCATAAATTCGTCCACTAAGTAAGCAATACAAACACGGTCACGCCACTCACAAATTAACAGTGGCGCCTTAACAAACAGAATAACAATTTAAAAGATGACCGTTATAAATTTAATAACTCGTCAACGTCCAGTCGCTGCGATCGGCCGTAAAACTTGATTCATCACAATTCGGCTCGTAAATATACTGGACACTTTTAATACGGCCCTATTTTGAACTATTACAAGAACATAAAGCTTCAACAATTTTTGGGCTGGCGTCGTAAATGGGAATTGAAGGGTGACCACAGATTAGGTATATCTATTTATCTATCATTTCATCCTATATCAGTCCATTAATGGACGTAAGCCTCAAGGGGTTTTATCCCTCCCACAAGAACTAAGGTTCTCTTTTTTGTTTCCTTCTCGATTTTGTTCATTCATCCGCTACCAGCTATCGTCTTGAGGTCGAGCCGTGGTCTCCATTCTCCATTTCCGATAGAAGATGTGGTGTGATTAGCAGTGTACGGCTTTGTGGTAGTGTAGAATAGGACCAACCCTACTCTTCCCGTGGATGGCGTTAGAAAGAGACGATTGAAAAGAAAATGTTGGAGCTTCAGACCTCCTCAGCCGGTCTTGCCTGCGTGGGGACTGTAGCCTCCCTTTTGCTTAGGTATGTAAATTAAAGAGGGTTGTCCTCCTTCATTAGAGATAAAATGACCTAAAGATTGTGT
The DNA here is from genome assembly GCF_004193835.3 of Ostrinia furnacalis. NCBI lineage: Eukaryota > Metazoa > Arthropoda > Insecta > Lepidoptera > Crambidae > Ostrinia > Ostrinia furnacalis. Next base: position 400,206 of record NW_021134301.1, on the reverse strand, counting down.
ATTTAGAATCACAAGCATGGCCACCCTGGCGTTAAATGATCGCGCTTCAATCAATAAACTGTCTGAGCTTTGTGCAAGAAAGGATTTTTCCTGGCGGCTTGGTGACTGGAATTGAACCGCCACCGGTGCAGACGGAGACGATGGTGAGTTGTCTGCACGTGAAAAAGAGGTTTTATCCGGCTTGCAGAAATTTATATAAGTACCGTTCCTTGTGTGAAATTAAAAAAATTTAAATAAAACAGCTCCCTCTCAATTGACACAATTTATTTTTATCTCGTATGCTCGTATAAAGTTAACAATTACGATATTATAATAACTACTGTAATAGTGCCAATCTCAAGGGATTCAGGGTCGTTAATTAGGTTCGGTTTGGTGAATATTATTGCCACTACAAATTTCTTAAAACTCAGCCTAAATATTAAAAGACTCTACTAGTTAAGATAACTGCGCGAAGTCAGGTCGGAAAGACTCCTACTTGAAGGATGGAAAAGTGGGTACCTTGGAAGCCATGCGGTTATAAGCCGTTACCCTGAACGTTCCTCTCTTCTTCCGGGGTCCAACGGGTCTCACACACTTTTANTTGGGAATGACGGAGATGTTCGCACCGGTGTCGATCAAAAACATCAGTTTTGTTTTCTTGTCGGTAACGAAAAGACGGTGTGATTGAACTCTAGCGCTGGTGCCCGTCTCTGCCAACGCTAATGGTAGTTTTCCGGCACATTTTTCTTCATGAATGTACAATTGTCTGCACATTTTCTTGCGTTGTGGCCAAACTTGCGATGATAGTAGCAGTACGGCGAGTTGCTGGGCGTCTGGCTTCGGTTGCGGCTATTCGATCGAGATGCTTGCCGATTCTGTCTCCAGTTTCGATAGGGCGAACGTCCTCGTTGGTTATTGTGCGTCACTAGTTGCGTAATAGCTTCTGTCAGCTTGTCGATCTTGTCTTCTAACGCGTTGTATCTTGAAGACGATGAGTGTGGACGGTCGATGGCGAAAACTTCTTGTTGTTGCGCATCAGGGAGTAGATGTTGACGATGATTATGTGGCAGCCGTCCCTCAGGGTTTGTGTTCATTTTGATGTTTGATGTGTTCGGTAGGGGTCACCACTGTTGAGAGGGGCTATGTGTGGTCAATTAAAGGCTGACTCCAAATTACAATGAACATTTATTTCGAAAACGGACGGTCTTATATAGGAAAACATTTACAAAATGAGACAAGGACAAAACATATACCTGTTTCACAGAAAACAATTACAAACATTTTAGGGTGAGACAATAAAACGATTACCTACAAACATTATAATAAACGGTCAGAGCGAGACAGAAGGAGAACAGTATGTCTATTTCACACTACACAAATATAAATAAGATGGAGGGTACACAAATTATTGATACTGAATTTAGAATGAGATAGCCTGAACTTACAAATACATCTGTTTCATACAACATGGAAATAACACTTAAAAGACGGTACACGAATATTAATTAATAAGCAAGATAGATAAGGACGGCAAGAAGTTAGTATAGGTTTGTTTCACACAACATAAATATTATACAAAAACAAGGGTACTTCAATAAATAAATGAAAACAGATTACCGACATCTTAAAATAAAAAGTCTAGTAGTAGTCTAGGGCAAAGCAGCTCTCATCGTCCAGTGCGGCGGTGCTGCCGGTATGATGCGGACGTATGTCATGTGGTGTCGCCACATATACTTTTTACATTTACTTTTAAATTGCAATGTAGGTACATGTTAACCAATGTAGAGCTCTCAAACAGACAACAGAAATGCTATACAACACTAATCGAAATAGCTACCAAACAATCGGCCTAGCTAGACTGAATCGAGTTTGCCGCGGCGCCGCTCAGTGCCGGCGGAAATTGGACGGGCCACAACTAACTTTGTATCGTTGTTCGAGACAAACAACGATAAACACGAGTTCGGAGTTTGGTGAGCTGTATTTTAATGGGCGACTTTGTAATGAACGTGTATGTGAAATGAATATCGACTTGGGTGTTTATAATACGGAAAACACGACACGTTTTTGGTTTAGGAAAATTAAAGCAACTCTATTTGCACAGAAAGAGGTGCGAATACAAAATTGGTATGAATTTACCGATTTACGTTTTAAAAACTAAAGGGAAGTGCTCCTTTAAAGAGAGACCGAACACAATCAATCTTATCCATTTTGCTTATGCTAGAGCAACTTTTTGCGAATAGACGTACTAAATTAGGTCTCTACACCAAACAATGTTTTTAAATTGCTTCTTATTTATCGAAAATAATTTTATATTCAGAGTAGGCACCTACCGTTGAAATTCACCAAAACGAAGATAAATTAAAATACAGTTAGAAATTATTGAATACTTTACAAAATAACTAATTTTCAAAGCTTAATCGTGAAATTACAGAGGGTTGGCTCCATCAATATTCATAACAAACTTTGGCGGCTTATTGTTTCTGGATATTAATTAAGCAGTTTAACAGTGAATTGATTAATCTTAAATACGCACTTGTTAATGAGCCAAGTCGTCATAAAACTTCATAGTAATTAGACAACATTCAAATTTCAAAGTCTTAGAGTAGGCGCACACCGTTGATTTTTAGTTGGCCGATAGTTGTGCTGATTTTAAATTGTATGAAGAATCGGCCAAATCGAATCGGCGTACTTAGTGTGCGCACTCCCATACATACCCATACTGATCAACTGGCCGACTAAACTATCGGCCGACGAAAAATCAACGGTGTGCGCCTACTCTTAATCGTCCAACGCATCACAAAATTTCATAATATTTTTTGAAGACATGCAAAAAATGCATTCAAAAAATAAGTGTTTAAGAAAGCTGTGAATACATGGAAGGCGGACATGAGTGTGACGTATATCGGTTTTTATAATATCTAAAAGCTCTTGCCTCATTGGCCCTGTCATGCTTTCCACGCATGTACACATCGTATCTGAGCTGAGAGGTATCGTATTTATTTGCGCTCACCAGTTAGGTATTCTACAGTGGTGCTGGCGCCAACTGGTTAAGTCGTTAAACGATAACTGTCAAGTCTTAATACAAAACGAGGGAATGTCCCTCTAAAAAGTATAGGTACCTCCAATTAAATAACATTGAAGCCACGAAGCCACTAGATATGAAGGGGTCGGATTGGCCGACTTGAGATCCGAGGAACGCGAGTTCGAATCCTAACGCCGCTCGACTATTGTGGTGAGCCCACTCGTAACACAAAGCATATTTACCTTACCACGAGGGGATAACGGGACTATTAGTTATTTGTGCAGTACAAATTACTAATCTATCTATATATATAAAAATGAAACCCGTTTTCCGTTGTCACGACATAACATGAAAACGGCTTGACCGATTTGGCTGATTTTTTTTTTGTAGTTTTCTAATACTCTGTACAAGGTTTTTACGGAAAAAAATACAAAGAAAATCTCTACGCTAAGGCGGTACGAAGTTCGCCGGGTCAGCTATCTACTATATAAAAATAAGTCGGGTTTTCCTTCATGACGCTATAACTCCAGAACGCAAGAACCGATTTCCACGGTTTTGCATTCGTTGGAAAGGTCTCGGGCTCCGTGATGTTTATAGCAAAGAAAATTCGGGAAAAATTTTAACAGAAAAGCGGGAAGGGGGTAAAACGGGATCCACGCGTTAATCTTTAAAAAAGAAAGCAAAATCCAAGTATCCCACCATAAAGGCTTACAAAATAATCAACGATCCCCGCCCATTATTTTATTTGTTCGGAAGCTTTTCTGAGTTGTTCGTTAATAGGCAATTTCTCTGATTGTCCAAAGTTTAAACGATCGTTTTGTGAACTCCAGAAGTTCTGTCCAATGCGAAATTTCATTAGATTCCTGACTTCCCGACTGAGTCATCTTGAATTTCCCATTATTAATAAGTTGTTTGAGAACTATTCCCAAGATGTTTGATGGGGTGAAGTTTTTAATGATTGCATCACATTCAAGAATGCGACTGGACCTTTTGTAAAAGGTAGAATCATCCCAACTAATATTATAAATGCGAAAGTAACTCTGTCTGTCGGTCTGTCTGTCTGTCTGTCTGTCTGTCTGTCTGTTACGCTTAAACCTCGCAACCGATTTTGATGAAATTTGGCATAGAGATAGTTTGAGTCCCGGGAAAGAACATAGGATAGTTTTTATCCCGGTTTTTGAAACAGGGACGCGCGCGATAAAGTTTTTCTGTGACAGACAAAATTCCACGGGCGGAAAGCTAGTACAAACATAAATTAGCGCATTTATCACTGCCATGATGTGTGTAGAGACATACAGAACATTCACTCAAACAAGTATTTTAATTGATTAGAGACACCTTTTAGGTTAGGTTAAAGAGGGACAAAATACGACTTTTACTTATAATGTACAAGTACGCCTCATATTAAAAAAATTAAGAACTCCACTTGTTTTTCATTGGTGGTAGGTAGGTAGGTACATACCAATCGACTTGCTGCTCAAAATGTATACTTTTTGTAAGGAATCTGCATGTTTCATTAAAAATATTTAAATACATACACAAAACATCAAACCAGACATTCCATACACAGATAACTTTATAATTGACTTTTGATTGGAATTCCAACCCGNGTATGTCATGTGGTGTCGCCACACGAGGTATTAAAAAAACTACTTACTAGATCTCGTTTAAAACAATTTTCATTGGTAGTTTTTATAGTAATGTACATCATATGTTTTTTTTTAGATTTTTCATTTTCTTATTTTAGAAGTTAGAAAGGGGGACCAACTTTTTTCCACTTTGGAAGCGTCTGTCACGCAAACTATTTGGTTTAGAAAAAAAATATTTTAGAAACATCGATATCATTTTTGAAGACCTATCCATAGATACCCCACACGTATGTGTTTGATGAAAAAAAAAATTTGAGTTTCAGTTCTAAGTATGGAGAGCCCCCAATATTTAATATTATTTTTTTATTTTTGCATCAAAATAATAATGCGGTTCACAGAATACATCTACCTACCAAGTTTCAATAACTCTTATAGTTTCTGAAAAAAATGGCTGTGACATACGGACGGACAAACGGACAGACAGACACGACGAATCTATAAGGGTTCCGTTTTTTGCCATTTGGCTACAGAACCCTAAAAAGTGTAAAATAAAATTATAATAATTAAAAAACTTCTTTAAAAACTAGCTTTTATTCTGAAATGCAGTTGTACTAAAACGAAAAAATAATTGTACTTATGCAAGGTTCAAAAAATTTCGAAAGCTTGTAGCGCAAACATAAAAGAGGAATAAATTCCATGCGCGATACAAGTTTTCGAAATTATTTGAACCTTGCATACGATTTTTTTTTGTTTTATTATCGTGTGTTAACGGATTAACGATTAACGTTAACTTGCGTTAAATCTTGCGAAATGTAACGGTTTAACGTTTAACGAAGTTAATTTTTTTATTAACGGTTTAACGATTAACGAAGTTAACTATTTGATTAACGGTGCCCAGCTATGAATAGAATACATTTGTCACCAACCCCTACTCTTCTCGCGGAGGAGGCTCATAGTCCAGCAGTGGACTGTAAAGGGCTGTTGATGATGATGATGATAAGTGTTTGATGCTTCCGACTGCATTTGTGAACACTTTGTCTTGTTTCTATCATTTCAGTTCATTTTTACTCAGTTGGGTTTTTGTTTTTATTTCTTTTTCAATAATATTTTTATTTTAATCTTTTAGTTAAAGAACATAATACATTTTGCCATAATACATTATTTAAAAAAAAACATTTATTTTGATACCCCACTCGACAGGTTTTGAGATTTTTTTTAATACATATTATGGCGCCAAAAATCGGCCATTTTAATATTAATTAATTTTGATATACCCAGTGTCACTCTCACAGTTAAAACCACATGCCATAGTTTGTTGAGTTTCACAATATGGCGTCCAGTAGTCGCCATATTGATTTTTTACTATAACGTCATGTCTTTAGTGACACTCGCCGGACTAAGAGGAATCGGTTGACGTGCGAATCATAAAAATCGACCCAGGAGTTTGGTCTCTATGTATAGTGCTTCAAAAAACATACATACATAGGCTGTTAAACACATTATCACTCCTTTGCGTCACGCAGTCGGGTAAAAAAGGAAAGACTAGACCAGTCTAAAAGCAACGTTAACCTATAAAATAATTAAACACTTACTTTTGTCTAAGAAAATAGGCTTTCAAGAAAATTAAAGCTTCTAATTCGAAACTCGAGAATTCTCGAGCTCCGGTAATTTTTTTCTCGTCTCGAATGAAGCCAAATTTCTCGAGTTTTCTCGAGTTCGAGAAAGCTCGAGCAGAAACCCTAGACACGACCGCACAGTTGATAAAAGCACCTATTTATCGACACATAAACTTACGATTGGTTTGTAATTAGACATGCAAATATGGTTTTTACTCTTAACCACAATCAGTGCTAAAACTATCTGTCATTTGACATTATTTCTGTTTTGATTTCAAATTGACCATTTGCGTCGTGGTTCATTCGAATCAATTCAAAAAAGGAATCCCAAAATATTATGCTCGATTAACTTCCTGTTCGATTATTTTAGGAAGCAATATCACGACCTTCGGAAGCATCGCTTGCTACGGTAATCGGTCGTGTATACAAATAGTTACTCAATTCATTTATCATGACATGTTCCTGTTAAATGAAAACATGCACAGAGCGTCATTGTTACATGCGCCTCCGCCACAACTAAGTACGTACAAAACAAACGGAGAAAGTCAATGTTTTATTTGTCCGTGCGCACTAGCTTCCTACTTCCCATAACGCGGCGGCTAATATCAGCTCTAAACGTGTTCGGTGTTACACGGTAAGTCGTGAAGAGGAATATAATGGCAGATTTCGTAATCCAACACCCTTGCATGTTATTCCTCTCTATCATTATACCTATAAAATCTGAATTTTTTTACGTTGTTTACTGTCCAAAATTATCGCGGTGTAACGCCTGTCAGTAGTGTCATTCTATGTAGAGGTGCTCTACTTTGTTTAAATATTTCAAGTGAGAGAGGTGTAGTCGAGCTCATTTCAGAAACGTTCCGAGAGTAGAAGCTACAATGTAGCACCGTAGATCTTTTCCCGCCATGTTTATGCTTCTCGCATGCTAAGAGATAAACGTATTGCGGAGAGCATATTCGCCGGCCTCTACCTTTTGTAAGTACGTTTTTCCGATACTATTTAAATTTTCAGCCTATATTCTAATTGTTACGATCGTTACGCGCACAATTACACAGTTCAAGTGATTAGTGGAGTTGTTTTGTTTTAGTTTCGGAGTCGCTCTTTGTTGTGTAACGACCGGTCCGATTAGATTACCTTCCAAGACGTTTCATAAACCGATTGTTACTTTCATTTCGCCAGGCCGATGCAATCGTCGGCTTCTATCGGTAGTAGAATTCTATTCAATTACGTCAAATGTGACATAATTTCGCGTGCATACAGCGTCAACCGGTATTCGGTTATTGTGTTTGAATATTAGAAAGACATTATGCTGCTTTGGCAATTTGGCATGTGGTTTAAGACTAAAACGATCAGATAGAAATTTTGGGTTCAAATTCTAGGTGCGTCAAATACATAGTTGTTATTTAGAATCCACCACCACCTAGAGTTGTTTTAAACTACGAATTAATAAATAGGTCTTTGCTACGAAAGAAAACTCTGTGCGGTAAGGTAACACCTAAACGGTGAAATTATAAATATTAAAGCGTAATATGAACAGTAAATTTATTTCATGAAAACAAATTCAACCGAGGCAGCGGTTGTAACGAGTAAGTAGTTATGTAAACAAAGCATCATTACACGTAAACGTTTGTAAACAAGATGTTAATACTGGTCTTGAACGAGGCCTTGATCTGCCTTTCTATAGTTTTTCAATAGTCATAAGAAATAAATACAGTTTTAGTGTTTCTCAATTAAGGATCTATCTAACCCAGCACACCAAAGGCAGTAGTATTAATAAAATAAGAATATTAATAATTTGAATAAACTATACATGTCCTTCTACAATTATATCATTCTAATGACTCCTTATCATATTCAAATGCGACTTACCAGGCTACAAACCATGTCAAAGAAACATAACAACACTTCTACCTTCTCAATTAACTAGTTAAAAAAATTGCTAATAACCCTGTCGACGACTAACGATAACATCTATCGATGTCACATCGATATTGTGTCCATATCGCTGATCCGTTCGCTGCAGCCTCTGCGCCCGCGCACATAAAATTGTTTACACATGCGCGGATTCGTCACGGTTGCTGATATAGACAGCGTAATCGCAACTGAGACTAAAACAGTATGTTCACTTCACTAGTTTGACGATGTCCAAGGAAACACACATTTTGTTTGGGAGAAAATAGCAGAGATTTTACAAAAAGAAAATGGATCGTATGATGTACCTACTGTCGGGTACATCTGCAGCATTGATAAAGTGGGACACTATCATAATATTTAATAGGAAAAGTATTAGTAGACTTAATTTAAATTGACAAAGACCTAACCCCCAACTGATTTGATTGCCGTACACGCTCTGAGGTGGATTTGTTCAAGGCTGGTAAGTATTCTACCTCTAAAGTAAATTCAGTTCTCGTTTCAATCGACGTATCGCAAGCGGTAATTAAATAGATTTTCAGTTTATAGAACGTCAATCAAACAATAGTTAATTTTGTTTTAAAATAAAAAACAGCCTAATCTTAAAATTAAATTAAACGGCCCAGCTTTAATTGGTTTTATATCGAACGCGCCCACTGCATCTATTTTACACTGTGTAGCAATTGTCAAGTTATCTTCAAGGTCGGCCGATTCTAATAAATCGTTCAATATTCACGTGCTGCGGTTAGCCGTATCTTTACAACAATAACTGTGATGATAACGTGTAGGTAAGCAATGGATATGGAATTATATTTAAATGAGGTAATAATCTGATTAAGAGTCTAACAATTCCGCATTAAATTGCGTTGAACTTCAGTGACTACACACAACTGGGTTCAGAATCAAAAATCTTGAGTTTCAATTATGTAGATTTTATTATAACAAACTACTCGTAGATCTAGTCTAGACTTTCAAATTTGACGCTTCGCCTGTTTGTATTTCGTTTTGACCTAATTTTGCATAATGTAGTTTTAGTTTTTCCATATATTTGAACATTTGAACACCTGGGCATTCTAAATTTCTGTTTCTGATTCGAGTTTAATTTTTAACTAAATATTTTAATAGATTAGATACCTACTTAAACAACAAAATTCTACATTCCTTTAGTAACCACAATAGCAGTAAGTTGATTTGCGTTGAACTTTAACTTCGCAGTTTGTCACCGCACCATCAAGCGGAGTGCACACTAAATCAGTCATCTGGAGCGCAGCGGACTCGCTGGTTGCTACTGCAGCTAAGGAATGCTTCGGCGATTAGTCACTGAAAGCATTCCGGAGATGCCGATTGCCGATCCCACTGTGCAGACTTGGCCTTGCGAGTACTGTCGACCTCGAGGGCGCGTCTCGTCTCCAATTTTATGACCGGGTTAAAAGCAGCCAGTTTTAAAGTAGATCTGAAAAAATATTTTATAATATTATCACATCTATGTGCTAAGTAATTTATAGTGTCCAATAGACCGGACAGCCGTCAATCGTGCGAAATTATAGTGGCTTATTATGACATCAATCTTGCTGAATCTAGCTAATCAAGATTTCTTCAAAGGTGGGGAGAGCTGTGGACACATAGACGTTGTGCAATATCGAGCTAACGCACGCGCATCTAGTCCTTAGAAGCGCGCAGCCAGGAACTAAAATCAAATAAAGTGCAATATTTTTGCTATGCAGTTAATCAAATTAATTACAAAAAAAAGCAACAAATCTGTTGATTTCAAATAGTAAATAAGGTTCCTCTATAACAGTTACAGGAGTACAGTCTAGCTGCAGATGCGTGAACGCAGCGTAAATTGAACAAAAGCAACCGATTCGCATGTCACATCGGCTCCCACGCTCTTACGGCTCTGTAAATACGGCTCTGAATGAAGTGTCTACTGATTGGCAGTCGAGCCATCGAAGCACGCGCATGTACAGTACTCAGGTAGGGCTGCCAAGATTCCATATTTCTGAAAGGAGTTCTTTACTCGTTTGCAATATAATTAAGTGAAAATTTACATTTTCAACATTAGATGCTTTGTGTGTAAGGTTCCAAAAACTTTTTCAGGTGTTATGACAGATAGAGTTTCAGTTCTTAAATAAACGACTCATTGCGATGATATTACTTAATGTTACAGGTTAGGGATAGGGAGATTAGATTTTTTTTATTCCTAAAAGCAGCTCTTGCAGCAAACTTTATTGCATACGGTTTTGTTATCAAACGTAGAAGACGAGCTCTCGGCGCTCTATTTTTTATATTTTTCCTTGGTCTTGGTATTGATTGTGGGATGATATCTTAGACACAAATTCTTATTAAATCCATGGGAAACTGATGGCAGAAGAGTGCCGTCAACCCTAAACACAGCATCTGCATAACTGAGCGGCTCCGTTCTCATTAGCCGGCGTCCGTTACTCCAACTGCGCCAACGGGATCAGCCCGACCTCAGTTTGTGCCATGTTTTTAAATATATGTTATATTATGTACCATTCCTAGGGTTAGATTTATTTCTGCTACTGACGGCACATAGCTCCAACTCGTAGTTATTTTATTTTTAAATGACATTGACAGGATGTTATTGCACCTTACATTTTTCGGCAAGTAATTTTTGAGTTATTTGTTTGAGTGAACTTCCCTGGTGAATTGAGTTTTAAATATACGTACTACTTCAGATCTCTGTATTACCACATTGTAGAGGTCGGTCATAACTCTATCGTGAAAGGCGAATGAAAATAGTATTAGAGAGTCCTTAAGTTTCATAATAACTGCTTTGGGTCTCGGTGGCTCTATGATATCAAACCTTAACCTAGTAAGCGTAGTGAAACAAGGATCTAAATTAAATGAAATGGAGTAGGGACTTGGAAATTAAGGGGAAACAAAATAAACAATACCATTTCAAATCACAGGCTTTGAACTGCTCTGCGTTCCTAACTTACAAAGGCCAGGCACATGGTTTACTGGCTGGTGTATCGGGAAACTCGGCCCTTAGTGTTGCCTACAGTTATGTTTGTAACTGTAAGCGTTGCGCTTATATGCAAAACTGCTACAAATAGTGGCCCTAGTAAACAGGCCCTATTGGAGGAGGTCAAAGGCTTTCTCCGTGGGCAGCGCACGGTCAGCAACGACAAGGTACCGTTATTATGCTTTTTAAGGGTAGGGTTGGTATCCAAATAAATAAAAATGGTAGATATTATTAGTAGGTTATTTTAATTTCATAATTTTCTAAGCTACGAAATGTATTAGAGCAGAATTTAGTGGCGGAGTACCTACTTACCTAACTGCACTTTAGTGTTAAGAAAATCGGGCAATAAATTGTTACTACTGCAGTTAATTTCATTGAATGTAATAAGCTTGATTTAGGTAGATAGTAAATTATTTCTCGCATAAACACGCTTATAATATATATATTTGAGCATTTAAAAATAATTTTGCCAGTTTTTAAAGAAGATCTAATTGCGAACAAAAATTGCGTGTGTACGGTGGTGGCACGCGAACATGGCCAAAAATTAGTAAAGAATGAAGATATCACTTTAAATTACTGTGTTATTTTATTTGTAATTTGTATGAGTAATTGTGGTTGTTCATAATTTCTAAGTACATTTTGAATTTAGCGTATTTTATTATTTTGTAGGCTTTAAGTCCCTGGTTTAATGAAGTAACCTTGTCATTGTTTTAGGTAACTTTTATATTTTTTTTAAATAATAAATTAAGTATGAGTAAGATGCAATAGGTACTTATAATAATAAAGACTACCATAGTTCAATGCTGACTAACGTTACGTAAATAATAACGCCAGTTTTGTTGCTGTCGGTACCAATTTAGTGCCAATAGGCGAACTCGTAGGAAAGGCGGGGGTCGGTCGCACGCGCCGCGGTAGAAAGTCCTCTATTGTTTTCTTCATTACGACACTTATTTATCAGCTGTCACTCACTCCACGTTTGCTTATTGCATTTTTTATGCAAATCTACGTTCGCTTTTCAAAAGACGTAACGTGATAATGCCTAATTGGCACTCTTTCCCGTCGTTTGTAATACAGCGGTAACTTTTTATACTGAACTCGATATTGTCCACATGTTTTTGTAGATAACGTCAATACCTATCAATGTCGATTTCTAAGTAGGAAATAGCAGTAGAAAATCTAACGTAGTCTAAACTAATTTATTTATGGCAGTTATAAAAATAAAACGAACTATTTTGGATAAGTAATCGATTTCAATAATCGTCATTTTAAGTAAATGCCTGTATAAGGTCAAGATATTTCATTAGCATCACAAATCAGCTTGCATCCTGTCTGTCGTCTAGAAGGCTTCTTTAAAGGGTCATGAGAAACAATTTCGACCAAATAAAAAGGTCGCCACACGTATAATTTGGAGGCGATCTGTCGCTGCATGGGTAGTGTTGTGCTCATAGCACAAGGTACTCGAGTATTGGAATTCCTTATCGATACATTTCGTGTCGTATCGTAGCTACTACACACGTAAGATTAAAACTGATATGTTACTTATCTGTGAAAATGTTAACTTGTATTGGTATTATTAGATTGACGGGACTTTGTGCTTACAAAAAATACGGGCATTTAAACGCAGAACATAATACCTATTAAAGAAATTCTTAAGAATTGTAGAGACAAATTCACAGTTTAAGAAGGTCACTTAGTAGAAGTAGAGTTGAACTAGGATATCGGTTTGCTCTGTGATACATAATTTGTAACTTCTTACATAATTTAGTTCAAAGTTTTAACTACGTAATATTTCACAAAATAGTAATTACGAAACTAAACGATATCCAAACGTGTGGAGGGGGGCACATCACTATCCACACGAGCCAGGCAGACCGTGACCATAGGATTTCGGGTAACACATCATTTGTAGTTGCCAAACAGATTGGGTCATTCTTTTGTCCGCGTGGGAATGATGCAAATGAGACTTCGCTATTTCTTTGTTTGATTTCGTGAAAGTTTACACGATCGACGGGGAAACGCGGCCGGGCCGATGTGAACGCCATTTTTATGTAATTGTTACGTCGATGTTTGAAAACTGCTCCGCAAGATAGGAGCGGGAAGCGGCTAGATGATTAGCAATACTTATCTATCAATATCTAAGCAACGGATTTATGTAGCGCGTTTATTTTTTGCAAAGAAACGATGACTGAGATGTCTCAGAACGTTGAGAAACGACCTAACTCTGAGTGAAGTGTGATTACGTTACAATTAATATTACTAAAAACCCAAAATTTAAAATCATCACAATCAGCTATTATTTCTGATAAAAATAGTACTTAAGAAAATGTAAATAAAATCCACACTTCCTATGTTAAAGGAATCCGATAACATATCTGACACAGCGAGATTACACCATCTTATCACAGTCCTTTGGTTTTAAACAATGTACGTACACACGTAAGTCTCCAAATTAATAGATAACTAGTTAGTAATACGTGGAAATATTAGGATGTTAGTGTAACAACAACAATAATATTATCGTCTGTTTTCATATTGTGCCATAAGTTGAAAAATATTGTAACATAAGATTTTACTAAGCTTAGCAGTGCCGTTAACAGTCTAGGGTTACTACGAAGCCGTGAATGGAACGGAATCTCTCTTAACTTGCACAACATAACCGAAGGGGAATGCCCTTTATGAAATCAGCTGCACTACACCGCACAGTGGTCCCGATTTAATAAAACATGGACATTGATGCTAGAGGCACGAAAATTTTTTTGATGGTTACTGCTATGATAACTAATAAGGCAAAAAAATATTACAATCCTACGACGTCTATTTCGTAGTAAAAAAAAATATGTACATATTTTTTGCATGGAAGAAATTACGTTTCTGTCAATTTTTCGAAATTATTTAACGATGTCAAGATGCCGATCACACATGTTATAAAACAAGTGATTCTGAGTATTTCATGCGAAGATACTTGTCACTTATCTCTGCGTACTTTTGAGTTATCGAGGGTTGAAAAATCGATTTTTTTATATTAAACATTTCCACGAAAAATTGCCAGAATTACAATATGGTGTTTAAGGGACACTTTTGATAACACATAACAACGACTTGCACTCGCGCGCGCTCGTATGCATCAACTTTTACTAAAATAAAAATAAAAATTAAGGAAAATACTTAATACAACGTTGTATGTATAGGTCCGCTGGCCGTCAAAAAGTAGCTTATACGAGAGGTTGCCCAATTTACAATATGTCCATCATTGATAACTCACACAAATATCGTCTCTCTCTGAATACAAGTTGATAACAAGTTTTTTTTGTTTCCAGAAGCTCTTGATAGCATGGAAGCCCATAAATACTCTCTGAAGCGAGAATGAATCTCAAATTGCGATATTGCCATTTTGACAAATTACATGATGTAACTAGCGCTAACGTTTATCTTCAGGTAGACACAGTTTTAAGTTAAAATATTGTCTACTATTCACACTGTTCTTCGTTTTGGAACAGTTCTTTGATTATAGGTAGTCGCTAATTTCGTTTTGTTAGACTCTTTCAGTTTAGCACATATAGCGTAAACTAATTCCTCCTCAGAATGATCTAAAAGTGTTAGAGAGCGCCTCTTCTTCTGCAGAAGAAGAATTTTGCATAAATCTTCAAAAGGTTTTTTATTTATACTAAAAGTCGATGGTTGCACATCTACTTCCGCAGTCTCATCAACTGGAGCGTCTTCCTCAGTATTAACGTTGTCTATGCGTTGTGTTAACTCGGTAAAAAACATTGTTTAAATCTATATTTTTACAATTCGGCCAGACAATTTCAGAGTCTAGCCAATGCGAATTCTGGTGCAAAAATGTCTTTTGGGCTCTGCTGGAAGCAGACCATATCTTCTTTGATATATTTCTTGTAAAATTACGACTTAATGATTTGATAATTACTCAAATCTTCGGAAGACAATTCAATGCCAATACGTTCGTCATTTTAGTCTAAAATGGTCTGGCCGAAATGTAAAAATATAGATTTAAACAATGTTTTTTACCGAGTTAACACAACGCATAGACAACGTTAATACTGAGGAAGACGCTCCAGTTGATGAGACTGCGGAAGTAGATGTGCAACCATCGACTTTTAGTATAAATAAAAAACCTTTTGAAGATTTATGCAAAATTCTTCTTCTGCAGAAGAAGAGGCGCTCTCTAACACTTTTAGATCATTCTGAGGAGGAATTAGTTTACGCTTTATGTGCTAAACTGAAAGAGTCTAACAAAACGAAATTAGCGACTACCTATAATCAAAGAACTGTTCCAAAACGAAAAACAGTGTGAAATAGTAGACAATCTTTTAACTTAAAACTGTGTCTACCTGAAGATAAACGTTAGCGCTAGTTACATCATGTAATTTGTCAAAATGGCAATATCGCAATTTTAGATTCATTCTCACTTCAGAGAGTATTTATGAGCTTCCATCCTATCAAAAGCTTCTGGAAACAAAAAAAAACTTGTTATCCTTCAGAGAGAGATGATATTTGTGTGAGTTATCAATGATAGACATATGTAAATTGGGCAACCTCTCGTATAAGCTACTTTTTGACGGCCAGCGGACCTATACATACAACGTTGTATTAAGTATTTCCCTTATTTTTTTATTTTATTTTATTAAAAGCTGATGCATACGAGCGCGCGCGAGTGCGAGTCGTTGTTATGTGTCATCAAAGGTGTCCCTTATACACCATATTGTAATTCTGGCAATCTTTCGTGGAAATGTTTAATATAAAAAAATCGATTTTTCAACCCTCGATAATTCAAAAGTACGCAGAGATAAGTGACAAGTATCTTCGTATGAAATACTCAGAATCACTTGTTTTATAACATGTGTGATCGGCATCTTGACATCGTTTAAGAATTTCGAAAAATTTACAGAAACATAATTTCTTCCATACAAAAAATATGTATATATTTTTTTTTACTACGAAATAGACGTCGTAGGATTGTAATATTTTTTTGCCTTATTAGTTATCATAGCAGTAACCATCAAAAAAAATTTCGTGCTTCTAGCATCAATGTCCATGTTTTATTAAATCGGGACCACCGTGCACCGGGTCAAGACGACCAGATTTTGTACTTTTAAAGGGAATCCGAAATCAAACCTGTTATTTAACTCATTGTGTAAATGCGGAAGGGCATATTTCTCTATTTAAATTCCTTCAACCGTTACTTTACTTCCTGATCCGGTAACTTTGCGCCCAATTATTAATCTGTGTAGCTCATGCGTATGCAACGGATTTGTAAACATGATTTACATTATTTATTATTATCATATTGTCACAATAGTTCCATAAAAATTAACAAATTTAAATTAAGATTTATCCTAGTCCACCATAAGACATCGCTTACATTTTTAGCCTCGAACAGTAAAACGAAAATATGTTACGCTTTTGATCGATTTAAGGCTTTGAAATCATCCACGCGCCAGTCAAAGTCAAATGTAATGTCTAATGATCACAAATATTAACACTCTATAAACGAATGGAAACCCTACCCAAATGGGCTTAAATCTTACAGGTACAGAAACTAGGCGCAACGACTGCCGATGTCCGATGGCATTCCTGAGAACAGGCCCCAGTTCACATAGGGTTACCATATCTCAGGATTTGTCCTGAGATTTCAAGAGTTTTGGATTGTTCTAAGGAATGCGGCAGGGTTTTGTAAATCTCAGGAAAAAAAGCCTAACTTGAGTAATAAATTGCACATTATTAAAATCAACAAATTTATCCAAGTCCCCGGAAATCCTCAGTGTATAAAAAAATACTAATGCGACTTTTTAAAAATTTTCAGTATGTTTTATAGAAATTTCTTAAACTGCAACAAAATCTCAGGATTTTTCAATGAATATCAGGCCTTTTCTCCGGGCTTTTGGTTTTCTAATCTGGTAACCCTAAGTTCACATCGTTTCAACAGAGCTATTGGACGCGGGGTGGTCGCCAATCACGGGGCTCCGTGCTTTTTGCCATAAACGGCTACCATGCCTAGTTGAAGTAACTTAGATTTGGGAGTTAGTGTAACCATAGGCACGCTATGTATCTTTAAAAAGATTTAGGTGATTAATATTGATTTCTACTGGATAAAACGATAGGTAAAGCATGAATCACTCAAATTACAGAACAAAATTTAATAGCTATCGCAAAAAATATGCGAGCGTAGGTATTGAAGTCATAATTTTGGCAATCACTTTGATAAGTGATAAGATAAACATCAAGGTGTTGGTGTTAACAAATACGTATTTTTCATCATCATGAGGAAGGTATACTTGTCTGAATTTGACCATTTTTACTAATCTTTATCATTTAAGGCCATGATCACGGAGTGTTCAAGTATAAAAACTTTTATGTTTTTTACACACTTTTGGTTATTTTAAAGCCTATGTTAGGCTTGTCTAGACGTTATTAATAATGTGTGACATACCAACACACTTTTTGTCAGTCTGATCGAATTAAAGCGTGCTAGATTAATCTAATGCAAATTAATTCACTATAAATTGGTGGCTGTTGCTATCTTACATACGACTCCATTACCAGTTAGCCTCCAGTGCGAATGTTGTCAAATCACTAGTAAGACTGCAGAATTGGTACCTTGCAAGAGTCACCTCCAGACCTTATTGTGACACACCGTCGTACTTTGTTTTCTCAACTCTATAAGCATCAACTTAAGATCTAACTTGTAAACGGAGCATGCAATTAATCGACCATCGTATTCTTACACCACTCCGCTAAAACTGAGAATCTTGGCCGTCCCAGAAAAACTGGCGGTTCAGTTTTCTTCCTAATCCAACTCCGAGTAATCATGCCCTCAATTAACGCTTTGTTGACTTTGGCAAGTAATGAAACCGGTTGTGCTGCAAGTGTCGCTCGCCCAACGAGAACTGCAAGTTGTTGCATAGAAAAATTACTACGAAACGGTATGTCACGGCATCTATCCGCTCACTAAATGAGTGTAATTTCGTTGACTTACTTGCCTTTCGCAACTTGTCCCTTTTATAACTATGCCGTAAAGTTAGTAATGTTAATTACATTGAGAATACACTGTAATTTATTGCTTAGAAAACAATAAGGGTTATGGTGCAATTATGGTTTATGGTAGTTTTCCAGATATTGTTTATGATACGATGTTTCTTGGAGAAAATATAATAATATTAGAGACGTTTACCGAAGACGTAAAGGTGAGATTGACCCATAAAACACCAAAGTCGGTGGGTTTGTTGACGTAGTTTTTTTGATTGAGATTAACCTACTTGCTACTTTCTAAACTCTATTCTTAGTTAGATTCCTAATATTGATTTATTGACAATATATACCCTTATTGAACACCTGTTTTAAGACTACTCGACGAAAGAATACCAAGCATCCATAATATTTATTAACATTTTTGGTTTTGACAACAATTCCAACTTCAAATCTATAATAAAAGTTGAACTTCAACTCTACCTAGCCTTATGTATTTCAATTTACCTACACGTTCAATTAAACCGCCAAACATCCCTACATCGTAAAAAACAAGCAATGTCATCAAACCTTGGCGGTGCATTAATAATTGCGCTATAGCCACGGACCTCGGGCCGGCCTTGGTCGCGTACGAGTGCTAACGTACTGATTACCTGCCAGCCAGTGCTCCCCTGACCCATATTCCTATTTCCGACAATATATGCCAATACATACGAGCATTTACATCGAATCAATACGCATCATTGTTGTATCTGCATTGTCGCGACTGTTTCAGCCTTTGTTTTATAGATCACTCAACTATTGTCACTTTAGATAGATATCTAGGATAGTACCTAGATAGAAAACACTATATTGTACGCCATACAAGACAAGAAAATAAAGAAATACCTATACAAAAGATACGGCACTATTTAGACGATCTTATCGCTGCGATCTCTTCCAGACAACCTAGAGGATAGTTTGTGCCCACTAATAGATTTAGTGTGTGTTTATTTAGTTACAATAATGTTGTCATCTGGTCGGTCAGTTACAACTAAATTAAATGACAACCTTGAATTTATTGACACGTCTACCATTTCAACATGCGTACTAAATCATAGTTCGCTTATGACTGACCGGGCGGTCGTCGGGCGTCATGTCTACATTGTAGGTACACGGATAGGTAAAATAGAGCAGGTGCGTCTACTCTGAAAAACCATTTCGATATGCCGTCTCTACCTGTCTCTCTCACCAATAGAGCAGACGTGAAAGACATGCAGACTTTGCAGACATAAGAGTCAAAATTATTATATTAGATTAAAAAAAGAGAAGGATAGTGTATATTTTGATAACCTGATGTAAACCAACGAAAAGATATCCATTGTCATAGCTAAACTTCGTTTTAAGTTACAAGACGGATATACTAATTGAAAACCTACATTTTCAGTAGGGTGCGCAACTACGTATTACGAGTAACTAAGTGTATATTTTATTTTATTTCAGGAAAAGTAAATGCTACGCAATTTTCAGCACGAAAATTTTGATAATTTCATGAACATTGCTGAGACAATGACCATATTTCATCTAACTACATACTACTTACACTCAATTATCAGAAGCCAAACTTACTATGCATCGATTATTTGATAAGTCCATTGTTATCGGCATGACAAGCGCGGCTATCGTCACGTCACGTAGGTATCTTCGTATCTGTTAGGTTGTGTTCACACTGGCGATTTGTTAGATGATTTCACAGCGAAGTGATCGGTATCACATTTCGGTTGATTTTCAAGTTGCGAGCAATTGTTTTTCAGCAAGAATTTTAGGGGATTGTTAACCGAGTTGATGTTACGGCGTATGCGAAATCCCTAAGCAGTTTGCTCACTGATATGGTTAAAGAACCACAGATGCAATCACTACAAAAGTAGGTAAGTATGAAGGAACTTAGAAGTTGTGTAAAAATACTCGAGTACATGTGTTAGTATTCTATGGTACAGGTAAAATCATGTGATACTCTGCACATCTCTAATAATAGTTGAACACGTGGGAAACGGCGTTTGGACGCGTGAAGATCATTGCAATATTAGTGTCCAAGGTGGGTCGTGTTTACTCCAACCTTGCGGCTTAGATGTACTTACGGATGGCACATCAAGCTAATACTGTAGCATCTCTTAGGCTTGGTTGCACCATCTTACTTTAACTTTGACAAACGTCAAACTCCATACAAAATACACCGGATATTGTTATAGTCACGGTTAAAATAAGGTGGTGCAACCCAGCCTTAAAGTTGTAATAGATGTCATTTTGCAATAAGTTTTTATGCGCTGTCGACTGTACTTACACAGGGGACACTCGACTATTCAGCAAACGGATTAGTTCAAATAAGTGTAAAGTATTTTAGATTCATATTTGTACCCAACTTTCTCTACTAAATCAAAAGATCTGTTATGGACAAAAGATGTGACAAAGTGACCAATTTAAAAAAAGCAACTTTATCTACGTAGTTGCATTGATTGTTGGTCGATTATCTAAAGCCACATAAAAAGTACCACAACTGGGAATTCACACAATAAACAGGAGTACCTAGTGATTAAAAATTGTGAGGAAATTACAAAAGGCTAATGTGGAAAATCTTCTTTCATTCCATTACTTCATTCTGCTTCGTGAACAAGGATCTATATTTGATGTTGCTTTGACAAGTCACAATCCCAAAGAAATTATTTTGTTTACTTTCAGCTCTAGTCAAAATATATTCGACTCCGCTGCATCACTGTTGAGATATTATCAAGTCTTTGTTTTTTACCTTTGCAAGTGCTCATTTGTTAAATGTGACTTAAACGTTATTGACGTTATTATCTAAGTACTCACAGCGAGAAGAATGCTTTATTACGTGTTACTATGTCGAGCAATTACGTGCATACACGTGCGTCCTACTATAGCTTCTTTGCTAATCAGAGATGCAACAGGATAAAGTGGCGTTAACTTCTACAAACAGATGTACAATTGTCTTTAAAACACAATTTGGTATAAATACAGGCCCCGTTATGATCAATCAGTGGTACAGTCGGTAGTAGAGTCTATGTTTGGTGCTATTTTGGTCTTTAGGCTAGTGTTGTTTAGATCGTGTTTGGTATGCGGTGATGCGGTGGGTACTGTGTGGGAGCGTACGGATCGGTGCGTGAGAACGGAGCATTGTTTCTACTTGCCGCAGATGAGGTCACATAGTTTGATTGTGTTGAATCAATTCCGCTGCCCTCCGCATTGGTAATACGAAAGTGTGTAATTGTATTGACGGAACTTTTTTCGTTCCCCTCCGCTAAACTAGTTACTTGCATTGTAAGTGGTGAGTGCAAGTGCCTCTGATTGTTCGTTTAATTCAAAGTTTAAATGGGAATAAACGCTAAAGAATGCTTCACCTCACTTAAAATTGGCAGAAATTAAAATATCTTATCCCTTCCAGAAATAGACTATATGGTCGTTATACATTCTATTTGATTACTTACTCATGCGCGTATTGCTAATATTTAAATTGAAGTTGCATTCCTTATCTACTGCTAAGGAAAGATACCACGGTTACATCACTCGATACAAATCACATTAAGTAATTACGTTATTTATTCAATAGGACGCAATAGATGATTCTAATTAATGTTTTACTTAAGGCTTTATAAAAAATAATATATGGTCATGTTAACAGTTATAAAAATACAGGTTCATATTAATTGTTTGATTACTGGGGAATCAAAAAGGTGACACTTCTAAGGCTGAGTAGCCTTATTTCACAATGACCGGTGCTTTTTGTATAGAGTTTGACAGATTTTTATGTTTCTCAAAGTTAAAGTAACATCTGTTAAAATCTGTTAAACTCCATACAAAAAACACCGGTTATCTTTATAGTTACAGTCAATGTTAGGTGGTGCAACTCAGCCTAAATGTTGCTTATTTAAATGAGTCACAAATAGAACATTTCTACCAATACTAATCTAAAGCTGTACTACTCACAATGTCTGATAAAACTACGCTCCTATGTAGGTAGGTTGTGCTTATTTATTCAACAAATAAAGCCAATATTGAAATCGTCTTGCGAAGTAGCACCAGTTAAGACATAGTAAGTGACGCATCGATTGGTCTAAATTTAATGCGCCCGCAACACGGAAGTGTCTGTGTACGTTTGTGTTAATTGCCCTAATTATTTTTCGGCGACTGGTTGCGGCTAGTTCGCTCCAGCACCGTATCCGGAAAAACGTCAGGGCCTCTCTGTTCACGAGACTGAAACAGGCAGACGAGATAAAATGACGCTTTGTTGACCGGCGAAGGTATAGCAAGGTGCTGTTGGATATGTTTGAAGATATTTTTTTTGTCGAATCGTTTAAAAATATTACCCCCTTATCACAGGACAAATTTTGTGAAACTTATAAAAGTATTTTCATTTTCATGTCAATAGATAGTCCCAGCCCTTTCATCATCATCATCATTATTTCAGCCATAGGACGTCCACCACTGCTAAACATAGGCCTCCCCCAATGATTTCCACAATGGCCGGTTGGTGGTGGTCTGCATTCAGCGCCTTCCTGCTACCTTTGTGAGGTCGTCGGTCCACCTTGTGGGTCAGCCCTTCATTTATGCTTAACTACGATTACATCATCAAGAGCATAAATACTTTTTTATAGTAAATTACGTAATTTATAAAACATTTTAATACTCGACGAGTAAATAATATGATTATGCTCAATTAAAATAATTAATGCAGTTTTACAGCAAAGCAGCATTCTAGCGCCCATCGATCTAGTGGTCAGTCCATTGCGGTGACCGTGACCGAAGCACAGACAACTGAAGTCGCCTACGCTGCCTCGCATCCAGCACCGCTGACCCCGCGGCCTGGCCAGACCGCATACAAAAGATGTTAGCAAAAAACAAGCTTAGAGCTCTTCCTATACTGGTCACGAAGCTCCTCTCGCCTACGCAAATGTTGCCATGACGCCTTTTGCTTACCAATTAAACGTATCGGTCTTTGACACCAGCTGTCGATGTTTGACCACCGAGTTAGACGGCGCTTCCTAACTACACATTGTTCTAATTCACAGCTCGAGGTTGGCACGAGTTTTTAAACGCATAGTTTCGATTCCATCATTCCACCTGTTTCCTTATATTTTATTACTTTTAATCCCAGGAACTGATTTTCGGCTAAGTTATTCTTAGAAATCTGCATAATATAATGCATTACTCTTAGGAATCTTACACATTTTAATTGTATTATTATCTAAGTACTTCTTTATGAAATCGCATGATCTGATGTCGTCTTTTATTATACAATCGTTTCTCATGAGCGTTATATTTATTAATTAATTTTATGCTAATACTGCATACATTCGCGATCTCTTGTATGGGAAAGAGAAACACTGATTTCCTGATGCGCAAAAACCACAATTAGAACAAAGGCAGGAAGCATCGGTGGCAACTGGCAACTCAAAACATCGAAGGTGCGTCTGCTCACCTTAACTAAGTATACTTGCGTATATTTTTCAATAGTATTTTTGTAGGGACATTCTGGTTATTAGTATCACACGGACTCTGCGGTCGGAGGTTGTTTGGCTGACGTTGTTTACACTGTGCCTTGCTCATCGCTGGTACGGTGTACTTCGTGTCGATGAAGTCATGAGATTTCAGCGAGTCCGAATAATACGCGAATGGGTCAAGAGTTGAATCGGAAAAACGGAGTCGGTTTTATTTAGACCAAACTTTTATCCGAGAATACCTCCTGGTATAACTAGCACATTGACAGTTTCAGTATGGGAAGTATGTCAAAATGTCGAATAACTGACGATTTATTCTGAGATTTATATTTACTCTTGTTTGGTCGAACCCACCCTTAGTGAGATAAACAGAATATTCGAGTTACGAGAATTTAACAGGCAAATCTGACCGAATATATTTTTAAAGTCGAATTAAAGTTTCATTAATTGCTTAATTCAGGTACAGACGACAGCATATCAAGCTAAACACTGGTAGTAGGTATTCTATCTCGTTGTAGTACAGATTATTTTGCAATGAAAATGTATAGTCTGATGTGCTGTCGTGTCGTCTGTACATGTGATCTTATAGAGGTTTGTCGCTAAAGACTAAACTGACCACGCATCCTTGTCATCAATTTCATCTTGAACCTTGTTCTGTTGAACATAAGGTTAATCGCTCACCGCTCATGGATCGGACGGTGTACCAGCGGATATGAGGTCTCTTCGGCCATGACCGAGAGCTGCGTGCGAGTATGTAGGTGACCTCAGGGAAATCCTTCAGCTTTTTCGGTCTTTAGTATTGACATCGCCTCTATATTGTGGAATTGTAAAGTTCACTTGTTCCACTAAATTCTTACGTAAACGCGGATTGCCTAATAGCATCTGTGCGTTTGTAACTGTTGACTGACTCGCTTTTGTTAATTTTCAAAACATTACGTGTGGTAATTATTTCGTGTTTGGTAAAATATACATACTACAAGCACCTATTCTTATACGAGTAGGTATACATACGAATTTTGGATATTGACGATTACACTCAAGTAATGTAAGTTATTGGAAAGTTATACAAACGTTTATTCTTTCCTAGTTCTAAACACGGTAATGATAACTATAATATTGATGTTGGAATTAAAAATATACCTAATCAACTGTAAAATTCTTGTGTTTTTATTTCTGTTGAAAAATAATACGAAAAATTCACTGTCACCTTACTTAGAAACGAAAGAACGTACGAGTACGTAAGTTCTTATTTTATTAGAAGTTTTCTTTTTTTCCAGTCACAAGGTCAGATCCTAACCTCCGCCAAATCTGTTCAAAGTCTGCTTGAGTAACTGAACCTAGAAGACTTCGAACTTCTTACACAACAATAGTTGAATATAGTTGACAATACGGAAGTATTTACTATGTATAAGCAGGTAGGTACATAATATTTAATGCGCGTGCGTCATTTATATCTTCGTGGCATCATGGGTCTATACTCTATAGTAGTATACTAGTTAACTCCTTAATCACCAATAAAATAACGAGTATCTTTAAAACTATATTACCCTCATAGTAAATAAATGACTTACTTACGTTGTAATATTTTTGATTTGTTTAAAATTCATGTTTCTTAGTAAATACCTAAGACAAAACCTTTAGATTTACTCGTATTCAAATAAATTATGTAGATGTAATTAATCTTGAAGATGCTGAAATTCTGAAGGAAAACACTGGTTTAAAGATATTCTGTTTATTAACCAAACATCGTAGGTATTCTGTTAGTATTGTAAATGACTGTATCCTGTATGTGTATTGAATAAAATAAAAATGAAACACAGAAAGAATATGTAAATACACGATTTGTACATAAATGTACATACGAGTAGATGTGTTTAAGATACAAACAATTTGACGACAACTGCTACGACCTCAAAGCGGGCAATCCATTGCAGTTAGGTACCTACCTAACGTACACATGTTACCCAGTGTGTTGTGTTTTCAGATAAATATAAGTAAGTATTTTTACCGATAAATTATGAAAACCTATTTTCTGAAGATGTACTTTTTACTATATCATCAACCATAGCGGTTGGGAAAGGTTAAGGACGAGAACGAACGATTTTACAGACCTTGTTTCAAAGGTAACCGACATTTGGTTTACACGCTTTGGAAATCCACCGTCCTGCGTTCGATGACGCGTTAGTTGTATTTACGTTGAAGGTTTGTAGTTCAAGAGCTAAATAAATAAACTGCACAGTGGCCACTCGCCAAGTTTTTAAGCAATTACTTTAAACATGGCAAAACGTTATGGTTGTATGTCATGCGCAATGCGCATACGCCACGTGATCTGCGCACGTGCGCCGATACTGCCATCGTTAACTGACGGGTATAACTCAAAGTTATTGTTTATCAACACGCTTTGATGTCATATTGGTACACATTTTATTGCGCTTACACTGATTTTCGGCTGAAATTAGTTGATGTTGCTGCGCCGATATCTGCAACTGAGTGTAGAGTTCCATTCTATGACTATGATCGTAGCGAGTGCTACTATCTTTACCTATTAAACTATCGATTGATAGATTGATAGATGGATATGGGTATCCTGCTTTTATACAAAAAGCAGAAGATAGTGCTCTATGCTGTAGCGTTCCTAGGAAGAAACTTTCAGTAGTGAACTGCCATTGACCACCCATCTCCTGAAATAACATAGAATCGTCTTTGTGATTTCAGCAATAGGTATGTCCTGTAAATTGCTCTTAAAAATCTCAATAATAAGCTCTACTATGAGTGTTTTAACCTTAGAGAGAATAGAGGAGATAAAAATCGGTGTAAAGCAAGTTAATGATGGCATAGGTTACCTAAAGCAATAAAAGCAACGTCAACGTCATACAAACGTCAGGACTCCATTTTGCATAAAGTTTGATACCTTGAACCAGGCAATAAATAAATAGTGCGTCTATTGTGTCGGTAATTCTGCATACATTAATGTTTATGTTGTAGGTGAATAAATTACATTTTACTACAGGATAAAGATTAGTAAATAACGAAACTTTTGTTAAATTAACTAAGTAATCGTAAGTTACCGCATAAGTAAATGTCAAGACGAGGTAGTAGGTTAGTCTGCAAGCATACAATCGTCTAGAAAAATGGAAAACATTTAATATTGTTACAGCATGTTTGTTCGGCGACTTAGGGACTATACATCAAACAGAGAATGGGCAGCAGCGCTCTCTGAAAAACATCAATCTTTTAAACTGCGATCTTCAACCCGCCTGCCAAGCGTGGTGATTATGGCAAAACCCTCCACTATAGTGGAGGAGGCTTATAGTCCAGCAGTGGACTGTAAAGGGCTGTTGATGATGATGATGATGATGTTTGTTCGGAAAAATACCTATACTTAACTCTTTATTGACAATTCGTCACTTGAATGTGCGGTTGCAATTTACAGTGTATGAATTTCTATGACTGCTTATTATTATTATTACAAATTATTTTTGTTTTGTATTGATAGTTATAATAATTGTATTTTGACTTGCACTTCTATTTGTTTAATGTAGGTAATTAATGATAGTATTAAACAGTCTATCTCTTTTTATGTTATTGTAGACGAATTCTGTCTCCATTATACTAATACCAAATGCCTGGATGCCAGCGCAGGACCAATCGTAACGGCAGTCCTTGGGACAGGAGTACAGCTGTCCAGTAGCGCACATGTTTTTTTAAAAGAAGAAGAAAATTACATATTATATTTAATCATCTTCCCTAACCGTGATAACATAATTTGAAAATGAAGCCTTTTCACATAAATAAATAGCAAGTGTTTTATCAGTAAGTATAGAGTGAACTAGAGATCAAACTGCAAACTAATTTTAATACTTAAATTTACTAGACCTTTACCACTGTATGTGCTCACACTTTTTGAGGTCCTGGGTTCGGGAAATCGGGACACATAAACGCCTTTCACCGAATAATTTTTCCACTTGCAACTACCACAGATCCGTCTTCAAAACAGTTTTAAAATGATCATGTTTTTACTGTTGTTACTTCCTCAACCTACTTCGAGGCGGCGGCCTTGGCGACCGCTTACCTCACTAGGCTTTGCTCAATGGCAAGAAATATTCCTAAACACTGTTTAATTGTTGACGGAAATTGTTAGATGACTAGTGTTGTTATAATTAGGTAGATCTCCAACAATATTTTTCCGTTTTCTGCTACATCATGACCGGTAACTGATTTGAATGTTTCAGTATCATCTTGAACTACCTCATAAGTACACTTGCGACTTAGTAAACATGAAGAACATTCATCATCATCATCATCAACAGCCCTTTACAGTCCACTGCTGGACTATGAGCCTCCTCCACTATAGTGGAGGGTTTTGCCATAATCTCCACGCTTGGCAGGCGGGTTGGAGATCGCAGTTTAAAAGATGTTTTTCAGAGAGCGCTGCTGCCCATTCTCTGTTTGATGTGTAGTCCCTAAGTCGCCTCTTACGACACCCGCGGGAAGAGTAGGGGTTGGTGACAAATGTATTCTACTCTGCCGTCACCACACGGCAAACATTGAATGAAGAACATTGCTTTGAACTAAAAATGTGAAATTCTATGGTACCTTAACTACTTATTTGAATTGTATATAGGGCTTTGAATGTTTTATACAATTTTGAAACATTTCCTGTCACCTCAAAGCCAAAACTCAAGAGTCCTCATTCTTTATTTTAGATATCTTTACGTGCACAGACTGGTAACGAGTAAAAAATCGAGACAACTGTTCACTAACCTTTGTTGTTACTAAAACACATTTTCTAAGACAGTGGAATGAGCTAGCGTAGTCACGGAACGGTAAATATTTAGACAACAATTATCAGTAGATCGCGATCCTCCAGTAACTGTTGCTACCTCTTAATCAGGAACGTTAACTTCTGGTGAGGCACATCCATTGCCAGTTTTGTAGCGTTGCGGTATGACCGGAGGTTACGTAACGCGCAATTGTTCAGCTGCCCTGCGATTTTGTGGGTGAAGTTGTGTAATACAGTAGTGGGTTTGATTACTGCGTAATCGTCTGGTGCTGGTATGATATCATTTGTTGAAAGCCGTGGTCACGCCCGCAATGAGATTTCAAACGTACCCAAGGCTGGTGTCGTCTCTATCCATTTTGTTTGTTTCTGCTGAGAAATGTGGGGATGATTTTTATCTTACCCTTTTTCAAAGCTATAAGCGCGTGCAGTGTGATGATTCTTGTTTTATGTTAATCATTAGATAAAGTATAGCGGTTAATTAAATTTGACATTTTAGTCGTGGCCCAAGTTGTCACAACCCACTTGATGCAAGACCCCTGTTTGGGCCAAATATTGAGGTTCTTCATAATAATTAAAAAATTCCAAAAAACTGCACAATTTGAGTATTTTGCCAATTTTTGTTTATGCGGATATGATGACCGTAAAATGTTAGTAGTTTAAGCAGGCCCCTCTTTCCCACTGGGCACTTTGGGCACATGCCCAGGGCTCCGCACCCGAAGGGGCCCCCATGTGCTCAAAATACCTTTTCTCCAGATGATTAGGGCCCCCCTTGATCCTTCAGTGCCCAGGGCCCCTAGTAGGTAAAAGACGGCCCTGAGTTTAAGGCTGACATGCACCACCTAACTTTGACCGTAACTATAACGATAACCGATGTATTTTGTATGGAGTTTGACAGATTTTTGACGTTTGTTAAAGTCAAAGTAAGATGGTGCAACTCAGCCTTAGGCTAACAAGTCAGTGTTGAAAATATGTCAATTAAGTGTGAAAACTTAAGTAATGGCGGAGTGTCTTTTTGTGTAACAAATCTGAATACGTCGTTTCATATACGGATATCTTCCTTGATCCTTATCTAATCCGTGTCGATCACGATACTATGTGCTGTGCGTAATATGAATTTAAATTAGATCACATTTTGGCATTGGTCCGTTTTAACCTCGATTTTATTGATCACGTCAAATTTTATGTTGTCCAGTTTTTTATTAACACGTGTGTATTTTGAACTAACTTTGTTGTTTTTTATCTTATGTAATTAAATGGTGTGAATTACCCATAAATATGCATATGCTCGTATCTTATAACTGATGCTGGTTAAGAACTTATAATTTTACCCGACTGCGCGAGAAGGAGGGTTATGTTTTTGACGATTCATTTATAGTAATTTCGAAGTGGGTGAAAAGCCCTCCATTAAACCATTCAGTTTATGAATCCTGAAAATTTCATTAAAAGATTTTTTCTAGCGCGTAGACAAATATCAGGTGCGCTACATTTTAAAAAGTTATCTTAGTTCTAGTTTATGATTTGTAGTCCCACTATCTCCGAGAATGGTATACGATCGATTTTCAGATGTGATAATGATTTTAGAAGAAACATCTCAAAAATAGCGTTAGCCATCATCATCATCTCTCATTTGAACTATGCAAATATGTTATCAACATCCTGCCTCGTGAGTGGCATTCAAAACGGAGTTTATGACCACAGCCAGAGGAGAACGGTCAGTTCACTTTGACCACTGCGCGCCGCGGTACACGGAATAAAAATTGTTCAAAAACAAACTTTCAAACTTATCTTATTTAGATGACTCCGAATAGGGTTCTGTTCGCTCAAAACAAGACTAATGGTGTATAAATTAATAATTAAAGAGTATACATGTATGTTGTAGCTATGAATAAATTGTCAAAATTCCCTAAGATTAGACATTATTAATATTGAATAAATTACTACGGAAATTGTATGCTAACACAGCATTTTATAACACAAATAATAATGTTACACAGTAAATTATTAAAATATAGTTGATTCGTTTAGATTTTAGAGAATCGATTACAAACGCTGTTGAGGTAGGTACGAGTATGTGAGTGTTTTGGGTTAGCCGTTCTTTTCTAGCTTTCCACATAGTAGCTTTAAATATAGCTCGCGACATAATCATTGATATAGTGTCTACCATCGTCCGTCTTACACATTTCAACACCGACTTGTATATTATGTACGTTACACTTAGCATTGTTATCGCTTTATTGTTTTGTAAACTTGCGTGCGTACGTTTTTGACTTACTTTCAGTTGATAACTAGTTTATCGGTTTTTGAATATTGGGTCGTTGTTAAGGACCGGTTAATATATGTATCGTAACGTTATTGATAAGGTGATAAGTGAAATAACGTAATAACGTCGTAGTTGCCTTACTTTCGTACTCGTAGTCGTATGTATTGTTTACTTTTTTATTTTACACCCTTACAATTCACTAATACACACGTTATATCATTTTAGGATTTTGTAAGTGCTTTGTTTATTTCTTTGTCTATTGCAAAAGTAAATTGATTTCCTTACCAATTGCAAATCAACTTAACATAAACTCTAATCATAGATGTTATTATATCTTAAATTAACATCAATTCGTCGATAAAAATAATATTTCCTAGTCATCGCGGGCACGTCATCGGCGCGGTCGACCACACAAGATGCGGGCGCAGGTACACGACACGATCCCAATAAAGCCACTGTTACAACACTAATTTGATTATTTCCTATTTTAATGAATAAGAATACTGCGTTCAGTCGTCATATCTGTTGACACTTGCATTCTTAAATGATGGTTACTTGGATTATAAGGTTTAAGGTACAATTCCAAGATGGGCTGCAGACCGCAAACTGCAAACCTCTATGAATTCTGCGGCCCGTCTTGGAATTGTACATTTATGTCCGTTTTCACCATCAATCCCTAATTTTTAAGTGACTTCTATGGTACCACACAGGAATTTTGATTATATAGGAGTCACTTAAAATTTAGGGATTGCTGGTGAAAACCGGCATTAATCTCTTAAATAAAAAAATATATAAATAAGTAGGTACTATCCCACATTTGGTGTGAAGCCTGTGCTCTATGGGACGTTGAAGACGATGGGAGAACATTTTTTAAAAAACTTACTCTATTTCATGTTATTGGTAAGAAATTAAATGTTTGCATGTATAGGAACCAAGTTGCCAACCGGTCATTGTGGAAGTCTGAAATAATGATGATTATGTAGGAATAAATAAAGACAGATTCTTGTAGTAGTTAATTTTAATCTTGACCGTGTGACCAGCTCTTAAATAAAATCTAATGATAGAAAAAGAAGAGTAATAAAACCTAGACTTGAGACATTTAACCCATTAACGCCCGCCGTACAATAAATAGTACACAACTTTAAGTTACGATAAATCTGGTTTAGTGGGTATTTTTACTCTGGAAATAATTACAATCGGTAAACAAAGGTCTATGCATTATATCCTGAGATGAAACAGACCATAACGATACAATCTTAAGGGGGTATTTTGCGATTTCGTTTCAGTGATTTTTTCGTGTCTTCTAGTGGGTACTTGATAATTTTTTATGCAAGGTTTAAGTTACACAAAATACCAAATAAGTTGTTTGTGTATTAGCTAACAACATATCCTAATAAAAAATACAAAGAAAAGTTCATTTCATGGAAAGTTTTTCATGCTATAACTCCCAAAGTGATGCTGTACTAACTTTTGTACAATGGGCGCTTGACATGTTACGTAAAATAGCACAGTAACGACATTATTATTAGAGTGTTTACCTATTTCTTCATAGTTTTTATATGTAATCATTGTTTTCTTTTTCCAATGACATGGCTCTTTATTTATGGGGTTACAGACAACAAAAAAAAACATTTTGTTTTCCCAATTATGACCTGTTTGTCGACCTAAAGAGACTTAGTTACATAGTTTTTGGAACCACACGTGAAAACAGAACCAAACGGTATCCTTTGATTACTTATAAAGATTTTCACAAAAAGCATAGAGACTTATTCGACAAGCCAAACATAATTTTACTAGTATTGATTGAAAGATAATAATGTAAGTACTATTGGATCAAATTTTGATGCTTTAGAACCATTGGGAAAGGTCATTATTGGGGTCTTTTGATAAAAAACCAGTAGAGTTAGGCACCACAGGGTGTCCAGCTACAATATAATAAGAAGATCAGTGGGTTAGATCAGATGGCTAGTCTATAGAACTTTACCAAATTGAGGTAAAAGGAAAAAAAGCGGTGGATGGGTCTTGTTCGCTTATTATGGTGGACATGACAATTTCAAATGCATGCAGACTGCACTGCATAGTAAACCCATATAGTCGCTTAGATCAGCTAGCATTCCGAAAATATATAGTACGCACATATTTGACCTATAAAAGATAAATAAAAGTAGGTAGTCTTGCTCTAGTTGATGGAGAAAAAATATGAAATAATGGTTATAATCAAAATAAACCAGCAAACAAGCGGATTTGACAGCTTAAAATTACTGTGCGTTTCAATAGAGTCAAAACAGCTTATAGCAAGTGCCTGAAAATACTGTGCCAGGATGGAGAAAGCTTTGCTCAATATGACTCATAAGCGCCCATTGTACAAAACTTAGTACACCCCTGAAAATCTAACTTCTGATTTTGGTTTTCTTTCTGTTTAGTATTATTTTTGAAGTATTTTTATAAAGAAAATAAACATTGGCTATGTGAAATTGACCGTAGTTTTCATTTGGGCGTTAATGGGTTAAATATCCCACCCATGAGACACTTAAATATCTACACACAAATAAGCAATACAGTGGTATTCTGCGAATCGCAAGATTGTTGGAGTTATAAAGGTTTTAATTTCTGAATAAAAGAGCAGGTAGCGATCAAATTGTCTTCGTTGAACCAATGCACAGTGCATTTGAGTGCCAGTAACTTGTTTTCGGTTTGGTTTGGATCTTACGTACCTAGTTTATTTCAGGATATTTCTTAGTAGTTATTATTTACATATTGGAAAATAGTGAATTACTAACTTTTAACAGTGGCAGTTAAAATCTTGATGTAGTTCGTTTTTCTTTAATGCTATTATTTGTGTTTAACTGTAGACATTTTCCGCATTTATACCAATCAAGTATCAAGACCGCAAAACTACGTTGTAGTAGGTAGTTAAAATTTCCGTAAATATAAAATGATAGAGTTCACAAACTTTATCTGCCAATATAATACTGATCGTTCGTCTTTTGTTTTCTTTTTTCCTTTAAATTGTTTTCTTGAAAGCACAAAGTAGACCTTCTGTCATTTCTTTTTAGTATGGCCTCTGAGGACGGGTCGGCAATATCAAAGGCTAGAGACGTTGCTCCCACGACACATTTTTCAAAAACATCGAAAGAGTTTTTTAAATGGTAGTGCGGCTGTTTTAATCCCCCTTTGTAGTACCTACCTCGCGGAGTCTTTGAACTTTTGACGTATGTGTATGTTCAATTCAAAAGGTAGAGACTTGAAGTGCCTAGATAGCAGGTAAAATGCGTCGTAAACTCCGTTTCAGATGGATCATCATGAAACCGTAAATTGAGTTATTAGTTACACTTACAAAAATGAGACGGTATTCAATTTAGTGATATTTTTGCCACACCAATTAATTTTCGATTAATTTGCAAGTGAGAAGTATCCGTATCAGTATTAATAGCCATGACCTTTAAGACAAAAACCTGTTCTAGTAACCCGTAATTGGTTCCCGATTGACAATTGATATTTGAAAATCATAATTTTATAAGATTTTATTAAGTGACGGCTATTTCCTTGGTTTGTTCGCGTGAAGTTATTAACACGGGCAAAGTCCGTCCATAAATTGCTGGAATTCCATACGGCGCATCGTTATACGCCACAGTAAAACAAACCACGCTTACTAATTCGTTGCAGGTTAAAACCGGCTACAAATGGTAATAAAATAAAGGTACATACATATGTACATATCGTGTCGAAACGCAGTTCTCTCTTTCCGATATAAATAGTGCGAGGCGAGGCGAGCGCAGCGCACTGACCGACCATCGACAGGGATCTCGATAATCGGGCGAATGTTTGAGTTTCTCTATTTTCAAATCGAGTGGTCGCGAGTCCGTGCGCCGGGTTGAGTGCAACGCGTGCGTTTACGTTCAGCTGGCGGTGTTGAGCATACGCGATTGTGGAGGTAACGAATGAGATGCGGGCGTTACGCGGGCAGGGTATCGCGTCTGCAGGCAGCCGTGTGAACGCGCCGCGATAATTGGCGTGCAGAGTGTCCGGCTGTCTTCGCGCCACGCGCCTGCGCTCGCCGTTCATCTCGCAGCCGTTTCAATTTGAATTTAGAACAATAAATTTTAATAGCAAATTAAATCGAAATTCCATTTTTTTTTCTATAAACGCCCAGAATTTCAACTGTGAATTGCTTGTAGCGATT
This sequence comes from Ostrinia furnacalis, assembly GCF_004193835.3. Lineage (NCBI taxonomy): Eukaryota > Metazoa > Arthropoda > Insecta > Lepidoptera > Crambidae > Ostrinia > Ostrinia furnacalis. The sequence goes on along the minus strand of NW_021134301.1, from coordinate 365,398 downwards.
AATTAGTCAACCCATTGGGTACAAGATGTATATCCGCGATATTTACATAAGTAATTGGCAGTTTATACGAGGAGGAGCTTGTGGCGTAATGTCTAACGCGTGCGTAGGTATATCGATTACAGCATTTGAACAACTTTCTCATCCGTCATTCCCAGATCAGTGATCGGTACATCACCTCGAATTCATATACATATTAATAAACATGATTAATACATTTTGTATAAACTGATTTCTGAGTTCTTTCTTACACAATCTACTGCAAAAGTTGATTAGAAAAGTACTCAAAGTCTACATGATTCCAAACAAAGAAACAATGTCCTAAAATTGTTCATACGAGGCGTTAATAGAATGCCGTTATCACCAGCTTGTTATCGATGGCTGTAAGTCGAGCAAGGCCGCGATAGGCGCTCCACTCGTCTTGCGGCGAGTACGTGCTACCGTTGTGTCGCTATGATAAGTACGAACTAGTCGCTATGTAGGTTGTTTACCTTATTCTGGGCGTATTAAAAATAATAAATGGCAATTAGTCAATTACATTATCTAGCAGTTACTTAATGAAACATTTTAAGAATGTTTGTTTCTTTACTAATTACCCAGTCGGATTACTTTTAGAAATATGTATACTCAAGAATCTACGAACATTTCCACGAATCTTCGTTATTAAAAACGCAACACGAGCAGAGCCACAGGCGATCCCTAGTATTGTTTATTGAAAATTAATTTCACTTCTTAGAAAGCTTGTCCTTAGATACGAGGCTTAATTTCTCGATAGAGTTTTCTTAAGTCATAAATCACTTTTATTCCAGGTTATCGACCTTCGCCAAATCCAAGTTCCATGACCTTTATTCAAATTTCTATTTCGATAGCGTCTGTCGCAACCTTCTGACATTGTGAATGTGTATCGCGCCTTAATAAAGACGAATTCGGAAGCAGCGAACTTTTTTCACGCTCACCTCGCTTGACACACGCTGTTATTATCGGGGTCAATGACACGGTATGCGTGATGACTGCGTCTTCATTTGTTTTTCTGCGGTTTTCTATAGATATTATTATCAATAGCCCGCTATCATTGTTCGTAATTTCACACAGTACAACCACAAAATATAACAGAAGGTAAACTCCATGCTAAGCGCGCTCGAGCCACGCACACATAGACACCGCTCACGTACGCGTTATCAAGACTGTCTTGGACGAACGCGAGGCGCGACTGCGTTCGCTTGAGTGACGCTGCTCACGCGTTTCAAGTAAAATTATTTTGTTTGTGCGAAAATGAGTGAACAACAAAAAAAAGGTATTATAACATTTGTTAAGTAGACGGTTGCTTACACTCAACATTAAAAACTAAATTTTCGTTTTTTAAACTACCAGTTGATTCCGGGAGGTAAGTAAGGTATTTATTTGTATTTAAATAGTTCGTTTATCGTTGACAAATTGAAAGCCAACTCAATTATTAGTATTATCGAATTGTTTTAAAGAGGTTTTAGAAATTATTGGATAATGTGTCAACCACTCAACTACATACTACTTTCTTCTCGTGGATTTGTTTGCAAACTATTACTATAATAACGTACTAAACATAACTACATAATTATACGTCGATATCTGTTATTGTCTTTCTTCCATAGTATTAAGAGTTTCATTTTTCTATCATAACGAAATAAACGCAATACATGACAAGACAACCCTAGCGCGACGGCCGAGCGTGCGAGCGAGCGAGGTATGCAAAGCGAGGTACATACATGAGTTTACCTTCTGTTATATTTTGTGGTACAACAACACGCTTCCTTACATACGAGGTTGTTATATATTTTTATACTTTATCTAGATTTTTCCAGCGTTCATTCATGATACTACAGTATAATTTAACATTTAATCAACAATATTCAAGGCCTTAAGTAAGTTGAAGTGATACAAACGTACTTAAATAATTCGATCTCTATGATACAAAAAAATATGAACATGAAACTAAATAGGTAGGTACATCAATTTGTTATCACGTATGTAATGCAAATAATAGTCACATGCTACAAGAACACAATAACAATTGATTATTATGCAAACATTGTCTTAGTTTCCAAATGTTAACCTTGAACGAAATCGGTTAAATGATAAAAAATCATTAATCAATAACAGGAAATTAGAGATCGTTACCGGTCAAAGGTGATCAATTTAGACAAGGAAGGAAATGCTAATGTTATTGCTGAATAATACATTTTAGAGTGTGTCATTACGAAATATTATGTAAGGATTAAATGTAACATTGACATCAATACATACAAAATAGATTCCATATTATCATCATTTAGAAACAACGAATTTCCAAGTCTGTTGCTGATAAAGCGGTCTAGATAAGAACTTTTGAGTAAAAATAGCTTAAGAATAGTTTTAAAATGCTGCGACATTTAAAAATAATGTTAAAGAAGAAATGGTCGAAATATACATACAGGTAGGTATAGTCCAACAATTCTGCAACCTCAAGTGGCAAAACTCGGAACTAATAACTCAGTATTGATGGTAGCATTCTCCTGTGAATGTCATTTTAAGGGACACTCACTCAGTGTTTTCCAACGTAGCAAAAATCGGGACTGTTATTCCAGTATTGATCGTAGTGTGCTTATGTCAATGTCATATCTAGGACACTTCAGTGTTGTCCAATATATTTTTTATCCACGACGAGGAAGCTGTATCTGGGCTACCTGATGATAAGTGACGATCAGGCCGAAGGTTGAAGCGAGCTTCACCCGGAATCCTCAACCACGGAGGAACTGGCTATCTTAAAATAAATAGATAAAGTATAAAAACAGTGAAAGTTACGTTTTATTAGTATTTATTATTCACTTTTTTCTCATCATAAATCAAAAACCGTGGAAAGATAATGAAAACTTCATTCCCCCAGACACAATCGGTTCCTATTGCATAGGTATTGAATCGTCGGTGTGCCGAGTGTCAGCAACGTGGAAAATAACCCCGGCTCCAGTGTAGACGCGTGATATGACGCAGCGTCTGGCCAGCCGATCGGGATGGGTACAGTTCCACTGCTGACACTTTCGACTTGGAACACTTCAATTACTTCGTTTTGATTGATTGCAGATTGTTGTGCGAGAGATCAACGTTCATTTATAAAGTAACCTCGGCTCCAGTCTAGACGCGTGATGTGACGCAGCGTCTGGTCAGCCGATTGGGATGGGTACAGTTCCACTGCTTAAACTGTCTTGGTAGCCAATCGGGATGGGTACAGTCCCATTGATACACATCGATTGGTGCCATCATGGGTACACGTTCGAAACATTTCATCGAATAAATTTTAGGGATTATCACTGCTAACAATTTTTTCTTAGGGTGAGTGCAATTTAAATAAAAATAAGGGATTAAAAAAATTAAGGAAACTCACAGATCTTGGTTTTTAAGTCAGTACTTACTTGTAAGTGTAATTTGTTTTATTTCCACCGAAATCATTGCCGCATCCTAGGGGAATATGTGTACTGTGAATTTCTCTAAATTGAAATTAAACAACGAAACATTTCATCAATTTAGATAAGTTCACAGTTTACACATTCTCCTATTCGTATTCCCACAAATACCAGTGAGGTTCTCTATGTGTACTACACTTACAAATATGCATTTATATTTAATTCCGCTGTATATTTAGACTCTGTGCACCGTGTCGGCTAAACGTTTAGTTAAGAGTAACCTTTGACTAGAATTATTTAAATGTTTGCCATTGTACACAAATACATAGTATTCACTATGTAATTACGTCACTAGTGTAGTCAGACAAGCCTAATGTTCCATTCCACCCCGTCTTCGCTTGGATAGAACAATTTTATTTGTTTTAGGCAGACATTGGCATAATAATAAGTCGCTATCAATGTGTAAACAAGTATTTAATCTGTAACAAAACTACCCAAATCTAAACGCCTAAGTACCTACCTAGAAAAATAATTTCATATTATTTTAGATATTTCATGTTTACAGTACCAATAATGGTACCCGGTAGCTTTTACTAAGAAATAAAGTTGCTTGACCAGCTTCACTGCTTTAGGGAAGAATTAGTCGACACATTTACGAGTGGTTACGTCTTGAAAAAGAGGCTTGAAGGCTTCATGTAACCACTTACACGGATTACACAGGTGAACAGGAATAAATGTGGAAGCTGAAGGCTTTTTAATCATGACTTAATTGGCATTATGGAACCTAGATAATGGAATAGGTACACGCGTGTTGATCATGTTACACCTTCCTGATTGGACTATTAGGTATCTTTAGCTCTACGCGAGATATTTATGAATAATTTTCTATGGTATAGAGAGCAGTAGCCAGTCTCAGAATAGGCCGGTTAGGTTAATAAGAGTGATTTCTGATTTCACTAGAATGAACGGGAATGCGCGACCGGTCTGATCGTACACATCGACACCAGACCTGACTGTGGCCTGCTAGGTAGCGAGTTGCCACTGATATTATAACTCACTGAACTATTTTGAAATTGCCTTACCTGTTATGTTTATACATTATTATTAATATTCACGTGCTTTGTCTGAAGCTACCAAGATGCAGGTTACACTTAGGATATTGTGAGATGCATTGAATAGCAGTCAGCACGCCAATCTATCCAAATTACCAAATATAGAGCCTTAGCCATTTTTCAACCTCTGTCAATCAAATTTTAATAATTTAGCTAAGAAAATATATGCGGAAACCGTCTTTAGGTAAATCCTTAATTCATGCCAGCAGCAGTTAACCAATGCATGTTTCGCTTAAGTGTGTAGGCTAGGCACTGTTATTTAGAGCCAAGGTGTCGAGGATTGGTTTTCACAATCACCGATTTCTGCTAGACCAGAAGGCGACAGAAAAAATGCATCCATCAATGCGTTCGTTCCGCCATTCGCTCCGCTGTCCGCTCCGCTACTCGCTCCGCTTCCCGCTCCCTGTCCGCTCCGCTCCCCGCTGTCAACAAACCGCGTCTCTAACCTCGCAATTTTTCAAGATTAAATCGTCTTATTACGTCCGAACAGCGTATAGTTACTGAGGCTCGTTATCTAATGCCTAGATATTAGTGTCCATGGAATATGTACCTTACTATGCGATACAGATGTGTCAAGAAGCGACAACGCTTGAGTGGCTGCTCAGATGCGTATCGAATCGACACCATAGCGCTAGAAGGTGGGTTTCAGCAGTCGTGTTAAATCAAATAAACTACTGAATATTTTGTTATCTGGTAAAATATGGTCGAATGTTACTTTAAACATTTTTTTAAGAATTTTGCTGTCCTTGAAATTATACCGCAGTCAAGTACCTACTTAACTAAAAAATAATTTACTATGTTATTTTCGCACGAGTCTGTATTTTATTTCAAAATGTTTTGGATGTCGTTGTGTTCGTGGTTACATACACTTGTACCTAACATTTTGGGAATCCAAATAAACGATGGAATTAAAAGTACATCGTTTTGGATGTCATTGTGTTCATAGTTACATGTAGCTAACTGTAACTTACCTACTTATTTAACGATTGTAATTAACAATTAATGAAATTCGTTTCAGTCAAATTTTCATACCTACTATAATATCACAAAATTCATTATCATTACTTTACTGAATCCATAACCCCATGGCACATCACTAAGTAAGTATTCCACACATTCGCATTCGTCTTATCGGAATTAGGTATGGTGCTGTTGCGTAATAGAGTTTTACACGTAGAAAGTAATAATTTCTAATCTCAATGCCATTGTTATCATAATTCGTTCGAATTGAAATTTTATGCAAACAAAAAGTTGGTAATCTTCTTCAGATAAGTGCGGACCACGAATAGGGTCACCAGACGTCTAGGACTGCGTAACATGCTTTAGTTTAGTTTGTTTTAGAATTTAATGGAACTTAGATACGCTTTTTGAAGGTCGTACTGCCTTAGAAGGGTCTGTTTCAGAATATATCGAATCAACTTACCCTAGTTTCACTAGTTCTACAATGGAATAACCTTCCCTTACAGTCGAGCCCGGTAAAAATAATTATGACATTTATACAAACGACAGAGAAAATTATACAGTTTGGAAACTAAGAAGCCTCCTTCAGGTCTCGTTTTATAATTTTATCAATACAAAGCAAAGATCATGAAGAAAAGGAAAAGAAAACTAATCAATGTTTGCTTAGGCCCACCAAAACCTGTAAAGGCATAATATTATGTATGTTATTATTGTACCTACTCGACACTGTATTATTGTTGTATGTAAAATTATAATGTATCTTTTTCAATAAATAAATAATAACAAAAAGTTTTTGTAGGTAACACAGCAGTAGAAATATCCCGATTTTTATTTCAGATCTGGCTACCCTACACCGAAGTAGGCTAAGGCTCACTGCTATCATGGACTGGTCTTGCCTTCCACGCATGTGATGCGTTGCGTTATGAATAATACCATATGCAGTGCTCACATCTAAATATTAACTTGGAAATGGTTATTTCATATGCCACCTGCTGCACCTTAAGATAAAACGATTTTCCGAAAGAATTTAATGGCAAACCTCTAAAACAGTTCAAAAACTGTACTGGAATAGGTTCGTTCACTTCATTATGTCGTTTTAGGCAATTGTGTCCACTGCTGGACAATGGATTTCCACAATGATACAAAGTTATTTTAAATATTAATTTCTTTAAATTAATTACATTCAATACTTTACGAATGTTCCAAAATATCATTGTAAATTGAATCTAAAATTACGCTTTTTCGGTTGCGAAAAAAAGAAATTTGTATATTCGATGGCATTAGGTACTGACATCATCTAATACCTAAAAACTCACAAGACTGACTTGCGAACTTATTAATAGTGTGTAAAGTGAATATCTAAATGATAAATTACTTAGGCTGTGTTGCACCATCTTACTTTAACTTTGACAAACGTCAAAAATTTGTCAAAATCTATACAAAAACACTGCTTATTGTTATAGTTACGGTCAAAGTTAGGTGGTGCAACTGAGCCTTAGTAGGCTTTGATTTGCAACAGATTTTTCGGCTAATCTAGAGTGGTCCTCCTCTCCCCTAATTGCCGTGCCCTACAGCGTCTAAGATGTTTTTATTTTAAATAAACGCAATAAACGATTGAGTATTAATAATAATAACCATTTATTATTCTGCCCGCATTTATTTATACAGGGTGGAAACGTTAAGTGATCTCACTCGATTATTTCTAAACTATACAACATATTGAAAAACTGGTAACTGATCTTGAAAGTGCTTCATGAGCTCTTTCAAACGGTACCAATAATAAGTTACAGAATAAACTGGATCTATCTGAAAATTCAATGTTTCCAGCTTCCATACTAAATGTATGCCAGACCACAGCCAGACACACAATATTAGAAGTGTAATTTTTTTCATTGAATAATAAACTCTTAAAATAAACTCGTAAATTGTATTCTTATTTAAATTTATTCATGGAAAACATTGGTTTTAGGCTTTACTTGCTATAATATTGTCAAGAGATGAGTGTCATGACTGTGGTAGTACTAAATGTTTGGAAGAAGGAAACATTGAATTTTTGATAGATCCAGTTTATTCTGTAACCTATTATTGATACCATTGGATAGAGCTTGTGAAGCACTTTTAGAATCAATAATCAGTTTTACGTTATCATGTGTAGTTTTTAAAATAATGTGACTTTACCAAATGTATGGAAGCTGGAAACATTGAATTTTCGGATAGATCCAGTTTATTCTGTAACCTATTATTAATACCGTTTGATAGAGCTCATAAAGCACTTTCAGGACCAGTATCTAGTTTTTTGATATCTTGTGTAATTTAGAAATAATCGTGTGAGATCACTTATCGTTTCCACCCTGTATAAGTGCAAGTGCATCGGAGCGCATGCTGAATGCCGTTTCACCGTAGTCGATATAACGCGGTCTAATTCGAAAGTGATACGCCTTTCACCTCCCGACCGTGCGTTATGCGATCGGATCATAAACTCGGAGACAAATGATGTTTGTTGATGGCCACGTCAAATTGGTTTTAATATGCAAAACATTGTTGGAATACGAATTAAGATTTTCTAGGTCTGAAGTTGCAGTGAAGATGTCGACAGTTTTCACACTTTTGACTGTGTGTATCTAGATATATGTATCTATACTTACACTTTTACAAAACTGATGCAAAAGTGACAAATACAAAAAATCTAAAACGGTGTATTTTATGCGGACTTATCGCTAGAAAGTGATCTTTTTCAGACACCGCAGGATATCAAAACAAAACTGTTTGAAATATAAAAAGGGAGTCGGTGAATAAGCAGGATGTATTTCAGTATGAACAAACAAGTCTAATACACTAATTATTGGGACTAGTCCCAACTATTTTTTCTAATCCAAAGTAGCTAGGTTCTTCATCCAGTTTGGAGTAGAAACCAGTGCTGCCATACATAGAGATGCTTGTACGAGTAAATTGCAATTTATTATTTGTAAACAAAATTCTATTATTTTATAATTAATCATGTATGACTAATTGTCTACGTTTAGATATTGAGTCGCAGCTACTCACATTAGAAAACGAAAGCAAAGAATTTCTATTAAGTAGAAAAGTGAGTCTAAAAAACAAAGACATGGCTTTTCTACCGATGCCGAATAAAAGTGTTGAACTCATTAAACTAATTAAGATCTTCGTGATGCACGATTAATTTGTGGTACATAAATCATTGTTACACATCAACAATTTAATCATTATTGCGTTTATTAATCTCTCCAAAAAGTTCAATGGGACAAATTGGATCACAAGAGCATTCGGTGAACTACAAACATGAATTTGTCATCCGTCATCATTCTAGTCTCAATTGGACGGAAGATTACAGAGACTTATTTTGGTTTGAGTAATTAGGTATTTACAAATGGAATTTCTATGATTGAAAATGGGACGGAAGGAGAGTCCATAGATTGCGTTTATTTTCGTCCTATTTGTCAAGGACTCGACAAAGTAGCCGCTTAGTACTTAGTTGGTGTGTTGTGTAAGGTGTCTTTAAAAAAAGTTATACTAACTTCTGAAGTAGGTCGATTGATCGATGGACTTGTGACTGTATGTATTCCTACTAGCGCAGAATCCGTTTCTGTGGTTTCGATTTATTGTGATCGCTGCTAAGTCACCACAACACAATCCTCCCATTTTCTCCCTCCCAACCACCTGCCCATCTTACGTTTACTTATCAGGAAGTTAAATCCATACAAGTGGATATATTTAGGTGTCTTACTTCATTTGGGCCATTTTTCAATTGACTTCGACCATATAAAATATTGATTATTAACATAATTATCCAAAATCTTAGAAAGTAGGATAACGTTTAGAAAATGTCAATCAGAAACGCGCCCGCTAATTAGTAAGCGATACTCTTAGATTTGCGATGTTATGTAGTCTCTCTAACGAGCAAGAAGCGCCACAAAGACGGCTAGTATGTGTCAGTAATAAACTTACAAATCCATTGTTCATAGTTCAATAAAATTGGCCCTTAGAACGGAATGAGATGTGATAGACTAGGGGCAAGCATCAGCTTACCAAGTGAAAGTGCACTTTCTTACCGCCACGTCTCTATTGCGTGGCACTGCGACGGGTTCACTGGAAGTGATATCTTTGTTTTTTTCTTAGTTTATATTATCTTAATCACATTAATTAACAAACTTTGTGTTTAAATAAACAAATTTGTTATTCCCCTGACCTTCAAAATAAGAAAACCTGAGCTTTGAAGGGTCAGTGGTTGGGCTCTCGATTGGTATGGGTATTCTTACAATGTTTCAAGTTTACATTACTGTGAAAAGATATGTGAATTTAACAAAAGAAATATATAAAGAGACGACAGAGAACTGTGTGTTGCTTGTTGTTTGAGCATACATGTTCAGTTTGTTCAGTCTACGAAAGATTAATTAAGGGTGGGTGCATTTAATTCAGAAATCGGTCGTAGCAGCCTGAAGATCTTACTCGGATCGGTTTTTAGTTCTTCAAAAGCTACTAGCTAGATAAGTTAGATTTGGTTTCTTCAAAGGTAATACGCTCTTGTATTTAGTTGTATTCTTACTGAAGTTGTTAACCTGCTCTTTGACTTGATTCTAGTCAAGCAACGCTTTCTGTGAAACACATTGTTTACTTCCTGTTTATGGATATTCTGTAACTGAAAATGAGCTTAATTCTTTCCCACACCAAAACGGGGAAGCTCTAAAGAGGCGTTCGTTTTTCGCACTCTTTTGCATTTTGGATTTATTAATAACAGGTTTAGTATGTGTTCTTCCTGAAAGAAAAAACAAACACCAAATATGATCTACGGAACTTACAATATTTATACAAAATACTATCATAGATTCATAGACAATGCATTTCTAGCGATTTTACGTCCGTGTTATTCACTATAATTGAGCAAAACTCGTGTGACGGTTTTCCCTACAACACTCTAGGTTAATGTATTGTCACTTTCTTGGTCTCTCTCGTCCGACGAATCGTTAATTGTTCGATTGTTAACCCACTAATTTAAATCGCGCATTGGTTTAGAAAACGCTAAAGTAATACAAGTTTCACAGGAAACCATGTCGACATTTCACTCGTGACTATGACTTGTTTTTTAAATAGTCTGTTCTTAATTTGTTGCGTGTTTGGAAATCTTAGTGGATTTGGTAAATTCCTTTGTAATAAATTAACGGAACGGACGGAGGTCTGTCGTTCTATCGAAGTCCAACAATCGTTGGCAAGTGTTCAAGTACGCGTTGCACTAAATATTTACCTGTCTGTTACGATTCGATGTCACTCCGTCGAGTTGGGAGATCGCTTCTTCGCTTGCAATCTCTCGATGATCAGGCGCATCTCGATTTGGACGGATGCGTGAGTGAGACGCACTTTTTTCGATAGCTCGTTTATAATTATAGATCTGGTGTTTGGCAGACATTTCATTCAAAAGCGTCACCTTGACGAAACACGTCAATGTATGTGATGAGCCAGTAATTTCCTGGATTATTATCGTTCGGTGTTATTTTGAGATATTATAGCCATTTGTACCTTGTTTGTTAGATATTTACACATCGTTATTAACGAGTCAATGACAAATTGACAATAAAATCTTCTTGGATAAGAAAAAAAGTAAAGATTTGACTTGAAATTAACCTGTTATTGCCTTGCTATGTTTATTTAGGACACTGTAAAAGGAGGCAAAGTTGTTTATTATTTTTCGGTCGTCACTTTACATAGCTTCTGGGGAATTATAAATAATTCTCTTCGATTTGTTTGAGCGTACGCAGTCGTTAACACGCTTGCGGCTAGTCCTAATTCTGATGAAACAGATCATTGGCTATATGAGAGTAAAGTGGATCGGTAGGGTTGGGAGATACAGGAAGCTTCAAGTATGTATTTGTAAATTGATTATTGAGTTCTAAAATTAAACAATAAATGATCAATGATCATCATCTTATTAAAGGTGAAGTTATTTTTGCGATTTTTAGAATTGGTTTCCTTAAGACTTCATCAAAGTGATAAATACCTAGTTCGAATATTTTAAATACATAATAAGTTTTACCAGTATAAAATGTTGTCTCCTTCCGACTTCGATGCTCTTCAATGTGGATGTTGGACTGATTTGTCAGATGCTGTAATTTTGGACAGCATCCGAAACGTACAACACTATGCCTTAGTTATTTCGGGCGTAAGTTCATTTCCCTGTGAATTAACTGCGGAATCGTAAAACGGGGCGAGTCAGGATTATGGAAGGAATCGATGGACAATGAGGTTACGCGCCGTGGGCTCGAATGGCAAACAATATACACTGTGCTGAGATGTGGAAGGATGTAGCTGCACTTTAGTAATGTCACGAACAGGAATGTACTAAAAGTAAAAATACTAGAAAATTATAATTTAGAGAGATGTTTCATTAAACTGTTTAGTAAATAAATACTAAATACGGATAATCACAAAAAAAATGTAATAAAAAAATACCAACACAGATTTCGAAAGAAAAGAATGACAATATTTTCTTTCAGTTTATACAAAAAAGGTGATGCCTGCAAGCTGTGAAAAAAGCTACTCAATTCCTGCAACATGCAGGTATCATGTCAGTATGTAATCAAACAAGTATTTACTTGGGACTGGTGCCCAAAGCATACCTTTGCATATTTCAGTCTAAAACGTCCAAGGACTACTTCACAGATAAGTCGACGGGAGCATAATCATAGTCAGTTACGGCGTTCTTCCCTTTGCGCGCAAATAAGGTCGCGGACGCGGCGTCCCGGCGCCGGGCGTCGCCCGCTCACCACTGTCTACTAAGTGAATTATAGCTCTTAATATGTCTACATTGCTCAACACATATCCTAAGGCATTTGATAGATCTGCTCTATAGAGATATAGAGAGATGCCAACTAATGCATGCAATGATGCAACTCGCATTAGAAATTGACACAAAGTAATCAAAATATGTGCTCATTATCCACTGCGGTATCAGTACTCAACGTTCGAATAATCTTTAGTACTACGCAAGCAATGTAAACTGTTTACATTATGACGTCTGCAGCAATGTGTTCTGTTTTTGGGCATATTGCTGCGACACCGGCCCCGCCCCCTTGTCACATCTCCCTTTAGTTTCTGTGATCTGCTCTGTACCTAGAGGTAGAGCATGAACAACTTTCGTCTTCGAATCGTTTGCGTATTTGACAAAATTCGATACTCAACCTTTGAATTAAACGATAACGTGACAATTTTGATTCTCAAAATAAGTTTCGTGCAACCATTTCTCATACTAAGTTCACTTTACGACACGTTCACAAGGGCGCTGTTGTAGTTTTCGTACTAAATCTTTAGATGGCGATTCGAATAACGATTCGAACTCGAAAGTTTTTCGTGCTAGCCGTACTGATATCTAGAGTCTCGATTGACGGTTCTTTAGTAGGTGTATCACTGCTCTACTCGTGAAACGTTGTGGGAGTAACTATTTTAGTTTTGTTCGTTGGAAAGATGACGTTAGAAAGGTAAACAAATGTCCTAACGAGTACATAACAGTGTTACACGTTTCGGTGCGAGCGACTGGTTGGGTTGGGAACAAGCAATTTTTGCACATTGGCTTACTCCAATCCAATTTTAATTGATACATAGTTTTTTTTTCAACAATATTGATGGAGGAGTTAGTTGCTCCTCCAGTTCATCTAACTTAATGTGCTTACGTTAGGAGAGGGTTCACCAGAATAGTCCAGAGGAAAAGTTTTCCATGCACTATGAGAAAACCTTTGTCTTCTTGATTTATCTGTCAACATAAAGCCAAAACTAAGACGCAGAAATATTATGTAACGCTATCATTCACTAAGAATGGAATATTCCTTCAATTCTCCCGTAAGTGGGAGAAAATTCCAGCGTAAATAATAACAGATTATAATGGAGTTGCGTAATTTAAGAACGAACGAACAATCGGCTGCTTGCCTATTCAAAGCTGGCCCGCCATTGCTATTCAGACCAAGCGGTCACGTGCCATCTTTGCGAAAGGATCATTGTATTGCGACTAGTGTCTGACACTAATTTATACTCTAGTATTTAGGATCATAATTAAACCATTTTTAATGGAAGGTTATGGACTACGCATTGTTCTGTTTGAGACACCCGAAAAGGCTAATAAGTTACCTGAACCTGTCATCATTAAAGGATATACAAAACAGTTGTTATTTTTTATTAAATACTTACTTATTTTAGGTAGGTACTCTCTAGGTAAATACATCAGCAAGCATGGATCGGAGGCTACACACTTAAAACGTGACTTGTTTAAAAAAATGATTACTACGTTTCCCGTGAGTAAAATGTACAATAAGTTTACTTATGTTTAAAACAAAATAAGAATATGTATAACAAGTAAAACTAGTTCAATAGTGCGATTTTCGTCATTCCTTGTGCGCGGGGTCCTTGACCTGCATGCAGCGCTTCCGGCGCGGCGCGTGCGGCGAGATTACTTCCGGCCGCGACTCTTGCGCACGATAACACTAACTGGGACACCTTAGTGACGAATTGACAAGCAAACGATGATAATGACATGACGAAAAATGATTGATCAAAACAATAGTGAGGTAGGAGTGATTATGACGACGTGTGGTGTGATAAAGATCAATTAGGTACTAGAAATCGTAATGATGGGAAGCCCTTCAATATTTTCGTCATGATGCAACTAATGATACCTACTGCTTCAAACATTACACAGGAGATCTCGGTCTCTGACAGGAGCAAAATTAAGCCCATCATAAATGTCTAATTGATTGGTATATTTTTTGTCTTCTATACTACATTATATTCGTTTGCACTTGGTACTTTACGACAAAGAGTTGTTTGTTATTCTAGCGTAGTTCCAAGCGAGTGGAGGAAAACGGAACTTACATTGTTAGTTTTACAATGTTTCTAATAACGATGTACTAAAGTAACCAGCTTAAGAAATAAGGCAAGAGGTCACTGATAAGGATTCTGTGAACTCATCAGTCGGTCCTTCCCAAGGCAAATGACGCAAGAAATACATCATTCAGTCATCAATCAGTAAGTTCCAAGTTCCAACAAAGTTAACAATGACTCATCCTTCGCGCTAACGCAAATGATTTCAATTCTGATTAAATTCTAAATTAAGATCTAGATGTCATGTTTTGATAATTTTCCGCAATGAAAAATATTCATGGATTAACATTAATTTACAATTCGGAAAATCTGCCCAGTATTGAAATCGACATCCAACCTCCAACCAAGCTTATTTTCCTCATTATCCAGTGTATTTCTAATATTATGTTCGTTTCAGCCAAATGACGTCCACAGCTGGACAAAGGTCTCCCCCAAGGTTTTCCACAATGAACGGTCCTGCGCCGCCCGCATCCAGGCTCCTCCCGCGACCTTTACCAGATCGTCGGTCAACCTACCTTTCTTGCCCCAGCGGCCATCAGCTCTACGAGCTATGTGCCCTTGATTTTAGCGATGTCAGTCACTTACGTATGTTATCTTTCTATCTTTCATATTTCCAAAAACAGCCAAGCTTCGACATGACTACATTTATGACTAACTGCAGCGGTGGGAAAACAGGCTTAAAATGTTCCAGTGTTGATTCATTTGCAACGATGATGTAACAGGAGAAGTTTACTTGGAAAATTCCATCACAAGCCAAAAGCTCATAATTTTTCAATTTAATATTTACAGAGACTGATTGATAACGTAAGCTTTGGCCTCTTACCCAGAGCTTTTGTCTGTGCCATTGAACAAAACGAATGGAATACCTACGAGTAATTATTGCCCATTCTTGGCTTTTGTTAACCTTCACTCATTAAATGTTAGTTACTCGTATGTAAACACCCTTATTCGTTAGTTAGTATCTAAGAACGTTACATAAAACGACTGACGTCATTTTTCACTGGCTTAGTGACGACAAACGCTTCTTTGAAATATGAATAATATTTAGATTTCCTCGATAATACGGCGTTACTCGAGATATTTTCATAGTTATTCCCATGAGGATAACGTTTGTACGAATTCTCCATTGTGTTTAGTACAAATGATTTTTCCTTGACATAGAAATCGCGAATAAATATTATGTGCCTATAAAAGCTCTGTAATAAATACGTTGAACAACTAACAGCAGTACGGTTAGTTCGTACTTTACGGCAAGGTTCTGTGTTACAAGCAAAATATTGAATACAGCACCCGTTAGGTTTCAAATATATTCAGAAGCATGGATTGTGGAATCTAATACTAAGTTACGAATTAAATACTTTGGTAGAATATTATAGTTACTAATACATTCCTTGAAAAACAAGGAAAATGAAATATCGGATGCTTTATTGATTTAATATGTAGTTTACCCAAAAACGCAACTTGGCTCTAACTTTAGGGTTATTCTATATTTGAAATTTATGGGACCAGATTAAACATTATTGGGGGCTTTTATGCTAAGGGGATCCTCATATTCATAAGGTATGTATTTTATACGGAGAGATAGTAGTTAGGTTGGCGATATTATGTCAAAGATTAAAATCGGTAGGCCTATTGTTATAATATTGTGGTAACAAGAATCGACGTATTACATCTACTGTCAATACTAGTTAAGCGTTCTTATTATAGTTTAGTATTATGTGAGGCCACTTAGTATCATCATAACTTAAAACGTATCCCCTCTGTCTACATTGACAGATGTGACGGAATCCTATGCACACATCCGCCTGCCCTGCTGGCACGCGACAGTAAAGTGGTTAGAAGAAACGTCACAAATGAGCGTTTGTGTATTTTGTGAGTCTTTCAAGAACGACCCACTACCTATCGATCATAATATAGCTATTACTCGTAAAATTATTTTCGTCGATCTTCAGAATTACGTGCGTCAAAGACACAACATTCATAAAACAGTCCGCACTTGTGTAATTATGCTTATTCAGTTTATAAATAAAGCTCTAGTTTTCCGAAGGATGGCACTCGTCGTAAGTTGGGTTCGATTAGTCGGGAAACCGTGTCGCGGCCGGCGGAGTAGACCAAGGCTGTGCGATATGGATCGGAGCACCTGAGTGATATGCAAGTACGTAAAGTCTTCTGTGGTTTTTCTATGCGTTCTTGAGAACTACGGGAGGATTTGGATGAGTTGAAGGTTTGACATGCATTTTCAGCAGGGTTAAATTGTAACTGAGTTCAGTAGGCCTAAGATGCGCGCCGTGATAACTTTTATCGACGTCAAAATGTATGGGCAAAATAAATTGATAAAATGGCGTGATAACCGTTTATCACGGCGCGCATCTTAGGCCTACAGGTGAATTTAATTAAATTTTGACATCGGTTCCGTACAGATATGGATACATTAGACTATTTAGTACTGTTGCTGCTGTTAAAATAAGATTGAAAATTGAGTAGTCGTAAAGACATGGGCACATTATGTATTTTTCTTGGCGCAAAATAATTGGGATTCCTCTGATCTATTGGCGGTAAGTGTAGATGCAAACGCGACCGTGTCGGTAGGCGCCGGGCACCCTGTTAATATTTGAAATATTATGTAGGCGCTGGGTATTTATAGATATTTTCGGCTAGAACCCGGGTGGCGGTCGAGGGTCCCAAGATTTATGGCGGAGTGGGAGAGTCCCATCCAACAGGGTTCCTCGTAGATGCGGCGTGGGACGCAAGCGGACGCGAGGGCAATTTTGTTGTTGACTTCGCTGGTTTATGTGGGTAGTATTTTCCCTCCCTGTACCTACATCTCATGCCACCTACTGATGATGATTCATCCGACCGATTTCGACCACTTCGACTCCCTAACTGTCTTGGCGGCGCTGGTGCACCCGAAGATGAACTACGCATCCGACCTTCATGGAAAACCCCCTAGCACATTGAGGGCATTTGAAACCCCCTACTATAGCTTATCATGACAATTTCTTGGAGCGAATTTGACAACTAATTTCGTAATGAGCTTTCTTAGCAAAGCTCCTGTCTTTTGCATAGGTATTCAAAAGCTAGTGAGCAAGAAAATCAACCAAATAACAGAAACGAGCGTACTAATATCGTTTCAATTTAAGTCTTCAAAAGGGGTTTTCACAGATTATTTAACGCCTATGTATTATGTTTAACAAAAATTCGTAAACTTCAAACTACATGAACTCAATTCTTTTAATTCAATTATTCATTGGCTATTTATTGTCAGTGGTATTATAAGTATTTTCATCTGTAACATTATCGTAGTTGACCACAATAAGCAAACCCGCTGTCGCCTGCCGCTGGGCCCGCGGTCCCATCTCGAGCCCTCACACCCTTGCAAGCTTCGTAAGGGCAACTCATTTCGCCGCTCAGTACTATCTCCGCCTGGAGATATTTTTCTTTGTAATTCTATTGTTAAAAGAATCACCGATAGCTAGCTACACGTACCACAAAGTAAATTGACGTCATTTACTCGAAATTACACTCCCACATCATTGTCTCATTGAGTTTCGAGTTTCTCATTTGATTTTGTCATTTATTTATATCTTAAGCCAAATATAGGTATACTTTCTTAATATAGGTGTGATCCCTGAGGTGCTTAACTGCGAACTAGGTCGAAGTAAACAACAATATCAATTTTAGGTATCTAGATAATCATTTCTCTTTAAGAAGAAAAGTCGTCGACATAGCTGAAAGCTGAAGTGGGGACGCGGGCAGGGCACCTAGTGGGGAGAAAGGACGGTCGGTGTAAGGGAGCTCTATTACCCATTCTGTGGGGAAACAAGGAGGTTTTCAAATGGAGACCGCATGGACTACCTGCCCGATGGACCGGCGATCTACTAAAGGTTATGAGGTGTTCGTTATTACTGTCTAGTATAGATCGTTATCACTACTTCATGACTGGGATTATCTACAAAACGCTCCATATTTTTAGTTACTTTTTCCAATAATTAATTAAACTTTGGAATGCAATTAGTCCGAAAATATTTTACATTCATCCTTAGTTTTCATTCTAAAACCGTAAACAGGGGGGCTAGTCGTCTATTCGTGAACTAATAAAGCTATTTTGGCCGTACCACGATTCTATGCTACGGAACATCGGCGTAGCTATAAATAAATGGAGTAAACATTAGACGGAGTATTGTACAGTAAGTGAAGATACCGTGATTTCGTTTTTACACGTGATATAACATTCGTAGGAATGTTGTGTGGGAGAACGACTACGAATATGAGGGATCAATTAGGTATCTATTTCAATAGTGTGTGTGTAGGTTGTGACAACTGAGGTCACAGCCCTATCAGACTGAAAACGGAGTAAATACACAAAAAATAAGGGACTAAACTAAAAAGACTTACATACAACATTATAAAGTTAAAAATAATAAAAACAGCCAAGTTTTCATTACCTTGTTCGTAGACAAAAACTTGGTACCATTCTACCAACCTCCATTAAGTAAGTCGGGGACAAAAGCTTGTACTAAAACGAAACGTTAAACTTCCGAACCTCCCCACTAACACAATAGCGGCAATTAAGCAAAAAACGAAATATAAGGACAGTTTTAAACCACACCGAGCAATCACTGCAATTCTGGTGCTGGGTGTATGTACTTGTAGGTATATGATACCAAACACACTGTAAGGGAGTAAAGAAGGCCCGCGCGCGAGAGAGTATGTGGGTAGATAATAAATATAATCGTTAGTACTGAAGGGTTAAGAAATTCATCTTCAAGTCATTTGCCTGTAAAATGAAATTTGGTAATTAATTTTTTTTCGTTCATATCTAGCATAGCTGTGTGTGTTAGGTAATTGTTCTGTTCCAAATTGATCACCTGGATGATCAAAGGACACCAGAGTGTCGCTTGGAGTCCACTTTAATCACCTGGGTGATCACATCTATGTGATCAAAGTGGAATAGACCCGTCTCTCTTGCCTAAAATGTTAAGTTAATAAATAGCAATGATTTTTGATTCAGGCGGGAAATATGTTTTTGCTTATGATCTGAGATCTATGTTAGTCAGCGAATAGAACAACAATGTTGGTGCGAAAATAAACTTTTAAAGGCATGCTTTTTAAAGCGATAGAATGGTCCTTCTTTCTTGTTCTGTTTTATGCTCCAATTCCACGTTTCTATACGTATTACTGGAGATGTAGAGAAAATCAGACGTACGTCTAGACACAGAGCCGCTCCTCCGGGACCCTTCCGATTCCAGGCCGCCCCCGAGGTAAATAAATTAATCCGAATGGGTTTATTTTTAGGCATCGTCAATTTAAGCGGTTATTTGGCGGTGATACAATTTGCCAAATTGCTAAGGTATAAGAATGTTCGTTTTCATGCAAATATAGCACGCCTTGCGCATGACCCGAAGCAATGATAGACCTTACAACTTCAATGTTGTTAATCCAATTTATAGTCAAACTGCATCTACTTAACATACTGAACCACGTATCATAAAGAGAACTGACTTATTTAAACGTCCCTTTTTATCCTATTGAAAACAGAATTATGACAAAATTTAACAAAACCATTACTAGCTAAATTGGCTAAAACACATTTTGTGTTAAACAAGAGAATATGATAATATTGTATTGAGCAAAAGTTGATTAAATCAGTTCGCAATTCTCAAAATATGCTTTAAAAATCCGCGCAATAAAAATTGAGGTAAACGTCGATATCAATAATGAAATTAGAATATTTAAAACATTGTCGAAACGATTTCCTGGCTTCGCAATGATAAGGCAGGCAGCGCAGGATGCAGCCGATACCGTTAGGGCGGCCTTTTGTTGGCCCACAAAAAATACTTTGAGCACCCGCCACCTTCCCGCCGGACAAAAAACATAAAACAGAAAGGACCACAAATTAGGGAATCGGAATGTTGCACCCGTGACGCTAAATTTCGTTAAAAGACTATTTCTATGAATATTTTGGTAGGTCTTTGTTCAGACCCAGCACATGATAGAAGTGTCAAAAATAAGAGACAGTAAGAAGCAAAACCTGATACAGCATTTAGTTTCCAATTTTACCCCATAATTATGACAGACATACCATTTATTTACTCAGATAAATCGTTTACATTTGATTATTTCAAGATGACATTTTTCTTGCTGGTCAAGCAAATATAAGCCCCTACTTTAAATGGGCACTCGACTTGCTAAGTATGAGCTTGAACACTATAAAATATCCATTCTTGTTGATCACTTTATTTAACTAGGTACATAGGTAATACATACCCCATTGGACTTCAAAGTAAACAATCAGCGCATAAAGATTAAAGTTTCGAATCTCTTATCTTACCATTTTCCCAACGTAACCATGTGACACCTGTGCGTTTCCAGTTCACCTGGTGACCATGGTGTCTCTGCCAATATTCCCATGGAATTATCATATGGTTAATGCAACAAAAATCCACAATCCGTGGGAAGGTACGCCACTTGAACGAAAACTACGATCAGTGCGAGCGATACGCGGGTGGAATATTCCAAAATTTGTAATTTGCCCGTAAAAAATCTTTACCTGCTGCGAATGTAAGGGCCAATGCCACGTGCGAGTGGGCGCAGCTTGCCTTGCGCTTGCGCTCCTTGCTAATGTTTTTGTTCTGTAGCCGTGTTACTGTGGCTTTGAGGCGTGATTCTGTCTTGTCTTACAACCATTACGGGGTGCTAATGTTGGCGAAACGAATTCGCGTGCGTGTTGAAATGATTTTATACCATTCTCTACGGTATTGGTTTCACGTTAAAATTGTAAAGTTCATTGATATTCTAACACCTTTACGTTAAAATTAATGCTGTAACGTGATTCATAAATAATGAATGTTTGCTCTGAAAAGTGGATATAATCATTGAATACAGCTAGGTAGGTAGTTATAAATAAGCGGTTTTAATGGGGAAAATGCAAAGACAAAATTACAACTATCAGATCTGTATTATCTATTAATAAATAAGGTATTTATACCATCAATGAAACTTCCTTATTGGTAAAGAGCAGCCGCTTAGTATGATCGGATGAACAAAGCACTGCGGGTGTCAAGGCGAGCGCCGAGTTCTGTGACCGCGCGACAGGAGAAGGCGACTGGATTTTTTTATTTATAGAGTTGACTACGCTTTTTAATTAATTGTGGAATTAAACAATGTTATTGTGAGAAGCTCTTATCGAAAGTGCTACATGAAAAGCACTTAGAACGATACTCGTGCATTTATACGTATTAAGGGTCTTGCTTAAGCAATGCTTAACGGGTTAGTAAGTAGTCTTGTCAATAAAGATGGTGGTTTAAAGATAAACCGAAATAAATAAAAAATAATGATCACTGTGTGGACAATGGACATGTCATTGAACAAAATTTGTGAGCTCTACTATTTCAATTTTATTTGCAATTCTTGTCCATATTGATGAATGATTGCATCCTATAAGTACATAAGTACAATCAATGCCCATTATAAGCAACTCAACATTTGCTAATGTTTAAAACAGGTAGACTTCTACAAAACCACCCAAAAACTACCGCGCTCTCTCATCCCATTCACCAAACATAAACAAATAAGCCGTCTAAAGTGCACAATGCATCCGGCATGCACCAACAAGTTAATTATCTGGCCTTCGTCACGGCTAACAAAGCGCCCTGCAGTTAAGGGATGGCACTAACTTTGACAGTGACAATTGGCGACGAGGTGGCACTATTAACGCATTGTTTAAACAAAATATTTGGAAGGCGGCGGTGGTACAAAAGAGAGCGTGATTTGTGGCGTTCGTTTAAGGAGCTTACGTCCAGCTGTGGGCTGAAATGATGATGTTGATGATGATGGTGACAGATACAAAACAGGATAATGTTTTAGGTTAAACATTAGCAGCTTATGCAAAATCTTATTTTAGAGGCCATCTAGGAATTGAATCCTGAACTTCTCGTCTCGTCTCGCTCGCAACTGAACCACGAAGGGTCTGCTTATTCAAATAAAAACTACGGAAGTTGAGAAATGCATCAAAACTTGTCAAGTACAAGCCTTTGCACGCAGCTGCGCACGCGTTTCTTTTTGGTGCGACAAAAAGAGGCGTGCGCATTCCTTGGCAACTGTCTATGTTCTCAATATTATTACCTATATCAAATAAGTTTGTAGTCTTATCGACATTTTAATGTAAACTTTCATGAATTTTTAAAAACGAGTCACTTGTTTCAGGAGCCTTAAACACACAAGATATTTTTTGTACTTTTATAATAATATGTAGTATGAAACGTGGAAGCCCCGAAAAATACTTTCATTATGAAACTGATATAATTTTCTTTCCTCAGCAATTTGTTCAAAGAAAATTGAAGTCGCGCTTAAAGAAGTACTGCGAGTAAAAACCATAATTTCCTGTATTAAAGCAAAAATAAGAATTTATTTTGCCATTTTTTAACCCAAAACGGGCAATTCTTTCTTCTCGCCCGCAACTTCTTAAGCGGTTAATCTCAAACGGTTCCCTTCATCAGATATATCTTGGGAGATTCAGAGCGGTGTAATGTGATAAATAAATTTTAATTACGATTCGCAGCCGCGGCTACCGGAAAAACGAGAGCTAAATAGGACACAGAAATGGGAAGCTACCTAATTGTAAATTAAAAAGTTCGCGGAGTTACGACACCACAGTCCACAATGACGCTCCCCTCGAGTGGGGGCGCCCGTCTCAGCCCCCATCGGGGAGGCACCCGTGGATAGCGTGTGACATTTTGTTTTAAAATATTGTCCGCGCGAATACATTCACGTGGATCATTTTTAATCGTCTGTTTGCTTTTTTTTTCGTTTTCAGCTGAAACAAAAAAGGCGAAACTTTTTAACGTTTACGTTTTATGGACGGACGGTGAATGTTTTCCATTCCCTGCAGCCACTAACGTGGTCGTAAATATTTCTACTATTCTCGATCCATTTTGGAGCTTTCTGTAGGTGTCCTGTATTTGTAAATGAATCTGATAAACCGTTAAGTTTCTGTTGGATTGCTTAATAACATTTCACTAAAATCAAACACAGGAAAATAATTAAGTGTAAGTAAGCGGATACTTAACCGCCTTCTAACTGACCATTTAGTTCAAATCACGTGACTGCGGCGCGTCTTAATTACCGTGCAGCGATAAGCGCCGGCGCAGCGCGTGAAAGTTCGATAGCTTTGACTCGTCACCGTATCGGGGCACAGCTTACACGAATCCCTTACTAATAGTTCGTGTACTGTGGCTCGGTGATACGTTCTCGAGTGACCTCTCCCGACTGTGTCAGCTAAGGTAAGCGCACCAAATATTGTTATGTCAAGGCCGTCTGCTTTCCTCCGGCATTCCGTTCCCGCCGCCCACAGGGATATCTCACGTCGTGTTACGTAACATTCCGACTTAGATTCGGTTACAATTGACACACATAATTTACCTGTTGCTCTATACAAGTTATTGTCCACCACGCTGGTTTTGCAATTGGTACTTTTAATTGTTATTACTTGATTATCGTTTTGAAACCAGTTTGGGGTGATATGTTGTGGCGATTATCTTAGAGAGTATAGTGGAGCGTTCAATAAAGTCAAGGTTGATTACACAACGGCTAATGATCGTTGTCTATACAGAACTTTGTTGTTCACTGACGCAAGTTTCATTGGTCTGCCCCTACAAGTGGCACATCCAATTTCGGTTTGAAATTGCATCGCTGAAAGTGCGGAATCGTTCAGAAATTAAAATGGAATCGTTTCCATCGAGTCATAAAGGCGACGGTGTAAATAAAAGAGACACAATTATCCCTAACGGGATTTGAGCCGGAGCGCCTCTTCACACCCTTCGACCCGTAGAGAATCTCATCTGTGGCGCAGCTGGGTGGACGTTGCTAGGAAACAATTCTCCTTGGATGTTAATTTTAATTGTATCTTTTGTTGTTTTTAAAAATTAACTGACAAGAGAAACGAGCAAATATATTTTCGTTTATATGGCGATTTCGTAGCTAGATGATATGATAGGAGAAATATAGAGCTTTTAAGTTTTTGATGATTTTCTTATCTCTTATCGAAAATAATGTACATATTTACAGGGGAATAAAAATATTTACTTTATATCCTGCCTGCCTTGCTCTACTTATGATTTAAACGCAATGGAAAATTTCTTAAATGTATCATTAGTTCTGCGAATTGACTCATGCGTTTCCCCGTTTCAGGGTAAATTCCCGTAACTAGTATCCCTGGTCCAGCATAACGTCGAGTAGGCAACCCGGGGCGGGCATTGCACCTTATTGACTGAGTCCGAACGCCCCCGACCGCCGCCGAGAGCGCCCGAGCGACGATGTCATTACAATACTTCAAAGTTATGCCCAAAGTTTGGGCCCAATCACTGTTAAAGCACCTTACGGACACCGAGAAGAAAATTCCGAATAATTAACCTGGCCACTTAGACTTTTTTAGGCTTAGAAAAAAAAGTTAAAAAAATAAAAAGTGTTCAATTACAAAAAAATAAATAGATTAAACGAAAAGTAGTAGAGTCACCCGTTTCATTTATAATTCGAGATTCATAGCAGCGGCTTATTCTCATAAAAAGTTGTTCCCTTCAAAATGTAGTAATTTCGCAAGGAGGGTGGCCGCCCTCCCGCCCCTCCCACCGTCTACTCGGCTGGCCTTTTAACGCCGGAGATATTGTCTCTTTAGTTAGATCTGTATTTACTGTAGTATACGCGAGGTTTGCAGATGAAACATTAGCAGTGCGCGACTCGAATACGTAATTGGTTTATCGATTTCATTGACGAATTGTGCCTACATGGTTTGTTGGTAAATGTTAAACGAAATTAGGTGTATTACCCTATTATATAAAACAACTACTTAGTTGGTATCAAATGACTAATTAAATAAGATAAAACTAATGTTTTTGCTGTAGCTGTAAAAATAATTACGGAATCATTAGGATGGACAAGCTATGGCTTTATAGACGCCAATAGTGGAAACTTATTTTTGTACTAAAAATATCTAACTTTTGTTTATCTTATTATAACAAGACCTAACATAATTCTAAATGATTCAAATTGTTATTTCATTTATAGACATCGTCAGGCCAGCCTTTCGACACTTTGATAGCAGGAGAAAAGTTCACTAATTATTTTCCTTTGAGCACTACTAATCAGCGTTTATAAAACAATTTGTGAAGCCGTCAAGGCCCAATAAAATTTTAAATCATCGCAGTTTTGAAAAGGGACCTAATTTTGCCAAGTGAGAATGTTTACCAAGGTCCTAAAGCTATTAATCAAGTCAGTAATACAATTTTATGGCTCTATCTAGCAATTTTTATTTAATTAATAAGGCTTGATTGTTGTGACACAAGTAGCGCCATCTATATTTTTCTAAGCAGAACTTTTTACGAATTAAGAATAGAATCGTTTTGAAAAGTATCATAGATAATGATTGACTTCTAAAAGACCTTAACACAATCCTTTACTATAAAACGTTACATTTAAATTGACCCCAAATAAAGCCATAACACATTTTAAAAGTTCGATCGTTAACTTTTAAACCTGGCCCGAAACGGTAATTCGTTATTGATATTTGTGAACACCGAACAGGCTGGATAATAATATATTTGTATACCGGTGTCCAGGGATGGTAGAGCTACCCTGCTTTGTTGTTGGTGAGTTAGAAAGGACAAAAGGGGGGTATTGGCTGGTGTACAGAGGGGTCAGGTTTGTGTGGCTTCGGATCGGCGTCCACAATAGGTGGAGGTAAGGTCGTCACAATGAGCCATGCGGCGTAATTGTGAAACTTAACTGGGGTTGAGCGCCCTGTCAAATGTTCCGGCAAAGACTAATCGTTGCATTTTAGCACGTTTTATGCCTATTTAGACTTTTGGCGACGAAGTTTGTGCATATGTTTTTTCTAAATGAAATGTTTGATCATAGGTAATTAATTAATTAAAATGTTTGTTAACATTATTCTGTTATAATTTACGAGAAGCGATATTGAATGTAAACATGGACGCAATATTTAAAATGTTGTCTATCTATTACATACATTAAAATAATTATTGCAATATTCTGATTTGAACCGAACAAACAAAGTTAATGCACCATTAATGAAGTCTTAATTGTTTATTGTGAGAAGAGCAACTAATTATAGTTCACTCGTTATCGCTGCTTAGTCTTTGACCCCACTAATCGCGGCACCGAGCTGCGGTTCATTCATGCAGTCGCTTTCTTTGCAAACAAAAACTACGGAGATTTATCGGTTTTAAACTGCGCAAATATATTTATTGGGGCTCACTGCGTTGTTTTAAGTGTGTAACGGTACGGCACGATGTTAAATACCGTTAATCAATTCACCATCGAATTAATATCTCTACGATTGATTAACTCACCATTAACACTGATAATGATGGACTTTTTTATGACGCTGTGTAAGTAGGGCGTTAAATCGAAAGCAATAAATAAATTGGAAGTTAAGTTATAAACAATAGCTCAGCTATTACAATAAACATGTTATTAACCGCCGTAACCTCTCTAAAGCGTGAATGAAGGTAAGTGCCCTGATACCGATCGCGAGCTGCGCGCAACAATGCTCTTCATCCCTTATTAATTATTTTATTGTAAGCATAAAGGATGTCGTAATCGTTAGAATAATAATATCATCGCGTTGAATAAAGAACCCCAAGTAGCGGCAACACAAGCGTAAAAATGACACGCCACGCCACCAATATGTTTGTGTGTATTACACTAGATTTATTCGACTGGGTCACGCACACACGGGCGAACTACCCCGAAACGGGGTGCGTTTAGGTGTGGGGGCAGCACTACTACAGGCGCAGGGCTTCCACCGCCCGCCAGATGGCACGCACACACGCGCGCGAGAAAGGGAAAGGTACACTGTGTAAACAAATCGCGGGAGCGCCGTCCCTCTCGGCTACAAAGCGCGTGTGTGTCACATCGTTGTGTGCTGTCGACGCGACCCGACGTAGATTGTTCTGTGAAATTGCCAGGTAATAGGCCGAGGGACTATAGCATTACACTTACTTATTGGCGGGTTTAGGCGCTCAACAGCCTAATCGAATTGAATATTGGCGACATATCGACGCCGCAGACTGTCATATTCAGATTAGGGTATTGATTGGGTAATCAGTGACGTAGAGTATGATACGGTTAGGTATTTGAAAACAGATGTGAATTTGATATTTTACTAAGTATCTGCAACTAATAAAAGGCAATTAACATTAATAAATAATGTAGGTGCCTTGTTTTTTTATTAAAAAAATAATCTGAAAATATTGAAATAAAAAAATATAATAACTTTAGATGTTAACACATTTCTGCTTGTAAAAGAGGAATAAAAAAAGAAGAGAAATAAAAAAAAATATAAAAAGAAAAGCTAATACAATGATTGTAACGAGAAATGAAAGAAGACAAATTAAAAAAAAGAAAAAGCAAAGATAATTAAAGAGAATAAACCAGAAATAACATAATATAAAAATTATGTCACGCTACAATAAGATAATGATCATATCCCAAGAAAACCACCCGCAAACAGCGTACAAATGATCAAACACCGCGATGGTAATCGGTGCTAATCCAAACAATACACGGACAAAGACAGCTCTTATGACTGGGTGAGGTTAGCTAGTTGTCGCCGACGTCACCGGCCCGTCACGGGCTCACAGCGGAGATTAGAATTGATCCGAGTAAGACGCTCTCCGAGTCTTGACACCTATTTGTGTATACGTTATTGCCGTCTGAGCAGTGCCACCCCTGAATTGAGTGGCGTACGCTCCGCCAGCTGGCTAGGGATGTTCGAGTACACAGATATCGATCTCGTCGATATCGAGTCTTGTGTGGTCAATATTGTTTTAAAATCTAACTTTTTTATTTTGCTTTCTATGAATATTACATTGTAAATGATTTTTGTGATTACCTTAATTAATCTCAATGTTATTTTAGCACATAATTCAGTGGATCTCACCTGATGGAATGTGATGATAAGCGAATGATGATCACGCCGATCAAGATTCACCCAAAATATTCAACCAAAATGGAACTGGCTATCTTCCTTTCAACTACCGGAATACAACAATGCTGTTAAATTGCCGTTATGATGACCAATAAAACAGAGCAAGAAATTGTGTCCCACTGGGTCTCGAACCCAGGACCTGCCTGAAGCAGGTGGTCTTCCCTAGCTAGAACATAGAGGTGGTTGAATTCATAGTAGTAATTTTGATTAAAATGTTTAGTATAGGTAGACTGGAGTGAAATAAATAGTATCAAAACATCTGTCTATCTTTCTGTGATAAAACTTGATCACGGCCAATGATCTCTTTTTGGTCATGTTTATGTAAATAAATTATATCCTTATCTTAATTATTTTCATTTAACTAAAATATGTCCACAATGCTATTATTTACACCAAAATAACGTAACAAACGCAGTACAAGTATCAATATTGTCTCGTCAAACAGCCCGAGCGCACCGCAACAGGCTGGCGAATTATGACTATGGTATTGTTAATTCACAGTCGCCCCAAATTTATTACTACTCGACAGAGCGAGACAACCCTATACCCTGCTCTATGCAACGAAAAAAGACGGAAAACCCTTAAATGAGGGGGTGTCGTAAATAATTTCTGTGCGCACATTGACAAAGTCCTGAATCTCGGTGCGTATCAAAAACAAAATAAGGGCTTATTGGTCTTGATTAAGTCACATTTTCGAGTGACAGATGATGGCGCAAAGAACAATATCGCTGTTATCAATGAGGAAACGGATTACAAGCGAGTGTCGGAAGCTTTCACCGTATTTAACGAAGATTATTTTCTGTAATATTTGAATAAATATTGATTGATTTAACCATAAATGGCCGTTCAGATTTCAAGATGCGTTCAATTAGATTTCTTTAATTACTTATGAAATTAACAGTTATAAAATAAATAAAAACCTTTGATTATTGAGTCAGCAAACAATGACATGATACACCCTATGAGTACCTACGACCGAGATGGACACCAAATCAAAAGTTGGTATTAACCATTTATACACACCTCAAATGCTCAGAGGATTTGTTGGGGAGTAGATCTGAATCCCCCGATAATCCTTTCAGTCACACTAAAAACTTGAATAGTTTATGTAGATTGCTTTCCTTAATTCGCGTATATTGAAATTTATTATGGGTACGAGTATACAGTAAAAAAGATCTCTAATTGAAGACTCTTATTTCATTCTAATAGGATCAAAGTAGTCGTGTATGTTTGCAAGCATGCGCGTGAGCAATTTTCTGGAAATCGGTAGTCAGTCGAAACTGGGTATTGGGAACTCTACATTTATACGAGTATCTATACAAAAATCTGTCAACATTGCTTCATACAAAAATAATATAAAAAATCTTGATTTCAGGCCAAAACATGTGGAAAATGTAATTTTTCGTGTGAATATGAAACGAAAATTCCTATTTTCCACCATTCGGGAGAATCTGTCGAAGGAAAAAATCCCAAAAAACAAACAATTAGGCACTTACTCGTAGGTAAAGTAATAAAACATCAAATAAGATTTATATTATAGTAAGTAAAAGTGTTCTAATTGAGTAATGCAGATCGCATCGTCTCAGCTCCATTCAAATCAGGCGATCAATCAATGCACAGCCCTCGCTGACGGGGGTTTAAAAAAACATTTACGTAGCACTTTGTACAGTTCATCGCAAGTATGTGACGGATAAGCTGCTGAGTAAACAAGGGAACGAATGTAAATTGATGCAAAATGACATGGCGATGACTTGTGCGAATGAGCGATCGTGAAAAATGAGCAAATTAAGAAACGTACTCTGAAATTAGAACTTGATGCAAACCCACACGATTAATCCTGGGTTACACCGTCTTTAGTTTGAACAAACGTCAAAAATCTGTCAAACTACATACAAAAACACCGGTTATATAATTACCGTTAACGTTAAGGTTATGCAAGTCATCCTTAGACTAATCAATGGCAGGCTGCATTTTTTTTCGTTAAATAGTGTAAGTTAAACGAGTAGACTAACAAATTTTATATCCTTTGTCTAACAGGAAAGATCTGCTCCTGGTTTACTGAAACTAAAGACCTGAATTACTTGTGATTTTTCTTTATGTATAAGTTTGCTTAACTATAGATAAGTGAGTTCAGTAAACACTGAATATTTTAAGTGTTGAAATTATTCATTGCCGTTACTTATCAGATAATTCTTACCCATGGGTTTATTAATAACACCATGTAAATTAATGGCGATTAACTGAAAACGATTAACACATCGGCGTATTTATAATAACCAATTTGTCTTGTCCCTGTCAAATAATGCGCATTCATAAATATGCAAATGCGTCTAATAAAATCAAGTCTGCTGACAAATGTGTTAGTGATATAACATGCATATTTATCAGAGGCTTGTTTCCAATCAGTTAAATATCGCGGCCTCGTATCACTGCTACCGTCGGACTTAATCTTTCAATCGTTTTAACGGCAGTTTTCATTGGAGATATCGATGTGAATTAACATCAAATTAAGATTATGAATAGGCTTGGAAAGTTTTAATATTCGTACTCTTTATTAAAAGATACAAGTTAAAGCTTAGTTCGATTTCTATCATTAGCATCTCATTAAAATTTTGATCGGGACCAATAAATAGTGCTTTGGACACAAAATGAGAAGTAAAATTGACTGAAAAAATGCTTGTGTAAAGTTCTTGTACTCGTACTTTGTAGAATACTTATTTAGTAAAAAGCTATCTATAGCAGTCTTAGGAGGTTCGTCGTCGAACATAGGCCTCTTCAACCTTCTACCGACTTCTGTCCCTGGCCACTTGCATCCAATTTACTCCAGCCTGCTGCCGGATGTTGTCTGTCCAACGCTGACAGAAAAGTGCCGAGACACTCCGAGTTGCACAACGAGCAATGGAAAAACAGATGCTTGGCGTTCCCTACAAGATCACAAAAGAAACGAGTGGATTAGAGAAAAGACAGGGGTCTGCGACGTAGTGGAAGAGATTGAGAGCCGTAAATGGAGATGGGTAGGGCACATTGCACGGATGAACCAAGATCGCTGGGCCAAAAAGACCCTGGAGTGGAGACCCAGAAACAACACCCGCAGCAGGGGAAGACCGCCTTAGTAGAAATAAACAAAAAAAAAAGAAAAGAAAAAATATTCTGTTGAGACTAGAAAAGAAAATACAAAAAAAGAACTAAGATTTTGAACCCTCACTACTTCTAACATCCGTTTCCATAACATCTGTCACGCCCAAACAAAGGGCACATAAACAGATTATTATGAACATGGAGAGATGTAATTGACAAGTTTATTGTATAATTAATAGACACAACTTGGAACAGGCTTAATTTATAGCCGCACTTCTAGATGTTCCGATGTATCTGGCTATGAGTTCGGCGAACAATCGTTAACAACAATCTTTAGTTAAAATATGATTAGGTTTCTTTCTACTACTACAGCAGAATCAAAAAAATTAAAAACAATTTAAAATTAACCTAGAGTGTCTATACCTACATATTTATTTATTTAAAACTTATATTAAATCAAAAGTAAAAAAGCGAACTTTATGTCATACGTGAAACGGTGGAAAATAGTTCATGATTTTCTTCTATGAAAACCATTTTGCCATATTATTATGGTCTACTTGTGGAAAAATCTACACAGATAGTACCTACGCGTTGTGATGGTGATTGATCATCTAACACGATTTGAAGTTTTAAAAGAATAGTTCTTGTATCGAATTAAAGACATATAAATAAGTTTTTAAAACTGCTTACACCTTCATTACGAAGAAATGTAAAGGAATTTATCATGGCTAAGCACATTGTACACAATCTCTAATCTTAAATAGTTGTTTTCCAATTACACATTCAACGCATTATAATTAGAAACGCAAGTATGTTCCATGACAGTTCATTAAATCGGCTATTAATCAACATATG
The DNA here is from genome assembly GCF_004193835.3 of Ostrinia furnacalis. Lineage (NCBI taxonomy): Eukaryota > Metazoa > Arthropoda > Insecta > Lepidoptera > Crambidae > Ostrinia > Ostrinia furnacalis. Next base: position 333,098 of record NW_021134301.1, on the reverse strand, counting down.
TATTTAATGTATTCATTTTAAAAAGTAACAATTCATTTGCATAATGTAATGACTACCAGACAAATGAGAAAAATTGCACATTCGCAAGTGTGCGCCGGCGCAGGCTTGGATTAAGAATCACGATCATTTGAAAGGCGTGTCTTTCAATGAGTTTTGGTAGGTCAGTGACAAGTGACTGTCTATCAGTGTTATTAACATTCCTTTGTGGTTGTTTAAAGGAGTTTCCGTCGTCTTCGTCTTTTAAACTATCAAAATCGAAGATAATGATGGAATGCCTCGCCAAAAATGTCTCATCATCATTGAGCCATAGATCCACAAGGTGCACCGACGACATCATAAAGGTAGCAGGAAGGCGCCGCAGGCAACATGGAAAGCATTGAGGGAGGCCTATGTTCAGCAGTATGAAGTCTATTTAAAAGTTATCAACTGAAACACAAAGTGATCAAACATGTTACATATATAATCCACCGCTGATGTGACATGTTGATTTGCGATCTTACTGACATACTGTCGTACAACTCAATGTTATTTTTTGTTGCTTATGAGGTTTTTGTTAGTTCTATAATACCTATGACTAGCATAAATCGGAGGCCTAATGACGCACCTATGTCAATTTTGTTTCATAATAAACTCCTTCAAATAACTAATCAGCTTTGATAACTGCTTAAAGTAGTTGGGTAGGCAGTTTGAAGGCACACTTCTTATTTAAATTAGGATTATAATACGGAATAATGAAACAATTGAACAAATCCATTCCGGCTTAAATAAAGCTGTTAACATACCTAATTTTAATCTCGTTTAGTAGTTTTATTAACTCAACACGTTTTGCCATAATTAACATAACAATATACAATTTTATAATGCACGTTAGGCACGACCACAGGAGATTCTAATCAACTAAATATGAGTTAGACTGTTACTATTTTTAATAGCTCCAATTAGGAAAACATACAGTGGATTAATGTAATGAAATAAAATTATTAGTTACTCGTACAAACGGGAAATAAATAATAGAAATGGAAAGTTTATATAAATAGTATACTTTTTCTTTTGTTAATATCTTTTGGCTATTTTGTTATGAAATGCGTATTATATTTTTTACTCAAAGATAATTTAGATGTTTGTCCCGTTTTTAAAATAAAAAATCTAAATGTATACCTACATTAATCGATGTTAATTTATGTGTATGTGTGCAAGACATAATGAGTGTGATAGCAACTGATTCTCAACAATCAATCGACAGCTTGTTAGTCACCTTTGCCTATAAAAAATAAAAACAAAGACTAAGTACTTGTCAGTAATAAATCTAGCTATTGATAATGCTAGAGTCAATGACACTATTTAGAACGGTATCATGTAACGTCGGTAGAAAGCTGTTTGTATGTAAATTAGGTTGCCCAACCACCATTGTCGCTCATCCGAGTTATCAATCGATTGTTTACGTAACTGAATCGATTAACGTTTGTATTACGTTTGATGTCCTATAAGTACCTACGCGTTATTTACTTTAAAACAGATTTGACCAACGCCTTATTATGTATACCTACCTTGCAGTATTACATTATCAAACTTCAGCTTTTCTTGTAGGTGTCTGCTTCCAATTGCTTAAAGGATTATGACTAATCCACTGGCACACAGCAAACTAGAGATACGAGTATGTCAGATACATTACACCTGTATTCACAAACGATACTTGCTTAAGTGAAGCAGTAAATTGAACGCACAGCATTGAATAGAGCTCTGTGATTGGTTCGTGTGTCACCCTGTGCGCACTGTGAGGCTTCATAGTAATGTTTTTGAATACGGACGTAAGTCTCTGTTGATTTCGTAAACTAGAACAGTAAGAATGTGATAGCAATTAAAACAAAACAAAATAGAAAAAATATTTCTTTGTTCATATTTGAGACAACTGCTGGAGAATCCACGAATAATATTCTGATACCCTGGTATATACGCCAGGGTAAGCTGCTTCGGCGCACCCTTCTCCAAACGAGACGATTCCTATTACGAAGTTGTCTGCCACCAGTGGTCCTCCAGAGTCGCCTTGGCAGGCATCCCTAGGAGGGTTGAAGCCACTGGCGCAGATCATGCCAGAGGTTATGGAAGCGATGCGAAGGTAAGCGCGCACGCAGGCTGCCTGCCCGATGAGGTTTACTCGGGCAGCTAGGAGCACTGATGATGCTGAACCGTTGGACTGCGGAAGAATTATTTGTGAGGTAAGATGTGAACAGAAAAAGGGACAAATATGCGAATTTCTGGTCTAGAGACGATCGTGTTTCTGCAGTAGAGACAAAATGACTGATTATGATGATAAGGAGGATAACGCACAAGCAGTGGACTCAGGTAAAGGTAAATAGTTATTTGAGGAGTAGTTACAATTTACTAACATTCTCGATCGAATCCATAGTAAGCTTGTGTTAAGTGAGTTCACCACCACAGTCAAGTGGTAGATGGGAATCGAACTGCCATACTGTAAAACCGACAGTCCGATGCCAAAATGTTTGAGCTATAATGCCTCAAAACAGTTATCTTGATACATTTATGTTATTTTTTAAATTAACAGTTAATCAGAGATATTTTGACATGATTATTACTGTGGCGAATGTGAAACATTAAATATTTTAGTGCAATTATGGAAACCTGCGGGTTTTTGAAATTTGTAGCTGATTCTGCGATTGAGCTTTATCTTTACTGCAATGTAAATAATTTAATATGTGTGGCCTAAATTAATTTACGAACTTAACATTTTTGGATGTTAATTTAATAGTAATAATTAATTAATCAGGGCTAGTAAATTAATTAACATTTTGTTCGTTACTTAAATTATTTAATTACTATTTCACGTATGATGTAATATGTTAGTTCCAAGAATAGCTAATGAATTTTATTTTCAGATTCTAGGTAGCGTGGAAAATTAACAACACATGAAACTGGAGTCAATATCGTAGTAAGTATTAATTTTCCGAATATTTTCCATGAATGCAGAAGAGTGTAAATAGATACTTGGTATCGTTTTTGACAAAAAACTATCATACTTATTCTGATTATCAATGGCTAATTAACAAAACTGTCAACTCACCGCAACGGTACCAAAACCTGTCACCAACGCTTCATACCCATCTGGGAACGTTAAGCCTGACGGAACCAAGTCAATTGGCGCTACACTGCTGGAAAACACAATGTTTGTGCTGGTGACTATCACCGCTATATCATGTTCCAAGGTGGTTACGCTGTATCCCGTGTGAGACAGTATTTTGGAGACATCGTAGCGGGTGCCTCCTGAGAGACGGCGGGACGTCCCCACTGACACTCTGATCAACGATGGCTGGTTAACGAAGCTGTAATACAAAAAAGAAACAGTTATTCACCTTTATCTGTCCTTTAAATGTTAAATTAGTATACTATACGATTACAATAAGTGTCTAAAATTATGCTACTTAGCACAATATTAGGTACTACGGTTATCTAAGTACGTTTATTTTATACCTAATCTAAATCTAAAGTGGTGATGTTAGGATAAACATTCAAAAGATAATTCATGTTCTTATTAAGTAGTTACTTCTTTAAGAAAACGATTATCCTATAAATACAAGACTATAATTATATTAGAACAACAATTGTCACCATAAAAACTCCAAAATAACTAATGGCCTAAGTAGTCAGTATGTGGAAGATAATTTGATATCGGTCCCGAAGAGAAAGTTGTTCTATTTGAGCACCGGAATCACACCTTTAAGAGTATATCACCATAGCGCCAGCTTTTATTAGTTTAAGCTTTACTTATTAATTCGTTTCGATATACATACAACTCTTCGATTCTCGCTGTTGTACCAATTGAACTTATAACAGTCTTTTCTTCTAAGCCAAGTGCTTTCGATCCAGAAAGTTAAATGATTGTAAATAATAATAATATATTTTATTTCCACACCAAAATTAAAAGATACATAAAAATTACGAGAAAAGTATCCGATGTGTGAACTAGAGCCTAAAGTAGGACGATCCTGTATTTCAGGTTCAGGTTGTAATAATATTCAGGTTGTAAATAATAATAATATATTTTATTTCCACACCAAAATTAAAAGATACATAAAAATTACGAGAAAAGTATCCGATGTGTGAACTAGAGCCTAAAGTAGGACGATCCTGTATTTCAGGACTATAGCTAAGTGGGAAATTCTCACTCATCTCTTCCCACTCTGCCATTTTTTGCCAGCGTAAAGAGTTGGCCAAATTATTAATTTACCCCTGGGCAAATTAAAGAGGACGTACTTCTTCAGTATAAACCTAAAGACCTATTTAATTATTTTTAAACTTTTTCGTTGCAAAATTTAATTTATTGTATTATAGGGTACGACGACCTGATAAAGGTAGCAGGAAGGCGCTGGATGCAGGCCGCTACCAACCGTGCGATGTGGAAGTCATTGGGGGAGGCCTATGTTCAGCAGTGGACGTCCTGTGGCTGAAATGATGATGATGATGATGATGATTATAGGGTTGTTGCATTCACGAAAGCGAGTGAGCGTTACATGTGTAGTGGCTCGCTACTGTTCGTTTTTCAAATGTTTTGATAGGTATTACACTATCGTTATGTGCATGTTACACGGGCACACACAAGTAAATCTCACTCGCCTTCGTGAGTTCCAAGAAATATATCTTACTTGACTACACAGTGGGCAGCGCTCAGCACAGCCCTGCTGCTGATGATGACAGCCCCACAGCTGTGCGCCCAGCCGCCAGATACACTGCGTTGTAACGTGGCCTGGTATGGCACCTGGGTGATGTCGACCTCAAATCCATTTACTATACGAGCTGACAGTTCTTCAGGAGATGCTGGCAGGCATACTGCGGTGGTAACTGCAAAATATGATTTGTTTTTCAGGATATGTATGTAGGTATTATTTTTATTTAAAGTATATGTTCTCTGAAATGATCGCAAAAGATGCATACCTATAGGTCCTGTAGTACGTAACTAAACTTATTTATTTTATGGACTAAGATTTCATGTACGACTCAGAAAAAGCAGAGCCGATGCTAAACAATGGGAAAAGGGGCTAGGGAAAAGAAGAAAGAAGAAGAATTACGAATAAGTTAGTGCTAGTGTTATGTTAGTATGTATTTAAATGTTCAGTCTAATTTCAGTAATTTTAGGTAACAATATGGCACGATGGCGTGCGAAAACAGAACTGCTTTTGACATAAAATGGATGCTACGTTAAGACCTGACTTGAGACATCTATATCTATATATATAAAAGAAAGTCGTGTTAGTTACTCCACTTATAACTCAAGAACGGCTGAACCGATTTAGCTGAAAATTGTCAGGGAGGTAGTTTAGAGCCAGGAGAAGGACATAGAATACTTTTTATCCCGTTCGAAATAAAAAAAAAGTCTGCTTATTTATTGCCATTAAGGCGGAACAAAGTTCGCCGGGTCAGCTAGTCTATATATATAAAAGAAAGTCGTGTTAGTTACTCCACTTATAACTCAAGAACGGCTGAACCGATTTAGCTGAAAATTGTCAGGGAGGTAGTTTAGAGCCAGGAGAAGGACATAGAATACTTTTTATCCCGTTCGAAATAAAAAAAAAAGTCTGCTTATTTATTGCCATTAAGGCGGAACAAAGTTCGCCGGGTCAGCTAGTTAGATATAAAAACTTACCTAATAGAAAACAAATTGCGAAGAACTTCATTTTAGTAAATGCAAACTCAGACTGAAAATCTAACACTGATCTCGTCGGGAACGCCCGAGATATTGATTACTTATCTGTGATCTTCATGATCAAGAGCCGGTGGATATCTTGAGATATGATATGGCAGATAAGTGGGAAAATGCACAATTTTTTAAAGTTAGGTTAGTTACATAGCTGCAAAATTGATAATATAGATGGTCTTTGTTTGTTTTGAAGTAACTAGGTGTTATGAAGAAAAAATATTTTATGACACTACTGCTGTATTTTTATGAAACCACACAGCTTTACGCAACCACACATTTTTTTTCATCAGTTCGCTATAACATATCTTGAGTTGCACTAAATCTCAAATGTCAACAACAAGCGTTACGTTACAAAAAGAACAAATACCCTCGCAAATTAAGACATAAAAGAGAAACTTAAATGCGCTGTTAAGTCAAACAAGCCCAATACGGCACGACTTTTGCTTATTGCTCGTTTACGGCATATAGGCCAACTCGTAAAAAGGTGCAAATTATATTAATAGCGCTTTAATACGGTCCAGCGTGGCCTGAGCCGGGTTTTATAGGCGATCAACCGATGTCCCGAAGTCAGCAAATTTATGGAAACACTAACGTTAAGGTACATGCGGTTACAGCTGAATGGTTTCTAAGGCCCGTATTACGAAACATTCAAAACTTTGAATTAATAATGAACTCAAGTTTGCGATTGGTCTAAATATTAAACATCTGATTTGAGTACTTAAGGATCTTGAGATTGGATCACCTTTGGAATGGAATTTAACTGTACTAGGGCACTATTTAAGTTGTGAGCCTCGACAACATAACGTGTTGTTAGACGACATCTGATACTTTTAATGAAAAGTTTGACATTTTTGACTACAACCTTATTCAAAACTTTTTATCATTTGAGCACGTTTTGTTTTATTAACATTGAATTGAAAATTATCTTGACTACAAAAACATGGAATTGACTTGCGGAAATTTACGCGCGAAGATTTATTATGACTTTCGACGTGGTTAATCAATACAAAACTGAAGCGGTCAGCCAAATTTCACTTTTGGTGATAAAGATCTGTCCTTTACTATTGTAAAACGCTAGTTTAAGAAGTATAATATTGTATGTCATTGGCTCACCAGTGAACTTTGCGAAAGCCGTCCAAAATGACTAATAGTGGCGGAAAACATTGATGTTGTCAGAAAAATGGTAGAGAAACCTCGTCATGTGATATATCGTAGGATTGAGATAATCCTAGGCTTTAATTCCACCAGCAGTAATAAAATATTGTATGACCATATTATGGTTAATACGTTTTTTTCTCGCTGGATGTCACAAAATTTTTCAAACGCTCAATAGGACGCTTGTGTCGTTTAGTCCTTGGAAATGTTTGATAAATACGTTTAAAAAGCTTTAAAAGCCGTTTTTAAAATTGTGACAGTTGACGAATTAAGGATCTATGCATAATGATGCTGAAAATAAACAGCTATCGACTATGGAGGTGATTTAAGATGAACCAATTCCAACCAAAGTCCCATGCGCTCGGAACACTTTGAAACTTACGGTCGCCTATTTTTCCGAAATATCCGATTATATGACAGAAACGTCACTAGAGAAATGTAGAATGGTTAATTCTTAATAGTAAACAGCCACTTTTTTTCCAAAAGTCTTCAGTTTAATAAGGGAACCTGGCCAGCATAGTCGAATCGCCATTCGTGACGAAAATGTGAGCTTTTACACGTCTCGTCAAACAACTGACTATTTGAACACTCAAAATATGAAATAAACAGGTCCAACGCTACAAAATTCTTGCTTGGAATCTAAACACTTCTTTTGGTACCTATTATAGTAAAATTAAATACGTGAACAGCGATTTATGTAGCCAGAAGCAACTGTCGGTGCGGTCAAAAACCATGTTTTGGAGGTGCCTCAAGCTGAGTGGAAAAAATGCTATGAAAAGTGTTTCGGACACATTAAAAAGTACATAAATCATGAAAGACAATACCAATAAACGCAATCAATACCATTTTAATAATATGCTACTTTGTTTTCATAGTTAGGCTCACAACTTAAATAGTGTCCCACGTATTATGTATTTGAATACAACAACACAGTTATGATAAGCATGTTTTAAACTTTTTTCCGCGTTTGTTCTGAATGATTTAGCACGCGGCCAATCTGAGTTTCCAACGTATAGCGCCGGGATCTGAACGTGGTGCGATGGCCCTCCAAGCATCGACCTAGTTGTTCTATCACGTACATATTTTACAGGAAAACCCTCGTGAAGTGTGTATTTCCCGAGATAAAAATAATAATATTGCAAGCATGACAAACAATGCAGACTTTATTATCTGTAAATAATCTAAGTTTAAAACTCCCGTTTTCACAAACATTACTATGAGATCTCACAGTGCGCGTGGACGCACAGGGTGACACAGGAACCAATCACAGAGCTCTATTCAACGCTGTGCGTTCGATTTGCTTCACTTAAGCAAGCATCGCTTGTGAATACGGGCGTAATACGTAAATAGTGCAATAGATCTGAAAATTTTAATTTAAGTTTCAGAACTTATTATGACCATAACGAATAATACGATCTGTTGTCCGTGCATGATGTTTCAGTGTTGATTATAGTTGGCCAACGATTCCAAATAGCCAACAACAAAATTATTTCCAGTAGTTTTTACGGCGTTTTTTGTGTTACGCCGATATTCGTTTTTAACCGTCGAGCAATAAAATGTGAAATTCGATATGGTGTTCATATAACTTTGAATTGACCACTAGTTAAAAAGTTACCTAAATATAACACAGGTTACAAAACTCAATATTATAGGTTTTAAACCAGAGGACTCTAAAAGTAAACAAAAATAAGATTGAACCCTGAAAAGGGCCCTAATAAAGAATTTGAACTTAATTTAATATTGGGCCAATCATAAGGATTTATTAGTCCACTAGTTTTAGAGATATTGCGCGCAATTTTGTTATTAACATACCAAATAGATTTCGTTACAAACGCTAAATTCGATTGTCATGATAAAACTCAGGCCTAATTTAAATAACTAATCATAATAACCGAGTTATAAAATTGTAGCAAACATTTCTTCGCTTCCACTGCTTCAGGACGCAGAAAGGCATAACCTACTTTAGTTCAGTTTCAAACGAGTGCTGTTATTGTCAGGTATTGCAGCTCCACAAACCAGTAGTCATCTGTTGGATCTACGCAACGGCTTCCTTATCGTCATCTATTGTTTCCAGTGTCCAATTGGAAGTAACCTCAGAACGTGGACGTAATAAGCTTATTGGGCAAGATAAGATAGTGTTCATTAAATCAATAGAAAGCCGCGAGCGCATGGGAGCGCGCCTACGCGCATTCCGCTGGGAGCCAAAGACCTCTGGCTTCCTGGATCGCGGGCGCAGGGATCTACCTACTTATCTGTTTACGGTTTCTCGAACTGCTCCTATTCGATTTTCAAAGTTTGTGACTCATTTGTTTTAACCGGTTTTTCGAGTTGTGTCGTTTGGGAATAACCTCTTTCCTAATTGTGTGTAATTAAATACCTGGTTTAATCTCAATTAAACGTTTAGAATTAGAAGTGCAAACAGTTTTGCAGTACTAGCACTAACTAGCTTCTGGTACCTACTGCTAATTACGTATTATAAGCTATTTTTATCTTATTACAGGCAGTCTCAATTTGGAGTAATCAATTATGACCAAAATTTAGTCTCAAAGTTATGCTACAAGCAACTTTGATGGTTCAATAGGTTTGAAATTCAATTAGCAAGGCAATAATCTCATTGGATAATAATTAATAAACAAGAAACGATCACAACCTGTCAAGTGTGATCTTATATCAAAGCATATATTTCTGTTGATGCAAAACAGATTATAATCTAGAAACCGATATATAATCTCGGTCATAAACTCGTTAGATTCACAGCGCTAATCCACGCATGCGCTTGATTCACGCAGCATCAGTCTTGTCTCAGAACAATGGTTCCGTCGGTATTGAGTATTGCAGTGTTGCACCGCGGCGCCGGTGAGCCGTGAAGGACGGGACGATTTGTCGACCGACTTCTAACCGCTGCTTGGGGTTTGGTACAAGATACAAGTTAGGAGCGAGTATTTTTTTCTATTGCGATTTCTGTGCAGCCAGGATCTACATTTGAAATACAGAGTAAATCGTATGAAAATGGTCCTGAAAATAGTTAGAAACTGTATAAAACCCGCAAGTGGATCGCAATAAAGCCGGGTCTGTAATGTAATGGAAATAGTATAGGCAGCACTATACAGTGTGAGTCACGTTAAAGTGTACATATGAAAATAGATGAAACTAGACCTATTTTTATCGACAAAAAAGAGGTCAAAAAATTTTTGAGATTTTTTTTTAAATTTTTTATAGAATTTTTTTTCTTCCAATTACTTATTGTAAAGAAAACGTAATAACTTTTAAACTAAGCGGTATATCCGGATAAAATAAAAACAGTAATAATGCTAAATAACAGGTGATACTAAAAAAATACATAAAATACACAAAAAATGCCAACAAATAATAAAAAATTATACTTTTTGAAAAAAATCTGCTTTTAAATTCATGTTTTTTTGGTGATTTGATAAATTTATCCAAAAAATGCCCCTATAACAGGTGATTTTTATTACTTTGTATTACTCTCTATCGTATTATCTTTGTAAAACCAAAAATCGCATGTCTCTATCCCTATCACAACATTTGCTATGATCGTTTGAACAAAGGCCTGCCACAACATTATTCTCCGCTACAGGTAGAGACAATTTTAATTTTAACTAAAATGCTTATTTTACTTCGAAATCTTTTGTTTTTATTTGAAATCTAACTTGTCTTTATCAAAATTACAAATCTAGATCCATTTTCAGTTTCGTTGTTAACGAAGCGTTGAATGGCGCGCCCGGAGAGGCTTAGTTCAAACGATCATTGCAAACGTTGTGATAGAGATAGAGACATGCGATTTTTGGTTTTACGAAGGTAATACGATAGAAAATAATACAAAGTAATAAAAACCACCGGTTATAGGGGCATTTTTTGAAGAAATTTTACAAATAACCAAAAAAACACGAATTTAAAAGCAGATTTTTTTCAAAAAGTATCTTTTTTAATTATTTGTTGGCCTTTTTTGTGTATTTTACGTATTTTTTTAGTATCGCCTGTTATTTAGCATTATTACTGTTTTTATTTTATCAGGATATACCGCTTAGTTTAAAAGTTATTACGTTTTCTTTACAATAAGTAATTGGAAGAAAAAAAATTCTATAAAAAATTTAAAAAATTTCTCAAAAATTTTTTGACCTCTTTTTTGTCGATAAAAATAGGTCTAGTTTCATCTATTTTCATATGTACACTTTAACGTGACTCACACTGTATATGTCATGCTCGTAGTGACGTCCACACGTAGAATTCGTGTTATATTACACGACACGTAACCTTACATTACACATTACACCCGTCTAGACTCGGCTTAAGGTAAATATGAGAATAATCTAATGAAAATGGAAAACTTTTCAGTCATGTTATCTGTCACTAACTACCTTAGATAATTGTACTGAAACTGTTCTGCAATTAGGTACTTAAGCACATGAATGTTTGTGTTATCGAACTCATGTTTCATAACCCTCATCATCATCATCATCTCAGCCATAGGACGTCCACTGCTGAACATAGGCCTCCCTCAACGCTTTCCATGTTACCCGGTTGGTAGCGGCCTGCGTCCAGCGCTTTCCTGCTACCTTTATGATGTCGTCGGTCCACCTTGTGGGTGGAGTCCTCACCTACTGTAAAATTATTACTTAGTGGGAATCATAACAACGCTTTAGCTCACATATTGCACCAAACTAAATGCAGATATCGGATGTCCTACAACTTGTTAGTTTTATCATTATGGCGACTTAGTGGACATCTTATTGACAGTTATGTGGCATTTTGAACAGGTTTTTCATATTTTATTTCATATAACTAGCCACTGCATTTAATGGCAATAAAGAGCGCGAAATTATTATGATTTTAATTTATTAACTCACACCACACGTGGTCACGCACGTGAGTTATTTATATTGTTATTTGCTTTAGGTGTTGGCATTAATTCTTTAGGTGTTTTTCAACGAGTTTAAAATACAGTTATGTGTTTTGAGGCTTATTTGTTATGTTAGAATTTGAAAAGTTTATTGCCTCAATATTTGTGTAGCCGCCGGCGCTTCTTCTTGTTATTGATATGAAATTGTTCATCATTACATTACACAGATACTATAATGAATTCCTTTTGAGCCTGTTTCAGGATTTTATCTTTCTCTAATCTTCTCCCTTGCAGTTCTTTGCGCGACTCTACCAACATTCGGCTTCTGTTGATTGTCCTTTTTGTGGCCATCGTTCACTCAAAATGATAGTTTCTATTGATCACAATATATTTTTGGCATCCTTTGATATCCATTAACATTTTGGACTTTAACGACATCTCTTTAAGATCTTTTTTAACTTTTGAACATGGTCTAAGATTCCAGATGTAAGTCTCACCATGCCAGTGAGAGGCAGTATAGCTTAAAATTGAATTTGCATATAGAATTGCGATTTTCACGTGCAAGTAAGGTTAGTGTATTATCCGAGCCAGTGGAGCGACGATTTCCTATTTATGCATTGCTATTGTGCTTTATTTGTATCAAGGTAGCGACCGTAAAGAAACATGTGTAGGTTTTCTTCGGTAATGTGGAGAAAGAAATAAAATAACGGACTGTATAATCAACTAAGTGAAATGTGAGATGATTTAATTAAATTAACAGTTGCTGTTCATTCTGGATTTGTTGATAGGAGTTATATAACTCGCTCGTGTTCGCAGGCGAACAGAACTTTTGCAGGCGATTGCTGCCCCCGCGCATATGCGTCCCGTTATTTATTTAAAAATGAAAAATACTAAATACTAAGGACAGCAATGTAATAACTACACAATTTGCCATGTACCTAATCTATGGTTTCCATATACGAGTACATTACCACAAAATATAATATTACGTTGGAACAGCAAGTATATTAACGGAATCAAGAAATCGCGCCACCCATTGCATTTACCGTTCGACAGACGCGCAATGTAATCCATAATTAAATACACCACAAAAATAGTCACAGCTAAAAATAATAACGTGCACAGAACTTCCTGCATTGCACGAGCGGTGACAGCTATTTACATACACCAGAACACTGGAGGCACACGTTTTCTATTTTTCAATCGCAACGTTCCGCCTTTCGATACTTTCCTATACTAATACATGTAGTTTTGCCATTTTATAGAGACCCCCCTCGTCGACCTTGCCTAGCAGTTAGCTTGCACTAATAGAAGGTAAATGTATGCAAAGCTAAAGGTCTACGTTGAGTGGTCCGTCCGAAGCGGAAGGCGCCCGAGTCGGACAATGCCCGCGATCATGGCGTATTCCCACTTCATTACGTATTTACTATAGAACTCCCGCCAGTCTAAACTTAGTACTTTATTATGAAGATTGAGTTTATATTAAACGTTAATAGTTAATGTGTTATCAGAATTACAATGTCGGACGCTGGCACTCGAGACGCGCGTTATGATAATGTAAGGATCAACTTCTTAATTACTAACTCATGCCATAGTTTGTCAATCTTATGAAGTGGTACAATAGATAGGTGCTCGTAAATTGTAAGTAGGTACATATTTTCATTATGTAATCAGCAACTGAAATGTTTTGTATTTTTATGTATGAACGTTCGACCTCAATCAGGCCTGATGACGATGATGAGTGATGATGAGGTAGGTCTAAAGATACCCAGTCAGTATCTAGTTACTCGCATTTTAAAGTCATTCACAGAATTCTATTCCCCTACATACGCTATACTTTGTACGTGCAATTTTCGTATTAAATGTATGTGAGTGTTAAAATGTAATTATGTGACTGTTGATCAGATAATTAAATTTAGAATGACGGAGACATTGTTTACAGGAAGCACCACATTCGTCGACATTCGTTGGTCAACAGGCTGCTGGCCTTCCTGTGGCAGCGGTGACACTTATTATCTTCTGTCTCCATCAGTTGTGTCTGATCTGTCACTGAAGAAAGTGTGTTTGAGGATAACCTTTCAAAGTTTGACAACCTGTGGTTTCCGATGATTGTAATCAAAGTCTATTTTATTAAGATTTTAAAGGATGTACAAACCACCGCCCTATTACTATTACATACCTACTTTGTCACAATCTAGTCTGGTATATCAGATTCAGACAAGACATCAATGACCAACCAACAGTGCAACAGTTTATTTTTATCCGTGAACTCTACCATGATTCATCTGTCTATATTAAATAACAATTTCCTACGTTTGCACTTTGTTCCGCAATATTGTATTTGCCCAATATGGTACTCTAATTGAGCCCGTGCGAAACACAAACAGTTTGCATGTAATACTCGACAAATCAGATGTGCTACTGACCTTTATATCACCCATTCTATTCCCGCCCGAGGCAATGTGACATCACTCAATATAAACGAACACAATCAAAATGTGGTTTATGCAAATTTTCACTTGCAGACAATGTCAGTTCATTGTTTTACTTTAAATAAAATCCATAAACTACGCGGTTGATTACATTCGATGTGCGCGTGGGCATACCAAAACATAATTAAGACGGTAAATTAAATGATTTCACTTTCGGTCATTGCCGTAAACATCGGAAATTGTACGATTATTTATCAACGTGGAAAAAGTATAAACCGTCAGTTGCCCAATGCTTGGATCAACATGATCACTTCTATCGAGTGTCACTAAAATACCCGTAACTATTAAAAACAACATTATTAAAATCGTATTTTACAGGCGCCGTACGTGATTTGTGGTTGTTTTTGCTGTCTGTAACTCCGTGTTATATTGAACTCAAACTCCTCGCTTGACGATTAAGATATCCAAAAAATGTTACTGTTTCTTATTTAAGATTTGGATGTTATAAAAATACGATCAAGAGGCAACGGCGCAGTTAACAGCTCTCTCTCATATTAAAATTGTATAAAAAATAGTTAAAGGCTAAATTGTTACCTTTTTATACTGCAATTTTCCTCAGAGGGCACTATTATTAACCCTCAAACGTTTGCATCACTTTACATGCTGTAATTATCACTGCACTGCACCTGTCACCGGTTCTCTTCACTTCGTTTCAACAAAACCAACATCATGTCTACTTTATCTGACGTTCACCAGCTACAGACATCCCTGGAGGCATCCCTGCATAAGCGCATGAGTGAGTTTGAGGCACAGCTGAAGCAATCATCATCAGAGCCGACTTCCCTCGGACGTCTATATACAGAGTTCAGTGCGTTCAAGGAGAGTGTTGTCGGAATCGTTCAACTGCTACGCACACAAATTGAAGAGCTTTCTCGTGCCACTGATGCCCTTGAGATGCGACATCGCAGGAAGTGCCTCCTTTTTGGTGGCATCCCCGAGGACTCAAAGGAGGATGCCTCCGCGGTCATCTGTGACATACTAAGAGCCCGCTTCAACATGCCAGACATAACCAAATCTGCACTGAAAGCATGCCATCGACTGGGATCCAGCAGAGACGGCAGGCCACGTCCTATCCTGGTGCGGTTTGCTGAACATTCCACAAAATCCTCGGTATGGAAAAAGAAGACGGCCTTAAAGGGTACACCCACTGTCATCTCTGAGTTTCTAACTCGGAGTATACAAAACATATTCATGGAGACACGCAAGAGGTATGGAATTACTAATGTCTGGTCTTTGGATGGCAACATCTACGCAAAGCTGGCTGACGGGAGGCGCCGCGTTATTACATCCCTTGGCGATCTGGACATATTGTCAGCCAACTCCAAACAACCTGCCCCAGAGGTGTCTCAGCAAGAAAGTCCTGTTCCTACGCGAGCGGAGAGGTCGAGCAAGCCCCCCGGCATTTCACTGCGCCCCAAAAAAGTTAAGTCTAAGTAGGTAATTTGCGGCCGGTGTATCTACCCCCGCTCTGTATTATTGCTCTAATTTCTGATAGTCGAGCTTGACCCACTTTTGCTATAACTAAATTCGGCTAAAACTATTGTATTTTTTCACTTGAATCTACCATAAAACTGTAATATTTGTTTTTCTTTACTAATTACGTCAAGCCAAATCTGTCATTTCTGCCTGTCATTAATGTCACACTGATAGATTCGTTCAGAAACAAAATGTTTTACTTTTAATTGTTAGTGCCTTCGAGCTAATTTCTCTGTTGCGTTTTTGTGGAGACGGCTTTGTTTATGTTTTCTTTTTACTTTATTTTTGTTCTATCTTGAAGGTGCAAATGTTTGTTGTTTCTTAATGTAAACCGGAAGGTCAGTGCAGAAAACGTTAGTGACTTTTAGTTATAATATTATCTTATTATTATTATTATATTAACTAATTTATTTTAATAATTTTATTAATATCTAATTAGGTTATTTTATTTTATTTATAAACATAATGGATGATGAATCATTTTTTTCCGCGAATGAATCTTTTTCTACAAACGACGACTTATCTTTTCATGATATTTCTACCTCTCTTACCTTAAAGGACATTTTAAATGAAAACTTTTTTAAAACAAAGAAATTCTTTAATACATGCCACATAAATGCGCAGAGCATTCCCGCGCACTATACGGATCTACATGAATCTTTCTCAAGTGAACACCTTCATGCCATACTTGTATCGGAAAGCTGGTTGAAACCCTGTCTACCCTCAACATCCTATGCCCTGCCTGGTTTCGTGCTTATCAGGAATGACCGTATTGGCAAGGGAGGTGGTGGTGTTGCAGTCTATCTGCGAAGTGATATACCGTACAGGATTCTGGAGATGTCCCCTTCGCTGTACAGTGGTTCCGCGGAATTTATTTTCCTAGAGGTTAATATTAAGGGAGTCAAGGCGGCCCTAGGGGTGGTCTACTGCCCACCTGGCGTCGACTACCTCTCGAAGCTTGAGTCCGCCCTTGAGCCCATCAGCACTGAATACCCTCACCATATAATCATGGGGGATTTCAATACCAACCTTTTGGTGAGTTCCCCAGCGTCCGCTAAACTACTTGGGATGGTGTCATCTCTGAACTTTACTATCCTCCCACTTAACCCATTTAGACCTACCGTACCCTATGTGGTACGGTATCTTTTCGAAAATATTTTGAAAAACCAAACTGTTGTTATTTTGTAAAAATGATAGTGACAGTGAGCTTAAAGTGATTATTTTACAGAAAAATATTTAAAAATACGTTTTAACAAGTGGTTTCGGAAATATTTTTGAAATTCCTAGACAGAAAACAAAAAAAAAAATATTTACAATGTATTCAAGAAGGCATATTTCATATTATTTATGGTAAATTATATTATTTATCAATTTTATTTAAAAAAAAATAGAGTACAATAGATATCATGACTACAAAAAAAATATTATTGAGATTATTTTTATACTGTTTTTTCTAGTCTAAAATAGGTGTACCGTATAAGGTACAGTAGGTCTATGCATAAGCAAATCATGCGAGAAAATAAAATTTATTTTTTATTATTTTTCTTTGTTTAGGCTAATGATGCTTCACAATATTACCATAATTCTTGAAAAAATTGATAATTTCAGTAAACATAAAGCAATAATGGTATTTTTCTACTGCTGTCTTGTCAGATGACCACTAAAGATGATCAGACTGACGAAGATTCAGGCGATAAAGATAATGTCGATGTAAATAATTATTCTCAGAGTTTTCTGCGATGGATTAGCTAATTTTCCGTCATCGTATTGTTAAATGCGGTTATTGATAGCAATAACCGTAATAAGTCAGAAGAAGCCAGGCCTTCATCATCTATCCTCACTAACTTCGGAAAAGGTAGAAAAAAAGAACCAAATGTGGTTAGTGCCACAGAAAACTTCTTAAAAGGTATGCCAAGTGTGATACTAATGATTATGTGATTTTATTTTTATTTCATATCATACAAAAATAAATAAAAAACTTCTTTGAACAACTAGTATATTTTGCATGCATATAGACCTACTGTACCCTATATGGTACGGGCTCCCCACGGCCCCCTTTTTATGAATATTTTTTTTTAATATTTTTTTCCTGATTTTTATGCCTTCCTTTGTAAGTTCTTGCTGAAAAATCCATCAACATCAATCCACCACAATGTAGACTCTCCAGATACGTGGCTTGATCTTATTTTTACGTCATCTCCAGACAGCATAGTTTCCCATGGTCAGCTTGCAGCGCCCGGTTTTTCACGCCATGACCTGATTTTTGCAACATATAGGCTCCACACCACGAAGCAGAAACCAGTTACTGTTCTTATGCGAAACCTAGCAAGGGTGGATGCGGAGGCTATTAAGAGGGATGCCGCTTCGCTTGACTGGCAACCTCTGTCTGTCTGTCTGTCTGTCTGTCTGTTACGCTTTCCCGCTTAAACCTCGCAACCGATTTTGATGAAATTTGGCATAGAGATAGTTTGAGTCCCGGGAAAGAACATAGGATAGTTTTTATCCCGGTTTTTGAAACAGGGACGCGCGCGATAAAGTTTTTCTGTGACAGACAAAATTCCACGCGGGCGAAGCCGCGGGCGGAAAGCTAGTAATGCTTATAAATAATAAATATGACAGAAGAGCTTTCGTACCAGTGGGCTGTAGAGACTAGAGACCATAGCGACTAACGAGTGCATGGACTCAGGACTATATTCGCCAATTGGGATAACTGGTAAGCGCAATTTAATTCTTCTTTGGTTTCGTTCTTGATATATCAGCCATATATCTACGTCTGTAAAATATTCCATATTTGACTTCACATTAACCAGGAGGTCTTTCAAAACAAGACGTTATAAAACAAACAATTAGTGGACTATCATACGTGGGAGGAGCAGTCGGACAGTTCTTAATAAGTCGACAATTATCTACATTAAAACGACCAATACTGACGAGTGGGCAGCAAGGACTTTTGCCATGTTTGGGAGAATTGGCTCATGTACTCTATATTAATGCTTCTTTATACCTTTAGTAAGCATCAAGATTTGCTGGTAAATGTTCTAACTATAGAACTGTAAATTGTATATTTCAGGATGTAGGTAATTGTTGTGGACTGGACTGGACGAATCTAAAAATAGCCCCGTTTTGCTGTTGGGCTGTAATTGAAATTTGACTCTATGGCCGATTTATAATTTTATCTAGAGAATCGGGAATATTCGATGATATATTAATGCCTTGAGATCTGTAGCTCTTAAGCAATTCCGAAGTACCTAGAAATGAAAAATCTATTTCTGGCCCTTGATGACTCGTGGTGGTTGTTTTAGTTTTATCATAAGTCTGACAATTTCTTATACATATTTAATAATCATCAGATACAAAGGTTGGAACTTCGAAAAATTTCATAGCTACTTTATGACACATTTAAAATGCATTTAATATTATTAACAGTGAAGAGGATGCAGGGCCCCAAATAGACAATCCAAATAACACACATTGCGGTCGATCCCGGATGGGTGCTCGCTATTCGTAGGTACATCAACCACGGCTGTGCCTCATCCGGGTCAAATCGGTGAACTATGACTGTTTAATACGTGACTGAATTAAAAAAAGTAACCAGGTAAATCCAAGTTCGCACGCAAAGGAGTAACAATATTATTATCATCATCATAGTTGTAATAAGTAAGCCTATTTACCTACTGTTAGGCAACATTAGCTCATGCTCAATACTCATTTATTATGTCAATTTTCAAACACGTCTGAAACGATGCCTTAATACTTTTTTGCGCCAGTAAGGAACATTTTAGTTCCCTTTCATCATCAACCATCCAATTTCATTATAATGCTGGCTGAAACAACTACTTGTTTAGGAGTATGCCTAGCCTAACACCTAGCATCTTGTTCATCGGCCATTAATAAGTATACCTTTTCTGCAACTCTCTATTTTCCTTTTGCAGGTTGCAGTGACGACGAGGCAGTGTCGGCACCTAAAGAAAAGACTGCAGCATCCTGCAGGTCAGTTACTTCATTTTTATTTCTACCTGCCTGAAATACTCGTAAATCTATAAAAGGCAATGCAAATCACGAGAATACAATTAACTAAATCGGTGTGGGTTTGAATGAATATGGAATTGATTGACGAAAATTCTGATTACGTTTTTTGTTTTGTTCTCATCTATTTGGTAGATGTATTAGTGTCATTCTGTCTATGTGTTTCCATTTAGAAGCTTTTTTGTGCTATTTCTGATTTAATAACAACTGGAGAACAAACGCTACCTACACCGAGCATTAAGGATAGAAACTATACGCCTACTCAGGCAATGTGGAGAAAAACCTGGGGTTGCCATATAAAGTAATAAGACAATGTAACTCATTATGTTCGGATTTGCACCCACGCACTAACTTACGGCCGGTGTCCATGATTTGTGCTTGACGTTTTGTGAGGACCGCTGGCCGATTGGAAGTGAATCAGACGTGTCATTGGGACGTAAACACTGGCTGTCCAAGTGTTCAGTCGCCATAAATGGGGCATGTCGATTTACTTAATGCGTGCGCGCATGCATTAACCGAAGAACAGTGCTAAAGGTATTGTAAAGTGATTATTTAATGTTAACATTTAGTTCTCCTAACGTTCGTAGATGCAGGGAAGATATTTTGTATTATAAACAAGCGATACGACACGTGATTTTTGTGAGTTGATGATTAAAAAGTTTTTTAAACTAGTGATGGAGGGACCGTTAGGCGTACTGGCAGTACCAGTGGCACTGATTTTCATTATAGAATTTTTAAAGCACTGTACTTACGCTCCTGATAAAAACAAACATACAATATGACATAGTATGATTCGAACTTCCAGTTTTTCTTATGTCTAACATCGATTTTTTTTTAATTTCTTGAATTAGTATTTTAATTCCATCCATAAATCATAGAGATGACTTTAATTTGACTCTGATTAATTCACGACCAGTATCATTTGAGTCCCACAACTTTTATTGCTCGTAACTACAACTTTTCTAATGCGAGAAAATGGTTGATTGGGGTTATTAGGCCGTTTGTACTATGGTGCCTGACGGATGGCCGCTTGAGTGTGGTGTTGTGACGTGAGATATGCGTTTGTCCGCTTCGTTTTGTGTCATTACCTGCCGAAGCCGGCCCACGGGACGCGCCCGCGCACGCTGTCACACGTCGACTTTTACACTGGCGTTTTTAAAACGCTGGACTTTGAACACGTTCGTGATGAATAATCAAAATTATTATTTTCAAATTCGTAAATATTATTATTTGACACTGTGCTAATTAATTTTAAAATAACGGAACAACGCATGGTAGAGTTGATTTTTCTATGTAAATAATATGTTAAAGAGTGGCTAAATAAAATACATCAATCTTGTAGATCTAAACTGAAGTTAAATTCCTTATTGATTTCATAGGCATATTAAGGTCATCATACCCGCTCTTTCTGGTAGTTAAAATGACACTTTCACAATCTTACTTACATTAAAGTGCCATGTCTAAATTAAGCCGTAATAGTTTTAATTTCACAGCTTGTTCATAATAGTGTTGAGTAAAGCAAAAAGGTGTCTACATATCCCGCCGTCTGGCACGCGTTAGTTAGATGTCTTTTGGCGCACGTGTATAAGCTCTGATTTTGTCTTATTGGGCAATGAGAATGATATGCACCAACAAAAGGGTTCTGAGAAGCATCCGAGAATGTACGTCCCATTGACTCATTCCTTACGTGTTCTTTAATAATAACCGTGTTTCCTTTTACAGTAATTTTAGTTAGAAGTGCGGTTGTCGCGTTATTACGGATTTGGAATACTTTGTAGAGTTTCGTTATTATTATGTTAAAGATATTTAGTTTAATATTTGCTTTGTTCATTTAATTCAATGCGGCAGAAATAGTTGTAAAATATCGTCCTACCTACATTTAAAAGTGAAATGAAGGCCATCCGCTGCTTTGATTAAATGTAGATAAGACTTTTGCAACTTAGAGAAAGTATAGGACTATAATATAAATGCTGTAAACCAACACAAAAACTAACTGTAATTTACATGGAAAAAACACGCGATTTAAATATTAAGTAGTTAGGTGACTCTAAGACACTTCTGAAATACCCTCGTCCTTATTTTTATTTCTCTCAAAAATAAACGAGATTAAAAGTATTGCATTAATTTATCTGAATTCTCGGCCTCGGCTGCACTCTGCTGATCATTGCTCAACTCTAGTTTCTTCAATTGGTATTCGCAATTACCTTCAATATTTCCTCACATGTCTTGTTCCTAGGTCTTGCAATATCGTTCTTATTAATACAGTCTTAAGAGTTAATAGAATATTTTGCAAGTGTTAATTTCTCATAATGATAGCGGCTTGGGTCACGTCAATTCTGTGATTTGCGGTAGATATAGCCCTGCCATATTACTTATGCAACGCTTTCTCCGTGCGTTCTCCGTTAAAACGGCGAGAGAGAGTCCCACCGATCGCCTATTACTAGATTACCTTGCGAAGTTGAGAAAATAAGAAAGTGTGTAATGGTTCCTCTTGTGTAGGACGCAATAGGTCTCGCTAGAACAAACGCGTGACGCACACAATACGGCTGTCAGGCTGGGGCTTTGTATCTCTAATTGAAGGAGGTTGTGTGCCATTAAACATTAAAGCTACTCTTGAAGTGAGTACTAACTGGTTTATTAATCAACTGATTCATTTTTCAATTAGAAATGGCAATAAAAATATGGCCATTTTAGGCGTATCTTCTATCGTATGTGGCTCAATTAGGATCACAACAGTAGAGTCAGTTTTCAGAGCTGCAACCACAATCATCATTTCAACCTATACATATAACCGGGACCATTCCCACCTCTCGTTCCTAACGTACCCTCTGGTGTAGCCAGGATCTACAGCTTGACCGCTAATAAAAAGCCAACCCGTGAAGGTCAAGTTTGTCATGTCATGATAATGGTGATAAAATCCTAAATAATGATGAACTCTAACTACGTCTAACAGGGCCGGATCTACCTATGGGCTGATTGGGCTGCAGCCCAGGGCCCCGGGGTCACAAGGGGCCCCCAGATCCCGCTAAAAAGTAGGCCATAATTTGAAAAAAAAAAAAAAAAAGAAAAAAGTTGTCTGTAAAGTCGGTTTACGGACGATATTTTTACGTGACAACGTCCTACGAAGTTTCAGCCCAGGGCCCCACAAATTCACGATCCGGCCCTGACGTCTAACTACTTTGTACGAGTAATATGTATGTCATCACTTTTACTTGAAGTCACATATCTCTGATCTAGCTGAGCCCGATCATCTTCACGCTCTAGCAAGATCAAAACCAATCAGGTCCAATACCGTATATTAAAAGGGTAAACCAGAGAGTGATTGCCCACTGGTAGTGATTGCCCGCTTTAAGAATAATATTGTCAGGTGCTGACTTTGAATCACTCTAGTTAGATTTGAATTTACTAAGTAGATGGCTCCGAGATCAATGTACAGTAGATTTAAAATTTACAATAGGAAACACTAAAAAAAAACAGTTATGGCGGATTTTGTCAAGACGGGTGAAAATGTTACTCAAACAGGTAAAGACTTTAACAATTTTACTAAGGAATTACTTGTTAAAAAGACAATTAACTTTGTATTACTTTATACTAAAAATGACTTAAGTGAACCACTTGTTGGATATGCAGATGCTGATTTTGCTAGAGATAATGATCGAAAGTCAACATCTGGATATTTATTTAAAGTTTATAACAATACTGTTGTATGGAAATCTAAAAAGCAAAGTAGTGTTGCACTTAGTACAACTGAAGCTGAGTATGTTAGTTTGTGTGAATCTGTAATGGAAGCTTGTTTCATGATTAAATTACTAAATGACCTAAATGTAGATGTTCCAACTGTAACTATTTTTGAAGACAACCAGAGTACAATTAAATCGTTGAAAGGTTGTGATATAAAGCGATTAAAGCATATTGATGTAAAATTTAATTTTGTTAAACAAAAGGTTGAAGAAAATTTGATAAATATTGTTTATGTTAATTCTAAAAATCAGTTAGCTGATATCTTAACTAAGCCTTTAAGTAAAAATGTATTCTATAGTTTAATTGAAGGTTTGGGACTGTATGAATATGTAAATAAATGTTTATGTTGAGGAAGAGTGTTGAGTAATGACAACACTAAACATTTATTTATGGTTTAGAGTTTAAAAAGCTAGCTCAAAGTCTATGGTCACTCTCTGTGGAAAAATGGCCGACTGAAAAGTTTTGTTTTGATGTGCTCCGTTGTAATTTATATTTTGCATGTGTAAGATTGCAATAAACAAGCAAGTTGAAATAAATAATCATGGCGCTTTATTAATTAAACCCCATAACAACAATATTATTCTTTAAATTGTTGGCGCTTTGGACTTTCTGTGAGCCTTCAAGCAGTTTTTTTTATTATTTTTCCAAATAAATAAAGAAATAGAAAGCAAGTTAAAACTAATTAATAATACAATGCCTTCTAAATAACTAAGTCTTTTAAGCACTACATTATGTATGTATAGTACTTATTTAAACTGTGACACTGCAGTCATATTATAGTTCGCAATTAATAAAATTGAATTTTTTCTTGAATTTTTCCGACAGTACTTACTACTCCCAAGCCGCTTTCGGCTATGGTAACTACCACCAGTTCCTTTAGTCCGCAATAAGAGGGCTACGCTGGGCTGCCCTATCATGTGCCCTAACATGGCTGCAGTAGCCAATAATTTTGTTGGTAAACATGCGCGACGACTGTTGATGTAGTTTTCGACAGTACCAAACGCATGATCCAACTCTACTCTTTCAGGAATTTCTTCTTCAGAAATAGCTTTTAAAAAGTGTCACTGTACGTCCCAGTTTACTACACCTACATAGTACGAGTACTTTTGCTTTATATCTATTACTTTACGTAGGTTACCGCCTAATATTTGAAAATGTTATAATCTCAAAATAATCAGTAAAATCTAATGATCACACACTGATTGACTTCGTTCCTTTAACTCATGTCCAATGTGTAAACCACTTAATTTTAAACTGCATGTATCAAACAAGGCTGTATGTTTCTTTAATAAAGATAAATAAATAATGTCAATGTTCACTACAAACATCTTGTATTTTACTTACTTTCTTGTATAACTTGCTTCGTCTAAACGCTCCTTTATGTAACATAATTACTTATCTACTTACTAGTACATACTCTATTTAACTGTAGCGTAGCATATATCACTAAAAGCCGCAATAGGGTCTTAAAACCCATCTGTTGCTTTACTTAAGTAAAGGAACATTGTGGGAGGCAAACTTTGCGAATACTTATGAATTCTTTTATACAGTTTTGTATTCCTACGCAAGATTCAAGAATAGCGCAAATGGAATAATGAACTGGGGGTGCAGTGGGTAAATATACAAGTTATTAAATTAAATTGTGGAAACGAATGTGCATTTACTCCTATATGCATAAAGAACCGTATTTTCACCCCAAAATAATAAAGACTAAATAGTTAAAAAATAATTTAATAAGATACATTTTGCACTTTTTTTAAATCAAAGGGGAACTTGGCATGCATCTGACCTGATGGAAAATGATGATCAAGCCAAAAACGGAAGTGAGCTTCATCCGAAATCCTTTGATCACAAAAGAACAGGCTTTATAACCTCCATAATTTGTCGTTTAGTCCCAATCTATGTAAAGGAGTGAAATAGAAAGTTCCTTTGGAGAATCAATATTTTATTAAATATTTTTTTAGTCCATTAGCCCCTGGTGGTAAGCTAAGTTTGCTTGTGTTATGAGTTTAGTCCAGCTGGTGCAGGGTTCGAACCCATGTTCCTCGTATCTCGATTAGTCACCGATATTATTGCTATTGTCGCCTTCATATGTATGAAGCCACTCTTGTAGCGGAGTTTTTGGTTGGACACTGTATAGGTTTCTTTGTTGTCGACACGACAAGAAGAATAAAACCATTATATTCTTTTTATCCAAAATCCTCGAAGGTGAAGTGGCAGGCAAAATCTTGTAGTTCTCGTATTAAACGTATTAACCCTCATAGGCAATTAGTGGAGGACATCCTCGAAAACAGATTACCTTCAGTTATTTCCTCTTCATTCTGTTTGCTTGTCCTCCCTTTATGTGTATTCGTCAAGGCTACATTATTTTCTCTTATTAGAAGATTCACCTTCACCTATTTTAATAATAACCCTTATTCGTATCAAGAATTACGTGATTTCCAATGCCAATGCATACGTAAGAGGAATAAGCTAATACAGAAACTTGGTTTATGTAAATGCTTTATTTATTCGACAATGTAGTATGAGATATGTATCTAATTGAAAACAATGTTTGCAATACCCAGCTTGTTTTGACATTGACTCTCGAGGATTGTAATATTACCAAAGAAATAAATCCACAAAACGATTGTTTTGAAATGTCGAATTCTGAACTTTACTTGGTGCAGGGGAAGGTTGAGGGCACAAGAGCGTGCGGTAGGTCACCCATGCGCTGGAATGACCAGGTCAAAACCGCACTCGATGGTCCACTTCACGAGTGCACAAGAAAGGCTGCAGTGTGGCAGGAATGGCGACGGATTGTGAGGCTTGCCACCGGACCTGGTGTGACGACCACAACCACTCTGGCAAGAGTGTAGCGGCGAGGAAGAAGAAAAACTAGTTACCCGAGCGAACTCCGTACCGCCTATAGATGTTCATTTCATCAGAAATAATGTAGGATTCAAATGGTGAAAGAATTTTTCAAATCTGTCCAGTAGTTTCGGAGCCTATTCAATACAAACAAAAAATCTTCCCCTTTATAATTTATTGTTAAAATTGTAGATAGATAGCCACTTGTCTGGCATCCTGACATAAAGTTCTCAAAGCTTTGAGCGCGTTAGTCCAGATAGTTTCTGACGTTGCAGACACCTGATTAGGGCCGGATTCGTTTGACGTTTTTCAAGCGTCAGCAAATGATAATTTGATAAACAACAGGCTTATAAATGGTCAGCAAATGCCCGTATTATCGTTAGAAGGAAGTTTAAAAATGTATTTTCATTCAGTACCATTCACCATTATAAATTGTCAGTAATCAGTAGTTTTTTTTTGTCAAAGAGTAGATAAATTTTATCAATCTACGCAAACATTTGCGATTTGCCACAAAGATCTTTTTAAATTGACTTGGCATTAAGTGAGATGCAGTTTAGGAAGGTTAATGCCCGGTAAGTGCCTTATCATTTTCGCCTTGAAAATTATAGAAATCTACCTATCTCAAGTCTCCGATAAATTGTACTAAAATGTCGCAAATCATACTATTAGACAATCCATTTAATACTCAATTTGCTCTACCATCAAATTGGAGCAAAACTAACACTAACCTGACGTTCAAGCTATCATACCCTACCCCTACTTACCGATACCCCTACAAAAGCCTTAATCAAACATCAGCATTTACCATCGCTGCTTTCACGTATCGTTAGCAAGACCACCGTATCCTGACCCATACAAAGCCTACTTGTTCCAAATCTGTGTACATTTAGAGGTGTGAAACGAAACGTCAAAGTTCAACTTACACTGGGGTTGCAGATGTACCCATTTGGAGGCGATTTGATTTCAAAAATTGCCTTGTTCAGATTCCGGTCTCGTGCTGAATTTTATTTCAATGCTTTGGTATTGCGAGGCTGAATACACAAATAAAGATATGGCAATAAGGACGTAACATTCGGATGATCGGTTCACTTGTGGAAAGGGTATGAACATATTTTCGTGTTTTTCAATTACAATGATTTCAGTCGGTTTATGTCAGATTTGCTGATGTTAAGATTTGGATAACCTATATTGATGATGAAGATGATACTTTATGATGATGAGATAAATTACTGTGGCCTGGCATCATAATTAGCCTAGGCGCAGACCACCGACTTTTAGTTGGCCGATAGTTGGGCCCAATTTCAATTTGTATGAAGAATCGGTCGATATCAAATCGGTGTAATGTGCGCACTTTCATACATCTCCATAATGATTAACAGCCCGACTCAACTGTCGGCCAACTTAAAGTCCGGGGTCCTGGCCTAGGCTTTTAATGTTACAGGAGATAAAAAATTTCAAAGCAAAGAAAAATCTCCCTTGATAATTTACTGATACGAGTAGGTACGCTTTAGTGGTTAAGGAAAGGGCGGGCAGTCATAATGCAGCATAATACGTCTAAAAACAATTTAATACTACTTAGGCTGAGTTGGACCAGCTAACTTTGACAGTAAATTTAACGATAACCGGTGTTTTTTGTATGGAGTTCCACAGATTTTTGACATTTGTGAAAGTTAAAGTAAGATGGTGCAACCCAGCCTTATTGTTATACAAAATCCAAATACCTATTTATTTTGTGGTTGATTATGACAAACATTCCCATACCTATTTGGAAAATTGGTCCCGGTCATAATCACTTACTAACTATTAGTCGTTAAGCTTAGTCATAGCATATATCATAGGCCCTAAGATAGATTAATGACTATAGTTAGGCTGGTGAGAGAGATGCTTTCATATTGACCAAAATAATATTTTAACTATTATACTCCCTTTGCTTCAATATATACTTAAAGATATTTTATACCCGTTTTAGTAGCTTGAACTCCAATCAAAACCATTTGCGAAAGCAAAGTTTGTCCTAAGAGAAAGTTAAAGTGTCATTGGACCCGCAAAGAAATTATTCAGAAGAAAATAATAGGAGAGTTATGCCCGTTTTCACCATCAACCCCTAATTTTTAAGTGACCCCTATGAAAACAAAATTCCTGTTAAGTGTTACCATAGAGGTCACTTCAAAATTAGGGATTGATGGTAAAAACGAGCATTAGAATACCAAGATAATAGTGTTGTGATCAACCTAGTTATGCATCCTCCGACCCCTCTGCTCTAGATTAGTTGCTGACTTAACCCACTTACCCCTTTAGAATGTATTAATTCCCAGAACTATTAATATTGGAATTAAGATCAGTCAGAACAACAAACAATCGATGGGATAACTGCGCTCTCCCGCAGTTCTAATTAATTTTAAATCACCTTCGCATCCGAGAACACAATAGTTTTAATTAAATTTAATTATTTTTAAACCACTCCGAAATCTGACTATCTATCTATTTCCCGCCATACAATACTCGGACTTAGCTTTCTAAAATTGGATATACAATGTTGTAAAATAAGATCTATCACAACTACGTAAATATCTCTTTCCTTGATGCAGATTTCGGACCGCGTGCGTTTAAAATAACGCTGCTGGTTGCACGCAGGACAAAGATTGCGTATTGTGAAGATTGCCCGCAGCCAATCCACGTTCCGTGTGCGTGTAGCCCGCATAATAGGAAAAACATGTATGTAATAATGAAATGCGGGCAACCCGCATGCAGAATTGCAGACCAGTAGGCCTAGGATGGTCAATGGTCAACTCCACGAGTGCACAAGAAAGGCTGCAGTGCGGGAGGAATGGCGACGGATTGTGAGACTTGCCACCGGACCTGGTGTGACGACCACGACCACTCTGGCAAGAGTGTAGCGACGAAGAAGAAGAAGATGGCTTAGGATGCGCGTCGCGAAAGCGGTTATCACGCCATTTTATGGATTATACATTTTGACGGCGATAAAATCCTAGCCCTTCAGATCCGCAGCCGAAATCCGCATCACCCTAACGTGCCGTACTGTACTCCAATGCACTGCGTCCACGGCAACAAAAGCCTTTATCGATATAAATTAAATTCATTCGATTGTACGCTACACGTGTCATCGATTCATGGAGCTGTATGATTGAATCGCACGATGATGTTGAACTCGATACATTTTCCCATTTACATTATATCGGATTACGTTCGATTTTATCGTTATTGTTTTGTTTAAATTAATGGATGTTGGGTGCAAATTGTTGCTTTATTTTGTAGTTAGGTGCCCAATATATTTTCCTTATCATCATCAACATAATAGCCCTCCCCCAATGATAAGATTTGCCCATTGATAGCGGTCTGGTAGTGTAAAAAATTTCCTTACCACGAATTAAATATAATTATTTCTACATAATTCTCTATAGTCTGTCGTTTTTACTACCTCATTAGTGTACCATGGTGAATTTGATTGCACTACTTTATAAGATGAGAGCTAAACACTGTAATAACCTATGTAGTTGCAAAAGCAATTATACAACACAATAAAGTTATAATAATCTTTCCAATATGGACTTTTTTACTAAGGGTAAAAGAAAAATATTAACGACCTACAAAGTTCGACTTTCACGTTAGTTTTTAATCTAATTCAACTTTCATTCATCATTGACCTCTCAATTTATTCTCATAATAAGCATTTTGGGATTAAACCAAAGTAAACCTCTAGCACAAAATAGGGCCTCTACTAGTAATTCGCAAAGTTAATTTCCTCTTAACGTCCTAAAAAAATCACATACAACAAACTACTCTGTGCTATTTTTAGAACTAGAACAAAGTGCTCAGTTCATTTCAAGTTGATTTTTCAGTCCCTAGACACTGTGGAGGCCGGAAGCTAGGCAGACCTTCTAAAGATTCTAGGCACAAAGTAAAATGAGCCTTGAAATAAGGGAGTAAAAGAGAAAGTCGAACAAACTAGGATAAAAGGTTTTGTCGGTGTAAGGCGCAACAGGGTCCTCACACTTGTGTAGACACGCACACATGTCAGTGTAGGTTGATCCCGCATATAAGGATGTTGGTGAGAATCTGTGTGGTCACAGTATAAAAATAATGCGTAATTCTACTACACACAAACTTCGAATTTTTGAAGCTCCCATGGACAAAACCCATTGGCTTAATACTTACAAGCACATACGTAGATGCAATGGGTGTTTAATAAATTATTTTGCAATATGATGTCTGTATAGTACATACTTCAGACCTTGAATTTTGTTAACAATTTTCATGTTAGAGCTTGGCACAATTCCCTTCCCAGGCAGAATTTCTTTGCCTCATGTCCCATAAAAAAGGACACATGTAATGTTTAACATCTTTTTTTTTAATTGCTGATAAGTACTACTCTCAGTATATTATGTGCTTCAGATTCGTTAAACTAACGAAGACTAAAATTAAAATCAATATACTGTCACTTTTGTACTGTACCGATACAAGAAGCCAACTGCTGCTTCAACCGAATGTAAACAGACAAAGAATGTTATTCTAATAAATGGAATGGGCATTTATGAAGTGAATTATGATTTTACTGGCACAAAGAAAGGAAAATACTTATCTTTGAGATCAAATGTTCAGGTCACTCAATTGGCAGAAGAGGGTTAAGTATTTCTGTTGCCATGGCAACCTTAACCCATAAAGTGATCTACCAAAGTTGGTTTTATAGTCGGCGTTCTTTTAATTAATACTCTTTATTACTGCTCTTTGAAAGCGCACTTATAGAAAATAATTTAATTTATTGTAAAAATATTTTTGAAGAGCAATCTCGTGCTCTCTTTCTCTCTATCGTTTTCGATGTCGACGGTCTATTATGATCTCACAGTGTGATTTTCATAATGTGAGAACTTTAAAAATTAAAATTTAAAACTGGACAAGACTGTATGACTGGACTGGATACTCTGGAAGAGTGGGGCCTCTTGACACAGGAGCTCCTCTACGCGCCTACTAGGCTGGCCCCTACAAAATGTTAGAACAAATTGTATGTATGTTAAAACAAAACAAAACGGACTAACAACTAAAGTATCTAATATTAAATTGGAATAGGATATCGTACATAATATTAACATACTAGGTACGAGTATAATATAAAGTATAGTATAAAGGTCTATAATATTTTCCCTAACAATACAGCTTATAAAACAACAACGATATTAAATTCTTGTTTATACAACTCCAAGGGAACAAGGTCGCACGCGCTGGACCCAAGAAATTAATATCATCAATGCTATGTTGACAATACTTGATAACAAACGGGGAAATTATGTGATTTCTGATTGGCGCAATTATTGAAGGCGAAATGAAACTAGAGCCTCTTGAGTATACAAAAACTGGCCTTTACACGGTCAGATTTACAAAACCAATAATGCTACAATAATGCCTCCGAATTTTTTTTTATCCACAACGTATAAGAATAAGAAGCGTTTATTTGCCAGAATACAGGTTATAAGGTTCTTTCATAAAATTTTTAGTACAAGTATTCAACCTGCATGCAGGTGTGCAAATACATTTTGTCAAGTGGTAAGTCAGTAGGATCACTCTTTATTAACATTACATTCAATTATATCATTACATTACTTTAGTCAATTTATTATTTACCTACATTTACATTGTCATATTTTTATAATCCATAAATTCATTCACGAGGAAGCTCTTGGCCTGTATCTCACCTGATGGTAAGTGACGATCAGGCCGAAGGTGGAAGCGAGCTTCACCCGGAATCCTCAACTACGGAGGAACTGGCTAACTAACCTCTAACTGCCGGAACACAATAATGCTGTAACATTGTTGTTATGGCGACAGACTTAGGTAAGATGGTGGTAGCTAGCCAGGCGGACTAAGAACAAGCCCTACCACCAACCAAATCGAACAGAAAAATCTGCCCCCACTGGGAATCGAACCCGGGACCTCTGCGTCTGAAGCAGGTGGTCTTACCACTAGACCACAGAGGCGGTTAAAAAAATCCGTGTGGTCAGAGTGAGAAGTGTAGGCCAAATGCCCAAATCCTCTATTTCTCTTTGGTGAAATAGAAAGTATCAGAGGTACCCTGCAGTGGAGACTAAATGACCTGATGATGATGATGACACAAATAATATCGATCTTGTCTTGACATCGAAAAACTTCCGCACATTTAAGCGATTTTGTCATAAAACGTGTGCTGTTGCTGTCACCCTACTATGTTTTTCTTTTAGGCTACCTAACTTCGTCATCTGTCACCCGTTTTTGCATCGGAGTCCCTCCATAACAAACAAAAAGTCGATCTCTAACTGCGAACTCTTATTATTTTCATCTGATATAATTTAATTGAGGTCGTGTGTAGAGTTGTATCCGCCTCTACATCCGATGTCAATAACGCCTCAACGTGACTATACGACCGCTCTGCCAAGAGTGAAACGAATAAGAAGAAGAATTTTATTTCATTGCAGATCCTATGACCATTAAATTACTTTTTAGCTTGATCGTCCAATGAGTCTCGGTTTTTTCATGCTCTTAAATCTGGCTCTGTAAATGCCACCATCGAATGCATGAACCCATGGCATTTGCCGTACAAATTGTTTCTCCTACAATCCCGCGCCATTCGCAAGCACTAAATTGAGCTTTCATTCTTGTAGAGCTTTCTGCGCACTACGTGAAAGCTTTGGCCTCTAAAGCTTCGATTGAAAGACAAAAGTGCGACCCTAGAGACTGTATATCTTTTTAATTAAGTTACAAATTGATTGGATTCATTCAATTTCACTTTAAGGGTTGCGAGTTGCGACAACTGCAAATAATGTTTCAGTGAGAAGAATTGAAATTCGTCTGCATAACCTACCTAACTTTATAATGAAAGTAGATTTTCTAATGAAGACTGTAGTAATGAAGACTTTATATGAACGACGGCATGTCAGTCTCTTATTCCTTGTTATTGTTCTCTGAATCAGTCTGAGAAACAAATCAGACCCTTTTTATGTTTGTGGTAACTTATCGCGCCACTTCACCCAAATAATTTAACAGCTTATTTTGTTTTCGC
The DNA here is from genome assembly GCF_004193835.3 of Ostrinia furnacalis. NCBI lineage: Eukaryota > Metazoa > Arthropoda > Insecta > Lepidoptera > Crambidae > Ostrinia > Ostrinia furnacalis. The sequence continues at coordinate 299,739 of NW_021134301.1, read as the reverse complement.
CGATAAAGTTTCACATTCATTATTTTAAAAATATGATTTTCGTGACTTGAAAATATGTGGTTTTTGAATAAAATTTATGAAAACACAACAATGTTTTACAACATGTTTCTCGCATCATAAGAAATTGTAAAAGGTCATTATACCCGAGCCCGTTGACCTCTCCAATAACCCCGTCGAAAATAAATAAAAACCGGTCATGTGAGGTCTTTCATGAAAAAAGGACCCGAGAAAGTTTAAATAAATATTTTAACAGATATGCAGTTCAATTCGCTAATAAGATCAAAGCTAAGCTGACACCATACTTAGTAACAAAGCTTTTTTTAATAAAGATTTTTCTTTTTTTTTTCTTATAAATACGCCACGTTGTTAAGGTTTTTTTTGACGCGGAGGAAATGCTTTTCGCACCGTACCGGGTGTAGTAGGGTGGTGTGTGGGTCTTTCGGCACACTTAAAAAGCACTGCTGCTAGCCAAGGAGATGTATAGGTACCTACCCAACAAAACCTTCTCGGCGGCAGTTGTTTTACTCCGTTAGAATAGTACGTGAAAAATGTTTGATGTTTGATTAAAAATTATAATGTTTTAAAATTTTTAATCGATTACTTTATAATGAAATTAGAGAAGGTAATACTCCTATTTATACCCCCTTATTAATAAAAAGTTACAACTGGGCTGGGATGAACACTGGATTAAAATGTCATTTCCATCTAAATGACAATTTAAGCCAGAGTTCAACTAATGAATGAAATGATGATGAATTAGCAAAACCAACAGTTAACATTACATTTCTCTCCGAACGGATTTCAAAAGTGAAAATATTATCCCAGACCCGACCAAAACACACGACCGCTTTATTTTAATTAAGTGTAAATTGAGCGCTCACCGTTTAAGAGGCCCTGGAGGATCTCTTTCAACGAATATTGTTTGTGGTTCATTATAATTAACATGGACGACAACCGTTCAATTATACCTATGATTGTATCACTCTGTCATCTTTGCGTGTGGGAAAAAATCTGTAGAGAGGTCAATTCTGTACATGAAATATATTTTCAAAATAACTATCAGGGAGTGATTAGTGATCGATACTGATGCCAAAAATGCAATCAGTAAAATTTTTGTCTGTCTGTCTGTCTGTCCGTCCGTCTGTATGTTCCTTATAGAAACAAAAACTACTCGACGGATTTTATCGAAACTAGGTACAATTATTCTTCATACTCCTGAGCAGATTATAGTATACTTAGGAATTCCCATGGGAACAAGAATTAGCGGTAAAATCCTTTTGTATGAAAAATCTAAACCGCTTAAGTTAGACGCTTGAAAATTGCCATGCAGGTACCTTAGTAAACTTAAAGCTTAGTTACAACAGGATATTGCAAAATTCCCACGGGAACGGGAGTTATCGGGAAAAAACATTTGTATGAAAAAATCTAAAATGCGTAAGATAGATGAAGGGGGTAAAACGGGATCCACGCGTACGAAGTCGCGGGCGGCCGCTAGTTAAGTAATAAAATAAAGCTTCTGCTCAGCACTGGCTCATTTATTGTCCCGAAGCAGTGGTAGGGTTAATAGTGAGACGTGTAAAATCCAGCTTGCAAAAAAAATATTTTTAAATTCAAAAATTATCAATATTTAACACAGTTAACGTAACTAGTGTCATCGGTTATAGGGAATATTATTAATTTGAGCAATACAAAAGAAATTATGTTCGTTTAAAAAATATTTTTAAAATCCACTGATAACACCGTGTCCGTGTCCTCCTATTTGAGGAATTTTTCAATCGTAAAGTTCCTCTTCCTCTTCTTCTAAGGTCACCAACTTGGTGTCAGTTTTCAATCAAACGAAATTAATATTGTTGAGATCACTGACAGTCGAGATTGACCTAAAAACATAAAGCAAAGAACTTAAACGTTAATTGAAATTTAAAAATGTTTATGACCTCTCTCAAATAGATCTTTATCGTGCTGTTTCTACTAGACATAGATTTTATATGTATACCTAGTAAGCCTCGACTTACTTATTGTGTACTAGCTTTTGCCCGCGGCTTCACCCGCGTGAAATTTAGTTTGTGACAGATCGTCATAAATTATAGCCTACTAGCTTTCCGCTCGCGGCTTCGCCCGCGTGGAATTTTGTCTGTCACAGAAAAACTTTATCGCGCGTGTCCCTGTTTCAAAAACCCGAATAAAAACTATCCTATGTCCTTTCCCGGGACTCAAACTATCTCTATGCCAAATTTCATCAAAATCGGTTGAGTGGTTTAGGCGTGAAAGCAAGACAGACAGACAGAGTTACTCGTACTTTCGCATTTATAATATGTTTATGTTTTTATTCACACGTCTGCTGGCACATGCGAGACACGTGGACTCCACGTGTGAGCATAGGCCTTTAAATAAGGCTCTGACACCCGTTTTCACAAACGATGCTGGCTTAAGTGAAGCAGCAAATCGAACTCACATTGTTGAATAGAGCTCTGTGATTGGTTCGTGTGTGACCCTGTGCGTCCACGCGCACTGTGAGACCACATAGTAATGTTTGTTAAAACGGGCGTAGGTACCTTGCATCTGCCTGAGGTTGTCTTTTTTTTTTTCGTCGGGAAATGCTTTGCGCATACCCAACTGGTCTATAGGGACGGCCAGTGGGTTATGTGGCACGCTCCCCGCCTACCCACTAAAGGCGGGGCCTACCCACTAAAACCCGACGGTTTCCACCAGAGCCCAAAGAAACGGAGCCGCGAGTTATTGTCCTGGTTGGAGGTTGGAGTTGGAGGCTAGAGGCTCGCTCACGAGCGAGCCTCTCTGGCTTCGAGGGAACCCCCAATCCCCTCCTCCAGTTGTTTTTTATAGAGGTTTTCTCCTCGCGGCCCTGGTAAAACAGGACCCCCGGCCCGCCGTAACGGGTTACGGTCTGCTCTATGCCGCTGCTCGGTCAGCTCTGCTGATCAGAGAAGTACCGAGAGCGGCCCTCCAAAGAATAAGCCCAGGCAAACGCCCCGTCAGCCCCCACCTGTGGGGGTTTTTAAAGATGTCCCTTGCATCGTGGCCCGGGCAAATGCCTCGACGGCCCCCGGCCCACTCAATTGGGTGGGCGTGGGTGCACCACGAGGAGGTCCCTCACCATCGCACCCCTCTGAGGTTGTGTCTGAGGTGTCTTAATGATAGTTAATTCCCTGTAACAATCAGGAATTGTAAAGCACCAGAACACCATGATTTCCTTTCTAATGAAAAAGAAATGTAATAAATTGATACAAAATATCGGTATATTTAATTAGTTATTATTTTTCAATATTTTCCGTTCGATTTCCGTGGATTCTAAGAATTGATACTTTTATCCCTTAATTTAGTCTACTCTTATTATTCCGAATAAGCTATATCATTACCAAAAAATAATATTAATATAATGTATTAATATCCTTCCTACTAATATTATAAATGCGAAAGTTTGGATGTCTGTATGTTTGTGACTCTTTCACGCAAAAACTACTGAACGGATTTTGATGGAACTTTACATTATTCTTGTTTATAACCCAGAATAGCATATAGGCTATAATTTATGATGATATGTGACAAACTAAATTTCACGCAGGTAAAGCCGCGGGCAAAAGCAAGTGAAACATAAAAGTGAAGCTGCAAAAGGAAGGAATTTAAGCGCAATAGTTGAAAATGTTCGCGTTGAAATAAATCCTCTTCGTTAAATTTTGGTTATAATACGAGTAGGCACTTTAAACGTGGCACGTGCACGGTTCAGGGGGAATATTCGTTGACTTCGCACAGTCGCATAAAAGTTTGAATTTTTATTCATAACTCAATACGTTGTAGAATGGAATATTATTGTATAGACCTGTGCCTGAAGTACTATGGGAGTGGCACGGAAGGGTGTTTTTGTAATGTCAAACGTCATCGAGACTTCATTCAGATTTCCTTCAACTCCCCTAGACAAAACGCACTTTTTGATCGAATCGAAAATCGAATCTGTCAAAACTCCATACAAATAATTAACTTTTTTAAAAAATAAAACCGACTTCAAATGCGTGAACACAAAAAAAAACTAAAAATTAAAAATATTGCGTATAAAAAAGTTCATCCCCAGTTTTCCACCCTTGGGGGTGAAATATTTTCTTCAAATTCGGATGAAACCACCCTTTTGATAATACCTATTTAACAAAAAAATAATCGTTCAAATTGATTTATAATCGGCGGAGATATTGCATATAAAAAAGTTCATCCCCAATTTTCCACCCTTGGGGGTTGTTTTTTCAATTATTAAATTTAAATGGGACCACCCTTGAGGTATTACCTATACGCCGAAAAAAGATTTGTTCAAATCGGTTCATAATTGGCGGAGTTATCGCGTAACAAACATAGAAAAAAAAACATACGGGTCGAATTGAGAACCTCCTCCTTTTTTGAAGTCGGTTGAAAAGGGGCTTTTCGACCACTTTTCGACTGGTTTGTGATTATAATTTGCACTTTTTCTAGACCCACAGATTTATATGGTCCGTCACATCATAATATTATTATGTCAATGTCATCCCTCCCGAGCCGCTTCCATACCTCAGGTACTGACTAACTTAAGCACTAACCCCCTTACTAATCAAACTTACACGCTCGTTGTGTTTTAAAGTGACGTTTAGTATGGAAATGTCATTTTAAAACAGTGTTCAACAACTGTGTAACTTTTTATTAGTAAGGGGGTAAGCCTTGAGCATCCATCTGCTTGAAAAATCTCCGATTTATGAATACATTGCTGCTCAAATTGTAACAACGTGGTCATTAATATGTAACTAACTGAAAAAAATACATGTTATTTTAGGTTTAGACAACAGCACATCAGATTACACATTTTCGTTGTAAAATAGCCTTTGTTACAACTGCATAAGATCAAAAGTGATATTATACAAACGTATAATAGGTAGGTACAGTTTGATAGACCCATGGCGGCTTTTAGCGCAGTGGATTTAATCCGAATGTTCCTGGTATTCCGGATTAGTTTTTGCCTGGTTTCAGAAGTAAAACAGTTTGCATTTAGGAGTGAATTTCGAATACTACTTACTGTTAGAAACTGCTAGCTAATAACAAAATTTGGTAGTTTCGACAGCTAGCACACGATAGGTTTTTGTTTTGAGGGCTATTTGGTTAGAACACTCCATCACTAGACACTTTTTAGGTACTTCATAATACTTTGAGATATTCACGATTTATAGAATTGAGAACCATAATCTTTTCTGAAGTCCATGGAAATTCATTTTGAGAGATAATTTTTTTTATCTAATTCTCATCCTAATCTCAATACATAAATACAATTATGATCAACCCAATATAACGTTTAAATACTCGATTAGCGTGATTACATCTTTTACTACGTGGGATATACTAGAAAATTCATTTTAAAATATACTATTACATCTTTGTCTTTATGACGTCACAGTTAAATAACACAAAGTTTAAAAGGGCAGTCTATTTTAAGTTGTTCGTTAAAAGTTTTCTTTCTTTTGTCTCTCAACTTTTAACGCTACTTCGTAAATACTAATTAAATTAAAAACCTAGTCACGTGTTAGTACAAAGAAATCCTTACATTTTATATTATTATCTCAATTTCACACTAAGGTACAAAATAATATGCGAACAACAAGCCAAAACCTCCTCTATTTCATCAATGCTGATGATGACATCATCAGCATTTCAGCCACAGGAGGTCCACTGCTGAACATAGGCCTTCCCTAATGACATCCACATCGCACGGTTTTACCTCTATTTGCTTTAGATAAATTAGAATGTCGTACTTCTGAAGTGAATAATTAATTTATCAACTTAGGTTGGGTTGCACCATCTTACTTTAACTTTGACAAACGTCAAAGATCTGTCAAACTCCATACAAAAATCGGTTATGGTCAAAGTTACGGTCAAAGTTAGGTGGTGCAATTCAGCCTTAGTATTTGTGACTGAAAAAGTGAGCTTTTGAAGATAACATTCTGACTGTTAACATTGTGCAAGAGTTTCTATGTTAATTTTAAAAATTGTATCTGCCTCAAGACAATTTATTTACCTAATTAAAAATGTCACTTATATTTAAGCGAAAAATTGTAACAAGATAAAACTACCATACTTTAATAAGAGTAACTTTCGCGTACAATATTAGTAACATAATAATATAGCTAAATACATACCTGTATTTGATGAAGTAGTAGAGTTAATATGGCACTTACTACCGCCATAAAATGATGCACATGATCCTACGTAACGGTAGCAGTAAGCCAGTGTCATGGCCGCCATCAAACTCCATATTAATGTCATGGGTGAAACACTCAAACAGCACGATATACACTGGTCATCACAAAAATCGACCCTCCAAGCACTTTCAAACGTATGCATCGCCACTTCCCACTAATATGGCACCATTTAAAAGCCTAGTTCTAAACTTCATTTCATTAAAGGAAAGGTTTTTACCCCAAAAATGTGTCTGTAGAAGAATCCAGAGTCACTTCTTCAAAAAATAGGTAGTTACGCTTAAGCCAACTTTTATGGCTATAAAACTGTTAAGTTGGGATTAATCGCTATCAATCTGTTAGAGAGGACACGTGAGATCATTTTTGGTTTTATAACCATAAAAATTGGTCTAATTGATCCCAGAGGTGAGCCCAAAGTGAGGTCTTTTTTCAAGTCACATTTATTGTATTTGTGTTAATCGTTTAAATCGTTTCTTAAGAAATAAATGTGTTTTTCTTTAATGATATTTATTGGGCTTTCAAATAACACCACCATGATTGTGTCAGTAGAAACGAGTTTTCCTGTAAAACGTAGGTAGGCCGATTTTTGTGATGACCAGTATAGTTGTCATTGAAAACTAGACACGTAATAACTAGTCCATTTTTTATATTAGTAGTATAATTGGCGAAGGTCAAACATCCACTGCTGGACAAAGGCTTCCAAGGATTTCCTTAATCCAGTCCTGCGCTGCCCGCATCTAGGTACTTCCCGCAGCCTTCACCAGATCGTCGGTCCATCTAGTGGGCGCCTGCCCATACTACGTCTTTCGGCATATGGTCTCTACTACGACGCGAAAAAGGGCCAAAAAATACAGAAAGCTGAAGTGGCAGTGAAAAGAGACAAAAATGCTTTTTCAAATTGGTTCATAATTGAAAGTTTTGTGGTAACTAACATACAACCGAATTGAGAACCTCCTTTTTTGAACTCGGTTAAAAGTTTAAAGCTCATCTGATTTCATAATGAAAAGTGACTATAAGTAAGAAGGATCTTTTGATCATCACGAAATAAAAATATCAAATTGTTCACATTTTTTTACCTGTAGTCGTCACTCTTTCACAAGCCTTCAGTAAAATAACGCTTATCCTTGAAAGAAAGAAAGAAAACCTTGCTAAATAGTAACATAAAACAGGTTTACTTAACTTTTAAGGAGTTTCAATACTTAGACAGGTAATCTATCATGTGAACCGGCTGGAAACTGCAAAGTGCCAAGTTCGGTTCCCGTTAAAATTTCACAACTTTCTGAAACTGAGTAAACGGTTTCAGGAATATCAGGTTGAGGATATAATTGCGATGATAGTGCTCTGAAACTAAGGTATAGCTAGAAGTTGTACTCACGTCTAGAAATTTCAGCTTAAAGTAACTAGTTAGAATCATTAACATACTCTAAACCTTGTAACTGGTAAAATATTACAAGTTTCTACTCTGACTCCTGTGATTTTTATTTAGACTGTTAAGTACATTATACATTTTTATCTTCAATTTTGAAACATGTATGAGTGGTTCCTATACGAACTTTTTACCTTCTTCAAGACTTCATGTTAAGCAAAATATTTTAAGTAAGTTTTCCTTTAAAATAATGAATAGAATATAATAGCTTTTGCCCGCGGCTTCACCCGCGTGAAATTTCGTTGTCACAGATCGTCATAATTATAGCCTATATGTTATTCTGGGTTATAAACAATAATACTGTAAAGTTTCATCAAAATCCGTTAGTATTTTTAGCGTGAAAGAGTAATAAACATCCAGACATCCAAACTTTCGCATTTATAATATTATTAGTAGGATATTTTATATTTTATTTGACATAAAGGTTAGAAATGAATTAATTTGCATATACACGTGGTACTGGCGTGATAATGGCAATATTGGAGCCATAATATTACCTACGACACTCGTACGAGTACATTGCCCTATGAAATATCGAATTCCACTAAGTGCGCATTATTCTAACTTGTAACAACATCATTGGCATTCAGAGAGGTTTCCCACGTTACTGAGAGAGGTCCAAATACAGTGAAGGTAAATACAGTAGAGATAATGGAAAGTAAATATTTTTATCAATAAGTAAAACTTTTCGAAGAGGAATAGTTATGTTGCGAAGATACCATCTTGAATACGTCACGATGTGTCTTCGCAAGTGTTGGTGAAATGTATGGCGTTTTACACGTTTTACCAGCATTCGATAACGCTTTTAACTAAGTACATACCCTCTACGTTGATTAGTCAAATGTTTAATAAGACAAAACTTGTATGTGAAAATTAGCAAAGTCAAAAATCTTGAGCTTCCACTTATTAAGGCCAGTAATTATAAACGTAGCACCCATGCTAGATCTAAAAAATGATGCTAGATCTAAAAACTAGGTGGACAGATTACCTCATAAAGGGCAGATCTGAAAATCATTGGGGGAGGCCTATGTTCAGCAGTGAACGCCCGGTGGCCGAAATAATGATGATGATGACGATATGACTAAGGCAATGGATAACTTAATTCATTAGCCTCTAATATTCCTCTCGATAATTTTATTCTTTTAGAGAAACTACTACATTTCCATTCATTATACGAAACCTACAAGTCAAATTAAAATCAGGGTTGCAGAAAAGAGATTGGGTAAACTTCAAAGGAAAAGGTATTCAGTATTTACCTAGACTTCCAGTGCAATTGCTACCTTGCTTTCCGCCTGTCCTAGACCTATTTTCCAAAGGTCTTGATGGCTACTTTCAACCGTGTTCAGAGTTAATTAGAAGTATAATGGCAGTTGCTTTGCGACTATCCTCATAATGAGAAAGTCTCTCTTTAATATCATGCGTTAGGATAATCCACCCTAATCAATTCTTTTAAAATTATGAGTGAACGGTTTACGATATAGGTATTAAGACGATCTATTCCACTTTGATCACCTGGATTAGATCACCCAGGTGATCAAAGAGGACTCCATCCGACACTTTAGTGACCTTTGACCACCTAAGGATAATATCACCTAGGTGATCAAAGTGGACTCCACCCGACATTTTAGTGACCTTTGATCACCTAAGGATAAGATCACCAAGGTGATCAAAGTGGACTTCTTATCCATGGGTGAACAAAGGACACCAAAGTGTCGCCTGGAGTCCACTTTGAGCACCTGGGTGATTAAGCCCAGTTGATCAAAGTGGAATAGACCATTAAGACACTAATCGACCCTGAAAATAAAGTACCTACCTACTATTGTCTATTGAACTAAACTGTAACTTTAATGTAAAACAAGTTGCATACAGGACAGAAGCAAAAGCGTCAGGTTTTTATCCTTTTCCTATTAGAGATATTAAACTATAGAGATAATGAACAATCTTGGAATCCAGCCTTTTAAAGGCTCTTCCTTGAAAAGAGCTGCCTAATTAAAGAGCATCCAGTATCTAAAGCAGACATTCCTCGAAGTGGGTGCTCGGGAGCAGGTTGAAGAGTTAATCAAACCGCTACTCCACTGCCTCCGTGACTGGAGGAGCGGCCGCTTTAATGTTTTCCAATACTGACTCGAGCTGGAGGGAATAGGAGATGAATGGAGTAGACGCATAGATTTATTCCTGGAGAGTTTATTGATTGTAGAGTTTTATACAAAATATACGTTTTTCAGCGTCAGTGTTGTTATTCCAATGTTATTGAGACTCTGGGTGTAAGGGTAGATTCGACGAAATAAGAGTAAATATTAATCTCAGATTAAATCGTCAGTTTTGACATATTTCCTATACTGAAACTGTCAATGTGCCACTTGTTTTTGGATAAAAGTTTGGTCGAATCGGGCCTAAATATTTTAAAGAAAATCCGGGTTTGCAGGCCACATAGGTACCAAAGAAACAGTCGACAGTTCATGAGACTTTCCCTGCAATTTTGTAGCTAAAAACAAGCTGTTACAATTATTAGATTCGCTTGATAAACTGTCGCCCGAATATACCATCCTTATAAAAATGAGAATTCAGCTACCTACCTATTAGTTATTTTATTAGTATCGCCACGTGTTAAAAGATACATGCCACCTGATAAGATATGGTCCGGTGTATACCTGAATATTTCACTGGTCTTGAAAATATCTACCATGTCATAAGCCATCTTGGCAATCTAATTCCAGTCTCTAACATATTAACTATTTACGAGAAAACTTTTACTCTTTTTTACTTAAGCGACTCCACAGTTCTGCTTGTCCAATTTACACCTCTCCAACCATCTGTTGCGACGTTCATTTCGCCTCCGTCTGTCTAACCGCGTTGTGGCAAAAAAACAATAACCACCAGACTATTCCAGACCATTCAGCTGTGATTCCACAAAAAGTCCAATTTGCATTGGAACTGCCAATATAAAAGAGAAATGTTTGTCTGTTGCAACTGCATGCAAGAATTGTTTCATAAATTAGCTTTGTGATTCTAAGAACGTCTGCTTCTTAAATTTTAGCTTAACTTTTGGTTTAGTTAGTACCGAATAAAGATTTTTCTTTCTCAATATGAAAGCTCGTTTTGTGGGAGACACTTTTTTAATACTTTCATTTACGACTGCACTAAAAAGCAGAAAATATATTGCGTTATTTGTTTATTAGGGAAATTTTATACCATGTTTGATGTTTTTGTAGCCAGTGACGGCGAAAGTTTGGGACTTGGCTTACATAATCTACCATTTTAATAAACATCTTGAAAAAATCGAACTGCCTAAGGCGGGACTCGAAACCACGACCTTCCGCTTGCCGGGCGACTGCTCTTCCAACTGAGCTACTTAGACACTGGATGAAACTGTCGAAATTTTTAAGTGTAATAAGTACGCTGTTATGGAATTTAGTTTGAGAAGCGACTCTATTCGCTAAGAAATTAAAAGGTAAGTAAAGGTAGGTAAGTAAAAGGTGAAGTTCAGGCCAAGAGCTTCCTCGTTGTGGATAAAAAATAAATAATAAAAAATTATAATAATCTACCATGATAATTAAGTGACTAATTCTCGAACATTCGCACATTGAATAGAGACCAGTTAGCATTTTGCTCCCTCCATAGAAGCCGCCGATTTATGGGGCAGGTCACGTACTGGAATGCTGAGGACAGGCTCGGTAATCATCTGGGACAACCATACAGAGTAACCATAGTAACTATAAAAGAATAGTGGAACATATTTAGTATACTAGAAAGTACACATCGATAAAACTATATGTTTGTCACAAGCACCGAAAATTGTAAAGTTCAACTTGTAAATACACGAAATTAATCTGAAAGTGTGTCTCATCTGTCAATTGAACCCAAAACCTTCCTATTACGGGAGCCGTCATGACAATGAGATATTAATCATTAAAAATAAAGTAAAGCAATGTCAGTGCACAATCGCTTCTCTCTGTGAAAATTGAGGCGCTAATATGAAGCCGTCTTACTGTTCCCTTTTACTATGTCCCGACACCAATAATGTGGTTATGTTACATGTCATTTTACTGCATCTTGAACGTCTGGCACACAGTCGCCGTGACTGCGACGCGACTTACGCCCGTATTCACAAACGATACTTGCTAATGTGAATCAACAAATCGAACGCACTCAAGAACTCTGTAATTGGTTCGTGTGTCACCCTGTGCCTCCACGCGCACTGTGAGACCTCATAGTAATGTTTGTGAATACGGGCGTTAATCTACGAATGCACATCAAAATATACATTTTTGGTGTAAAATAACATCTGTTAAAAAGACATAAGATTCTATATTTTGTAACTTATTTTGAGATAAATAAATATTACTTAACTATCTACGTTTACCTTTACGCGCTGTATATGTCGTTTAAATTCAATCTAAGTATCTATCCAGCTAACTTGTCTTCGTTTGCGACAATTAACAATTTTGTATTGTCCTCTTCAACGGATCGTTTGAAATGTTTTACCTAAGTTTGTATTGGAGAGATTGTCTTGTCTACATTCAGAATGCAATCAATTGGGATTCCAATCCCGTTAATTAGGGTTGCCAGGTCCAAAAGCACAAAAGCCGGACTCTTTGCTTCATTTGGCTGGACATTTTACCCTAAAAGCCGAACATGTCACGGGGGGGTGGGGGCTGGCTCACGAGTGACTACTATCATCATCGGTTGCCAAACATCCTGAGGCGTGCGCTTGATATTATTCTGTAGGTCAACTTTCGCCTGGCGCGGCAGCTACATAAAAAGCCTAACAAAAGCCGGACAGGCCGGATTAGACAAAATTTGGCCGGACAAGACCCTAAAAAGCCAAACATGTCCGGCTAAAGCCGGACACCTGGCAACCCTACCCGTAATAGCACATTCGAGGAATTACTCGAATAATCGGGACTCCAGTCCAACTTTGATTTGACTAATTGGATTTTGGAATGGACATATGACAAAGCACTGGATCCATAACGTGTATTATAATTAATCGAATGCTTATTGCATTTGTCCTTAGTGTTAGTTGTGTAGTATAATATAACTCAAAGAATGACTGACATAGTGATCTATCAACGCACAGTCCAAACCACTGGAAGGATCGGGCTGAAATTTGAATGTTATGACGTAGGCATCCGCTTTTACGAAACTCTACCCCTAAGGGGTTAAACGGGATCCACGCGTACGAAGTCGCGGGCGGCCGCTAGTTTTCTATCGTTCGTTTCAGCCAAATGACGTCCACTGCTGGACAAAGGCCTCCTCCAAGGCTTTCCACAATGCACGGTCCTGCGCTGCCCGCATCCAGGCTCTTCCCGCGACCTTTACGAGATCGTCGGTCCACCTAGTAGGAGGCCTGCCCACGCTACGTCTTCCAGCCCGTGGTCGCCACTCGAGAACTTTTCTGCCCCAACGACCATCGTCTCTACGAGCTATGTGCCCCGCCCACTGCCACTTGGTTTTAGCAATTCTGCGAGCTATGTCGGTCACTTTGGTTCTCCTGCGGATCTCCTCATTTCTGATTCGATCACGCAGGGAAACTCCAAGCATGGCCCGCTCCATCGCCCTTTGGGTGACCTTGAGCCTTCTTATGAGGCCCATAGTAAGCGTCCACGTTTCGGATCCATAAATCAACACTGGCAGCACACACTGCTCGAAGACTTTTGTCTTGAGACACTGCGGTATTTCGGACGTGAGTATATTGCGTAGCTTCCCGAACGCTGCCCAGCCGAGTTGGATTCGACGATTGACCTCTTTCTCGAAGTTGGCCCTACCTAACTGGACTGTTTGTCCCAGGTATACATAATTGTCAACAGCTTCGAGTGTAGAGTCTCCAACCTTCAAAGGAGTGGGTGCGACACGGTTATTAGACATGATTTTTGTCTTGTCCATGTTCATTTTGAGACCCACTTGTTGAGAGGCTCTACTGAGGCCATCGAGCATTGTGCCTAGATCTTCCAAGGTTTCAGCCATGACTACGATATCGTCCGCGAATCGAAGGTGGGTGATGTACTCACTACTAGAATTTAAGTTTAATGTTTTGTTTTGTTTATTTAAAGCCTATTTTGTCATTTTAAAATTGATAATTTTGTTTTAAGATACTGGGCAATTACTGTGCTTTGATGTGGGCAATTAGTGTGAGTAATGGGCAATGACTGTACTTTTTGGAGGATTTTAAATTTATTTCAATATTTTCTAAGTTACGTAAGTTTTAACTAAAAACTGTTAATATTCTGTTTAACAGTTTATTGAGTTATAAGAAAAAAGTCATAAATGGTCGATAATTAAAATACTTTCTTTAATTTTTCATCTCAATGTGTTTGAAATCTTTAAGTGGGCAATAGCTATACGGTTTACCCTATTTAAAAATGATTGTCTCATAAAACGATGCCACCAAAACAAACTGCAATGGAAAGTGCATCACCGGCCAGTGTCACCGCAAGGCTAGCTATTATAGTGATGCGACGTTTTCCTCCTTCCTGCCACACAACCTCGCCAGAGGCCGCCACCCGAATAAATGTGACGTACCTACGAGTTCACTTGTTTCTCCTCAAGACTAACGGTCATGTAGACTAGGTCATTGAGTGAACAGGTGGGGAAGTTTGACCTTTTTCAATAGTTTTTCAGAGCAAAAAGTTTGGTGTATTTGAAATCATACGAGAAGTAATCACTTCAAGAATACCTCGGCACTCTGACTATTATACTCTTTTTTGTCGAGTATTAGAAAACGCAAGTTACACGTTTCCGCACTAACCTATTGCAAAATTATTAATTAAATTATTAATACATTTTCATTAAGTATGTATGAATGTACAATTTTCTGGCTTTCAATTGCATGCATTTGGTTTTTCTTTCCTAAGTAAAAACTGCATTTTTTGGGCTGTCATTCTTGTTAAATGTTTTTAATACAAAAGAAATCGTGTCAGCGAATCGGTTAAAACAGACGTTCCAATTAGGTAAGTAAATATTAACGAGTTCAGTTCTATTGATTTTGAAGTGCCGTTACATAAGTTTAGGCGTCGAATTGTTTGTCAATACTTATTTACAGTTCGCGGAGGTGATTGTAATCTTTGATACCAGTCTAAATTCTTCAAGCGTAACAGCTACCGCAACGTTTTTGTGCAGACGTAGCGGACCATCTTATAAATATTGTAAGTTTTATTCGCTTTGTTAACAGCCGGTTGTATGTTGTTGTCACGTAGACATTCCAATTATCACTTTTTTAAAGTTATAGTACTGCTTTTTGGAACATATCCGATTTCTGGTTGCGATGAGGGATTTGAAGTTTAAAGTAGAATGTGTAGACGGCATTTATTGCGTTAATAAAACAACTACGTATACAGCGTTTCACTCTAGTGGTTACGGACTGTATAAATTATTTCCGATCTATCGATATTTTGTTAAAATACGATATTATACTTTCGAGGCTTATGACCAATTTATTAATATAAGTAAATGCATTTGTTACTCTTCATAATAATATCAGGCGTTCCAATTGGAGATAGCAATTTGTTTTTAATGCTAGTAACATTTCTTCTTAGCTAAAGTCAAAGTAAATGTTATTACATTTGTACTGGAATCTTTTAAACCTCTACAGATATACTCGTAAATTCCTGCATCCTTTTATGAAGGCAATAATTGTCGCGGCGAGTTCCCGCGCTGGACTGATGACTTACCATCGGATCATTGGCTTCATTTTACGAACGCCTTCATTAATTTACGGGACGGTTCCCGAGAAAACTCCCAAGCGCATGTTTCTCCAGTGCGTATTACTAAGAAAGCACTGGAGCACAAACTTTACACTGCACCCCGATTCCTCTTAACCTCTTTAACCGTTCAATGCAAACGAGCACTTATTAGCCCGCCTTAAAATACTCCAAAACTTAACCCGACTGCAGCCGTATCTTTGTTAATTTGTTTCGCGTCCATAATATTGCGGTCCTTGAATAAGTGTCTTATTTTATTTGAGGTGCGCAAAGTATTTTATGGGCCGTGTGTGAGCGTTGCGTGTCAGCCTTTTTATGTGTTTGCAATACATTTTTTGCGTGCTACCTTTAAAATCATCGATTTCTTAAAAGGTGCGTAAACACGTTAACTTGTTGAAGGTTAAATATTAATGTACAAGGGTTAAACAGGAAAGTACGAGATGAAATAAGCAAGATGACCAGGAAGAGATTCGTTGTTAGTAACAAGGCAGCGAGACAAAGGCGCTGGCTCGGTCCACGCATATTTAAGTAAACGACTTACGGCTAGAGCGGTTCACATGCGAGTGCAATACCTACGCAGGCAGAGAGCATTCTGAAACTTTTGCATGGAGCTTGTCGGACTGGCTGCTACGAAGCGCTATGTAAGGTGTCTAATAAGGTCTATATGGCTGGATAAATGCAGGATGACTCACAGTATGACAATGGCATAAAGTGTGTGATTTCAAGTTTCAATGCAACATTGTGCTGGTGATTGTTTTAACTTTTCATACCATTTATGATGTAATTTGATCATTTGAGACTTCAGACAGTTCAAAAATATTTAATTAATTTAATCTTGTCTCGTAATTTAGTTTCGACATGGGATATTATTTTATTAATACTTCATTATCATCATCATTTCAGCCACAAGACGTCCACTGTTGAACATAGTAGGCTTCCCCCAATGACGTCGACATCGGTAATTATTATGAACATATTAATACTTAATAGAGCTTTAATATGTAAGGCCGCAAGGTCCATGCCTATGTAGAACTTAAAAAGACACAAGTCTCAGTGCAGATCATGAACATAATGCGATTATCAGTTAGTTGAAATCTCAGATCATAGAAAGAGAATAGATATGAAGTCGCGCGTAACTACAACGAGAACCAGTGTCCCCACATTTCCCCCACCACAGCTCCCACACACACATTTAACTGTGTAAAAACAAAGCGACTGAGAGTCTACGACAACATGTGCAACCGGCTTAAAAGTGCTGTGATTGGCCAGAAGGCGTGCCTTATGACCAATCAATGGCCGCGTGACGTGACGCACACTTTGAAAACTAGTGAGAGAACAAAGATAAAATGAAGTCGACAAGATATCGATACTTTAAATCGCTAGGGGCAAGGCTCAAAACTGGTTTCACAAAATGCTTATGTATGAAAACCTTTTTATTATTATACGTTATTATTAACTACTATCACGCATTTACTTTTTAACCGCTTGAGTCCCAGACGGCATCAATTAATGTCATAACAATTGATTATCTATTGTATCTAGATTCGCGGGCCTTGAAGGATTAATTATGGCGATCTGCGTACCGCATATGTTTATCAAAAATAATGCCTATATTAGGCTTTCAACTAGCTCTTATAGTAATTACATAGTTGACAGTTACTAATTACTTCTACTGTTATTATTTTTTTTGTAAAATCTTATAATCGCAAGTAACACATATTTTTTTTATTTAAAATTACAAAATAGAAAATTATAATTTACTTCTATTTATCGATAATAGGAAACCGCATTAGAACACGAGCACGGCACTATGTTACGACCGGCACATGCGGCCGTACTGTGTATTTTCACACGATAGTGGATATCGGAAGAAATTAAATACATCGCGCAGTAGTTGAGCATGACATAAAGTGGTTGCTAACTAAATCGTCAATGTACAAGTGTGTTAGAATTTTTATCACCACTGATTTCGATATCGCAGTAACTGTTACGGCACTGAATTCGTTCGTAAAAATGTTAAGTTTTTTTTATTTATAACCAAAATACCAATGGATTTGCAATACTTACATGTAGTAAATGACTCCATTGTTCCTGTAGTTCTTCGTTTCACTTGTTTTATTGCACGTAACGACGCATTATCCAAAAAATTCGGAGAACATTTCCTTAGTACGACTGAATCGCGACTAACCTAGCTACGCGGCCGATGTTCGTTTCTGGGCATATCGCGGAGACACGCGCCACGCCCCCGTTTCACATCTATTCCCTTCTATGATCTGAGGTTGAAATCCTTTAAACCGTGCAATTTTAATCGCGAAGCTCTCAAAGCCTTCCTCCAACAATAAACGGTGACAGACATTACTTATGCGGGTAGGATGGTAAGAGCTGTAATAAAACCCGGCGCGATTTTACATTACAGTAAGTCTATTACTCAGAAACAAAGACGACAGCATTCCAGCGTTTCATCGCTTCGTATATTTACAGCCTCTATATTACTCCTATGTACCGCACCTATAAGCATAAAATTGGCTACGATTATTGCATCCAGGTAAATGTGTGGGTGAAGATTATTGGCAGGTCTCCGACACGACAAACATATAAAGCTCCCATGGAGACGACGACTAAATGAGCTTTGTTTATGTGCGTCTTTTCTGTGTGTAGGCTCGGACTGCCAAACATGAGTCACGGTGTAGCCAATCTACAACTAACCATGAAAATGTAAGCGGGTCAAGATCTTCTCAACACCTCAAAAGTAATTGAAGTTTAAAAGTATTAAGATTTTATTAAAAACAGCTACAAGTGTACTTACTGCATTTGAATTTCACATTAACATCTCACTGACATAGATTGAGCTTTTTGAGCAATCACAAAAAAGTAGAGCAGATTTAGTCGCAGCTGTATCAAATACTTATCCGTCCCGTCAATGGCAAGCCTTAGTCCGCTCTGGATGCAGGAAGGCTCCACAAATAAAATATGTGACTCGAAGGCGACGTCGAGGTGATGCCGAGATGAGACTGCGCAAGCTGGGGGAGCGAGACAACACTCCCCATCCCGGTAGGAGAGACAAGGACGAAGGCACACGCTTGGCTATCTGGAGAAACGCGAGCACCTCATTTAATCGGTACGCGCTTCGTTTTGTAGGATACGGGAAAATTTGCGATGTTTTAACAACACAGTTGTTTCATCCTTGTAGGCATATGCTTCAGCGAATAAACAGATCGTTATTTTTGTACTCCTCGATCTGATAAAAAAGAACTTTCTCCGCATAATTACCATCATTCCCATAGCATTTTATCAAATAGGTTGATCTCATAAAGTCTCTGTCAGCAAGTGTTACGCAAAATGTTCGTGTTTTACTAATTAAAATTATTGTTATACAACGCGTCTTTGATGTCTTGATATGAATCTACTAACTTTGGGGGTTTTATTTGTTTCATAAGTATCTAGCTTCTTTTATATTGACACGTACTTTAATATCGGTACCGGTATCGGTAAGTTACAAAGTTTTACTGAAAAAGGTTAAGAATTTCAAAATGTTCGTTCGTTCGTTCGTTTCAGCCGAAAGACGTCCACTGCTGGACAAAGGCCTCCCCCAAGGATTTCAAAATGTATCAAACATTAATGTTGTAACTGTTTAAAGTTCTGAGCACACGAAGTTGCCGTAGTTTCAACTGAGCCTTAAAGTACTTCCTAGTAACTATCGATTTGGTTAATTACACGTACGGGAGAGGTTAACTTAATTAGGTTTGGAGCCCGAATCACATTAATGTCTTTATTTTTATCCACTTAAAGTATTAAAATACCTAAAATAGAATCATAATTTAAACGAGTCTATATTCTAAAATCAATTTCGACTCTGAAAGATGTGATATTTTCAAGTGTTCTATAGTTTTAAACGCTTACAAACAAAAGTAACTTATTGCCCGAGCCGCCGGCTCCGCGCAGGTTACATATTGTCATGAGGCGGCGCGGGCGCATGCTACGCGGCTAAATGAAGATACGTCGATGCGGCTTACACAGGTTCTGAAGTGTGACTTCTTTTCCTTGGTGGTTTATTGTTGCTGTGGCGAGCTATGTTTGAAGCATTATCTTCATCATTGATTAAAATTGTAATTATTGATTTTCATTGATCAATGTCAGGTCATTAAGTCCCTACTGCAGAAGTTTACCAGAGACAAAATGTAAGATTAGGCTTACATTCTCACGCTAGGCAGACGGTCTGGGTTAGGCCTGAAGTTTGAAGTTTGTTTTACACGTCCTAATATATTTTCAGCATAAAAGCTAACACTGCTTCAGGACAATAATGAGGGCCAGGACCTGAAAACGTCTAAGAAGGCATTTTAATAACAAAGGAGTATTAAAACAAATATTACAAGAATGCACCTGTTTCAAAGACAAAACAAACCGGTTCTAACAACATCATTAATCAGCAAACAAATATCTCATCATCGTCATCATTTTCAGCCATAGGACGTCCACTGCTAAACGTAGGACTCCCCCAATTATTTCCATAAAGACCGGTTGGTAACGGCTGCATCTAGCACCTTCCTGCTACCTTTATGAGTCGTCCAAATATCTATGAAGGCTTGAAGCCAGAATGATGGTCATTAAGACTTTTTGTTCGTATCACTTCTAGGTTCATCATTAAATCAAACTGAGCGATTCAATAAAGCCTCTTAGTAATAGTTAATTCTAATACGTTTAACGCCATAAACACGTCTATCCATGTTTACTTGTACAAAAGTAATTATTATAGCTAAAGGTCATAGATTATCGCGCAGCCTTGCATAAAAATTATGTACTTGGCAAGCACACAACAATAAGCAAGTGTGTGCTATAGTCATTCATTGATTTTAAAGTGACCTATTTCAATTTTCCTCGTCGTAACATTGATAACAATGATTAAATGGAAATTTTTATTTTATGAACATGTGCTGCAATGATTGTGTCACACAAATAACTTTATCAGTATTTGGACATTTTTAAAATAAACGCCTTTTAACATTGGAAAAGATAATGTTGTGTTAATGATATGTCAGCTTTTCTATCTGATCAATAGTAAGTTACTGATCTTTTCGTATTCTATAAATATTTTTACTGGCTTCATATTATTACTGTATCCATTATCAAAATTGCTAATTTTGATTTAAGCGGCCTTAATAACTACTGAATCAAAAATGAGGCACAACAGGGATCGAATTTCTTTCGTAGCATATGGTAAACGGGCCCAAAGAAAAAAAATATTTTTGTGAGATTTTATCTGAAAGTCATACATTGCAGGTTAAATTAATTGGTGTCAAAGGCTGGTAAAAGTAAATCGTCAATGTATATTAAAATGTTCATTGTATGGAAATGTGTGACAATTGAGGAGCGTCGTCAACCTTGTGGCGGATGCATTTTTATTTTAAAGGACATACATTGCCATTTACCGTCAATGGTCTTTTTAACAGTTTTATTTTACTTGTAAGTTGTTTTATATCACGTTGATTGTCTTACTTTGCATATCCACAC
Source organism: Ostrinia furnacalis (assembly GCF_004193835.3). NCBI lineage: Eukaryota > Metazoa > Arthropoda > Insecta > Lepidoptera > Crambidae > Ostrinia > Ostrinia furnacalis. The sequence goes on along the minus strand of NW_021134301.1, from coordinate 278,884 downwards.
ACAGGTACCGGTAAGATATCCGTAAAAATGTCGCTTAAAATTATTTCTGGATGATTCTTTTATTCGTGTTACATAAGTGTCCATCGTTCTTACTTCCTACTAGGTTTAACATTTAAAGTTTGATATTGTTATGAAGTAGCATTGTGTGGTGTTTATTATAAGCTTCGGTCACCATAAATACAAAGAACTGCGGCTTTCGCGACTCCGAGTAAGTCTCTCATTGTAAACAAGTTGGATTTTCTAAAGGTGCGGTAGCCGAGAAAATTCTAGCTTAATAAACAGTGCACTATGCCGTTCTGACATTATAGAGATAACGGTGGTGACTGTGTTTGTCGCCAGTGCCACATTATTCCCAGCACTGGCTAAATGTTTCTCAAAGGACGTCGAAACTTTCATGCAGTCAAATATTTTCTAGTTTTTTTTTTTCAGATAATGACGAACTGTCACAGTTCATAAGTGTCAAAGAATCCTTTCCTACGGCATTTACATTATGCAGAATCCCACAAAACTGGACTTTTGTGTGTTTAAAAATAAAGTTCCAAATTCGAACGGATCAGTTATTTGCGGGACACTACAAACAGGATGTTTATCTGAATGATAATATTAAAAAACACGTTAACTGCTAAACGGGATCCAGTAAAATACAGTTCCTGCATAAAGTGGGATGTCTTAGTTGAAAAGAGCTCTAATTTTTATTTTACTATTAATTGAATTAAAACCTCTTTATATTAGAACAATACAGATGGCACCATCTACAAAATAGTGCGACGCTAATTCGCTAGAATTTCCGAAGATTGTAACCGCGTCCTCGGGTCGCGCCTCCCTCGACACAAACCAGTTCCAGGGTCCATTTCAATATAACGCCGGCGCATCTGATATATGCAACTTGCTTATTCGATATTTATTGTTGCGCAGGGCTGTGAACCTGCGAATAGTCTTGAGTTAGTCTGTTTATTCTTGACTAGCTGTGCCCGCGACTTCGTCCTCGTGGAATAGTTACTTGTCTTAGCCTGATGATACATAGCCTATAAGCCTTCTTCGATAAATGTGCTATGTAACGCTGAAATAATTTTTCAAATCGGACTAGTAGTTCCTGAGATTAACGTGTTCAAGCAATCAAATAAATACCAAATAAATATTTTTCTTTCTTTCTATCTTTCTTTCTTTCAAATAAACACTTCAGCTTTGTAATATTATGTATAATATTAGAGGTAGCATAGTTTGTGAATTGATCCTTTGAAATATATTTGTCCAGCGGTCTTTCAGGTGAGTGCTTGAAGAGCTAAACATTCTCAAGACTGGGAGCTGCTTGTATCAATTTGTGAAAGAGTCCGTAATTTTGTAAGGGCAGTGACTTAGTTGATCTGGACTCTGGAAGCTTAATCACTGCATTACGTCTCCATACTAAGAAGGAGAGTCAGGTCAATGTTGACAAAGTCCTTAAAGGCTTGTATAGTCCACAATAGCTTGTTATATTCAGGACCGAATGACATTCTTGACAATGAATTTATAAAGTAGCATACAGGCTTTAAGTCTTGCTTTTTATTGGTCGAAAGATCGTTCGATCTGTTACTACTAAAGCTTTTAGACTTAGATAAATGTCCTCAGTATTAATTTTCAAATATGGCAAAGTCGCGATGTTACACGGACCGTTGTAGTTATCAAACACTTATGGTTACTTGATCAAAACCCAAAACCGGTTCCTAATAATGTTTTCAACGGTACAACACTCTTTTTCTGGTGTTGAATACATTAATTGTTTCCGTAACTTCTGAGGGTCACTGATCCCAATTTGCGAATGTTGGTTTATACCTATTTGTAGTAAAGATAAACTGTGTGCTGATGGAATTATTATTTTTATTTTGATAAGCGGGTAATTAGTGACTAATTGGCACAGACAAAACAATGTTGACTCGGAGACAAATTCTGCTTAACGCCCGTATTCGCAAACATTACTATGAGGTCTCACAGTGCGCGTGGACGCACAGGGTGACACACGATTCACACGAACCAATCACAGAGCTCTAATCAACGCTGTGCGTTCGATTTGCTGCTTCACTTAAGCAAACATCGTTTGTGAATACGGCCGTCAGTCATGAAGGGGCACATCAAGCTAACCACTGTAGCATCTTATGTAGTTTGTAATAGAAGCTACTTTGCAACACCTCATCGCTACTATGTAGGTACCACCGAATGATTGAGTGAAAGAAGATACAAACAAGTCTACAACTCCGCTCGAGTGGCGCTCCCGTTCCCCTATCCAGACCAATATGAAATGTAACTAATGTCATACCTAATGGAAGGGAGGGATTTTCGTCTACCTAGACACTACCTAGATATAAATTGGTAGTTGCACTTATGTCCGAGATTTGATTAACTGCAACTACTTAATAGTACCCATGTGTATGTACTGTACCTACATGTGAAAATACATAGATTACTTTAGTACCTACCGGGACTAAATTGGTACCTTTTTGTACTAAATAGAATTTTTTTTCACATACGAAATAAATATAACATTACTTATAGGCCAAGGTTGAACGATCCCGCGCAGGTTTAGTTGTTCCCGGCGGAATTCGAACTCGTGACCTCTCGCCAGGCGACCGCACCGTTACTCCGCTGGAAATCTGGAATACTTCATTATCACTATTAGCTGCCTTGTTTACTAACCACAAGTCCATGTGGCGTATTAACCTCTCGAAACCAGGTGTCCCAAGTTGAGGTCAAAAGATTTTCATTTGTAACATTTCATTAATAACAATTCTTCATTGATTCAAGAAAACTAAGATTTGGTCTCCTAAAAAAATGTACCCAAGTCTTTTAATAATTAATGAAAATACACCTCATCATTATCATCATCATCATCATCATTTCAGCCATAGGACGTCCACTGCTGAACATAGGCCTCCCCCAATGCTTTCCATGTTGATCGATTGGTAGCGGCCTGCGTCCAGCGCTAAAAAATAAAATACACCTAAAGTACCTAAAACTAAAATACATTAACAATTATGTTTAGGACAAAAAGCCTCTATGTATAATTGTAAGTTTGTTATACGAGCATTTTGTGCCAATACAAGAGCTCAAAACGATAGATTTTCTATTCTGTCTGCTCTGCATAGAATATACCTACATGTACAAACATAATACCTTATTAAGCCAATTTAACAAGTGGAAATATAACAAAAAGGCGCGTCACCGGTCACGACGATTTGATAATAGTGAAGCGATGAGCGATCGAGATCGCGGGTCGACGCCCGCGGTACCGTTCCACTTGCCTCCGAACGCGACGAAACTAGCGCCGTGGATGAAGGAAGCGGTACTCTTAGGGATTTTGGAGGCGACATTTAGATGTACACTGTGTCCCAAAATTCAACGACAAGCCGGCGCCGTGGACATGGTCATGACTATTTTCGGAAAATAAGAAAAATCTATTTCCATTTTTGTTTCTTACTTTTCCCAATGTTCAGGAAAACTTGCTGTTTAAACTTTAGGAAAAATAAGAAAAAAAATCTTATTAAATTTTCTTTTGCTTAATTTTCCTAAAGTAGTCATGACCATAATATCCACCGTACGGCACCGGCTTATCGTTGAGTTTTGGGACAGTATGTAATTATAGTTAACCTAGAAGGCCACTGTTGGCCATACTTTGCCCACATACGCCGCCACACTAAAAACAACAGGCATTAGGTATATCTAAATTTATGATTGCAGAAAACCATTGTTGATCTTTAATCACGTGATTGGTGGTTACCACTTTTAATTTATTGTAAAAGAAGGAAAAAAGGAAACATTCACAGTTAAAAAGCATAGCTGTACACAATAATAATTTTAAAGCCATTTATTGAGACCTCCTGGTAATAATAATGACATTTGGCGCATTCGTAACACACGAAAGTTATTACTTGTACATTTTAAACTGCATTTTCCCCTTTATATAATTTAACGTCCTGATCTTAAATAACAAACAGGCTGAAACAAGAAGTATGCATTTAATAGTTAAGATTATACTCCAACATTAGGATGCAATGTACAACCGCGTAACTGTATCCAATCGCATAACGTTTATGAATAAATTAGATCACAGTCTGTAATAAATTTCACCGGATGTGTTTTCTGTGAACATACAGTTGTCTGTCGTTAATGTGGAGAAAATATCTCTGTGCTGCTACCCTGTGTAACCAGTATTAAAATGGCCAGTATCTACATGAAAATTACTCGACGAACGAACTATTTAGAACGATCAGTTTGTGTAACTCATTAAAAAGAAATGATAATTCATCCATAATACATTTTCACTGGTCTTTCACTGGGCAAGTGAATTTCAATAATTGATTTTTTATATTAAGTTATTTAATATTATCTACACAAAATGTATGGAAGTTTCAGCGAAAGTACGTCCACGGCTAGACAAAGGCCTCCCCAAGGATGTCTACAACGACCGGTCCTGCGCTGTACAAGAGGTGCTAAATTGTTTTAAAACACGTCAAATTCAAATGTACCCAAAATCTCTGTAAACAAATATACCGCATCAACCGTCTTCATAGTTCCGCGTGATCATAGACGAATTCCGACGTGACCATTCCGCTAATCAAATTTTGTAACTGTGGTATTGTAACCATTACATTTTTTCAGTTGCCATCAATTATGTATTACCGTTAAGGAGATACCGATGTTGTCCGAGATTGTTTCGTTATGCGGCCCGAATACTACAAAGGCTATTTTGAAAGGCTACTTTTATTGTCTGCGACTGTGTAAGCCTAGTATACAATAGTATACATACTCGTATCATCGGATTAAATCACGTATCGTGACATATTAATTGGATGTAGTTTACTACGCTCTTAATGAATTCTTTCACAGTTTTTCGAACTAATGGTTCTTGGAGCTACTAAAATCAGTGGTTTCAGGTTCGAACCTCAACGGGAGCAAATACCTATGAATTTTTACAAACATAAAATTTAATTATGTTCGTTAGTTACACACATAGCTACAGTACCAGTTGTGCTATAATTGTGGTGAATTTGATGATGACAAATAGCCATAATAATCGAAAATAGGATCTAACAATCCATTTTGAATGCTTCAAAATTGCATCTTTTTCTGAATTTATTCCAAAGGAATGAGATGTGACAATTCCACAGACGGATAGAAATATAAATTGTGAAAGCGTGAAGCAACATCTATTCCAATAGTTGCTCTACAATGGCTGGTTATCGCCGGTTACGAATCCAATTAGTTACAGATATACAAATCTTTGAGCTTTATAACCGAGCGTTTTTAAAATCTCGGACTAAATGCAGTTATATTTTTTAACTGGCACTTGCCTGCAGAACTTTTCGACTTTACTCAGACATTATTTTCAGTTTTTCCCTGAAAGATGCAGTAGGTGTACTTTAGAATCCTGTGATTCCAAGTTGTTCTATAATCTTAATTGAAAAAAGCTAGGGTGGTTTTTGGTCCTGTTTTTATGAATATTTGGAAATAAGTTTAGGCCAAAGTTTTGACGATAAATAGATACTATGTCACTTGCAGCTTGCAGTGCAGTAGTAAAATTTCCTGGATAAACGTTATTCAATTCACATAGGTTTTAATATTATTTATTTCTTAAAATCTATTAAGTCAAGATGTATAAGAACATTTTATTCACACCATAAAATATTAGCAAAGTTTTCCCCGCAACATTGGAGCTAAATGATTTGTTTCCCCGTAAACTCGCGCGCACACTGACGGCTGGAACGCGTTGTCGTGTTTCCCTCGCAGCGCTTGCGCAGGCCACAGCGCTTTGCACGTATTTTATTGCTGTGATCCAGGGTTGTTCCTTTTCCAAACTTAGTTTAACTTAGCGATATCTGCGTTTCATTAATTTAACATGTAAACTTTTTGTTCATATTTAATCTCGTTACGGATTATTTTCATAGCTTGCAAACACCTTTTTTTTTAATAATGTGCTTTCTTATTGTACCCTTTTATCTTGATATACCTAGGTAAAAAAATTGCACTTAATAGTTAAACGTTTAAGGTGAAATACCTAATTATTTTGAAATCCGAACTTAGTGAAATAAAAGTTCCGATCATTAAGACATAGTTTTTTAATGAAATGATTGGATACACGCCAATTCTTAGCGCTAAAGACATCTAAGAGGTGTTTAATAACCACCTCAAGGCTTTGAACGATTGATTGAGGATCTAGATAGAATTCATACATAAGAGTCGAAAAAGGTCAACACAGAAAAAGACTTTTTGACATTTCTTTATTTAAAACTGGACATTAGACTAAAAATATTGTTATATCCTAGTCACCATTCTTTACATTGTCGGCCTCACGCGATGCCCGCGGCCCGATCCGCAGATAATGAGCGGCGTCAATTGATTTCCGCGTGCGCCCGCGCCTGCGTCATCTGATTGGGTTAACCGTAAAGTTACGACCTCTCAGTCCACGGAGATCCACGGCAATAATCCGGGTTGCTCGGACGGTTCGAGGATTCGCCGTTGTATGTTTGTTATTTTTTAATCGACTTCAGTTTCCTAGAGCATATCAGCTCTAGTAATCAATTGGACCACTAATTACTTATTCGTAGATCGGGCCGCTGGCATCGCGTGATTTCGACAATGTAAAGAATTAAACTAGGATATACCTAACAATATTTTTTACAGACTAATTCCATAATTGTAACTAAGAAATGTCAAAAACTCTATATTTCATACAGGATTTAAGCGAATAAATTAATAAGTAATTGGACCGCATAGATACTTATCGCTGCGGGCGTCGCGTGAGTCTGAAACGTAAAGAATGATGATTAGAATACAATATTTTTAGTTTGATTCACAGTTTTGAGACTAAAAATGTCAAAGTCTATATTTTATACAGGTCAATAAATGTATAAATTTTATTAATAATCAATTGGACCACTTGTTATTCGTAGACCCCGCCGCAGCCGCGCAGGCTCCGCGTGTAACGGCCAAGAATAAAAACTATAACAATATTTTTACAAATTCCAATCCCCACTTTTGTAACTAAATTAAGTAGTCTTTTTTATTTTAAGAATTGTTAATTTAGCTTTATAAACAAAACGATACTTAAAATGCGCTTACATTGCCATAGTTTTAGTTACATTACAAACGACGGCGCCTGCGACGACAGACGTTTGCACCCGAATTGTCATCTGTCATTTCTAAACTGACACTGGGCAGCGGCCCATTGGCCAATGATCACATATACTTGAACCTTCAGCTTTTTACGCTAACATTAAAAAATGTCAAGCCTATAAATCATACAGATATGAGCTTAGTATAAATTAATAATCAATTGGGTGCGGCTTAACAATCGCAGATCGCGCCGCGGGCTCCGCGTGTGCCGCCCAACAAAATAGAAAATTATTACTAGAATAAAACGATATTTTTATCCGAGATTAGCTTCAATTTGAATAACAAAATTTTTTATTTCTCCATATCCATGTAGAGTTAAAAAATAATTTGCTGCTGCATATTTTTATCCGCAAATCAACTCCTGTACACGTAATCTTCCCAGTATTTAAGTTCGTTCGTTCGTTCGTTGCTGGACAAAGGATTTCCACAAAGACCGGTCCTGTGCCGCTCGCATTCAGGCATCTCCCGCGACACTCACCAGATCGTCGGTTCACCTAGTGGGAGGCCTGCCCAGGCTACGTCTTCCGGCTCGTGGTCGCCACTCTTCCTGCCCCAGCGGCCATCAGCTCTACGAGCTTTCTGCCCCGCCCAGTATTGAAATGATTCATAATAATTAAGAGTTATTTATTTTGTGCAATACCTATAGGATGAAGCATGCATAATAATATTAAGTCGTATAGAAATGTGAATTTTGATCCTCCTATTATCATATTCATGACATCTCATTCACCGTGTGTTAATTTATTTATATTATGTATCATTAGACGTATTGGGAATTTAACGCAAAACAAACAAACACTTTTAGCTGTAAAGCAGATGGGTTGGTGACTTGTGGTTACATAAAAATATTCGGAACGTAAATCATAAAATTTTAAAATTCAATCTTGATCGTTTGTTTGCCTAATAAATTATATTGTGGCGGTGACCGCTGAGACGGGGCTAACATCGGAGTCGATATCTCACCTTAACACGGCACAAGTTCAATATAAATTAATGGTCAATTATTACCGTACGGCACCGTCAACAATGGCCGCAATAAAAGACATAAACGTCACGATGTTCGGCGTCCCATGGTGAGTAGTGATGCGCTTACACGCATCAATACTGGAGTATCGACGTTTCTTACCGATTCAACCCACCTGTAGTACAGAATACCTAAGTATTAGTACTCCTGCAGCGTTAATAAAAGCTGATTTTCAGCGCAAACGGAATCTGTTACTGGTTATACAAAAGCAAATTCATAGAAATAAAAATATACAGATAAAAATGAGTTATTGAACTAAAAATTAAGCAACCATTAACATACATCATTCATATTACCTACTTCATTATGTAAATGACATTCTTTAAAAAGATTTACTATACATAATGATAATAGATTTTGTAGTCATGCATACAAAATAGGTTTCCGTTAAAGCTTAAATTGTAGATGATTTTAGTACAATTCGCAGATCACATTCTATGCTTTTCCATGCTGTTACTTTTTTCAGCCAGCTTCTGCTAGCTATTTTCATCATTCCATTGAAGAGGTAGGCATCCTACTTACAATACAGTTGACAAGACCTATATACTAGTTTTGAATAAAAGTTTTGCGTTAATTTTACATTGATACATTTTTACTGGTTACTTAAGGTAGGTAGAGCTTTTTCTAAGTAAGTATCGACTCAAAATAGGGCCGTGACATCACTAGATCCGAGTTCTGTTAACACTAGAAAGGCCGCCGTCCCATTTTTGTCCCACTCGCGAGTTTGATCGTCTCTAACTTTTTTATTTTTCAACGAAAGTCCATGAAACTTTTTGACTTTTCCTGATTTATTGAATTTTATCGTTTTTCAATGTTTTTGATAATATAACATTATTAGAAAAAAAATTAAAATCGGTTTTACCTAGAAGCGCCACTGGGTCATTTTTGTCCCACCTTGGTATTTGCAACAATAATTCGATGAAGAGTCCTTGTTTCGAGTAAATACGAGAATAGGGAGGTGAGGAACGTTTAGGTGACTCGTCACAATGCAGAAATGTAAATATATTGTACTAGTTTTTGCCTGTGACTTCACCTAGTGAGAAATTAAGTTTATCATAGAAAGACCTAATTTCTTGACACTTATCGTTGTTATTTGACCAAACAACTGGATATTATTGTTAATTATAGACTATGTTATGTTATTCTGAAATATTAACAATAAAACTGCAAAGTTTTATTAAGATCGGCTTAGTAATTTTTGCGTAAAAGAGTGAAAAAACAACAATCGATCTAACCATGAATCCACACTCACTTAGTTCAAGTTCAAGGCTTATATCCACCCATTCATCCTTCCTATCCGTTCATCGGTTCATCCATCCATCAATTCATCAATCTTTATTAACTTTTACATTTATAATATTAGTAGGAAGGTGACTTCAAGACATGGGCCAGTTCATACATTGTATGATTTGATACATTTTTAAAATGTGTGACTTATTTTTTTTTTAATTAAACATACATACTTTTCATTGTAACTGGTAAAAAACTTCACTGTGTGTATACAGATATAAGAAAAATAACCATACCTATAGAAGTTCCTAAACACATAGTAGACCAGAGAGACAAAAAAACATACAAAAAAACTTTGTGCAAAATGTGCACTATTATTTGTAAGATATTTGTTATTTCTTCAAAAAGAATAATGAATAGTTCAATTAGTAATTTCATAATTTTAATACAGTATAACACCATGTAATATGTGACTATTTTTATATGAAACCAAAAATATCTGTCTTTTAATAATTCAAAATTAAAATTGAATATATTTATATTTTTAAAGACATAAGTACATATTGATTTAACTGTATAGATAAACCATTTTTTAAGGATACTACAAATAGTTTTAATCATAATGTTCATGCCTGAATCTAAAAAATGTTACAAAATATATGCTGGGACAAAATTGACCCAGCGGCGCTTTTAGGGGGGTCGTAATCTTCGGCACTTCTAGTGTTAACGAGGAACGCGTCCTAGAGATCGCCACAGAATATGAAGGACAGACGGGCATTGCGTAACGTTTACGTAAGCCGGGTTGAGTAACGTTCCAATTAAGTGCTGTTAGTTACAATTTCGATCTATTTGTATTGCGTAGAAGACGTGGCTTACGTGGCATTACGAAAAATGAGCGCAAATCACACGGCCCATAGACCTAGCATGTACAGTCGATAGCACCAGACTATATTAAGTATAGTTATAAATAAAATAGCATTAAATAGGAGTCACAGTGTTAAGTCTGATCAGTGTTAAACTTGATTTATCATTGTCCATACTTACATGTCTTATAAGTAACTAAGTCAAAACTATTATCGCACTTCAAGCGATGATAATTTATTAGATTCTAAAATATTTTAGATTCCACTTGAGCACCTAATTGTTCTCCATTAAAAACATTCAATTCTTATTTCACCCCTTCTTATTTGACATAATGAAAAACTATTATTTTTATATCATTTTCTGGATTTATATTTATGCTAAGCTAGTACAGAACATCTAAATGTCTTTTATTCACTACAACGATTTACAAATAGACAGCACCATCTCTTTTTCGCATTCAGGAAACTTCCGCGTATGTAAAATGCAAGCGAGCAAAGCTAGAGCAGTTTTCTGAATAACATTATGGCATTATCTCAACAGGCAACTAAACAAAGAAAACACGTTCGGCTTAATTGAATCATGAAGTTGTCTACTCAATCTCTTAAAATAAACACGTACCCGTTTGCGTTTCTCAAATTATTGGTTATTAATCCTAATTGTTGCCTACTGGGCAGTCTGCGCGCGCTTTGGTGCCGCCTAGAGGCGCGCGCGCAGGGTCGATGGCCGGCCCGTTACGCGGTTACGTAACGAAACGTAGCTTACGGCGCACGGCGCACGGCGCACGTAGCGTGCGCATAGTACGCGAACTTACCCCGTAGCGGAGCGGGCTAGCGGTTTGAGTTGACGCAGCGTACATTTTAAAGCTACTGAAAATGAAGTTGTTTACTATAATGTCATATGAAAAGGGTTCGCTAAAATTTTACAATTAAACATAATTTCCTTTATGTGTTACAACAACGTGATTGATATACCTAATATCAATCACGTTTATATTTCTATCGGCACTATCGTTTGTTATTATTAAATAATGTAATAATTATGTAAACTTAATTAAAATAAATATACCTAAGTAAAAATCTTTGGACAATTTCACACAGCGCCAGCTAGCCCCAAAGTAAGCAACTTATATGCTTGTGTTATGGGTGCTAGCTTGACGGGTATACTACTTTCATCATTTCAATTTCTGCCGGGAATCGAACCCGGGACCTCTCGGCATAGTAGCCCATTCTGAACCACTACACCAAACGGCCGACGAATTATGATTCATAATGAGCACATTTAAATGTAAATGTAAAAACAAAACGTTGTAATACATCCAACAATAAACCTAACACGAAACAAACACATTCAATTTAGCATCGGATACAAATAATTTCACACGTTCCGTTCCGCGCAAGGAGTTAACATCTAGAGCTATTTATAACGGCCATTCTTCCACTACAGTTACTTTAAGTTAGCTAATTAGTGAATTAATGCGTATGTGATACTTATCGTGTTTGTTAAGTGTGTTAATATTTTGCTAAACAGGTATTAACCGTATCATAAACAAGCTTCTATCAACAACTTTTTATCGTTGACGTTTTATTTTAATCCGCACACTGAATGTGTTGTGGGAGCTGAGGTGTCACGATTATGACACTATTGTGAATATGTTTAATTTATAACGTCTGTATTAACATAATTGGTGTGTAAAGTTATACTTCTAATCGCTATTTTGACGGTTTATGGAAATGATTGGTAAGTGATTTTTAGTCTGTAAACACTTTTACGGACGTTATGCAAATATGCAGGATGAGTTGATGCGATAAATCAATACAAATGACGTTTCTATCGCCATTGTACAATCTAATGTGGCGATAAAATTAAAACTGGTAATTGTATTTTACTTTCTTGAATAACTTTCGTCGTGAATTATTTCACCATAAATTACTTCTTTGGACAATTCACTATCGTTTCTATCACTTACAGATAAATTATCGTAACAGGTACGAATCGATCCCTCCTGAAAAATGCTCGATTGTCATTATCAGACAAGCCTGAATAATTTTTGGGAAACTTAAAGTCTACGTAGGGTTGAAAAACTTCAATCACATATTTTCTAGTCATTTCCAATCACATTATCCAAAACTTTCCACATTGTAATCAAAATCGCGAAACATTGTAAAACTTGCCCCAACTGTAAACATATATCATCCATCCCTTTTATTAAGACGCACTAAGAACCAGCTAACTCAAACTATTATGAGGATCAATATCGGATACAATAGGATTGTAAAAGGGGGCTCATATTTTGATATTCACAAAAAACTAACTCTTCCATCGGTCCCTCCCGCGTCTGCGATCCATTTGGAATTCTACGCTTCTTTTTTTAGGGCGGATTTTTGTTTGGCATGATTTTGTTATTCACGTAGACAGCAGAAAAAAATCGGGTCCTTCGTTCGCGCGAAAAATGTACCCACAAGGATAAAAAATAGGGTTTGATTTTCGCTGACAAGCGGGGAAGAAAGCTTTTACATCATCCAGTAACGTGTATTGATTGAAGTGACTCCCGTTATGTTTTTACATAATATCTGTCTTTCATCTGGGGAGGTACTGTATATGGCTCCGTGCGCATATATTTGCTATTCCGGGTTAGTTTTATTTTGTGAACGAGGAAATCTTTTTGTAAGTATAACAACCCTCACGTGAAATAGCGATGGCGTTACCCTTTGGATATCTACTCATACGTTTCATCTTATTGACTTCTTTTTCAAAATGTATTAACGTTTTGGCAATGTACACATTTTTATAAAATACACATTGCTGGTTTATTTCTAAAAAGTTTGAGGACAAACCATGTGTAAGTAGTAAATGCATTCAAGGTCATCTTACCTCCCTTGAATATTAAAAGGAAAACCCTTCTTGGTTAGCTAGGCAGATAAATAGGTATGAATTTGGACCTTTAGTTAGGACCTTTAGTTCACCACGCTTCATTTTACGAGTCTTAAAGTAATTAAATAATTTAGATGTTAATTAAATTAGATGCGTAAAATGTCCCACCTATCAGAGCTGATCATACATTAGCTGATTATTCTTAAGAATATTCTAAAGAGCCTTTAGCTCTTAAAAGTCTACTAAGAGCAGATACGAGTATTTTCCAAAACCGTCAACACACGCCGAAATACGAGTTAACATAAATGTCCGCAATGACGCCGGCGAAGGGCGCCTCAGTCTCCTCGTATTTTTTATTGCCCCTTTTATTTATTACAGTGAAGATTGAAAGGGGGCCATTGTGGACGTGGGCATGATTGTGACGAGCCCTAGCGATGTGTGCGTCTATACCTAAATATAGCGCTAATAGTGCTTAGTGTTATTAAGTTGGGGAACAGGGAGGTCAGTGAGATTCAAAGCTGTTTAGATGACTTATGTTGAGTGCTGAGTCACCAACTTTATTTAACAACGATTTTTCGTAATGGTAACGGTTCTAGTGCAATTTTTACTGATGCAGATGGAGTATTTGAGTGTAGCCCTCTAAACAAAAACTAACTTAGAGACCTTAACTAGATAACGAACTAGATTTTGCATAGAAAATATTAGATGATAATATTAAGATTACTTGACAAGATATAAATAAGATGTAGGCTCCATAAATACTACAATAAGTCTAAACTTTTATGCACAGTTCTTGGTATGCAAATAACTACGTGATATTTGATACTTGGAGAATTTATACAAAGTTTCATTCTTTACGGTATTTCGTTATTTTCTTGGCAGCTACGACCACTTTGTCTCGATGCTTTAGATAGACATCTTCCACAGCTCACCCCTACTATTGTACATTTCTACAGGGAAAGTGTAAGAAATGACCTTATCAAAATGATTTAGAAAGTCATTGACTGTTTTCATAGTCGTTGTACCAAATCCATTTCTCTCCTCTATTTCTTCTATAAGCCTTTATGCAGGAAACCCGACGACCTCTAGTAGCTTATAGTGTTTGAATGAAAAAAAAAAACAGTAGATCATGCCATATGGCGCTTCAAGATACATAAGCAATAATTACACCTTTAATGTGTCATGCGAGGAACGGGATAATCTTTGATCATGTCATCACATCGTAATACGTTTAATTTTCAACCGACTTCAAAAAAGGAGGAGGTTCTCAATTCGACCCGTATGTTTTTAGCAATGGACATTGGTAGAACGAGAAACCTCAATAAACAGAAGAATTCTCAATAACAACTAAGTACGAGTGGTACGAGTAAATACCCAATCCAATAAAACAAGTGACTATCACAAAATGGACGCATTAATCCGATGCGCTATCTGCAAAATCAATAGCTTACAACGAAACACATTTCACCTTTCCATAAAAGCAGTGCACTTTTTGAAATTTATATACAAGGGGAGAGCCCATAACGATCACCATGTGCCACGGTATGGCGGTCAAAACCGCCAATATTGCCCTTGGTATGAAATATTTGATTTCTATGTTACGGTTAATGTGATAAATTGAAAATTATTAATAATAACCGGTTATTATGAATAATTACCGACAGTCGCGGTAAAAGTGATAAATTAATGACATTTAGCAGTGATATTTAATAATTCAACCTTAGTACTAACAAATTTCATAAAAGAGAACAACATCTTGTGTACGTGCTCGTGTACAGCCAAACTTTTGAACGTTTTGATATCATATATTAATATAATTGGGCATAATGAGTTTGGAATGTTTCTTGCATAATATTACTTTTCCATGATGCCTATAACATAATGTTTTGATTTAAAGTGAAAAATAGGTTAAGGTGCGGCGGGGGGGGCCCTTGGGCCACCCTTAAGCCGCCTATTTAGTTTTATACACACATAAATGACCTCATATTAATCACATTTACCAAATCATGCGGTAATTATTCATAATAACCGGCGATTATTCATAATTTTCACATTTATCACTTTGACCGTAACATCTATATCATGTCATATTACACAAAGTACTTTCAGAGTTCATACAATTAATTATTACACATTTGTTAACGTTTATAATTAGACCATTTTAATAATCATCGCACGATTTTAATGACAAATTCTATAATAATTTTAGCGTATTTCTGTTAATTAGTTGTTTATTTGGTGAAAAGCTATTATTTGCATAGAAAAAACCCGCTATCGGAATCGTTGAATATGGTGGTCCATAGGTATGTACAACGTTATCGTGCTACCGCACTTGTTATTGTGGTAAATTAGAATTGATAAAATGTAAAATGTTTGTTTAAAAATAGCATCTACCAACTCTATTTTATTTTAGATGCCTATACCTATCTACTAACATTTCAATAACGTAGTAAGCCAATTGAATTAAGATTTACCAATTCACGACATCAAGTTTATTGATACATTTATCCTGTAGCAGTAATAGTTGATCTTAAAACAATGTATTTATTATTATTATTATTCCTTTATTCATTTTTCTTTCTTATTTTTATTTTTTTCTTTTTCTCAATAATTATTAAAAATTATCAAAAATCATCAGTAATTATCAAAAAATAAAAATACATTATAAAAACAAAAATCTTTATTATTATTAAGATTGAAGTCAACTTGTGTACTTAACTGAATGTATTTTGTATTTACAGGATGAAGGAGAGCGTCCTACAGATTTCAGGTTCTACTATTAGGGTCTGAGAAAAATCCGAAACGATCAGATAGAGAGATAGAGTTATAGAGGGATTTCGGTTTTGAATTGTAAAAAACCCCAAATACTGGCTACAAATTTGCGCTTAGCCGATTACTTTACAACGAACACAACCACGTTCAAAAGGCATAATAGGTAGCACATATAGACATACAATTATTCGGTATAGGGTTAAAATGTTTCGCTCCCTCGAAACATCGGAGTACGCTGCACGGGATGCCAATGCCGCACCGATGTATGAATTATAGAAGTGGTGCAAGCAAAGAGTGAGCTCACAGAAGCGACAGGTTAAATTTAGTTTAAGTAGTTGTTAACTAAGCTTTTACTAGCCTCCGCCCACGGGAAATTTTGCACAAAATGACTTTAACACCCTCATGTTTTCCGATGTGTGTGAGGAATACTTAGTTCATGGTGGAACATGATACTCAACATTATGTATAAACTATACCATAGATAAAGTAATGTGATTGCTTTAAATACAATAGGTATAAATGCGGTTTCAATCTATCCCATATTCTGATCATCATGCTATGGAGTAGGTATAGCAACAGTTCAGTAGGTAGTCCTAGGTTATCCGTAGTCTCTTATGAAATTTAAGAGCTCCAAGCTACTTAAGCAATAATTATACCTTTAATGTGTCATGCGAGGAACTGGATAATCTTTGATCATGTCATCACGTCGTAATACGTTTAATTTCAGCTTACAGGTTACACAATTATTGCAAGGTCAAACAAATATGGCATCTGCACAAAAACTCTTTGGAATCCATAACTGGATTAGCGTCTGTGCCGCGTATCACGATATATGATTTCGATTGAGCTTTTGGTGTATCATCCCGGGCTTCATCCCCGCTACACTCGTGGGGTGACACTGCGCTTTGATCATTTGCCTGTGTGGTTGCGTTTATTTTGTTTGAAGGGTTTTAAAAACTGACGGGTAAATGGCTATTACTTTAATAAACCGCATGCATTTTTATGCAGCGGTGCCCCGTTTGGTGTTTTAATTGAAATGTTGCCATGCGTTTTTTCGTCTGTGTGGAAATGATACGAGTTTTTGATTTTTTAAGTTCAGCAATGGAAGTTGTACATTTGCATAAATGTAAGATTAAACAAAGATTTTACTCTTGAACTTGGGAAAGCTCAAAGGACTGAAATAAGTTGTATTGTCTTTCTCTGTGGTTTTAATGTAACTTTTTGCATTGCATCAATGAAGGTGTAAAGGGCAGTGTTTTATATTGCTTGCTCACGCGCAGCTAAGCTGTGATAAAATCAAAGATCGTTGGTGTCATGCCTCAATATCTTGCAAGTAGATCTGACAGTAAGCAGTCATTATGAGTCATATTGAAGTCATGTTAATGGAATGTAGGTCTCAATGATCAACTTAGCCCTTTTGGCCGAACATTATAGGATACCACACCTGCGAATTCTCAGCAATGTTACCGATTGAAAATAATTGTCAACTGTCAGCAAGTGATAGCAAATAGGGAATGAAAATTATTAATATACTCACTATTACTCACCTTTATGATTGTAAATGATTTAAGTGTGACGTAATATGTTGAAACTAGCTACGATTTGTAATTTCGTAGTAAAACTACTTACCTCAAATGTAACTTATTTTAGTGCTTCTTTGACTTTTATGATAAACAATAACAAGGTAACTTTCTTACTGTAATATCGTGAAAAGAGTTAATTTGGTAATGGAACAACCCTGGATTTATCAGTCTTCTTTTAAATAAAACTCATACAGCTGACGCCTTAAAGGCCGCAATGGGCTTATCTCGATATCAATCAATAATCGCACTAATCTACTCCTTCGTACTTCTCATAGGTCGCGAACCTAAACCTTTCGTGTGCATCACTAAGCGCAACAAACAGACATTCTTATTTTATAAGGATGATTACAAACCCGATTGTCCCGAAACAAAGGCGGGAACGAGAGCCGTCCGTCAATAAGTCTCGCCTCGGATCGGTCAGGGTTGGTAATTGACGGGGTGAGAGGGGACGCCAACGGTTAGGGTTGGCACTTGCGATGTTTAAAATACATATTTAATATAATTGAAGTTGCATCTTTTTTTAATGGTGTTTTTATTCGTGTTTGTTTTTATTTTACAAATAAGAAAGTTCTTGAAAACCTCCTGTATGGCCTAATGACTATTAATTCTATTGTAAATCTCAAAGTTTAAAAACTTATTGTGGATTGTTTAATATTATTGGATTGTATAAAGTTGACTCTACAAAGACTACTAAAACAGTTAAAATCATATAATATTCTTTTATCACTTTTAAGTAGGCTAGATGGTTTTGGAAGCGGCCTTCAGCATTATTTGAAAGTTGAGTCTTGGTGAAAGTTCTCCACTTAGAAAACAAAACTTTATTAAATCAATGCTGACCGATCGCGTTGACAGCTCCATGTCAACCCTAACATCGGGCAGTTACTCAGCTCCTTCCCCTAAAACATTGTCATCTGAATTTGTGCCCGAAGTAAATAAGAGTCCCGGGGAGTCCTCGTCTCTAATGGCGGCAGATTTATAGATTTTCCCTGGGCACCCCGCGGCGCCGGGATTAAATTACGCTTGCCGCATTGGCCGGGCGGAATATTAGCACTTCTATTTGTTTCCGCCATTCGGTTTTCGGGTCCGAACCTCTGGACTGCACTTCGATCTGCATAGTTGGATCGGTTTTGCATGTTTGAGATTTCGAACGCGACCGGCGACTGTCGTTTGTTCTCGACTCTTTTGCGCGGGCCAAACGAGCCGATTGGCATTTGTTTGTTTTTGCACGTCAAATTAGGGAGTCAATTGCCGCTGTGTGTTCAGTGAATTCACTTTTTTATGTCAGATCGCGATCTGAGCTTTTGATGATGGTCGCATTCCGATAAACGATACTGTTGTTCAAGTATAATGTGACGTAACATAAATTGTGCACAAGATGAGTTTCAAGGATGACATTTTATAGCCCTAATTCGATCAGATTTCGAATAGGGAAATTATCAAGTTACAGAACATTATTTTTACAGAAATATTCAACTGATTCAGTACTAAGAAAATGTGGAAACTGATCCCCAAATTACATCATGTTAATAATTATTCTTAAGCTACATTACATAACGTATGTTTTGCCTACCTATTTAAAATTCTTCGAATGCGAATTTGTACGCCATTAAGGTTTGAAATATTTTTTTTCTGGAATAATATCTTTTGATCTTATAAATAACTGGTCAACAGTGGTTTTGGTGCCAAGGAACTGTATATATTTTTTGATTGAGGACCTTATGCTGGTTGCTTTAGTAGCAAATTTGTCGATTTCCTACGTGTGGTTTTCTAGATTTTGACGTGTATAGAAAAATACAAAATTTCACCAAAATCAGCGTTTATAATATTTTAAAATGCTTAAGAACTTTATTTTCCACGACTTTTGTGAATAAGGTGTAATGGAACTATTACGTTACATCCTCCAGCAGTAATCAGCCATCATATACCGATCCCATCTGGCTTGGTACCTCTCTTCCAATGGTTTTTAGGTCTTGATAGCATCGCTCTCCCTATTCTTAGCTATAGCATGCTATAGTGACCCAAGATTCTCTGGGGATTGGTCAAGATGACTGTGGAGGTAGTGCTCTTTGATGAAAATTATGACATCCTGAGTTTTTAAGGCATGTCTCACAATTTCAGAGTAGTTACTGGACTAGTAATTTCCGAAAAAAAAATTTGTAATTTCAATTAACAAAATCTATGCAAATCGTTCCAAATAGTCCATCGAACTTAAGAAATCAGTATTTTTTATTAATATTGTTATTTATGGACCATAAAAAATTACTTAATAAATTAATTCAAAAAAAATATTTATGCTCAAACTAGGATTTTTTTTGTTCTTTCCTCACTTTCTCCACTCTGAACTTCATGTTACGACTTCTTTGACCATTGTAACATTGTCTTAAGTGTTCACAGCAGATTATACAAACAATTTTGGGTATCCACGGCTTGAATACAACCACAATTTCCGACTTAAAGTAAGAAAAATAAGCACTTTTAATAAAATATTGCCTGAATTTTTGAACTTTTTAACTGTGTACACACCACAAATGTAACAAAATACATTTTGATTGTTGAGATAACTTCTTGGCAATGCAGACATGATATTAAAATAAATGCATTTATAAAAATGTACCGATAACACTACAAACTGTGCAACCAAAGTACCGATTAAAGCTAAATTTTAAAACTGAGGGTAGATCCAAAACTACACGTAGGAAAAAAGAAAGAAAAATATTTTTATTATTACTAATGCACACCTAATAATAAACTATCAACAGAATCTCGGCACCATTTTCATTTTGATTTTTTGTTGACCAGTGATTAATATTCATCTGATATTCAAATAAATAACTCATTCTTCTTCATCTCATAACTCTTAGTTGCCGTTAAAGTTCTCAACTTATGAAATTAAAAGATGTCCAACCAAACACCCAATTTAAAACCGTCATCTTTAATACAATCTCTTGTTTTAATAACAGTTTTCTTCAGTTGTCTCCCCTTGTCCGACCCTCGATGGGCGGGCGGGTCGTGTTAGGGCGGGGAGTGAAATATCGATGTAGTTCATATTAAGTTCGATATATTTGCTTTATTTTCGAGAAATCATTATGCTTGGTAAATTATTATTGGTTTAAAATGAGTTTAGTACCTACTTTTATTTTGGCACCGTTCATAGTTGCGCGGTTGACTTTCATGACCAGGTTTTTTTTTAGCATTCTGTTACCACGAGTATTCTCGTTTGTTTTTCAATGTGTTTTTAATTTTTAATATTGCGTACTTTAAGGGGCTAATAAGTTATTATTTCTTTTATTTCTATCATAATGCATTTTTAATGACGCAATAATCCTCCTGTGCGACGGAAGCTTGGGCACGTTTTTCAGACTTTCGGCTAGATTGCTAAACTATTGATACTATTAATTTAACACTCATAATAAAATTTACCCTTTCATAATGTGAATCGACGGCAGTGTAAAGAGCAATGATCCCATCGAAATTCTTGTCGCAAACATCGACATATTTTTATTACAAGCTCAGCCCTAGACCCGCCCGCCCTCTGCTTCTGATTTTTAAAATCGCAGACGGGTTAACTCGGGGCGAACCCTACCCGGCCATTATGTTGGGGTTTTTTATCTGCGTAATTATTGTAACAAATATTGCGAATGCGCGTTTGTTGGATCTATTCGAGAACTGAACTTATTTGCCATTTAAAGTCAAACTTTTTGCTTGGATCAGAAATGGTGAGCATTTATAACAGATATATTAGGGCCTTATAGAGGCGATCTTTTCCAGACATCTTAAAATAGTATCACAAAACAATCGAGTTAGATTTTAGTTTGAAAGCTCTTAACAGTTATGTCCATAAAAAGCTTTTTCTTCATTGTGGCTTAGAATAATCTAAAACAGATAAACAACTCAGTTGAAATTTATTAATTCATTACTACGATACTTTCAAATGAGTCAGATATAATTTGAGTAACAGCGAAATAAAATTTTACGCAGTATTAATACAAACTTAAGCCATATCTCAAAATCTCCCCTAGCCACCCTGTATTGTTTTCGTCACATACACTTGTCCTCACACACACACACACACGCTCAATTTACATTCATGAGTCCGCTGGTACCGATGGCTGTCTTTTTAGAGGCACGGAAGGATTTTCCGTGTTTGAGAATTTTCCTGTGTACCCTACGTTTGATTTTTTCATCTCTGATTGTGGGATGCGCCGTCTTTTGTTTGCTATGTAAACGATCCGCGAAGTTGAAAAATGTTGGTCTATGATCCATCCGAAGGCACCTGACTTCATGTTTAAGTATGCTTTAGGCTGGAGTGCACCATCTTACTTTAACTTTGACAAACGTCGAAAATCTGTCACACTCCATACAAAAATCATCACCTACCATCAGGTGAGATACAGGCCAAGAGCTTCCTCGTTGTAGAAAAAAAAAGCACGGGTTATTCTTATTGTTACGATTAAAATAAGGTGGTGCAACTCAGCCTGTCTTTATGATCGTTGTAAAATTTTCATTTAGCAAAATACATAATACTCAATTAGGGAGGAAGTCTTGCCTTGCACTTTGTATTTTTTATTCATATTTTATTCAGTGCAGCTTCGTAAGTATTTAATACGTTATTAAGTAGCTTGTTTCTTCTACCCCATTGCGCAAGCGCATGGATGTATCATAAACGTGCGCAATTATATCTCGTTAGCATAATATTTAATCACACGTGAGGTCTCTACAAAGCTTTTGATTAATTGCGTTGCAGGTCTAATGCTAAAATAAATGGTCTATTTTGTTACATACTGTTTCCTGTGTAGCTTCATTTATGGATTTTTCTTCCTCGTGGACTGATGGTTCTATATCCTTGCTCATTGCTAATCCACTGGGTTATGTTAGTCCTTCAGTTATCATCTTAACTATCCCAAAAAAGCAATCCGTATTCTAAAGGCCTAGGAGAGTTTCTGGAAGATGTAGTGTGGGCAGGCCTCCCACTAGGTGGACTGGCAATCTGGTGAAGGTCGGGAGACCTGCCTGGATGCGGACGGCGCAGGACCGGGCTTTGTGGAAATCCTTGGGGGAGGCCTTTGTCCATCACTGGACGTCATTCGGCTGAAACGAACGAACGAAGGAGTTTCCACAAAAGATAATAATTGTTCCATTCAAAAACTCGCAACAATCGTGTAAGTAATATTACCAAGCCGTATGGATGCTTTACACAAGTATGAATGACTCGTAAAATTAACACCCGCTTTTATGTGAGCAAAATGTGAACAGTCTAACTTATTTCCCAGTTTAAGACACCGATTGCTGGTTTTTTTGTTGTCGTCAGTTAGTAAAATTTTTAATGCTCATAATAATTATGTTTATGACTTCTGCCACACGCCATCGCATAAAAGTTGTTTAAGCGCGAGTTTTATTGTTGAAAGGTTGTTCTGAATTGTTTACGATAAAAACAAATTGTGCTAAGTGTCATGTTTAATTGTTTGTTAACAATTAGTCGAATGGCGATTGATTTCGTATTTAACGTCGGTGATATTTTGAAACTGACAAGTTAGATGTTTTGTTTTATATTAAAAGATCTTGCCGAGTGACTGATCCCAGGTTAAGTTCAGTAGTTCAGTTGCCTGAAATAGCTAGTTATCCAAGCAATCGTATCTAGAAAATTTCAATTTGAAAAAATCGGCTACCTACCTAGAGCGGGACTTGAATTCATGACCTTTTGCTTGCCGAGCGATAGCTCATACCACTTAGCTACTAGATACATTGATTAACTTGCTTAATTTATTGAATATTAATTCTTTTGAAAATAAAGTAACAGTAACGTTATGCACTGATGTAAAAAAAGGTATGATTTGTATTTTAATCATTGATCATGAAAAAGTTTTTCAGTGACAAACCAAAGTATAATAAACGAAGCCGCAAGAAACTGCTGTCTGATATGAATCAATAAACGATCCCATAAAGCTATGCCATATTTAGCAACAACCACTTAGAAAATGACGTCAGTGTCATGTCACATTACCTATGAGTAAACAGCATTGTCATGATGACCTTTAAAAGTTCTAGTAAATGGGTGTATATCGCTATGAATTAATTATGCTTCCTAACAAAGACCTTAAGTATAGACTATTATTGATTTTCACGCTCCGATTTATTGATTTATTGCGTAATTTTGTTTGGTGAATCAGTCATATTGAGTCAAACTGAGTTAAGTACTCAGTTACTATAAATTTTCAAAAAGCTCTTTAGTAAGACATTTAACTTGTCATCTTAAGACGCATTAAGCTAAGTAATTTATATGTTAAAACAAAGTAATTGATGAATAAAACGGAATAAAAAATGTTTACAATTTTAAAATCTATGTAAGCATTTCATTGTTACAAGTTTGATTACGCAATCCAGGATCATAAATCAAGAGGAGAGCATCGGTTCCCAATCTCTTGTCGTTATTATAGCGTGGTACAGACGCATTAATCATTTACAATTACGTTAAACGGTCGAAGGATCCAGTGGAGCAGACTCCGGCCGCATTGTGAAAAGGTACTCAACTGACACTGGACAAATAACAAAACTGGGTTAATCTTTTACCTCCCGCATCGGCTGGAGGTGGAGGATCACCCCTCGCTCCCTCTCTTTCCTTCCACACTGAAACTGAAAAGGATAGCCTGCAATCATCTACCTCCGTAACGTCCTAACGACAAATCCGATGAAACTCGAATAGACTCTTTTCTATAAACAATTGAGTCTGCAATCGATTGTGCAAACAATTTTTTACCTTAGGAATTCAAAAAAGTTTCGCTTGCACGCCAAACTCTGAACCTTGTTTATACACAATTGAGCAGCTTTTCCGATGAGCCATTTGAAATTCTAGATTTTTAGTATTATATTCATGTATTTGTTCCATCACGTCTGTGCTGAGAGATGAAAACGCCATGAAAAGTTCGTCCTTGTTTTGCTTATGGGCCTGAATAGAGAGGGCAAGATGTTACATTAAGTCACTGTGGAGAGTACGTATTGCTACCATTTACTTTGTTTGCCCGTGGAAGGTCTTAGTCGAATTTTCGCATGAATCTAAGTGAATTTTTGTTCACCTTCAAGAGTCCAGACGATCGTTATTTCAATATGACTTTCAAAGTTATTTCGATGTTGCAAGCGTGATTGTTCTCATTAATAATCCTAGACGAATAACCTATGTTATTGTACTTTCTAGTATTAGACTGGAATCTGTAGGGTGTACAAATTTTGTTTTGTTCAGAGTACACAAATAATTTACATGTTTTCCCCATTATGTTAAATCTAATAGGGTAATATTTTGTACCATGTCAGATGTTCAATAATAATATCGTGAGCTTTGCTTTGCTTTATTTACTTGCAAAGTACAGAAGTAGCACCTTTTATAAGTACTGAACATGCTATAGAGTAGGTATAATAAGTAGTTTGACGTTCCATCTGCCTTACATACGCTGTTGTTTCTAGGTTAAGCACACGTTTAGAGACTTCTTTATTAGCGAATTACTTCTTAAATTTTAGCCTAACACCGAAACTTAAAAACAAGAACGTAAACAAAGCCAAAGTTCGGTCCCAGCATCATTCACACTTAAAAAGAAAGAGTTAAAACAATGAAGATGATTAATTTGGTTTAAAAAAATTAAAGACGACTTTTTACCCGTCTAGACCCTCAAAATTACTCGGGACGAGAACGAATCAAACAATAAAAGTTAAAATTCCACAAACGGTATCGGTCGAGATGTATTGAAATATTATAATACGCTTCAACCTATAATTTGATTAAATTCGACTCGAAAAAGAAAAGGAGCGGATTGAAATGGATCATTAGAATTCGGGTCGGTAATGATCGGGCGCGCATCGCCATTTTTGTTTGTTATATTATGAATGCTCTTAACGCGCAGGTATGTTAAGCGCCTGCTCAGACGTTGCGTTTGAATCTGATGTTGAGCACGAACAGTTTGGTAGCTGTTTCAAAATTGGAGACTTAATATTTATATTTCATAGTTTGGCTGCGAAGCTATCATTAGATATTATCATATTTTGAGCTCCCGGTGTTAGGAGACTCGAGTCGAGCCAGTGATAAGAGAGTCACACTCTCGGCTCGGTGATCAGGGTTAAATTCTCAAGTGGGACATAAGTAGTGTAAAATAGAGTGTTTGTTCTCAAGTTCAGTTCGGGCATTGCATTCATTTGTTAGGTGGAGTAGGCACAATAAGGTGACTCACATCAGCTCGCATCACGACTACTTTGTAATAGACCTTCCATGTATATTTCCATCGTGGTTCAATTCGTTGTACCGTGATTCGCCTCCCCAATATTTCAATCTTTTTATTTCGTCTTTCATGCTACAACGGTGATATATTCGCAAGGTTTGGTCAAACATGTGGCGTTCTGTGCACATATCAGCTCGGATATCCTATGTAGTGGTACCGTATCATTGGTACAGTGTACGGTAAAAGCAATTTCAAGCGGCGCTTGTTGGCATCCGGCCAGTAGAAATAAGCTTGCTACGACACCCGGAGAGTACCAATACATGCACCCCTATATCCCCGTTCTCACTTAATTCATAATTTCTTTAAAATTTCACACCCCGCTCCTAGTTTTAGTGCAGCGAGATTCATTTTGCAAGTTAGCATTTACTGCGCATGCTGCTCATTCAATTTCGAGATTAAAATGTCATGTTTTCGGACCGGTAGTTTTAGCTTAGTTTCAGCTTTTGTTACCTATGAGTGTATTTGTTCTAGATTAAATTTATTGACTGTAAAACGGTTGTGAAATATTTGAATGAAGGTGTAGTTATTATCTCTAATTTATGTGTTATACAATGAAATCAATAACAGTCCAGTTGTTTAAGGACGATGTAAAGACGACAGCACATCAAGTTTCATATTCACATGTAGCGTAGCGATAAACTTATTGAATCTACGATGATTCATAAATGATTGATCATTAATTTCTTTACCCTTCTCTTAGAATTAAGCTATGTTTGAACCAAGTCGGTTAATAATTGCTTTCTAAGATCGATGTATTTTTCCATTCCAAACAGGCCAGCAGAAGGGGACGACTTCAACCAGAGTAGGTAACCTGGCGGAAAGCCAGACGTCGGGTCTTAGGTTACAATAATGTTAGGCATCGCAGATAGGGGTAGTGAATGTAGAATCACAATATTAAGCGAATACTTGAAATTGTAAATCTTTAAGGTGTATTTACGAGTATGTCCTGGTTTGACACCTGTCTTTTCGTAGAGAAGTCGATCCTTAGCTTTGAACTCCTATTATTTTCTGATTAAATTGGTTGCGAGTCTATAATTCCCCCTCGGGACTAAGCTAGTTGTCGCTGGTTAGATTTTATTGGCGTCTAGGTACAGAAGTCGCATCTTAAAGCTCAAACATTTGCATATTTTTTAAATGGTTTAATGTGGAACAGAATCGATGCCCGCAGAAACAAGTATGATAAGAACATTATACCCAGGGTCATAGGCATTTAAGTCTATTATTTTCGACTCTGATGCTATACATAATAATTAATCCTAAAAATCTGAATAATTATAGCTATATATTTTTAAAACTGCTTACTAATGTTAAATATTATTTCGCAAGTTTATTAATTAACAAAACCATCACAAAACTGACCAATAGCTGCGTTTGGCTGCCCTTGAGCAAATATCTGAGTTATACACAAATAGCCGCCGTTGTTTTGTTGTATAATCGCATCGCAAGTGCGGTGGAAAATTAATTAACAGTACTAACGCATGCATCGGGAGCAAAGAGTTTTGGTGGCAGCAGCAAAATCAATTTGAGGTCGGACTATTGGCCGGTGGCCAGCATCCTCTGGACGACGATATGAAACTGTATTATATCCAGTCGCAAAATAACGTCAATCAAAAATCACTAAACGCTGTTGACACGAACTCATGAAGTCTCTACTAATGCATTGATAAAATGACCTGGATAGAAAGTGTTTACTCATATGAAGACTTCATTTTTCAAACTAGCAACTACCTACTCTTATTTCATTTTGTAGTTTTTAAACTTATCTTTTGTCAGTGACACGCCTGACATAGCTTAATGTGCCATACGAAGCATTGTTTTATTTCTACTCGTATACGAACCATCCAGGATGATCCTAGCCAAAGAGAGAACAATTACACAAATTGGTATTCCAAACATGTCATATTTTATACTAGCTTTCCGCCCGCGGCTTCGCCCGCGTGGAATTTTGTCTGTCACAGAAAAACTTTATCGCGCGCGTCCCTGTTTCAAAAACCGGGATAAAAACTATCCTATGTTCTTTCCCGGGACTCAAACTATCTCTATGCCAAATTTCATCAAAATCGGTTGCGAGGTTTAAGCGGGAAAGCGTAACAGACAGACAGACAGACAGACAGACAGACAGAGTTACTTTCGCATTTATAATATTAGTTGGGATATATTTTATATGGCATTTTACTTCTGGTGGATTATGGTGGTGATGACTTATTCTGAGTAGAGTTTTAAAAAGTAAGAGCTTTCAGACAATCGCATTATTACATAAGGTGCTACATTGTAGCTTGATTCGTCATCATCTTAACCCTTTAACTGGTATAGAGAGAAATATTTTTCATTAGTTTTGTACCTTATGTTTTCTCAATAAGGTTCAAAATATGGTGGCAACAATTCTGCCACTACCAGGTAAAGGTTTAAAGTAACACAGAAATAATACTTTTCAGGAATGCGACAACACATCAAAAAATCAATCAGAATACTAAAAATTCTAACAATGCCAGGCAGACAGGTTAAATAAGCAGAATATTCTAGATACGGGAATGTCGACCGCAGCGACCTCTAAAGTGATTTAAAAGAATCTCACTTTCCCGTGAGGCATGTCTGTCATTCATGCCAAATCCGAACAATGCTGCGTGCGCTATGGTGTGCGTGCGCAGCCGGTGCTTCTGAATCGGCCCAAGGCGACTCTACCAAGCATTCGAATTTTAAGACTTTAAATTTCGCAAATTTTGATTGGCTAACGAGTCTTACGTGATTTTGGAAATCTTTCGCTTAGTGCGTGTTGTATCATGAAGGAATCAACCTTGATTTCGTATAATGAAATAAGTTTGACCGTGAGAACCATTTCTTGATCCTTGAACACGAAATATCCTCAATTACACACAAATTAACTTATATGATCTAACTCACAAGGATCAATAAAATAGAATTGAAGAATCACTTTTAAATTAAGAAAGTTTGCCACTACCCAACTTATTTCAGCTCTTAAAACATACTAAGTTTTCAGTCGACTGAAAAATGAGATTTTAGACGCTCTGAAAAATATAAAAAGTAGGTACCTAAGTGAAGATGATGAACAAGGTGATTAATATTGATATACAAAATCTAAAATGGTTCGCGTTCGGTTAACTAATAAATAAGAAGGTTATATCAATCGATTGGTGTCTTTGATTTGACTATCGTAAAACATTTTGTGATAGATAATTAAGTTACACTTGTTCCTACTAAAATAAAAGTCATGGGAAATTGATACCGTAACCAAGACCAATGGCAGAGGCAGACTAATATGGTGTGTATAGTTTATAGGGGTTCCTTCGAAGGGCTTCTGAGAGATTGAATTAGGTATTTATAAGGCAAGCACGTAGGTGTTGGAGCAAACAGGCCCTCAGCATTAAGCAGTAAAAGTAAAATAACATTTATATCGTTTGGTGAAATTAATTTGTAGATCAAAAGCACTTCGCTGGATTAAAACAGTCCTAGGAATAATAATTATTGGGAGTAAATCGTTACGTATTCATTTAATACGAGTAAATGAGCGTCAGTTAATTAGGTATTTTTGTTTACTTTCAGGGGTGTTATGTAAATTATTTTGGCGAATTACGAACGAGATTAAAGTGAACTAACCTCACTTTTACAACTTATTACCTACGAAAATTTTATTACTAGCAGATTTTCAGGTGGCTTTGTATTACTTAATTATTGTTAGTTCTTGCTTATAGCATAGTGCTGACTTTGTTTTGTAGATTGCTAATACCCGGATAATCGTTATACTATTGAGTCTGAAATCGTGATATAAATAATGTAGAAAACTTTAATAATTTAACAAATTGTGTATCATCTGCGGTCTGGAGTTGCATTGCATACGAGTTTTGCAGTTTCATTTATCATCATAATATTATTGTTGTCTTCAGTTTGTATATTAAGCGAGATGCAATCATATCGGCACGTGACAACAAACACCGCTACAATTTTCCTATTAAGATATTACCATTTGTCATAATGTCATATTCCACGTGCCAAGACCGTAAAAAAATTCGATGCGGCTATCGCCTCCGACCGATAAAAGCCGAACGTTTTCCTCAATCGGTACTTCATCGATACTTTCTGCGCATTTATAACCCGATATACACACGGAGAACATCGATTGAAATCGTTCCGGTAGTTTACGACTTTATTTCTGGCCGGCATGTTTTCTTTGACTGCGTCAGTTAGGGACCGAGCATTCGGCGTGTATCGGATAAATATTAATAAAGCGGCTCGGCCTCGTTTCTGGGAAGTTGGGAGGATCTTATTATAACCGCAATAGCACCTATAATTAGCAGCATCCAAATTGCTCGTGGCGTGTACGTGGTGCGCCAGATCAACGTTACGTGCTACTCGATTCTGAAGATTCGATTGTTAAATCGCTTCCTGCGGTTCGCGAAACGCCTCATTATCCTTTTATACGTGATCAAATAATA
Source organism: Ostrinia furnacalis (assembly GCF_004193835.3). Classification (NCBI taxonomy): domain Eukaryota; kingdom Metazoa; phylum Arthropoda; class Insecta; order Lepidoptera; family Crambidae; genus Ostrinia; species Ostrinia furnacalis. The sequence continues at coordinate 248,682 of NW_021134301.1, read as the reverse complement.
TTAATTGCGGCGCGATGCCCGGTTGTGAGTGACAGATCGATTTCATTCTCGTGTCGATTCGGATTGATATGAATCAATTAACTTGCGTTTCGAATTTACCGTTTAATATAATAAAGCGAAATGGGTGGTTCGAAATGTATTTGTTAACGAATTACAGCTACGATTCTTACGTTTATTTTTGGTTTCAAATGCGACGTGACGTGACAACGGGCTCATTATTATCGACAAGGCGAATCGTGACACCGATTAACGTGATATGAAGTGAGCATTTTATCCTCAACCCGGAGTTGAGCTGTGTAAAAACAAAAGAATGAATCAGCGGAGGCAACGACCGCCACTCCAGGGTGATCTTTGAAATTCCCAAATAATTGTCGACGCGTAAGGTGGCGACGAAAATAAGCTCGCCGAGTCGTTCCCCTACGACGAAACAAATAAATTTTATTTATATATTGATGAATCGGCTTATTTATTCCACGTCTCGGGTATCTTCGGTTTCGAGTGGCAGTTTATCGAGTTGGATCTAGGCCAGTGAAGTGACAGATTGCTGTAGGATAATGCGTAGGGTTCTTCAATGGTAGAGGCGACAATTTAATATTGTTTATAGATTTGTATTTCAATTAGCGCTCAATTGGAAAAATGTACAAAAACTTACTTAAACCTGATTGCTAAGTTAGTCAATAGAAATGTAGAGTTGGAAAGGATTGTTGACAGCTCATCAGTCAACAATTTAGACTCAAAATAAAAAGCTGGTGTGAAAATGTTATCAAAGCTTCAACAAGCTATTCACGGTTGTCGTCTTTGATCTGAAACCGGCGGTTTATCGGAAGTAGAGTTTTCCTCATAGCATTGGAAATAAATTATTGCTTTAAATTCAATTGTGTTGATGATTCATGGATCCGTTATTGTAATCTTTGTGATTGCGTGGGATTCCAGCGGGCGTTCCCCAAAGAACAGTTTTCCCGCGCTTTCAAATAGAATATTATTTTTTCCTGTTACAAACCGATGCAATTATGTGGACTTAAATATAAATGAACAGTTACGTTTCAGAGTATATAAAATTCATTATATTTCCACGTTGATGAGGTGACAAGAGTTAATTGCAATCACACGGCTCCCGTGGCGATACTACTCGTATATGGGCGGATTCCGTACATTGGCATTATGTGGGACGAGGCGTTTTAGCAATAAATATGAAAGTATAATATCGGGGAGCGTGATACCGCTTTGAATGCTAAACCCGTACTGAACTACAAACACAGGCGCGGGGGCATCGCGGGGACACACACAGCCAACCGTGGGAAAAGTCTGCGTATACGGTGCGAACAGTAAAACATCAAGCGTTCATTTGTTATTTTGATGCGAATTCTTTCGCGGTCGGCCGGTAAATGATTTTGCGATTTATATACCCCATTAGTAAATTGTCATTTACGAAACTTTCTGAGATTTATAAACGAATGACAAACACTTTGGCTTCTTATTTACTTGTAAATATATGCTATTTTGTAACATAATTGTGTATTTAACTGCTGTACTGTCCATAGTGAAACAATCATCTCTGACCTAAAACACGTCTCCACAAAGCGTATTGTAAAGTCAAATAACAATAATACCTTCATTTAAATACATAGAACCAATCAAATCGGAGAGTATATTGACCGGTGCTCTTGAGGTGGATTCATTTGGATAATGATATTCTGTGAATTACTCCGTGTTTATAACCATAATGCTTCAGTCCGTAGTGTGTCCGAATCGAGGTTACACACGAATGCAGAGTAAGGCACAGTACGCCTTCACGTGGCAACAACGAACACATTTACAGGGGATCTGGCCAGTTTAGTTGGGACTACGGGTTACCATCTTTTTTCCCCGCTGACGTTGCACCAGCTTGTTTGGTCGGGAAGGGAGGGAGGCCAGTCAAGGCTGGCCTTGGAAGCGTGCGGCAGACGTCACTCGCACACTAGTGCGCCCACCCTCACAAGGACAAGTGACCGTGGCATTCCATAGGTATCCACACATACACCAACAAAGCGTACCTTATTAAAACGAGACGCGAATCGACGACTTATCGGGCAATTAGTCGTGGCTGACGTCAAATATTGAGCGGGCGTATGTTTTGTTTGGCATACATTGATTGTTATCTGGACTAATTTTGAAAATGTTAATTTTAATTTTTACATTTCTTGAATCAGCTACTGAATCTGGGCGGAAATAGCGGTCAATATTTGAAATCAGATATTTTTGTTGTCGTAACAAAAAGTTACTGCTCTATCTCGCTTTGCATTCATAGACAAAATCCAAATCTTGATACATAATGTGCTTTTTATATGATACTGATTAATAATTGAGCAGGTAATCCTAAAAGCAGCAATGTAAACCGCTCGCATCGATACAGTGACTGCTAGTCAACGAGAGAGCGATGCTGTGGTAGAGACGGCTTCGAGTCGGCACGCGCGAACAGCGCCTCCGCTGAGAGACATAATGACCTTTCGTATTTAGTACACATATACAATTCACGGCTCTGTAGGTAAGATGTTAAAGTACAAAGTTGAATATCAATGTCCAGCAGATACGTTTTCTACAATGCAAGGGGCAAAGAGGACGATCGCACTGCGCAAGTGCGGCTGATAACAACGCGCCTCGCAAATTATTCACGTGCTGTCAACTTATGAATTATTATTCGTTTAAAACAAAACGTTGTATCTGCCGTGTTAATTAGACTCTCAACAGTTTTGAAGCACTGCTGAAAGGTAGTCGTGTTTGTAGAGATTTAATACTGATGTTAACGACACGTAGAATTATCATTTTAAAATTCAAAAACTGACCGTTGAATGATTCACCGTGTATTTATAAATCGCTCTACATTCGCTTTTGAAAATAGATGTCGGTAACAAATTAATATGTCGTCAAAACTTTGGGAAAATGAAGATGTTAAAAATGTAAATCCAAACCAGAATGCAGGCTATAGATCATTTCAAAGACAGCTCGGTCGCATCGTTTAATAGAAACATAAAATTATGCATATAGCCTATAGTAACACCCACGAAACAGTTAGTGATGGCAGATGAAGGCATCGTTATAATAAACGATTGGTAAATGTCGACCGCGCCGGCGCATTCATAAAGTATAAAATAAACTGGTTTCTGACATGTTGTGGTCAAAGAATCCAGACCTTTTAGTGTTGCGTCAAACTTTTTTAATAATGATTTATCATTGAAAGCTTAAGCTCTTAAATTGTTCCATTAATATGCATATGATTATATTATGTATAACATAAGCATGAGACCATTCTAGAGCTAGAGAAGCTGAGGTATATTTTTAGATTAGGTGTCATTTTTGTTGCTTGTTGTTAGATAAAGAGACAAATCTGAGATAAATAATCAATAATCTATACTTATAGTAAATCTGTAGAGAGGTCAATTCTGTACATGAAATATATTTTCACACTAACTATCAGGGTGTGATTAGTGATCGATACTGATGCCAAAAATGCAATCAGTAAAATTTTTGTCTGTCTGTCTGTCTGTCTGTCTGTCTGTCTGTCTGTCTGTATGTTCCTTATAGAAACAAAAACCACTCGACGGATTTTAACGAAACTTGGTACAATTATTCTTCATACTCCTGGGCAGGTTATAGGATACTTAGGAATTCCCACGGGAACGGGAATTAGCGGGAAAATCGTTTTGTACGAAAAATCTAAACCGCTTAAGTTAGACGCTTGAAATTTGGCATGCAGGTACCTTAGTAAACTTAAAGCTTATTTACAACAGGATATTGCAAAATTCCCATGGGAACGGGAGTTAGTGGGAAAAAACATTTGTATTAAAAAAAACTTTACCGCGTAAGATAGACTCTTGAAATTTGGCATGCAGGTACCTAAGTACACTTAAAGCTTAGTTACAACAGGATATTGCAAAATTCTCACGGGAACGGGAGTTAGCGGGAAAAAACATTTGTATGAAAAAATCTGAACCGCGTAAGATAGATGAAGGGGGGGGGTAAAACGAGATCCACGCGCACGAAGTCGCGGGCGGCCGCTAGTGTATAAATAAGACAAAATTAGTTTTAGGATATAACAAAATATTTTCCTGCTTCGTTAGGTATTCGTCGTTTGAAGGTTCCGAAAATTGGGATAGACATTATTGTTTCTTGTGGTCAAAATATCATACTAAATACATATTTATTCTACTCGAAGAAGGCTAATCATTTGTATGAAGATATAAATTATATTACAAAACAAATAAAACTGTAGGTATAATGAATTATACCTAATGTAATTAATGATCTTAAACGTCGTCATAAATAAATTATTTAAATTGTTGCAAATAAAATTTATATGGCCGTTAACAATAACAGGTCGGCGGTGGCAATCATAACGATATTGATGTCACTTAATAAATTAAACAATGTATGATTATTGTGCACACATCCACCATTTTGTACCAATAATGATGTTTTTGATACCGTTGCATTAATTTATGTGTATCAAAGTGTTTACTCTAGTTACTAGTTCATTGTTATCAAAGTTAAAATAATATGTTGCACAGTTCTATTTATCAGTACTAGTTATGTGGTCATTACACTCTCCTAGTAAAATCATATTTAGTCCAGAACTTCACCTGCAATAAAAGAATAAGCCGTGTGGTTCCTACACAGCAGGATAGGATCACCCGACTCTTCCCATGGATGCCGTAAGAGGCGACTCCCAAAAGATACTGCACTGTCTAATGGCTGCAGGACTCGGCGAACTGTAGGGAAAACAGAACAGTGGCGATCACAATTGATCGGTACCGGTCGTAATGATACTGGGACTTCATTGAACCAGAATAGCCGCTCAACACAAAAAAAATAAGGAACAAATTTGCAAACATCAGGCCTCCCTAACCCGTCTGGCCAGCTTGGGGAGTGTAATTCAAAGCCCAAATCCTTATTTTCCCTCTAGAGAGAGTTGTGTTAGTGTAGTGGAGACTGAAAGACCTGATGATGAAGTAATAAGGCTCGCAAAGACTTCGGCATCTCTTTTGGTGTTGGAATTTTCATCATCAACAGCCCTTTACAGTCCACTACTGGACTAGTTAGAGCCTCCTCCATTTAGTTAAAGGTTTTGCCATAATCTCCAGTTTTGGCAGGCGGGTTGGAGATCGCATTTTCATAATTTTATCAAAACCATAAAAAAAACGATATATCGATAAAGCAAACAGATAAATCGATACAAAATCTCAGCCCTCTAAAAGCTAATTTCTAAGGTTTTGCTATCTTTTTCTCGATGCCTCTCCTCCGTATTGTATTTGTTTTCAACAAGTGTCCAGCTATGAGCGGTATAACGTGTGGTGTTCATGTGGAGATAGCGCTAATTTATAACTACAGAACTCACGCTCGCATATTAAAGGGTGTTTTCGTTGTGACGACTAATCTATCCCTTAAAGTTTACCGATTAAAGTTCTTTAAAATGTAGATGCAGCTAGTACTTCGAAGGCTTACCTTACCTTATGAAAGAATCGGGCCTTATTATTCTTAATCCTATCAATCCTCTCCTACCTATTTACCACTGACTACGTTGTTTACGTTGTTTTCCTGCTGAACAACTCAAAATTAATTCAGAACGTATGAGAATTGGGGATGCTATTGCCACGAGTGTTTCTATACTTCTCTTGACTTTTCCATGGAATGTCCCTCATGGGAGAGAAAAGTATAATTTGTTCCATTTTTTTTTCAACTGTGTCTCAAAAGGATAATTTTATTTTGAGTTTCCATCGGAAGAAAATTACGTGCTACGACAACTTTCTCCGTACATTATGAAAAGTCTTAGAACGTCGCATCGACGTAAACGCCCCTTAACAAAGCGGCTCGCTCACCGCGCCGGTTGGGAATATCCACTGTTTTGAATCTGGAATCTTCGCTGCGCAGTGCGCGATAGGACATCGCTCGTAAACCCGGCCAGAGTCACAAACACAAATGACTCCAGAACTTCTGACTCTAATAGAGCAGACAAGATCTTTGGAAACATGAACGTAACATAAAGCTTAATTCAATACAACATACATCTGTTTCTGCAACTTATTACACCGATCACCTGAGTGAGGCGGGTCGTTACATTCCCTCTAATATGGTCGAGTGAAGCGATGGCTGGTTCACTCGTCATGTCTGTGAACAGGCGCTGCTTTCGGGGACTGGTCAATCCAAGTTATTCAAATTTATGTATGCGAGTCATTTCTACTAGTATCTTAATATGTAAGTCTAGATATTAGCACGTCACTACCTTGTTTAATATACCACGCAATCTTGTATACCCATTCTTATAAGATACACCATACAAGAATGCATGGTAAATTAGTGAACTGCTCCTGAATCGAATGTACCTACTACTACTATTTCTATTTATTTATATTAACCGGCAGACAGTGGTGACTGAGTTTGTTGCGGCGCTTCTTCTCAGCACTTGCCAAATGTTGGTCTCGAAGCGCTGGTAGGGTAAAAAGATTATGAGACATGTAGAGGCTCCTTAAGAACAAAATGACGATTTGTAAGAACTATTTATTAGTCCAAACAAATAAAGAAATTTTGAGTTGACTTGACTTAGATCTTGTCGCGACAAGGAACAATTTCCGTGCTTTTAAGCGATTTTGTGAAAAATATTATTGGCAGGTAGCTAATAGCTCATAAGATAGGTCTCCTTAATTGATGTCTATTGACCGTGGTACATATCTTTTCTTTAAGGTTCTAAACCTTTATTTGTCACCTGTCATCCGCTTTCCAATGAAGTCGAACCTTAACTTCGAACTCCTCCTATGTTCTTCTGATTAAATTCGTTGCGGATCCAATGACAGTTTAACTTTTCCCCGGGACAAACTTGACCATCACTGGTTGGGTTTTTTATTGGCGGCCAAGCTGTAGATCCTGGCTACACAGGAGTTGGAGTAGTTGGAGGAGGAGTAGCGGAGGGAACGAGAGGTGGGAACAGTCCCGTAATAGAGCAGACAAGGGTACTGCGCAATAAAAGCGCTTTAAAATGCCGCTGATTGTTTATTTTGTCTGCTGATAGGAAGAGGCATGCATGATAACAGTTCTTTGTAGTCGTCTTGGTAAACGAGGTTTTTGTTCCAAGCTGTCTTTATAATGATAGGTACTCAATAAGTCTCAAAATATTTTGTGTCTTATATCACAGCACTGGTCATTTCTTTAGCTTCTCTAGCTTTTATCCGCTTCTTCGCCCGTGTAAATTTGAGTGATCTTTAAAATCTGTGATAAAAACTATCGTGCTTGTCCTTGGATCTCAAACAATCTTCTCTAGTCTACATTTCAGAAAAAACTGAACAGTTTTCTTGCGCGAAAGAGTAACAAACATCCATCCACCCTCACAAACTTTAACATTTATAATATTAAGTAAGTACGAGTATGAAGTAGGATAGTACTTTCAGATATCATATTAACATTCGTAGTCAGTACAGTAATATGCAATGAACATGGTAATGAAATGTTAACTTAGATAAAACAAAGATCCGTGGCGCCAGTTAAAGTTGTCTTTAATAAAGTAATTAAGTAATAAACAAATACGGTTAGCGCAACTAGATAACCAACAAACGCTTTCATGGTACAGCTCCCAGATTAAGATTACCCTATGAAATATGTGTATTATGATAATCTTCAACAATTACAACTATCGTTAACTAACAGATAAACCGCGTTTAACATTAACAAACACTTGCGGGCGTGCCGTCTAATTATTAATGCATTCAGTAATAATTTTATTACTACAGGCCATTTAACGGATACTTATTTTAATGAGCACAAAGAATTGTTATGCAGTAAAATTTTAATAATAGCAAACATTGAATTAAATATGTCAAAAAGTCATAACGCATTCCTAGAGGACTGTGATATGTTCTTCAACCTGTATCTTTCAGTTAGAGTAACTTTACATGGTATCATTTTGTTTTTTTTTTTTAATTAGTCCTAAAGTTTCAGAGATTACTCTTTCCCAAGATACTATAAAGTCAAGAGCACATCAGACTTTAAATTTTTTCTGTAAAATTGCATCTATTACAACTCCATAAGATTTAGCAGTGTAAAGCTTGACGCGCTGCCCTCTACATAATGGCGGGAGAAATGTCTCCGCGCAGCATTCTTTCATAATTGATTAAGCAAGGAATTTTCTTTCAAATGAACCTAACTGCAACTGGCATATTTAATGTTAATAATTACTGGACGTAAGTACTGTATTTTTACAATATATTATTTTCAATAGGGTATGATTTACTTGTGATAGATTTGTATACAACAGTACCTTCTTTCCCATTCTTGTGATGGATGGATGAGTACCAACCATACTTGATTTTATGGGATTTTGTTAAGTAATGAACGCCATCGGCTTATTGTCTTTCACGTACAGTTAATAAGAGAGAAGTACAAAGGACGATAGCAATCTAGCAAGACTTTTCTCAACAGTTTTTCACCGAAATGATTTTCCCAGCGATAGCGCAGTGATCTTGCGCAGTATCTTAATTCTTGTTATATTTCATTTAGAATTACTGTGTCAATCAATTGTGTATAAAACTTTTTAGTGGCGTGTCTCAGTAGCTCCTTATCTAGATCATCGTGCATCAGTTTTTCAGGCAAATTGATTCCTTCTTTGCGATCTTCTTTTTTGTTTCGTTCGATAAAGTTCACGTTTTCTTCGGAACTTTTGATTACCAGGAATTAACTTAACGAAACCATCATTGTGGTATCTAGAAAGGTCTACTGCTAAATATTATACCTCTTATTTCCTATAATGATATCTATAGAGAATGACCTACGACAGATTTCATAGTCCTTTTTGCATTAATTATCCGTGTCAAAACAGATGTACATATATTCCATTCAAAGTAATTTCATGCACTCGTAACTCTACATTATTTGTATTCGTAACTCTCTATTGTACATTATTACATGCATGATCACACAATATCTAAAAATAAATTCATAAAGGTTTTCAATACGTTCATAGCTCTATGGCCGCATCACCGCCTGGTCATCTAGTAGGCTGGCCGGTTCGCTTTCTGCACTAAATATATTTACGTAAGTATATCTGACTCTAGGCCTGCGCTCTACGTACCTGTTCCAGTTAGTAGTGATTAACCGTTGCATTTGAGAGAAATTCTCTACGCACTATCTTTAAGGAGCTTTAATACATATTTATAACTACTTTATAAAGAAGAAAGGTATATTAATTCACTGTCGCTAGAAAGTAGTTTCCTTTGAGAAATTGAAAACTGTTGTATCTAAAATTGTTAGGGCTAATTATTGGTTATCTAAAAAGTTACAAAATCGATTTGACTTTCCGTTGGGTTTAGGAAAGTTTTGCTCCAAGTATCTGTACAAAATACTTACGCCCGTATTCACAAACGATGCTTGCTTAAGTGAAGCAGCAAATCGAACGCACAGCATTGACTTGAGCTCTGTGATTGGTTCACCCTGTGCGTCCAGGCGCACTGTGAGACCTCATAGTAATGTTTGTGAAAACGGGCGTTAGTTCTGAATCTACTGCAGATTATAATGTAAAACTTGGATATCTGTACATACGAGATCGTTTAAAAGATAAATGAGTGAGACGCGGTGAAGTAGCGCTGTAAATATTAAACAAACATGGGGTAAGAGTGAGCTGCTGAGTACAGCTAGTATTATCACGCCCACAGAGACCGAGATAAATTTCCTCCTTGTTTCTACGTCTCCTTTTTACACCGAAGCACTTTATACGCAGTAGGCCCTCGCTTAGGTGACTCGGGCGCAAGGCATAGGCTGCAACCTTACTTGGACTTGGACATTTGAATAGAAAATTTTAAATCATAGCCAATAGTTGTTGAACCACAAAATGAGACAACCAGTTCCAAAAAGTTCTTTAAACGTATTGTACGATCTCTCATTCACTATTACACGTAGAAGCTATATGACTTATGAGTTATGACAGATATATCTCCTAATTAGGACTTAAGTCTAGGACTAATCCCAGCTTGGGAACCTTCCATTCCCACTTTTGAAACTTCAGTGTTTCAAAAGTTTCCTTTTGGTTTTAATGGCGTTAAATAGGAAAGTTAAGTTCCCATTTGGATCCGCAACGAAATGAACCAGAAGAAAAACACTTTCATCGTGCAAAGTGGATGATATAGGACACAAGTGTAATAAACCCTTACGAAATTACCTAAAACACAGCAGTAAGTATTGACTATGTAGCTGTAAGCTTGTCTTTTTTTATGCAGATTAAGACAGGTATTTGGCCGCAATCGCACATGATGTTAAGTGAGATGCAGTCTAGGATGGTGCATACTTGTCCTGTATTCACTCTCGCGTTGATAAGGTCCGTATTGACCTTTTGCCTGTAACTTGGGCCACACGCGAGCTAGACGTGCGTATGTCTATGCAGACCGCAGTCAATGAACCGCGGGGGTCAGGTACTCAGGTGAAATTATCTCACACGGCGCGGGCGACGTCACAATGACCGGATGCGTTATCTGCTGCCCGATGCTGTGGCATTCGGGAGTAACCTGAACACGCGTTGGACATCTGGATTTGGAATTATATTGTAAGTTTGTTTACTGTGGTGACCCCAGATCGTTTTGTTCAAACGGAAGAGGTTTGAGTAGATAGAGCCATACTGGTCTTGAGTTCTTGACCCAGGGCATATTCTGCGATTACAAGATATACATACATTTTATAATTTGCGGTGGAGTTAGTTTTCTTGATTGGATTGGGACACATATCATTTACTATTTGTATGACATGTGTGTGTAGTGCAGAAAAGTTTTTTTGTGTTTGTTTATTTAAACGTTTTGTTAATTGCCATGTTTCAGGAAGCATTTTAGATTAGGTTTCCTTTAATGATTTCCAACAAATAAGGTACTCGTATATGCCCAGATTTAAAAACAAGGCAAGACATGGCTACAAGGATGAACCTATTTTTTACTTCACTAAATTTTTGGGCAGTTATAAATACTTCTTTATCCATATGACAAACTTTCAAGTTCGTTGCGAAAATCATCAATGTGGCATTTAATTTCTATTTCTTATGTAGGTAATCTTTGAAATTTTGCCACATTGACTCTTCAAATGAATTGGCTGGAAAATCGTGACGATGGATTCATGATTTAAGGTTCATTTGTAGGTACATGAGGCAAACAAACTCACAAACTCACCTGGTTCTGTGATTTTGCAATGAAATTGTTGGAACTTTATATGGTTTCGAGTGAAGGTCAGTTGGGTAACGTACGGATGACGGTACATCAAGCCAAATACTGTGGCATCTTTTGTATTTAAAATAAGTGCTATATTGGAATGAAATTTTAGTCTGATGCTGTCGACTGTACTGGGTGTTGAATGTTTAGAGAAACTTTGTTGAAGTGCCGTATTATTCTTTGTTTACGTGATTTCGAAACTGGATCACAAAGAAGTTAAAGAGTGGAAGTATTGTTCCTGAATGTCATTGTATTACAATTTTTTGTTAAAAATTACGGCGATAATTTCATTACGCAACTGTTAGGTATAGGATAATTCGCGGAAAACCATAAAAGTCGTTATTGTAAGTTAGTAAGATTTTTAAAGTATAGGACATAACGCTGGTATGCTATGGAATCCACAGTTTCAAAGTTAACATCTGAAAGCTACATAATCGTGAGCATCTGCTTTTGGTTATAAATATTTTAATTAACGATGCGATTGACTTTGAATGCTTTGGTACTGGATCTTGAGTAACACAATAGTAAAATCAAGAAACACAAAAACATAATATTTTAACAAGTGTAGCATTGTCTTGCATTAAGATTACCTCGGGTAAGGTCGGCAGAGGCGTTCAACTCGCGCGGGGGGCTGCAGGCTGCGACAGTGCAGTCGACATCTCACCCGCTATCGGGCCCCGATCTGTCCGCGTTGGGAACCTCTGGCTGCTGGCCGCGCTGTGACAGCGCTGTTTTGGTGTGTCAAAAGCTCTAAGGCTGAGTTGCACCACCTAACTTTAACATTTACTATAACGATAACTGGTGCTTTTTGTACGAAGTTTGACAGATTTCTGACGTTTGTAAAGTAAGATGGTGCAACCCAGCCTAAGACTTCTTTTATCATCAGAACAAAGCGAGCGATTAAGATTAAAGAGAGCTCTTTAAAGAAACATTTTCATCATAATGTCGTCCACTACTGGATAAAAGCCTTTTCCATGGATTTCCTCAACGACCTGTCCTGCGCTACCTACATCCATTTGCGTTCCACGACCTTCACCATATCTCTGGTCCACCGAATATGGAAGGTCTTCACCAGACGGTCCATTCGGTGGAATCGGTGGACCGACGATTCGACTGCCTATACTACGTTATCCCCGTGGTCGCCACTCGGGAATTTTCATAACTTACCTACGTTTTTCAGTTGTTTCAGACTCAAGTTTTATTGAACGTAGACGCAATTAACATGTAGTAGAAAAATATGTCACAATACCAGTTTGATAAACCTATGAAAGTCTGCCTTTGTTTTTTTCCATGAAAAAATATGATTTCCATTACTAAAGTGGTATTAACAACTCGCTTAATTTATCAGCAAATCGGCGCACATACCGAGGCAGACCGCGTCGATAAGCGCTGGCCGCTTACCCTCCGTTCGTTACACACTTACCTTCCTTACCCACGGTTACTCAGAGTAAATTGCGGATTACTCGCCAGTATAAACTACCTTAAACCTTGTTTGTTTCTATTTGTCTTAATTGCAATTATAAACAAGCCTGTCCCTGTACCCAGTCTGGTTATAGATACTGCGGTTATTTTTAGAATACCAGACTTGCATTATTAGATAGTGCTTTATTTTTAAACATTTTACAACTGACAGATCGGGTTGGTGTCTTCTATATGCATATGGGTAATAGATACACTTGAGAAGCGCTCGTATATGCATATTGAAAAGGCTTTTATGCACGTAAGTAGGGGCATTGCTTACCTCATTGTAATTTATTCGTTTTTTCGCATAATTTAATTAGAGTTTGCAAACTAATGTAGAGCTGGTTTACGTTGAATTGCACTGCGGCGCCCGCGCATTATTTTATCTGTATAGCTTATAACTTATACGAGTAACATAACATAACTTCTATTTTCTACCTAGAACCTCAAGCATTCTTAGTTTTTATTACCACAGTTACACTGCACAATAATAATTATTAAAAGGTTAATAATTAAAATCAATACATTAACCTTTTAATAACTATAAAGTTAGACATTTGCAGCAAGGGGTTTTGTATATTTATTGTAAATTCGCAAAGCTTTCTCTTTACATAATACCAACTGGCAGCAGTCCGTTGACGAAATCAGTGCATTCTCAGTCATCTTCCGTTATGCAATAGTGTTGAGTAAGCGCACTTATGGAAAGTACATACAAACGTAACTGATATACCTAACCCTCTTTAGCCGGGTGAAAACACTCGTGCGCAGGGCCGGGCTTTCTCTGCCCAAATCTGGCATCAATGCGAACCGTCAGAAACGTCAAAAAATTACACGTTAGTTCTATTTTTGAATGCATAGATTTTGAGGGTTTGGCTGCATGATTGGTTATTTTTGACATGACATTGACAGATATGTCAAAATCCACCTATCACGCAGCAGTCAGACCCCACATCCATGTCCCGCCACCTAGCGGATCTTTCATTCGCGAAAACCCTCATTGAGAAGAAATTTATTGAGGGAGGATTAATGTAAGGATAATAAGGTTTATTCACACTGCTAAGATGCGGTCGCGGGCCACTCGACAATTTTATTATAGCGTTGAGTGTATTGAAGCCACATGAATAAAATTCACATTTTAACATTAAGGTTTTCATGATTTATTATAGAAGTCCCTGAAGAATTCCACGGTTCAATAAAGAATTTTCCATTTATTTATTTACATTTCAACTCACAACAACATCTATTTTCAGAAGGTCATTTAATACATTTGAAAAACGTAGAAGTGTATGATAATTGGTATTAATATTGCAACACTGAATAAATTTTCGTACTCAAAACGTCATGCTGGCCAGAGTTTCTCAAAGTGGGTTATACGTAACCCCTTAAGCGACTTAAAGTTGATGACTCCTCACACATACAACGTGGTAGTGTGAATACACCTTGAAACATACAGGGCATGCGACAAACGAAATTATAATATGTATTGTCATTTAACAAAAATGCTTTTACAAACGCCTGTATATATTTGCGACACCCACATATCACGTTAATTAATAAACACACATCCTAATTAATTGCTTTTTGTGTCTCAAAGTACATTTAAATAAAATAAAATTATTTGTCTACCGTTTGCCTACATGTCATTTTAAAGTAAGTAACTACCTACTCAACTAATTAATAAATGTCGCGAGTGAGACTCATCGTTCGTTTCATTCATCCTACGTTATTACAGGGGTTGTTGTTTCCTTGAAAACCTTATAGGGCTTCGTAGACCTCTAAGTTTGAGAAAGCCTGACGTAGGCGATTTGGAGTCCTTGTCCTTGTCCGTCTATTAATAGAATGAATGTCACCGAGTTAGTCCGAATCCAGATTTTTCATGCATAATGTTTTCAAGTAAGTATTGCGTCGTAACTTTGGGAATGTCATTTTGAATCTCTAGGGGAATCGCGTGGCTGTGTGTACAGATAGAGGGCAAATAAAGTGTTTTCTTTGGTTAAATAATATGGATTTGTGCCTTTATATCAATAGTCAGCTAATTTTCTTTCATCATTTTCATACCCTTACAAATAACCCTCGGAAAATTATACAGAAAAGATCGCGTGATGTAAGGGGTGACAGGCAAATGCCGTAAAGTACCAATGTAACTGTCGATGATAAAAGATAAGAGAATTTATGCCGATCAGTTTTAAGTAGGCACCCGTTGCCTAATAACAAGCACGAATCCACTACTGAAATTATAGAAACTTGAAGTGGCTTAATTTATTTTTAATGAGGCCCAGATAATGGCTCATAAAGCCCAAACCCGTGGTATTGTACGCGATTTAGCAAAAAAAAATATATTTGACTCTACATACGAGTAAATGATTCAAGATTTATGGAGTACTTTGTTTCCATAAAGAAAACAATTAAAAATGCAGAATGATTTGGATTCCCTTAAATAATATGGAGTAAATAAGAGAAAAAGCGATTGTTTGCTGTATTCGATGATTACAGATCCATTATTTATCATAACAACCACATCGAACATTAAGGCCAAAAGGCAAACAGAAATCCAGCTTAGCAATCACTTTGGAGGGTACTCTACAAATCAAATGAAAACCTCTAATTCACACAGTAGGAAGGTACGCGAACAGTATCGAAGTGGCCGTAAATAAAAAGAGATGCGCCGACCAAAATTGTATACAAAAATAAACGGCAAAGGTTTTACGGAGTGAAATCTACGTGGAAATATCAACGCGGCTCGTGCACTGATGACGAGAGGTAGTGGTGTGCGGTGTCGATATCGAGGTCCTTAAAACACTAAATGAATGCGACTTTCTGTGTAACCTAAGTCTTTAGTAGGTACTTCTTGTGAAACTCAGTCAATTCTTGGTTTTAAACATGAGTTGAAGAAGGTGGGTCCAAAGATTAAAAACACATTTATAAATGACAAAAGTTATTCAAATAATTTATAATTATGTTATTGTAATTTTCAGTATTTATGCAAAAATAATTTAGGGTATTGGGGTTGTCATAAAATATTCAAAAAAATATAATACACTTTGTTGTGAGTTACTAATTTGTTTTAAACGCAAAAAATATGACAATGAAGGTCATTTCAGTAACGTCCGATTGAATTAAACAATACGTAAGCATCGTTTGCTTTAACAAATGAGCGAGTCATTAAAGGTGACTACTAAAACATTATTGTTATTGCGCCTCGCACTTGACGAGTACTCGGCAATGTCATGTCATTGTGGCAGATATAAATTCTTACCTCACCCTGTGACTGATCCGACGTGATCTGATTTTTTAATAAGCATCGTGATTCAACGGGCAGGCGCGCAAAAACATTTGTTCCATCAATTACGGAATCCTTATGGCTTAATCAAGCGGGTTCCTTGATATTTATTCATCATGCACATTGCAGCCTTATAAGACAAATCAGCTGTTGTCATTCAAGTCTGAACGTGTTAATTGTTATTTTATTGAAATAAAAAAGGATTCCTCGATGTATTGATTGTGTTTCCATTGGTCTGGTCTATAAAATTCGCATACTCACAAACTTTCTAAGCGCCATTTCCCATCACTAGAGGCGGTTGAGTTCTCCGTTGTTGCTTTTTTCCCATTTACGAGTTTCACGGCGACCGTTGCCTGAAACTTACACGTACCCAGAATATAAATGCCAGATATACCCGTCCTTATCTAACGCCAGTTAAAGTGCACTCTCTAACTCACTCTCCCCACAAATAAAAATGTGTAGCCACCTCAATGTTCAAATAGAAGTTGCAATATCCATTTTTGCAGTACATTTAAAAACCAGCTCTATGGATGGTAGTTAGAATCTACTTTAGATGGTTTGATGGTAAATTTTTAAGACAGTTTAAGAATGGGAGAGCAAAATGTTGTCTTTTTCGAACCAGTTGCATTTAAAATCCTCTGTCTCTGTCCGCTGGCCGTTGTACGGCGTATCTAAAATCATCTGGACCAAGTAAAGCGATTACTTCAGCGGCAAGTTTATGAAAATGTGCAAACTTATTAATTTTGTCGTTTAGATGGCAAAATTTGTCCGGGATAAATTACACGGGATTAAATTACTTGGTTACCTTAAAATTTTGCAGTTAGAATCAAAGTTTGTTGATTTAGAAGCATCTTACTTTAAATAACCGTAAACCGATTACTAAGTTCATGCATATTAAGCGCCATCTGTTGTTAAGTTTAGTGGATTTATGATGCGAACTAGTGATAGTTATAACGTTATAGCTCTTAAACTGAACTATTGAGTCTGGCGTCCAATTACAAGCTCATCTTCAATAATAATTAACATGTTGTTAAAGTACTAAACTGCTGCGCCTGATTGATGTGATTTATTGCCCATTCCCACAGTCATCGATGATTTCAAAGCTGATTAAGTAAATTATGAACGATGAAACTACGGGTCAGGGTGGGGTCAAGATAAGCTCATGTATGAAAGTCAGTAAATAGATAAAGGATGGATCCCCTAGGCTGAGTTGCACCACCTTATTTTAACAGTGACTGTTATCTTAACCTGTGTTTTTTGTATAGAGTTTGACAGACTTTTAACGTTTGTTAAAGTTAAAGTAAGATGGTGCAACCCAGCCTTATTCTTATTGAAGCGAGCGGAAAATGTAGTGTGAGATGGACTAACAATCTCAAAAAGATTTTGTAGTGGCTGGATGAAAAAAGTGGAAGTCGCATTATTTGGTGCTCTGGCTGATGATGATGTTGATGATAATGATAAAGCTATCAAAGGTTTGATTTCAAATGTCTATTGGAACGCAAATATTATTCAACACCATAATCGAACCAAAAAATAAATGACTATCAAAATGGAAGCCGTTAAATTTGAAATCTTTGTTTCGATTTCGAAATTCGAAATCAATTTTCTCGCTGGAAGGTCCTCGCAGTGAAGAGCCCGCAGGAATGTCGGACGGGACATCGGCCAGGACCGGTTCCGCGCCTTACTGTGTCGTACGTCTTGCCGCGTGCGAATTGTAGATTAGAACGCGAATAATATTGCTCAATTTGTTAATACGAGTAAGTAATAGTTTGTAATTTGCACGCAACGTATGTTGTAGATGAATTTACTAGGATCTTAATATAATTCAATGTGATTAAGATTTTTTATCTACAAAAACCATTTAAAAAAATATTTTTCCGATACCATTCGGACATTAGGTAAACAGTAAAATAAAGCTAAAAAGTTTAGATATTTTTTACATATCCATCACTTCACAATGAACAATTCATTCTGAATAAAAAAAAAATATACCTACAAAGGTTTTAATTTTTTTCGGTTGGCCATTTACCTTGATGTCAAAGGCCTGCGCTCTACTATAATTGATACAATTTATTAACGTAAATATTACTCGTATTACTTATTAAATATGATTATGAAGGTGAGGTAACCCCATCACGGGTTCATACCATGCGGCAATAAAAATATAAATTGATACAACATTCAAATTCAATCAGATTTCGCCGTTCAGGGTGCATGTTTTACAAGTTCCGCATAAAAAGTACGACTTATTATCGGATCCAAAGTTTTGACTAGTACATGATGTACATGAAAACAAAATAAAAACTCGTTTGTGTGTGAAATTATGTAACGAAATAATGAATTTTGTGTAATTTTAGTCTTCAAGTAAGAATTGTATTTGCTGTTTAAAGAAACTAAATAAGAGATATTTTTTGCTACTTTACATTACTAAGGCAGAATTGCACCATCTTATTTTAACCGTGACTATAACCATAACCGGTGTTTTTTGTGTGGAGTTTGACAGACTTTTGACGTTTGTTAAAGTTAAAGTAAAATGCTGCAACCCAGCCTAAAAATATTGAATTAATTTCAACTTTTTTTTGCATCCATTATTATCCATAAGATTCTGTATAAGTATGGAACACTTTGTAAAACATCTTGAGAACATAATGGAAAAATCCCGCTGCCCTTCACGTTTTTTCTTTCAACATTTTACATAATCTGTGGACATTATTTGGCAGCGTTACATTCAGGTACGATTATTCCGTCCTTCGTCCCGTTTAAGGTGAAAAATCAGAGTTTTGCGTAATTACGTCCGGCAGAAGATCGCCTTCAGCTTAACTGGTTTGGGCGTAGAGGAGTGAGGGGGAGGAAACGCTTAAGAAGAAAGCAATATACAACCTTATTTATGCATCGTTTATCTGTCTTTTTATACATAATTGTGTGAAAAAATTTACTTATTATTATAGATTTCTCTTAACTTCCAGCACCTTTCCAGACCCCTTGCACAATTTTATTTCAGTTTCTCCTCTTAAAAGGCCCTCAAATGCTAATAATGCAGGGAAATTAAAAAAAAACAGAGTCGAATTGAGAACCTCCTTATTTTTGTAGCCAGTTAAAAATAACTCGGTAGGTGCTGATTTAAATAGTTTCATATTAACCAGATGACGATTTTTAGTAAGACGTTTGCTTTTGCGTTCTCCCTGTAGAAATAGAGTGAAAATTATCTGACTCAAGAGTCCTCTGGAATCCGAGCACGGGTTAAGAAACCCATTATCAAAAGACAAAGAAAGTTTATATCCATCTAGTAAAGTTTAGACGCTGTACAGAACTAAATACTAACACTGATTATAAACCAACCAAAACTACACGTAACTAAAGCCTCACATAGCATTCCGAACTGGATTATTCCACTTTGTTCACTTGAGTGATATCACCTGGGTAGATTTTTAGTGTCCTCATTTTACCTCGGAACCATTTTACCCAGGTGATATCACCTAGGTGAATTGAATCGCAAAAGGCAGTTGCCTTCGTTCATCTAGGAATTAATACACCCAGGTGAACAGATGCGACTTTTTTCATTGATCAAGTGGACTTATATCACCCGCATAAATTGTTCACTCAGGTGATTTCACCCAGTTGAACAAAGTGAAATAAACCGTCGAAACTACGAGTAATTATGTATTAATGGAGAGCCTGGCGGCATTTCGCAGAAGCTACCTATTATACATACCTATATACTACCTAACTACCTATGTCACTCTGTATTGGCTCATTGGTATTGATTTCTAACGCAGATAGAGACCGTTAGGTAAATTATATACGGTACGCGTGCAATACCCATTAATCGAATTAGCAGTCGAATTACCACGAAAACCAGATATAGCCGGTTCTAGTTTTCGAAATTAGTAGAACTACTCGTACATTCGTTTGGAATTTCTCGAACTGTGAACTTACCATGAGTTTATGTTAGGTGTGCTCGCTAGCGAGTACGTAAAAAAAATCTGTACAATCGGTGCTGTACAATCTGTCATACATTTAATATAATTTTTTACGTGCTCCCTAGCGAGGACACCTAACGTAAACGCATGGTGAACACACTGATTTCGTTGGTATCAAGTCCTCGTGCAAGTTGGTGTGTAGGTATTCTATCGATCATTTTGGTAAAAATAGACTTAAATAAAAGCTTGTAAAAAGGATTGAACTTACCACAACTTAATTATTATTGGCGTCTCACCAAAGTAATTCTACCAAAAAGGTGTCCTTTAATCCTCTTGGATCTTAATAAAGCGAAATTCTAGGAATTACACCAGTAGTTTACTATGTCACAAAAGATAATTTTTTTTTTTAATGCGAATAACAATTTCAGTGAGTCTAGATTATTTACATTTTAACTCCATGACAGGATAATTATGTTTTATTCGAGAAAAATCTACTATCGAGATTCGAGATCGATGCAAAAGATCGTACATCCCTAGTAATCACCACTAAACACATTTCCACTAGAAGCAGAGGTATGTTAATTATCTTCAAAATGCAGGCGCGTGCAGGTACAAATTTCGACTAAAGCCTAAACCGTATCCGCGTAATGATCTAATTTGTTATTCATGTCTATGTACACACGATGGCACATCAAGTGTTACAGGTTTCCTGCAAAAGTAGCACTTATTGCTGAAGGAATAGAGGCGGTATCAACATAATCTGATGTGCTTTGTGTCTGGATATGTTACGTTTGGTATTCGATAGAAAGCTTTTATTTAAGCTTCGGTTATTTTAAATTAACATTGTTGTACGTTTTGAAATGAAAAACTTTCTAATGTGATTTCAGGTATGTAATTGAAAAATCTTGGTTCGCCTGAAAGTATATTATGGTCTTTTGTAGTTGAACTCTAAAGTAGACGTCGATCACTTAATTTAATATAACTAGTTACAAAAATCTTACCGTAGATTTCAGAAAAAAAAAGAAACAAGAAATCTTGAATTGAATCCTGATTACTTTTAAAAATTGAAATGACGAGGAAAATCCTAAGTAATCTTCCTGAAAACACAGGAAAACGCCACGATTTTATTGATAACAAATATCATTTCTAAAAGAAATTTTCCCTGTGAAGTTAATGTATAGAAAATCTTATAAAAATAATCCAGCCTCCAATATCCCGTATCAATCATTGTTCAATTGCTCTTAGCTCAGCATAATCTGGGCCGGTGACGCAAACATATCGCGTCACTTACAAGGGTTCCGTTTTAGCCACCCGCGGCTGGTCACCCTCCCCAGTTTTTCTAATTTATTCAGTAATCAATTTACGAACATTTCGCGTGTTTTGCATTATAATGTTATTAACTTGAATGGGTATTTTCATATTTTGTTGACTTATTTTATAGTTATGGCACCCCATGCTTTTATTGTTTACTTTTGTGTCCGAAAATGTTCAGGAAAATTAGCTGAAAACTCTCAAGTTTTTTGGTAAATTTGTAAAAAAATTGCTAATTACTTATTAGACATTTTCATATCACAACTTAATTACACACTTTTTACGATAAAAACTCTTTATAATAAGTATGTAAATATGGGATGGACTACTGACTAAGTCATCAATGATTCCACTTCATAATATTTTATCATCAATCACTAATTACTTAATACACGACACATACATTACCCATACTTATAAAACATACAGCACAATTATTGATTTTTTTATTGTTTTTATGTTCTAATAATAGTTTTAATAGTTTTATGTACCCAAAATATTGTAAAGTTATCTCCTGGCCTCCACGAGACAGGCTTGCCTAGTGTGGAGTCCAAGGTTAATATGAAAAATGTAATTGTTTTTCTTGCAATAAACGATTTTTTTTAAATTATTATAGCTTTTGATACATAAACAAACATACACAAATTAATATCTGCCTTATATTTAACTTCATCATCAACAGCCCTTTACAGTCCACTGCTGGACTATGAGCCTCCTCCACTATATTTATATTTAACTTACTGGAATTAATTGTATATGATGTCAATAATATCCCCATTTCTCGCTAAGCAACCTTCATCACGTCAACTTACATATTCAAGGAGGATTTTCCCAGAACCGAACGTTTTCCACGTCTTCCAGCCAAAGTGCCTTTGTCTCAAGTTTGTATCTGATTACTTTACCTGTCTGTTATACACGTGTCCATTGGCTCTCTAATAAATCAACCGTAACCGTCACAAGTTTCCCCATAACTATAACTTGACTAAGGAATCTAGTTTATGACTGCATCAATTATGCCCAAGCATATCCTAATTACTGTAATGGTATTAGCTTGAAACGGAGGAGGGTCAAGGGGGGTGGCGTTCACGTGGTTTGAAATACTGATGTGTGCTGTGTACATAACTGCGTTTTGACTATATCTAGTATCTGGAACGAGCAGTTGTCCCTCTCTGGCACTATTGTCACAGTTCGTGCGAAGTGGAGACAGCAAATGTTTATCCGCCGTTCGGTCAGTGAAAATGCGGTTACGGCAAATTAGTGTGCGTTCGTATTCAGAGCATTATGTTAGGCACTGGGTGATCCACAGGTTAATTATGCACGCATCACATTGTCATGATGATCTATTACGTCGATATCTAGGGATATACGGGACTTGTGGCGATGACAAAGAGCTGTCAAGGAATCTTCAAACCCTAATTATTAACGTGCTGACTGCTGATTCCTCGTGTAGTTTTGGTATCATAAATAACTTGATAAATATGGACGAAGGCATATCGAGCTGACACTGTCACTAACATTTTAAGTTTTGTAATTGGTGCTACTTTCCAATAAAAATGTATGGTGTAATATGCTAACGATTGGTTAACAGATATAGTGGATATCCTACCATAAACAAAAGCTCGTTTGATTATATCTTTTTGATGGCTTTGTTGACGACCAGCCACACACGTCTTCCTTGTAATTAGCGATAGTGAATGAATTTTTAACTACCAATAATTATTTAAGTACTCATTGGTACTCATAACGACACCTCATTTCATGATTGGTTATGGCCTGTGACATTGTTTGTACCAAGTATCAACTATGTGGGTAGTCGATATCCAGCGACTATTGAAAAATCATGCATAGAATAAAGAAAATCGTAGAAAATAACTAATATATTATGTTCATTATAAGCAAGTGAATTGCTTACTTGTCTTAAGATTGGCTCATATTACACCGTTTAGTTTGTAGTGAAGCTTACACAATATTACAATTTAATAAAAAATGAGATTTGAGTTAATAAATAAACTTAAAATTCGTAAAATTATTTATTTAGTACTTAAGTTTAATACATATTTTCACGACCGAGTGGAAAAGGGTAGATCCCTTTTCTCTGGGCCATTTTCCAGTTTAGTTTTAAAGACATATCCTTCACATAACCTCGCTTTTTCTCCCTAGTTATTGTAACATCGTATTATGTGTCGTCGTTGTAATTAAGCAAAGAAGGCGTCGGAAGACTGAGGGTGCGCCGTGAATGTTCACGGATCTCATTTCCATGCAAATGAGAAGACGTTATACGTCGGATGTCGGTAGGCGCCCCCGTAGAAGCGCATCTACCGAGAAAGGATTTGTCTGAAATAGGCCGCGTAGCACTTGCTCGATTAGTAATATATTATGCTAATGTCCCGTACGTTTTCACGCTATTCAGATTTGTTACGGATCCGTTGGGGGCTAAATTTGGCAGGTATTTCAATCTGCAGATGCAACAAATACTTGTCCTTTGTAATCTCGATACTAATCTGCATTACGCGACCAATCTTTTTCTCACCTTTCTAAGACACGTTCATATCAGTATTTTTTTATTCCGAACTAGAAGAATTATCTGATTCTGACTTCCGTTTTCTTTTCCGACGCGCGTTTTCAATGTCGTCGACTAATTTCAATATGCCTATTTTTAACTTCCTCTTTTCCTTTGTAGTAAAACCAGCAATATCCGGAAGGATACTCTTGAAAAACTGTAAATCTTGACTATCGTTGCCCGTATCTTTGTCCTCACGTTTTCTCTTCTTGAATTTCTTATACTTTTTTTGGTCAACTGTTTGATCATCATCGGAGTAGGAGTTGGTTTCGTTATTTTCGTCGTTGTTTTCTGTTGGATCTGATTTTATTTTGACTGCCGGCCATATTATGTCAGGCTCAGTCACACTTTCTTGTTCATCGTCTATGTTGTCACAATTTTCAAACACATTCTCGGGGATGTCACTAGTATTCCGTTTGAATCTAAATGGAACAAATAAGTACTCTTTATAATAACTGAAATATTTTACATTTCAAATTACTTTGCCACATTCATAACTTACCCTTTTGATTTGGTGAATGGCTCTAAAAATTGTAGTGAGTCGTACAGATAATATTTTTTGGAAAATAATGCACCTTTCTTTTTTTCTTCGATATATTTTTTCTTGAATCTGTTATATGATGATCTTATGCCTTTCCACTTGCTCTTAAGTTCTTCAACTGTAACAAAAAATTTTAGTAACAAATGTACCTAAATAAATAAATAGATAAGTAAGTGTAATTTTACAAGCTTTTAAAAAAATATATAATAGGATTTGAAAACAGTTTACTTAAAGACTAGCTTTTCCTAATAAACTATTGGATATTATGTTTTTTCATATGATTGAAATACCACTGAATTATGTGAACATCTAAAACCAACGCATGTCAAGTCACAAGCCACAGCAGGACCTTTATTAAAGTCTCGTATTAATGTGACATAAAAACGAAAGATTCTTTAACTTACGACTGCAATCCAGTTCCATTTCGTTTTTGACAGTTTCAACAACCTTTTCCCAAGCCTTGTCGGCTGTCCATCGGCGATATGTCTCCATATTGTGGTCGTAGATGTCAGGGTATCGCTGGATTATCTTCACGAATTGGACCATCTGCGTCTGCTCATCTATGCCACTCGCTGACGCAGCCATCTGGGGAGTAATACAGGGCATTACAGGGTCAAGGGTCGATTAAGTTTAAATAAATCTAAGTATGGCAATAGTGGCCTAAAGAACAATATTGACGCTCATCAAGTTATAATAATAAATTTAAAATCTTTCCTATGAGTCATTTATTCCATAAACATACCACCCTTGGATGAAATACCCTTGGACATTTTTATACTGCGTCATCTCCGTCCCAAATTAGGCAACGCTTGTATTTATTGAAACGCCAATAAATACTTTGGTTGTAAAAACAAAACATAATATTTACTCATTTTGCGGGAATCGAACCCGCAAGCCTGCGAACCACTAGGTCAAACGGTCGTCACGTCAATGTGGAACTTGTGAGCATACGGCCAAATATTCGCGACGTAGTTTCTAAAGTACGCGGGGGTACGAATCGGAAAATTCCTACGTCACGCGGACAGATGTGCGTTACTTTGAAATTTTCCGTGGAGTATTTTAACAAGACCTACGTAACTATTAGAGTAGGCGCTCACCGTTGATTTTTAGTTGGCCGATAGTTGTGCCCGATTTTAATTTGTATGAAGAATCAGCCAAATCGAATCGGCGTAGTGTGCGCACTCCCATACATGCCCATACTGATCAACTGCCTGACTAAACTATCCGCCGACGAAAAATCAACGGTGTGCGCCTACTCTTAAGCCTTAGTTACACTAGAGGACAAATCCTTCGACCTCAATCTGAGCAACGCTGAATCTACGAGTAAGGTGACTTTCAAGGAGGCCAATGTTCAGCAGTGGACGTCCTGTGGCTAAGGTTGAACTTCCCTATCTTCGTAAAGCTCCGTATACATTGTAAATATTTGTTGACCCATATTTTCGCTCGCCGAATAGCAAATCTTCAACATGACGTGATCAACTTCGCAACACAAACTGTTGACTACAACATGTTGACAGCAACATGTTTATTGAACACGTAGCTCAATTATGCCGCGCAACATTTTGTGTCGCAGATAGGGTTGCCAGGCGTCCGGCTTTAGCCGGACATGTTTGGCTTTTTAGGGACTTGTCTTGTCCGGCCAAATATTGCGTTGTCCGGCCTGTCCGGCTTTTTATTTGGTTACCGCGCTAGGCGAAAGCCGAGCCACAGAATCATATGCGCACGCATCAGGATGTTGGTTAACAACCGATGATGATAGTACTCACTCATGAGCTGACACTAATTGCCCCAAGTCACATGTCCGGCTTTTAGGGTAAAATGTCCGGCCAAATGAAGCACAAAGTCCGGCTTTTGTGATTTTGGACCTGGCAACCCTAGTCGCAGAGCGAACGCACAACATGCAAGATACGACTCTCAGGCTCTCAGATCAGACAATGAACATTAAGATGAATTTGTGTATCCAAGGGTTGTGCTTCAGCGCAGCACTGCAAAGGGGTTGTTTATAAATACACACACCACAACATTTAAATAACTAAACAAATAAATTATTTAATTACAACTTACTTGGGTTAAGAACTTTTGACGTGTATTTTCGCGCCAAGCAGCAAAGCAACCTTCCACAGTCCACAAAGCAACGTGACTACTGAGTGTGGCGCGAGGCGCGCGCCACATGCGAGGGAGCGAGACGCACGATGCGGCGTGCGTCTTGCGCGCCACAGCCCACAGCGACGTTGCCAGCCCGCCTCTGTTTGTAACCTCACAAGGACACGAGTTACGACGTGACCTTTGTGACGTTTACGTCAAGGCTCAAAGTTGAATTACGCGTGCTGGTCACTTTTGGCGGGAAAAATTTTGGTAATCGTCTAATTAAAAACAATAGCTACAAAACTAATGATAAATGCCTGCATGGATTTTTGTAACTCCGTACATTTCTGCCTTTGAATATAGGTAGACTATACTAAAACTAGATTTTCTTTCTTTCAGGTTCCAGTGGTTTCCAAGATGATGGTAATATTCTCGCCGAATTATGTAAGTAAATTATAATCTTATTGTTTGTTCACAGTCAGATACCAAAGTTGCTCAAAACTGATTTGACTTATGTTAGTTCCTTCTGTGTTCAGTTGAAGCTAAAACGGTTCTTGTTTGTTCAATAAGATCTCTTGATTGAAACTACCTAGAAATCCCAAAATCTACAGCTATTATTTATTTCCATGAACTGCTATTAGCTATTTACAGCTTGAAATTGGAAGTGTATTATCTACAGACTCTTTATTATGATTTTATATGACATAGATAATAAACAAAATAATTTACTTTGGCTTCTTAAAGTCATGTAAAAATTAATGCAAATGATTTGCCACTTCCCCTTTACATGTGGAACTGATCTGTTTAAATTAATAAAGTACTACTTACCCACTATTAAATTAATTACGATAAGTTTGAAAAAGAACTAATTTTTGCTACTTAATCGTAATTTTATTGTGATAGCAAAAGTTCCATTAAAGAGATGACGGCTAAGAGTAGTGTTGAGGTAGTAGGAGTTTGGACTTTATGTCGTGAAGTTTAAGGGTGGTGGTGTAATGTGGCGGCATTTAGACATCTGCGACATCTGCCGGGCTAGCACGTGGCCCGAACACCTTTCGTCTACACGCGGGCTGCCCACCTTTTTTACCAATAAACCTATTTATACACTGACACCGTTCTATATTTAAAATTGTTTTTATTGCCGGTCTCGCAGACTGTGGAACACGGCAGAGGCAAAGGTTGTGTGTACTAGCAGTTTTCTCTTAGAATCTAGATAATAATGCAAAGTAGTACATATTATTTTAATTACTACTTATGTATGTTAGGAATCCTAAAATAGGCAGGTGACGTAACAACTTTCCTGGTCTTGGGGATGTCTAAGAACGGAGTGATCCTTTGAACTTCTAACGAAAATTCCTAAAGAACCCACTTGCAGCAGTTTACAATAATAAAATGACTACTACTTTTTTATCCACAACGAGGAAGCTCTTGGCCTGTATCTCACCTGATGATAAGTGATGATCAGGTCGAAGGTGGAAGCGAGCTTCACCCGATATCCTCAACCACGGAGGAACTAGCTATCTTACCTCTAACTGCCGGAACACAACAATGCTGTTAACATTCAGACTTAAGAAAGATGGTGGTAGCTAGCCAGGCGGACTTAGAATAAGCCCTACCACCAACCAAAACGAACAGAAAAATCTGCTACCACTGGAAATCGAACCCGGGACCTCTGCGTCTGAAGCAGGTGGTCTTATCACCAGACCACAGAGGCGGTTAAAACTAATGAACGTACCTACCTATTGAACGATAACATCATTGACAAATACTTGAGAGTGAACAGAAACATGACTCATTATAAAAGATACAGAAAATAACTAGGTCACTGAAACTAGGCTATGTGTCCGTGACATTTCTAAAGGGAAGATCTCGGAAGATCTAGTATGTCAACTGACCATTCACTTCAAAAATTAAGCTGAGGCATACCAAGATTTACCAAAAACACCGCGATGATTAATCCTTTTTCGCAAAAAAGGATGCTGACATAGTTACTCTCAATGACAATGTATGTAATTAAATTAAAAGATAATATTTAGTTCTTATGTAAATATTTTAGTTCATTAATAATCATCTTTCTTATCAGGTATTCATTCGATCTCCACTACAGGAACAGGACCACCGACTCTCTGATGATAAAGGATGTGGCCTACACTCCCCATGCTGGCCAAACGTTTAAAAAAAAGCTTAAGTACAGACGTTTAAGTTTAGTTGCTTTCATTTTATTTCTTATCTTAGTTTTTAATAACGAAAGATTTATAAGCAGTGACATCACAATCCGATCTATTGAAAAAATCGTTCTGACAAATTATCTCGAAACGTATTCAGCCTTACTTATAAACGTTTATTAAAATTAAGACACAGTTTAACGGTCTATTAAATAATATCTTAACTTAAAAACGATAATTAGTGTTAACCAACGTCTTAGTGACTGCTTAAATAACTGTCAAGTTAAACAGCGTCGGACCCTTGTTTAAAGCCCTAATTACCAAAATGGCGGATCAAAAAGTTAACAGCTGATGCGTGACGTGCCATGCAACGCGCTGTGTTGCTGCGCTGCGCGAAGATACACACAAAAAATAGCATGAAACACATGGCAAAGGTTGGCGCAAACATAATACAAAGTGAAAACAATAGATAGACATTACAACGGTTGGTGTTTCTTAATACCTACACAGTTAAAATAATTCAATGGACTAATAATACACAACATGTTACGTCGGCGAAACCCGAAACACTAAAAAGACTTGAGTTAAACATTCCGACAATAAAATCCTAAAGGCTTCCTAAGGGTGCATGTGCGTGAGAAACTAAAATTACCATGCCTTAAAATTGCGCTAAAAACTAACAAAGCATTTACATCTTAAGTTTGTACAAGAAGTATTACAATTATCTAGTGTATAGTATTATAATTGGTACATAATTTTAATATGGCGTATGTGGGACATAGTCGCTACAGTACTTTTGTTTGTTGTTGTAGACTTGACAGTTGACTGACAGACAGCGTTTCATTTGACATAACTTTGACGTTTATTATTCTTAATTTTAGCATTGGCTTTCGGCATTTTGGCATTAGAACTGGTCTGAAGTTCGGTTCAGGTGGATTTAAAAAAGAAAAACTCTAATTAACAGTTGATTAGTTAAGTGACGCTTAAGCAGTGTTTATAAGTGAGAAATATTTAATTACTGATTAAGAAGTTAACGAGTCATTAGTTAATTAGTTGCTTAGACGTTGATTAGTTGATTTTTATAAGTAAGGCTGATTATGTTTAAATCAATTGATTGATTGAAGTTAACATGCCTATTATGAGCTTTGATTTTTTGTGTGCAATTTATTCAAATGGCATCAAAAAACTAAAAACTTACTAACCTTGAGCACTGTGTCAATGTGACTATTCATTTAAATACAACTGCACAAATAGAAGATAATGGCAATAATAAATTATTTTTAACGATCACCGCGGTATGTTCCCATTCATACAAGTTAGTGCCCGACACCGCTACTTGCGAAAGTTCGTATAGTTTCATAGCATCTCAAGTTGGACACTAGGTTTATCCTATTTTATTTATTTTCTCTTCTATTCTTGGTACAGATGGAACACAAACCTATTCTTCTTTAGTGTCTCCCCCTTTCATCTCACTCACCTCATCGGTCCCTGAAGAAATAAGTACTAGGTTGTTGGATGATCCTATACAAGTGAAGAATAAGTCGTTTTTCTGTTTACGTGCAATTGTATTTTTTCAGGTACATTATTATAGTACCTTGCTTTGACTTTCAGTATAGAGGTGCAATTTTTGATCTAGTCATTCGTTCATTTGGCAGTTGGGTCGTCCAACGATTTCTGATGCGCGGTCTTCACTTAAAAAGCTCCTTCCAATCGGCAGTATATCCTTTAATTAAAATTTTTAACTATCTAAGATGGAAATTAAGTAATAAATAATGTTATTATGACCTGCAATCATAAACGACAATGGAAACAGTGTAAACGCATGTGGCACAGACAGGCGTGTGCGCACCGCCTCGCATTAGCGATTCGTCGGCAGGTGATTACGAGACAGGTGGCCAAAACAAAATTATAACGATAACTGCAGCTATGCACACCGCGTCGGTTTTGTTTTATTCTTTATTCAAAACATCGTAACGCTTAGAAAATTATAATCGAATCGAATGTAACGCTTTTTTCTTTATAATGATCCAACTTTTTAATGGCTGTGTTTTATTATAACTAGCCAGAGTTAAAGGTTACACCGCGCTCTAATTTTACGAAAGAATTTATTGTTGTCAATTTAATGTTTAGATGAACTAAATTAGTCATGTTTATTTTCAGAATGCTAACGTGATTTTGAATAAATCAGATTTCGATACAAACATAAATTGCACAATTGAGGCTTTTAAATAAATCAAATAAATTCAGTTTATGCTAATGGCATAAAATCACATCGACATTTTAATAGCTTGTAATCGTATCAAAAATCAATAAAACATGAATGGGAAGTGATTTAAAAGGCATTAAGAGTTCCGCAAGGTCAACGACGCATCAAAATCGTCTGGTTTCGGTCAATTGACGGACAATAGCTGTCAAATAATCAGATTAAACGTCATATTTTGACACGTTACAAACGGTAGGTGACGCCATGATTGTTCAAAGACGTCGTGCTCTATTTTATGTCTGAAAACCGAGTTAGCATTTATGCTACAAAATTCTATTTTTTAACATAATCAATTAAGTTCAAGAACCAGTAACGTCAAAGATTCCCTTTGCAAATATTGAAACTTCCATAGGTTGAAACGATGACTAAATCTATGTGTGCCGTTGTGTGACTCAAATCTTTATTCAAAAGATAATTTTATTAAAAAATTTGAATATTAAGGTAGCAAGTAGCAACAAGCGTCAATTTGATTGCACGTCAGTAAAATTAGGAATGAGCGTCGAAAATAATGCAGACATATGTTCAACACCTTTCATAAGCCGGTCGGACGAAGGACATCCGCTTTTTGGTTCAAAAAAGGCCTACTGCATTGTGAAAAAAGGTTTTAAGGGGTTCCGTGTGGAGTAGATTTTATTTGAATCTGGCACATATCAGGACATACATAACATGTTTTAAAATTACTTATATTATAGATAAGTGCTACGAACTTTAAAAGCTTAGTTAAGTAAGGTACAGA
The DNA here is from genome assembly GCF_004193835.3 of Ostrinia furnacalis. NCBI lineage: Eukaryota > Metazoa > Arthropoda > Insecta > Lepidoptera > Crambidae > Ostrinia > Ostrinia furnacalis. The sequence continues at coordinate 217,156 of NW_021134301.1, read as the reverse complement.
TCCTGAAATGCCTTATTATGTCGCAAGGTAAAATCTACTGTAGAAAAAACTCAGAATGACTATCGATCAGAATAATGTCCAGCTTTACCAACAAAGGTTAACATGCAGCTGCAGCACAAAGTTCAAATCGTCAAGATAAGGTCATAATTTAAAGGAAGAAAGAACATAATTTATCAGTGTTAGACAGCACAACAAATTAACCACGACGACAAGATTTGATAACATCAAAAAGAAAAGAAAAAATATTAAAGCTACAAAAAGTAATAGAAAAAAAGTAGCAGCGTAAATCTCATAATAGAACAATACCGTCCCGTTTTGCAATCGATCCAGGGAACCCCGGCAATCGAGTTCGACATTCTCACAGGAACAGCGGCGTATCCGGTGCGCGGGCGCCGAGCAAAAACGATCATTTGTTAAACGTCCGATTACGCCGCAGGTACACCGCCTAGTTAGCTTTCGGCGCGGATCCGTCAGAATGCTCGCTCGTGTGTATTTAGCTTATTAATTTAAACAGTTAGTTCATTAACGGACGGTTGACCGGCGAATCCTCGGGCTGTGTAGGATGACGCCGAATATGTTTCTTAATGTAAATAACTTTTGGATAAACCCAGCTTGATGAGCTTGTCAAATATTTGTCTGTCTTTCTCAAATGTGACTAATTTAGGAAATTATTTTTATTTCAAAGCACTTTTTTCATTAGACTCTACCTTGCCTACAACAATGCATTGTAATTGCAATAAAAATAATTAATCATAGTTTAATATTGTTGTGCTTTAGGACATATTATTTCCATTTAGTTGAAATAAGTTTCGGTAGAAAAATGCATTTCTGGTTTACTAACAAATTCACTGTTATTATCACGGTCTACTGATATTAGGAACAGATCTGGCTACCCCCAAATAACTGTTGCCAAAATCATTCTATAGTCATTACGAAGGCTATTACTCTTTGTCGTACGCAACCGAATTCTTGTGTCAACCAAATTAGAACTCTCTAAAATTCTCAATGGTACGGTATGATGACCTCTAATCTACATACATACAAATGACTTACACGCATGGACAACTACAATAAGTCGAATGCTTTGCCAAGTTTCTTTGCTATTGTGTAAAAGCTCCTGGTCTTTATTGTTGAGATATAAGGTTTAATTTGTCCAATACGAGCTGCATGATATATGTCGGTGTTGGTTTGGTAATAGGTGAGTGAAAGGCTGGATACGTGAGAAAAGCAACGCCTATTCTAACAATGCCGTATTTTGCCGTCTGTGCAGATGATCGATCTTCATAAATATTTTATTTCGTATCCGGAATGCAATGGAAGATATTAAAGTCACTGTTTTTGAACTAAATATTATGGGATTCGTCTGTAGGATTGTGTCCACGTGGAATTTTTAACATAACTTTTTAAAGGGATATTTGTAGAAATTCATCTTATCGTCACTATTTTGATAAACTCGTAATAATTCTTTTCCAGCCCAATTAAAATCGTTTTCAATTTGTCAGCGTTTAACAATTTGTAAAATTAATTCATGACCCATTTTATCACGAAGAAATGCTGTAAACTTAGCTAATAAACACGCAAATAGCACCTAATTTGGAAATGTCGCTGTAAAATTTTTGTTCTATTAGTAAACTACCGTCACCCTCGTCGTAAATTTAAACGTTTCCTCGAAATATTTCAAAGACAAACAATAGTAGATATGATCTAAAACAACCAGCCAGCAGTGACCTTAGTTTTTCTCGCCTACAAATCATTTGTAGAGCCTTATCGTTCGCGTAAACAAAGTTTGTGTGACGTCACTCGGAGCAGTCATGCGATCCTATATTTAACATCCCGTTGTTAAATACGACCTTTTTGATCCAAGCGGCCAAGGACCAAACTATTCTTTTAAATTCAACTTCAAATTCCTTTTTCTAAGTGCTGGTATTAGGAGTGGGTTCACCACAATAGTCCAGCGGTGGACAAGGAAGCCTCTTGAATCGGTAGTCCGTTGGGATTTTGTTACTTATTTATTTAATAACAATCTTTAGCTCTAACATTACCGGTTACCCCAATGCGATAGAGTAGATTAATTAGTACATATTTAACAATTAAAATTGCCGCTATGGCTATAACATAAAATAAATAATGTAAATCTTGTGAATTCAGTCAAAGAACAGCTGAATATGAACATTTAAGGATTAGGTATGTTACAGACGAGTTTGATACATCATCATCATCATCATCATCATTTCAGCCACAGGACGTCCACTGCTGAACATTTACATAGGCCTTCCCCAATGACTTCCAGGTCAGGTCAGGTCGTCGGCCGCCTTGTGGGTGGACGTCCCACGCTGCGTTTTCCGGTACGTGGCCTCTACTCCAGAACCTTGCTGCCCCATCGGCCGTCAGTGATACATAATAATTAGGAATTGTATTTATGTATCACAAATATTATGATTTTTTATTTCTATTCATTTTGAAAAGGAAACTCGTTTGCGAATTGTTTTGTGCATTTTCTGTAGACATGTGCGCTTTTCGAAACATGAAGAGCTCTGAAGAGATGAATCTTCTAGTCCATAAATCAATCAAAGTAAAACAATAAATAACTAAAACAAATCCGTTCAAACGGATGTCCAGTTATTATGATGTTATGATTGAATTACAGTCAAACAAGTATGACACATGTACAAAAAACTTGAATGGACCGTATAAAAATAGTGATGTGTTCAACAAAGGCAATTTTAGTTGCGCTTCTGCGCACAATATTGCAGTGGTTGTCACGCAATGCGTTATCGGGCTACGTAGACACAATTATACTGAACGCTGGAAGATTTCCAAAGTTTCGTCTAATTATACTAAGGCCATTCCTGATGCAGATGTTATGCTGAGCTTGCAATACTTGTGAACACTAAATAAAAGTGGATTATAATTATTGAAAAGCTTTAATTTTATTGAAATTCATATTGCAACTCGTAACTATTATTTTTACGAGTATACTTGGGTAGTGTCCAATGTGTAACGTAAACGTACACTTGCATTAACCTTCTTAAACCAAACAATTTTTTTTATCGCAATCAAATAGTCAAGAATGTTATTTTTCATTTTCAATGCACGATGCACACTCTGCCTAATATTTCATTCATCCCCACTTTATCCCACCTGTAATTACTTCTGTGAAAACCCATCGGCCCAAGTCCTTGGCACTTGTGGATTTATTTGTGTTGTAACGTTTAAATAAATAAAAATCTAGCCGTAAATGGTGTTTGTTTACCCGTAACTCAACGACGTGGCGCCGCGGTGCTCTGTGAACGTTATTTCACTCCTCGGGACAAAAAGATATGCCTACTTCCCCATTCATCGCGGCAGAGATAAAGCACTTGCAGATACGACACTTTTGTCTTTTAGAGAAGGGATTTGTACCTACATGAACGGAATTTTGTCGTAGAAAAAAATATTTGAAGGTCATTGAAATACAAAAGTAGGCTGTATGATACGTAAGTATTTTTTAAGGAAAAAATCCTAATACAGTGTCTTTATGTGGTTGTTATTCTGTTGTATGAGCCATTTGCATTATTTAATAAGTGCAACAGCACTGATGTTAATCTTCAGATTAATTCAGATTACTTTAGTAAACTTTGTAAGGTGTCACATGCTTTTCTTGACAGAGCATGAACAGAGAGACGTGCCCACTGCCTTCTTTAAAGAATTATCTAATAACTATAGAGTACTTTCAGCTAGTATTTAGATGTTTTATGTATTTAATAACCTCATAAAGACATATTTTTCGTGTCTCCTAAAGACCGTCATGTCTGACTTTAGCTTTCTATTCTGCCTAAACTCTATGCCCGGCTGATCTATGAGGATCCCGTAGCACCAACGGCACGTATGTCCACGCGGGGCGGGTCGAGGGCAGAAGATCGAAAATAAAAACACCCGGTGGGAGGGCAGCCTCCCAAACATATTACAGGCGTCGCACCTCGGGTTCCGGACTTTTTCACTGATTTTTTGCCATAATAACCCGCAGTACCTCACTTTTTCAGTGTAAATATTTGGACGATCTGAAATAACGATGAATGGAAGGAGCATAACTCTTTTGAAAAGCTACATTTTTGGTATTATTTAAGAACTCATCAACGTTTTTTGTTTGAAATAACACAGCGTATCATTTCCAGGTTTTCCCTGGTCAACATATCATGCATAAGCCCATAAAATGGGGTTGTTTCATAACTTTTTGTGCTAACAGTATAAATTCAAGTTAATCAATGAGGGCTTAGCTGAAAAGCCCCTTGTGGTAGTTGTTGATGCTTTGATCAAACAGGGGCTGGCAATTCCTATTTTTACCTCGTCAAACTGAAAGTACTGTATCATTGTTCATTTTTCCAAGAACCTCCACAGCTTGAGCCAGCAATAAGTTAGGTGTGTTAACTGCATCCTTCAGGTAAATGGAATGAAGATAGCCGTGAACGGGAGCGGCGCCGTATCAACAGATTCCAAAAACGAAATGGCTTTTCTATTCAATTTTCGATAGAGATTTTTTACCAACCCGCAGTTTTGCGTACGGCGGAACCAATAAATCTCCTCTCGAAGGTAAGGGTCGAATTAATCACCCGACTGGTTCACCGACGTGTCCGTCGACACGTGACTTTGACACACAAATATCACTCTTAATCTTGGTGTGTTAGATACGGTTTTTGCTGACTGGAAAACCGTATTTACAATTCGGCAGGTGAAAATAAGAAGTGGGAATAAATAGTAGGGCTTTCTCCGCCGATACACTCGCAGGAGATTAAAGTGTTCAGTAACGGTGGTGCAACATAAATTAGAGAAATGGCTCCACTTCTTGATTACATACCGATGCGCCTTTGTTTTCTTTTTACCTGTACTGTACTGGAGTGGCATTTTAATACGATTGCGTGTTGGATACTTTACTTAACTTTCTTTAAATTCATATTTAATCTTCATTAGAAGGATATTGGAAAATTAGTAAACATTTTATGCGTTGTTGTTACGAAACAAAAAATGCAAAATAATTAATTATGCAATTAAAAAAGTAAAAAACGGTAAAGCTAATTTCCCCATAAACCATAAACAAAAAAAAACACTTGATTAAATTTGAGAAAGGGCCGAAATTTAAAAGCTGTGTTGTTTCCCGCCCATAACGGCTAGGGCGGGCGGGTGGCAGGCACGAATTAATAAACACACCGGCCAAGGCCGCGCCGCGCGACCTTTAGGGCCCATCCTTGTCCCCTTTACCAACGATTTGTACCTTTAAATGTTTCTGCTACCAAATTAATACGTAAACAAAACGTGAACTAATTGACTGAGTACAAAGAGACACAAGTAACAATAACAAACCGTTTAATCCTCCTGAGAGGGGAAGACAAAGAAAGATCCTGTTGCATACTTTGAATCAATTGTTTTAATGCTCGTCAATTCGATTAACTCGTTTTATCTCCAATTTAGGAGGAGATCTTCGATAAAAATGGAGCTTGGAATCTAGAGGTTGCCAAATGATATGACGGGACATTTTCTGGGTTTTTCTACTTTTGACAACTAATAAGATCTTTCATATAAATGTGTTTTTTCCTGTAAGTAAATACCGTTCAAAGGTTTGTCATTACATAATTGCACCACTAAGAAGCAACTGTACTGGCTTACCAAAGTTAGTCGTAGTTAAACTCCTTGAATAAGTTGCGTCCAAACTTAGACAGTCTAGTTCAGATCAGTGAATTCCCATCATGCAATCACATTTCTATGAGCTGTGTTTACGCTTTGTTTTACTAGCGAACCATCCTGCTTTGAGTGTTTTATGAATGTGCAAGTGGTTCTCTTGGTGACTAAAAGATGGCGCTGATTGATAAATTAGCTCGCGATGGTAATGTTGAGATAAATTCATTAATTACTGCCAATTAGACGCTATTAATATTTTATAAAAAAATGAAGGAATTAATAGAGTTATACGAATGTGAGAAACGTTATGGTTAATGGCCTTTATCCTTCATCAGACCCATTATAATGATTGCATAATCAGACATCAAATTCAAGACAAAAGAAATTTTTAACACAAAGAGTTAGAGACACCATTAAGTGTGATCGTTACACGCAAATCCTCAATTCGCCATAAAACGAACGGGTGGTCCCGCGCGGCCAAGGAAACGTTGTCATTCAAAATCAGACCACGTGTACAATATTTCATCATCAGCGAGGGTGGTGGAGCTCTCTTCTCGCCCCCACCCCACCCCCGTCCCCGCGCCGACCCAAAAAGTCTATCTGCACTTGACACGGGAGGAAACGGGACAGATTAACCGTAGTGAAGGGAACAAAGCTAAATATGTTTCAAGCTGATACTTACCCCTGCGTAGTATCTAGAATATTCGCAGATCAATTTAGACCTAGGTAAGTGTTGTTTATTTTCTAAAATGTTAGTGCTACAACTTTTATACCGTATGTAATTTTTAATTAGATATTTTAATTGCATTTGCAATTAAAACTAGTTGAAATTCTGATCATCTTTTGTTTTCTCCTTTATTTTTCGATAAAGTGAAAATGTAATTATTATTTTATTTATTTTTTTAGAGAATTTATGAATTTATTTTTGTTTTCTCTGATTTCGCGTATACTACCCTTGGTACACAAGTTATACAATGCTGAAAAAGGATGGAGGAATGAAATGATGGAACCATTTTCAGTCTACGGCAAGATACGCGGCTCTGTGTGCGTCACTCTCACACTCACGCGGGCGTGAAAAGTTTGAGCAGTAATTTATATGATGGTTTAAATAATTACCCCGCGTTTTCGGCTCAATTTGTATATGAGGCCACCGAATCGGGGCGGTTGACGTTCGTACGTATTACTTTTACGTTGCGGTCCGGGTGTGATGAAATTGTTAATTGTTGGACGCGGTTTTGCGTTCCATTTTATGCTTTTTGATTTCAGTTGCTTTCTGTGTAGCGATATTCGAGTGGGGTGGGTTAAGGTTTTGAGTTTTAGTTAGACCAAAGGTTTAGTTTAAGTGTCTAGGTACTCTTAGTTTTAGGATTGAGAAATGATCAGAATAGTAAATAGACCAGCTATAACTAACATTTTAAAAAATATACATGTAGGTTCTTTTCATATTACAGGTAGGTTAGGTAATGGTTACCTAGTCAACAATACGCAAATCTATAAAGCAATTAATTTGTTTACACTTTAGCCACAAAATTTTCCCTAAATATCAGTTTCGTATTCCAAGAAAATTATCGTCTATGTCTAAGTTAATTAAGTACCTTAATAATGTATCAATATAAACGTTACGTTAAACGTACTGCCTAGACAGACAAATCACAAAGGAAACTATAGGTACAATGTAGTCGACCGTTTTAATAACCCCTCATGTTTTCCGCTACATAAAAGATTCTTACTCCAATTGCCATCTGCTCGGAAAATAGATTGCTTGTCAATAAAAATGTAAATTCGCCGCTTCAGCTCTCAGCTAATTCATTTCCCAATGGAAAATCCGGGAGCGCGTCACCGGAGATCGATCGACCGTTCATTTCAACGTTTTTCCGTTTTTTTTTGCATTTCATATTGACCAGACGCAGTTAGTTTGCATGCAGACTAATGTTTGCGCGCGACAGTGTGCAATAAAACCCTGTCCACACCCTTTCCACAATACCCAACTCTCTTTTTGTGCCCAGATATTAACGTCTTTTGCGATGATTTATAGAGGTCCTTCCCCATGAAAGACGGAGGGGCTTCCACGGCACTCGATATGAATTCTAATACGCGATAACTATCGTACACGCGGACGCGAAAACGAAACGGTAATGTCGTATCAGAAACAATTTCGCGTCAATTCCGTGTACAGAGGGCGCGGTAAAAAATCGAAATACGTAAATTTGATCCAAAACCTCGGGGCTCGGCTCACACTCTCGCGGTGATACGCCTGACACCCTAATCAAATAAGTACCTTTTACCGGGATTTGGGTTGCAATTGAAAATGTGCCTTAATCTGTTTGGGTAAAGTGTGTTTTCGATGGAGCGTTTTCGGTCTGACTAGCTTCCGCATAAAACGTATTTGTAGGAAGGACGACCCAGAAAATGGGTATAATATACTCACACTACCACCGCCGCTTCCTCGCCTTATTCTCCCGGTGCGTCCCCCAGGAGCCCACAGAAATTTATATAACAAGCTATCTCGTCCCAGCCTCGGTTATTGTCGAGGAAACACTGGCTCAGACATTATTTTTAATTAAACAAAAGTACTGGCCACTAACACCCCCGATCTGAACGGAGCGATTTGCCTTTGTCGATTGTATTTTTTTCTTAATTAAGTAAATCCTTAAAAAACAGATAGCCAATAAACTTGCGGAGTTATTGACAAAGTACAGTATTTGCGTAGGTGTTAATTGAATTTTTTTCTTGTTCTTGTCTTGAATAAAGCGCTGTTTTTGTCAATTCTTAGCAGTATAAATACCTATACTAAAGGTTCATGGAAAATTATGACCTACACTTGTTTACGCGTTTGGATAATTTCGTAGAATATTCGGTATTCTGTGTGTAGCGTAGGTAATATGAGGAGAAACGTTATTTACTCCTTGCTCGAACGCTGCTTGATTTTATTTATTTATTTTTATTAAATATCGCATTCATTGAAAATGTATCGTTCTTAAAACTTTCTACAATAAGCTATCTAGCAGTGTCTTTATTTTCCAAAATTTGAACTAGCTCCCAAAAAGGTACAGAAGTTCACAATTTCCATGGAGTCCATTATTAATTACCGTTTAAAAACCGTCGGCATAAACAATTTCTCATTGAATCACGTAACAGAGTGGGGGTGACCCCTCCCACGCCCGATGCTCATACCGATCCGCGACGTAACTCACCGCTACTACGGGTCGCCGGCGAGTCGGTTAAATGGATAAAAAGAGTAAGTATATCAAGGATAGACTCTTTGTTGCATAGCACAGTTGTAAAAATACAAATGATGGTTAAATTTCCGTGCTTTTAAGCGATTTTATGAAAAATATTATTGGCAGGTAGCTAATAGCTCATAAGATAGATCCCCTTAACACCTTTGCTGCGGCAGTAACTTTCTAATACTTTCCATTCCTTCGGTACAAGGTCAATAAACCTGGTATTAAAACTTATATTGTGGCGGCACAAGGCTTAAAGACCTTGTAATTTTTAAGATATATTAATTTTATTTTTGGCTTCATGTTAATAGATATTGTGTTTTTTTTCTTTGAATATTAATAATAATGCATTTATTGACATACACCTGAAGGCGTTCGTGAATAACTTGTTTAGTATAAAAATTATAGCTATATTCAAAATACAAGGCTTATGCACCCTGTGCCGCACTGAAGTAGGGAAGTCTGGTGGGTATTCTAGGGATGTGAAATACAAATATCGATAGTTTAAATTAAGTTTTAATAAAAATTTAAAAAAGTAACAAACAAAGATGTTTTAATAATTTAGTCTAAATATTTTACAAATAAGACATACGTGCATAAATACTTAAATAAGCTATATTTAAAGAAAACATATTATTTAATAACATTTAGTTACAACTTCAAATGTTTGTCACGAAAAACATTATTTAAATTAGCAATAAATCGTATAGCAAATTAAATAATAATCAATTTGGAGTTTTGATTTTGTTTGTTTCTCTTGACGCCATGTCGACATGTGCGTTTCTTACGAATGCGAGGCAGCACTGGCTGCACGAAGCTAGCGTGGGGTGCGGTACCAGGTGCGCAGGGTACAAGGTGCTTCGACCTGGTTTCGCATTGTGAAGACATTTTATTACTTCCGTGCGGTACCAGGTCTAAAAACCTGGTATTAAGGTAGGTACATCATTGGATTCTATTTTAAGAATACATCATAGATATATATTCATCACTTTCCTACACCGGACCCAATTGAAGTTATGCCTTTCGCACGACAAGGAAGACTATAATTTTCTTAGCCGCACGGTAAGCGAGACGTACACAAGGTCTATAGACCTGGTTTCGCACTCAACGTGTTAATTAATATTTATTGTCCGTGGTGCATATCTTTTTCATAAAGGTTACTAAACTTTTGTTTGTCACCTGTCATCCGCTTTGCAACGGAGGGAAGTCGACCCTTAACTTCGAACTCCTCCTATGTTCTTCTGATTAATTTCGTTGCGGTTCCAATGACAGTTTAACTTTCCTCCGGGACAAACTTGACCTTCATTGGTTGGGTTTTTATTGGCATCAAGCTGTAGATCCTGGCTACACAGGAGTTGCAGTGGTGGGAAAGAGAGGTGGGAAGGAGGGAGGAGTCCCGTATAAATGATAGAGGAACACCCAGATCCTACCCAAACAGATGATCTAATCAAGATGAGTACATTATTTATTACATTTCGAGGGACTATTCCCACCTCTCATCCCCACCGCTGCAATTCCTGTGCAGCCAGGATCTACAGCGTGAGCGCCAACAAAAACCCAACCAATCATATCATAAATACTAGGTTCCTTGTAATAAACTTTGGGATTAGCAGTCACTCTCTTATTGTTGCGACTAACTTTATGCCTTTATCAATCTTAATAGGTACCAAAATTCATCAAAATTGATCCAGCTGACTTGATGTTAAAAAATTAATGGATTGACAAAGATCGTTCGCACCTACCTATTTAATATGGATTAAAGGTCTTATCAACTCTACATATTTGTATCAATGACCTTAATATAAAAACACTACAGATCGTCAGTCAATCAAAGTTAATTTGACTACAACCTCATTGTTTAAAAGATGATAATGAACTGGATCTTAACCCGTGGAGGCCGTTGTACTATTGTTTAGTATACAGGCTACTGTTTGGCAGGTCTGATATATCATCAGTATTATATTGACAGTCTATTAATCACTAACATTGCTCAACCATATGAGATTAGCAGAAGGTTAGCAAAAATATGTCTCCAGTAATGATTATGATAGCTTGCTTCTAACAAACGAGTCGTCTAGATACTTTACTTCATGTTAGTACAGTCCACATATTTTTGTTGCAAAATAGCCTGTATGACAATGAAATAAGACGCTTTGTTTAGCTTGTTTGCTGCCGTCCGTACCAAAAGGTCAAGGGTGAGCTTTCCATTCATTTCCGAACTCTGGATCAATGTCAAACGAATCCGAACACGTAAAAGGTTTCACATTCACTGCACGTACAAATGAAAGAACGATACTTTACACAATAATTAGGCTACTGGACACACTGTGGGCACAAACGTGACGTGGACTGACACGAGACAGACAGCTGATTTGTAAACACAGCTGGGAAAAATGCTCTGTTTGATGTTCAAGTTCGCAGATCGCTGCCAAAAGGAGCGCATTGTATATGAATTGCTAGGTAATAACTGTATAGGGTGCGCGTATAATATTATGAACTCGGCACCAGACATCCTGCTACTTCAATAAGATAAGAAAAACTAAATAAAAGCTTGTAAAAAATTCAATCTATTCAAATTACGAAGGGTTAACAGAAGAAAATCTACGCCTATAACCTTTATGCTATTCTAAAGTAAGAGAGAGGGGGGGCGTGAAATGAGAAGGAACGTCGTGCCAAGTTGATAATAATTGGTGTACGACAACCCTTAACTTGAAGCGGTTTTAACTTTAAGCACCGTATAGGGCTTCGCGAGGATTTGCTAATGTTACAGTCGACAGCATATCAGCCTGTACATTTTTATTGTAAAATTGCACCTAATTACAGCTAAATAAGATGCCACAGTGTTAAGTTTGACTTGACAGCGTCTGTACCTAATTACCATCATTGCAGTATGTAACATTGGTCAACATGGAGAAAAATTACAGTTTTCTGATATGCTCTACATTTGAATTTATTGTGTTCTTAGTTAAAATAAAATTATAGTTTAAAAATGAAAAAAGCTTCAGTACTCTACTAGGTTTGTTCAGAGAACTCTATTTTACTTTCAGTTGGTGCTTACTTTAGGAAGCAGTCACCTCATATTTAATAACGTTCAAGTCATTTTCTTTTTCCTATACTGCATTCCGTTACGTAACTTATAAGTTCACCTTTACCGCATGAGTGTAGGCAAATGTTAAAGTTTATGCTGCCATAGTTGCATGCTCCATACTTTAGGAACTAAGTTATCAATAATTTTCTTCTAGTCGTTAGTTTATGACCAGAAAGTTTGTGTCTTATGAAGCAGTATTCTATGTCTAAATTGAAGGCTTTGGGAGTCTTTCAAACGGAACCTCATATTTTAAAGTGTTTAATATCACATGGAAATGCATTTCTAAAATTTCATTCAGTTCTTATATTTTCACCTGCACAGAGGGCGTTCTCTTAATGCAGTCTACTCTCCACCGCCAAACTCCCTGACCCACCGACATGAGTCGTCGACATGATTCATGATTCCTATAAATTAAAACCGCGGACACCAAGCCGCCGGGCTATCGGTGATTGTTTTTTTTTGTAGTCTTTAAAGATAACGATGTGGTAACAAATGGGTTTCATAGACCTCTGTTTTTGAGCCATCCATCTGAAACTTGTTCTATACATCGCAATTGTAATTACCTGTAACAAAGTCCGCGGTTCCAGACAACCACGTGGCTGATTCTCGTCACCCACGCAGCCTGCTACACGTGGCGGGACTCTGAACCCGAACTCTTGGTCTGTTACAAGGAGGTCCAAGGTTATGGGCCTTGTTATGTGCTAACATGTATCGCAAATCCGAATCGACTATAACGCTACCGACGACGCGACGTCCCTTACTCATCCGTCAGGTAATTTTTGATTGTTAGACGTGGAAAGGTCGCTATGACGTGCTTTAAAACATAAGTCTGGAAGAAAATTGTAGTCGTGACTTCTGAGTGACATCTGAGCTAATCATTTTGATATTTAAAAGTACCTAAATGGTTAAGAGTTAAGACTCATTTGAACCTTGCCTTCTCTCCAAAACCATGTTTGTACCAATCAAACTTATTGTAATGTTTGTGTTTGTATCCTATATTTATTACACTTTATCGCTGTAATATTCCGAGAGCTTGCAGTCTAAATATATTCGTAGCATATTATTACATAGATACCTAATATGATTAAGAATAGTTTCGTAAGCCACTTCAGACACAATTGATGCCATTGAAGAATAAACTACACATAATACTCAGCGTTAAAATCACGAAAATAAAAATACATTTCTCACATGTTAGAAAATAAAACGATCAAGCTTAATATGTAAATTAATTGTGGAGATAATATAAAAGTCTAGCCAAAAATCGTTGCAGACAAAAGTTGGGTGCCCCCGTCGACCTGTAGACGTTCGCACGCACTAATGTCAACCAGATTATCGACTGCGACGACCTACGCACTGGGATTCTAATCGATGGAATTAGAAAACTGTTTACAATTGCGTTTTTAGGGTCTAAATCTTAGTTTAAGGAAGAGTTACGTGATTGTTATTGGGAGATTCAGGGTGGAAAATCCATGATATATGTTATATATATATTTTCATTTGCAATCTTATTTAATTAGAATTAAGGCTCTATTATGTGCGTAGAAAAAATATATTAGTTTCCATTTCTTGTGGAAAGAAGAAAGAAAGAGCCTGGTTCTCTAATACATTTACTGGGCAGTTACCTAATGTACTACCCTGAAGTAGATTTTAACATCAGTTGAGATTATTGTGAAATACATAGGTATGTACTTGCATAACCAAATGGTAGAGAGCATGCCAATGTTGTACTAGTCTAATAAAATCTTATTAAAAATTCAAGTTTATTTATGATGTGTTAGATAGGAGCTATGTGCTAACCTAATACATAATAATGATTTTAATCTTAACCTTTAACTGGTGACCTGCCCGTCTCTCAGACACCGCGTTTCGTTTTTTTAATTTATCTCCCCGCCTTTTTGTCGCTTCTCCCCGTGCGTTTTGGTACCTTCCGCGTTTGCCATACACCTTCGCTCAGTAGGAGGCGCACGAGCTCAGGGTCTCCTGTGTTGCCTGTGTGGAGCTTTCGCCGTCTCACAGACGTCAGGTCAGTGCTAATGTGTATTTTACCTATGTGTCTGTTGTTCGTCACCTCACAGTTAGTTTACACAACTTCATAGTGTTTGAGGGACGTCACAGCGGTGGTAATGTATTGTTATTATCTTTTATAGAATGTCTCACGATAAACAAAAGAGGTCTGCCAAAAGAAGAAGGGTTCTTAGTCAGCGAGGTATAATACAGGAGCTTCTAACAGAGAACGACGACGAGTGTAGTAGTTTTGACGACGATATAGGCGATCCTGACTTCGTTTTAGAAAGTCTGCATGTTACCAAATCTGAGCAATCTGGAGATGAAATCAACACCTCCACCATTGAATAACAGTGTCCTGACGAAATAGGAGGGGTTGATGGATGAGATGGAACAAAGTGTTTCAACTATTCAACATCCTTATTGGCCTATGTATAATCATATTCTATAGCTTAGCTCAGTCGATATTTTTCAGGAATAAATTCTTACGTCTTAAACAGTGATTGCGACAATACTAACAAGGTAACTAGGGGCAGCTTCTTATTTATCATTGGATAGCTCTTTAGTTATACCTCAATTGAAACTCGTGGCTTATAATGACTACCCTACCCCGCGAGCTGCGTTCAGTTGGTGTTGATGAATTACCACCTAGACCGACTTCTGCCTTGTCCCAAAACCATCCTGGGGTTAAAAGAACATGTGCCATTTGTCTTAGCCATGTAATAAAATGTACTAGGTTCACTAGAACTTATTATGATAAACCTATGTGCCTAAATTGCTGCAAGCGAAATTGTGATGTCTGTAGACGTGAACGTTTTTAGTAAGTGATGTTTGATGATTGTAGTTTTTTTAATTTCTTATCTTAGGATAGCTTTACCTGCTGAGTTTTGTTGATTAGTATCTAAACTATCTAAAAATGATGATTAGGAAGGTCCCAAAGTGTATTTCTGGGGGCTAGTATGCCCATTTTAGGTGTCTAACTTTTTTTTAAATGAAAAGTACCTTGCTCAAATAAAGACTGATTTTGTACCAAAAACTAATGTTTTTTTAAACCATGTTTTTATATTATTTGGACAACTATATAAGTTACTAAATTCTTGGCCTCAAACTTATTTTACGTCAGCCAATTTTTTTGTACATTAGTTTTTCTTTGACGTCTCTTAAACGTCACCTCACCAAATACGCACTGTTGACTTCAGGTCACCAGTTAAAGGTTAAACCCCTCGGTCCTACTTAGCTTGTACCCGCCACGGGCGTTTGACAAGCCTCGTGTAACGATCGCTCGGGCTCAGATTACCTAACAGGTAGTTATTAACCACATACGGATTGACATTCCCTTCAAAGTGTGAAATCCTTAATATGGGACAATCAGGGCTATTCACGAAATCATTGATTGAAAATATTGGTCTGACAATTGAAATATTGGCCTTTACGAAGATAGTTTGTGTTGGTATGTAATAATTAAATCATTTACCTGCCACAATTAGTCTTATACTTACGACGACCTCATAAAGGTAGCAGAAAGGCGCTTGATGCAAGCCGCTACCAACCGATCAATATGGAAATCACTGGGGGATTATATTTTATTATATTCAGCAGTGGACGTCCTGTGACTGAAATGATGATGATTATCACGACTTACTCAGAAAACTCAGTAAGTAATAAAATTACGAACAACTTTATGCCATAAAATTATAGCAGATTAACCATAAATTACACGAAATATCTTTACTCTTCGATCCAATATTAATAGTCCTTATACACAGATTAGCCCATTTTTGTGCGTAGTAAATATTAAAAGCTTTCAAATAAATTAAATAACGTTAGAGCCGCGCCTGTGACGGTATGAAAGGCTCATACTATCGAGTGGCCTAGACCTATGAAAGGATAGACAAGACAATAGTTAAATACTTCCGACAAAATTGTCTTAAAATAGAGAAAATGTAGATTACAAAATGAATATAAAGTAAGGTGTATCATCACCCTAGAGTGCATCTGCAACTGCATTTAACGTGAAATTATGATGTCATTTAGTAAAACAAAAAGCCTAAATTTTTCACTCATTACAATCATTCATGTATTTCCAAACTTTTTGCAGATTATAAAGTGTCTTGTCGCATTAAATCAGTGTTTAATAACTTTGATGATGATCTGTTTTTTTAAAGCGCTTGAGTTCTAAAAAAAGCTTGTAAAAATTCAAATTCAGGATTTTAAAATAATACATATCCTATCTATTATTTAGCAGAAATTTTAAACCTATCCAGTCGAATACAAGGAATTAGACGGATTCTTGCTATCGTAGAAATGAGGAAAAACTTTAGGTACTTAACCGCCCTATCTATCTCTTCCTCGATCTATCAGGTTACATATAGGAAAATATCGCTCGCGATATTATTGGTTAACAGATATGATAAGGAGGGCGATAGCGCTCACCAGTAATTACCAGCACGTGCGCTATTATCGTGTCTATTTATTGATTAACACACTTCGACGATTCCCTCAAAATCGTACCAGCATATTTGATAAACAGTTCATATGAAATTTCATTAAATTAACTCTTGCACATTTAAGTTCATTTGGAGTTGCGTATTTTGTGAACAATTTTGCCACAGAAGTGTGTGAAGAATAAGGTGCTTACTTGTCAGCAAGTCATAGTATACGACAGGACATCAAGCTTAATATTGTGTGTAGCACCCACTGTGGAACCCCATATTCGTTCGTTTGTTTCAGCCGAAAGATGTTCACTGCTGGACAAAGACCGGTCCTGCGCCGCTCGCATCCGGGCACCGCACCGCCCGCGACCTTACCCCAAATTAGGTGATAAAAACTTTAATTTTATAAAGTAGGGTGTCAGTTTTTTTTTTCTTTTTAGTAACCTGTAATAATAAGTCAACATTACTTGAGAGATTCAAATTCTGGAGTATCGATGTATTGTTCAGCTAAACAGTCGATGACTTGCGTATACCAAGCTTTTGGCAACGGGCGAGTGTGTTGCGCGTTGTCACATTTATTGAACGCGTACCTAGTCGTATAAGTGTTTATTAATCGCGACTTGACTCAACTTGTATGATAACGCGCACGCGCTACGGAAAGCTCACGCGCACGACTGATACACGATGGTTGACTGAAAGAAATGGCGTAAAATTATAATGTAACTTGTAAGTTTTCTTAGATAATGTCGTAAACTGGGTTTTGACGCATTTTTCAGCGGTACAGCAGTTTCGACATAACCCTTTAGCCTGCTGCTGTGAACGCAGTGCGAAGTCACGTTTATTTGACGCATGTGTAAAGGGTGGTGCGGCGTGTTGACGTATTTGACGAGTGTGTAAGTAAAAGTGTGAAGCGGAGTGATTCGACGACGTCTAAAGGTACTTTTTAAAGTTGCGCCACGCGAATTCCTCGCTTAAAACATGGTGTTATGAAGGGCGATATCTTAGAGGAATGTGCATACAATAGTTTGCAAAATTGAGTCTTTGCACTCACATTTAAAACGTATTAAAGCTATTAAGCCCCGCCCGGTGAACGTGCTCGCAATTTCAAGTACTCAAATCCCAGACTTCTCATAACAATACTCAGATATTTAGGAATTTTTAAACGGTACCGTTAACGTTAACAGTTACCGTAGCGATCTACGATTTCAATTCCATTGTACGGAATGTAGATCGATCATCGATTTAACCAGTAGTCTAAATGTAAGAGGAATTTTACCTGGATGACGTGAAGGTAGGTAATTATGTTGGAAGCTTAATATAATTAAGGCTACAGTAGTGGTTTTTAGATTATACGTAGGTCACAAAGCTTAGGCTGAGTTGCATCACCTAACTTTGACCGTAACTTTGCAATAACCGGTGTTTTTTTATGAAGTTTGTCAGATTTTTGATGTTTGTCAAAGTTAAAGTAAGATGGTGCAACCTGTACAAGCAGCAAGTAGCATGTACAAGCTAAACGTACTGATATCCTAAGCACTTCTTACAAAGCTATTTTGCCACAAAAAAGTATTTTGTCTGCAATTCGAGCACGACATTATAAAGCCTTTAACCTTAGATAAACGCGTTCATACAAACAGATTATGTACTCATAATAATACTAAGAAAGTCCTTAATTTTTCTAAAAGCAATATTCCAACTAAATTCTTATTCAAAGCAGCGAAAGAAAATTAAATTATAAGAAGTAATTTGAATCTATTTGCAGCTAGACGATCTAGAATCCAGACTTAATCAATAACTGATAAATCAGTTCTATTTTTGTCTACATTGTATGCAGTTTCACGTTAAATCTATAGAGGTCAAATGTCATTGGCCACGACACTGTGACCCAAATAGCCGCGAGAAGCGTACCATTTCAATTCAATCCAATTACTTCACTATATGGTACACACGACAGCACATCAGGCTACCCATTTTTGTTGCAAACTCGCCCCTATTACAGCTGCATAAGAACCCACAGTGGTAACGTTGACGTGCCGTCGTCTGTACGTAGCTGTAGGTACAGGCGACAGCGCATCAAACTCTAAATTTTTGCTGCAAAATGGCATCTATTACAGTCATAATAAGATGCTTCAACGTTAGTCCGATCTATTGTCATCCATACAAGGCTTATGCGTGTGTGCTCCGTTGTTTATATCCGACATACAAATTGATTTTGCATGGAAATAATTAATCATCGGTGAAAGGTTATATGACAATAATATGAGTTCAACAAGCACGGAATGTGCTTTGTTTATAACGGGCTTTCAAAGTAATTACTCGTACACTAAGTAAGTAGGTACATAGTTTATTTGAGAGCTTTGCAAACTGAATAACAATTGCGATAATATTGATACTCGTAGTATTATACAGTAGCATGAAAATTGCCAACAATGAAAATTTCCAAATTATAAAATTCAATAAGATTAATACAAATTGATTTGATCGTTTGTAATAAAAACCTTACTTGAAAAATATCTGAAAAACTCTGAAAAGAGTCGAAAGGTTCAGCCAAACCAACGCGATCACACGCGACCAGCCGGCGTGCAGCGATGGCGATCAAACTTAAATGCATTGATCTGAAAGGATGATTTTAGTATTCAATGAAATAAATCTTCTATAGGTTAAATAAAATGTAGGCAGCAATTAAACCCTAATTATTCAACTAACCTTAAGTCTGGAAACTGTAAATAATGTAGATAAATAGCTACTCGTTTTCTTACATCACTGGATAACTAAGACAAAAGCCAAAATTGAGACTTACTTAATCCCAAATTCTTTGCATATCTGCAGGAAAGTATAATCTATCATTCGATTTAGACTTTTGACTCCAAAACAAGTCTGGAGGTGAAATTCCCTCAGAGGTCAGAAAACGGCGCCCTAAATAAGCGATACAATTATATCGAATGAGTCCATTTTAATTGAATTATAATAGAGCACATGAATTTTAGCTGATTTTACTTTGGATGGATCAAAGCATAAAATAAGCCCATTAATTTATNAAAAAAAATCTCAAAAAATTTTTGACCTCTTTTTTGTCGATAAAAATAGGTCTAATTTCATCTATTTTCATATGTACACTTTAACGTGACTCACACTGTATAGTATCGGCTCATATACTCATTTACCTAACACCCTGTAGTTGTTGCAATTCACGAAGGCGAGTGAGCTTTACATGAATGGTACGTGGCTGTTCGTTTCTCAATAGTTTTGATAGACATTACACTATCGTTATGTGTATGTACACGTACACACACAAGTAAAGCTCACTCACCTTCGTGAGTTGCAAGAACTATAAGCTTTATCAAACGTTTTCAACCTTGCAAAGAGTATATTCACCTCTAAAGTATTTCTCAATGAACAAAATGTTTTTACACGGTGCACGTTACATGTCCGTCCTCAAATACTCGGCTACACGTCTTAGTATACATAAATAATGCGAGAATTCCATGCTCCCGGTTAAAATATACATTAACTTCATTTTGCAAAACTACAGGTTGGAGTGGGTAGAATTTTCTTGGATTTTTTTCTGGATAAAATACGCACTGATCTTTCATTGTATGTACCTAATAATTAATGATTGGGTTGTTGTAATGTGAATTGTATTAATTCAAAATAGTTGTCCAGCAGACCTTTCTTTAAATTACTATGATAAATAAAAGCCAGAGTCAAAAATTGATTTGTAAAAAAAATAGAGGAAAATGTACCTAAAAATTCAGGATAAATACAGTTTGGAATCATTACAACATATTTTCAGTTTACACAGAGTCAGAATAGCTTGAAATTAATAAAAAAAAACTGACAGCAATGTAAGTAGGTACTATGTAAATATATTTCCATGACCATGAAAGATTTTCTTTGTTTAGTTTTTTTAAGGTGAGTAGGTACCTACTAAATAAACATTTTTCATTCTTCAAATAATTATTCACGCATAAAAGTACGACGATGAATACCTTCGGAAGGTAAACACCGCTCGTCACATTAATCTCAAGGTGTCATAAAGGGCCGCCATTAATTTTAATGTGATTACCCACGGACAGCCTAATTGGGCCTTATTAGTAATCCTCGCAAGCTTTGATCCTGAAAAACATTTGAGAACATCGCTGAAATCCGCTTCAGTAACACAATGAACGTACTGTAATATTCAAAGCCAAAAGTTAGACAAATTGTCAATGATTCATTAACCATTCACCCTCGTTCACTCCTGTGTAGTCAGGATCTACAGCTTTTTCTTATTCGTTACGCTCTTGGCAGAGCGGTCGTGGTCACGTTGAGGCGTTGTTTACATCGGCTGTCGAGGCAGATACAACTCTCCGCACGATCTCCCGCCATCTCTCTCTGTTGGCAGACTGTCTGGTGCAGTCACATACGCCGTCTCCCACTGCCGATTTCACTTGGTCGGTCCAGCGCATTGGCGACCTGCAACGCGATCGGGTTCCTTCGACTTTTCCTTGGACGACCAGTCGTTCTATGGAGTTGTCATCCCGCCTTGAGACAGTTCTACAGTTTGACTACCAAAAAACCACTCTAATAACCGTATACAGTAAACTGTCTCAATATCCAGAAAATGGTCTCTAACATAAAAAAATCTGATATGTGCTTTCTACTAGCCTGTTTTAATTTGTTCTGTTACCATTTGAAAGGCTATATGTACAGGTATTCCTTATGGTACACTCAAAACCATCATAGTATAAAATTAAATAATAATATATTAACATAAGTTTGTGTAGTATACTAAACGTTCTTGTTTTTAAGCTCGTCGCCTGCAGCAAGATATGAGCCCACGACCGCATCTGGCGCTAAATTTCA
Organism: Ostrinia furnacalis; assembly: GCF_004193835.3. Lineage (NCBI taxonomy): Eukaryota > Metazoa > Arthropoda > Insecta > Lepidoptera > Crambidae > Ostrinia > Ostrinia furnacalis. The sequence goes on along the minus strand of NW_021134301.1, from coordinate 195,911 downwards.
CAACCGGTATCCCAATTCCAGTTTTCCATCCGACTAAAATTACTCGTGCCATAAACATTACTAATTAACTCAGAGATTTAAATCAAACAGAACTAAATGCAAACATCACTGGAAGCCACAACATTCAATTACGTTCAGCCATTGTGGAAATGAGCTAACAAACAAATCTGATGAACATGAAAAATCCGAGCGGATTTTAACAAATAACTAAAATGTTTGGGATTGTACGCATTTATAGTCCGGTTCCAAGACAAGCTGGTATTTTTTGTAACAGATAAAGCTGAGTAAGATTAATATCTATGTTTATGTATCTATCTAGTAATATTATTAACTCTAGTTGCAAAGTACTAAAGTTAAATATACTGAGACTTGGATTTCTCTATGAGTAGTTTTTCAACATGAATCGGCTATTTACAAAATTATAAGATTCTATTGGTGCAAACTAGACTAAAACTTTTTGATCAGCCTATACAGGGTGTTAGGTAAATGGGTATATGAGCCGACACTAGCACAGGTTAACATGGTCATATAAACGGTATGGTGAAGTCAGAAATTTTATATCATCATTTTAATTTTTTTAAATTTCATACAAAATAAATTTTATAAAATCCGATTTGTATGGAAATTAAAATAATTAAAATGAAGATATCAATTTTCTGACTTCACCATACCATTTATATGACCATGTTAACATGGGCTAGTGTCGGCTCATATACCCATTTACCTAACACCCTGTATAGTTTAGTCGGACTAATAATGTAATCAGAATGTACTAGTACTTATCTAAGTACGCACTTACTCCGATTTGTATCGGCCGATTACTCATATAAATTAGAAGATAACCAAACCAGCGACAAAAAGTGTACAGGGGCACTTAAAGTTATGGTCAAAATTCCCTGAAAAAAGGCCATTTTACCCGCAAGAGGGTTGTTTTTTAACAATTTCAATCACAAATTCACACGAACTCCTTAATGACGTGGCTCAGTTATTCTATTACCCACTTTATGTTATTAAGAGTGAGATTTCCTTGCCTTATATCCCGAGGCGCTTCGAGGTAGTATTGCTCGGTTAATTTGGGTTCCTTTGAACATTTTTTTTTGGGTTTTTGGAAGTCCTATTAAGGAATATACCGCATTTTTACCGCATAATGGCTTGAGCTAACACTCTGCCGCTTTAGCTTGAACGTTGGAGTGTTTTTGAAGAAACATTAATAATAGAAGTTTTGTATTCTTTTTGGAAGTCGTAGAGTTATGACTTTACTAACATAATATTATTATAATTTCTATTTCTATTAGAACAATTCTTAGTGTACCACCTAACTTTGGCCGTAACTTTATCGATAACCGGTATTTTTGTATGGAGTTTGACAGATATTTGACGTTTGTTAAAGTTAAAATAAGATGGTGCAACCTACCCGTAGTAATACAAGAAAAACGAATAACATTTCTTTATCTTAAGTACAGACTAGACAAAAACAAACTAAGCACTGGAGCATCTTACGTATAAGTAATAGTAGTTATTTCCAGACACCTATTTCCATTTTTTCTTTCGCTCTCATCAAATGGTAATTATTTGCGATAGAACGAGACGACATGACTGGAAAGGGAAATATGGCTACTGTTCATACTTAAGTTTCAGCAGCTAGTATTTTATTCTGTGGTTTCAGGTAGGTTATAAAACTAATCTATACTAATAACTAAAGACGAAGAATTTGTTTGTTTGGTTGAACGCGCTAATCTCAGGTCCGATTTGAAAAAATATTTTGTGTTGGATAGCCTATTTATCGAGGAAGGCTTTAGGCTTTATAACATCACCCTACAGCCACTAGGGGTGGAGCAGTAAATAAGTGTTACAAAAACGGGAAATATTATTAAAACTATTTCCACGAAGTCGCGGGCAAAGCTCAAAATCAGAGCAATCAGAGTCTAAAACAAATTAAGCGGACTATTCTACCTTAGATTTACCTGATGCCCACACATCCTGAAGCTACCCAAAGAAGTTTCAATGAAAATTCCTCGCATACTTCATTGGAGAACCTATTTTGTCACCTAACCTGAGTGGGAGAGCATTCCTTAGTGTGGTGATTTATTACCAAACTTTGCGATCGGCTCACTCGTGTGAGTCTTTTTTCCTCACTATTAACTAGTTCAAAGTTGATCAGCTTTGCTTTGTTTGTGGGTGAATGCAATCGTGTTTTGTTTTTTGTTGCTCCGTTTTTTCTTTATAAAGGTAATGAATACTTGTGCTTGATTTGTCATTTGTTTTGCACTAGCTATTTTCTAATGATTAATTTCGTTACTCGTACATAACACTGATTGGTTTCAATCAATCAGATCGAAATAACTTAGTGAGTATAATGACAATTATTATTGTCTCTCTTGACAAAACAACCCAGTAACTATTTTATGTAATTCCGTTTCAATTTTTACTCTTACTAATGATCTAAAGCATTTTGAAATAAATAAAATGTTAAAATATCATTTCACTTGCCGGCGACTATTCTAAACTAGACAACCTAGATTTATTTACTCATAAATCTCGTTGCTTTGAAGCGTATTTTAATTACAATTACCGTGGAAGTATCCGTCCAACAAAAGTCCTATCTAGGAAAATTCCGGCGTATGATTAATATCCAAAGTTCATAAGCATCTCCTGTCTTCGGATGTAATTATTTCAGCAACAATCTTCTTAAGATTTGAGTCGCCATATTTGGGTGAAAACTTTGGATAAGTACTGTAATTTGGAAGCCACGATAGCCGAATGAAGCCACGATAGCCGAATGGTGAAGGGGTCGGACTGGCCGACTCGTGATCCGGGGAACGCGGGTTCGGTCCCCGCCGCCGCTCGACTATTGTGGTGAGCTCACTCGTGACACAAGCATATTTAGCTTAGTACGAGGGGCTAACGGGAGTATTAGTAATTTGTGTAATAACAAATTACTAATAATATAAAAAAAAAAAAAAATTGTGTCAAGAGTGTGTTGAGGAAGTATGTGTTAACACACGCAAATACTTACTGTTAACTAAGGGATGTTGACACTTAAATAAGTAAGTAAAACTTTGAAGTAAGGCCTTGGATTTGAGGACAAATGATAGGATAGTAACATGTCGTGGGTCATGTAGCTCAACTATCCCGGGACAAACTTGACCTTCAAAGAAAGAAAGAAATATTTATTACGATGAACATCACTTAGAGAACAAAGAAAGTATACGGAAAAAGACAGAAACAGCACATAAATATTACAAGAAAATAAAAAGTGAACTGAGCAGTGCCACCCTGTTACAACAGCGATGCCCATCGCAATGGGACTCCACTCAGCATATGCCGTGGCCCACGGTGGGGAAGGCCAGGACGCTGGTTTTCAGTGTGCCCCTGATTCACTTCACTGGTTGGGTTTTTATTGGCGTTCAAACTGTAGATCCTGACTACACCGGAGTTGCAGCTATGGGAACGAGAGGTGGAAATAGTCCCGTAGTTCAATCCCGTGGACAGGTTGAGAGACATACAAACTCTCTGATCTAGCAACAAATTTAGTCTGCAAAGTCTGAAAAGTTACAACGTCTGCATACACCTTATAGTAGATGTAGGTAAGTGATGTAACTTAGCACATCCCTGCGCCATCTCATTGAGTTATTTTAAAATCGTGTATGGAACAATAGAACTGTAACTGTGTAATTTTCTTTTTCCTTTCTGACTAGGTACTGTTAAAATGTTATTTTCAACTTCTACGAGTACGAGTTGTTACTTTTAATAAGTTTCAAACTTGTACTTGTTAATACCAGCAGTGATAATCCGTCACTTCTTTCTCTCCCGTGATTAATAACCAAAGTTTGTGAGCGTCACCGGATGTAATTATTACGGCGACAATCCCGGTTCGCGCCATATTCGGGTTCGCGGCGAAAGTTGGGTAATCATATTCTAATTAAGTCGCCTCTTTGTACAGACTCGAGCTAAAAACCCTGTAGCCTTATGTACTTGTATTAAGGGCGATTTTGCAACGAAATGGAGGGTGATGTGTTGTCGTACCTCGTGAGGATAATGCCACACAGGAAATTAGGTGCGTTATAAGTTCGCAGAAAATGTATGAAGAGTTATGTAGATTTTTTTTTGAGTGAGCGCACTGTACTGAGTAGAGGCAATAGATTATGAATAACTAGCTGACCCGGCGAACTTCGTACCACCTATGTTCATCAGAAATAATGTACCTACAATTCTAATGGTGAAAGAATTTTACAAATTGGTCCAGTAATTTAGAGTGTAATTTTTGACCTTGACATAAATTAAACTAGACTTGATTAAGATCGTTATCAAAGTTTCTTAGAAGAATAAGGTTTTGCATCTTTTGCTTTGTTATCAACTTCAAAATTGAGAAAATTAAATATTTTCCTTCTTGGTAGTTCAACCTGCTAGGAACTGTACATAACATAAATTATGAAACCTACTTGAATTTCATTTATGTTTTAACATTTTAGAAGTCAAGCTTATTTTATTTTTATTATAGTGATAAAATTCAGTGTTATTTTTGTAAATGTCTGTTCTCTTCAAGTGGCGAAAAACCGTTAAATAAACCGTTTCATGAGAGCGTTACTCTTAAAATGTTTTTCATTGCCGTTACAAAGATACCATATCTAAGCATAAATCTTTTTACGATATCTTAAACCCTTTTAGCCATTCATCTCGGGCATTTTTAAGATCTTATCTTCAAGAAAAAAGGGACAGTATCTCAGACCGTAATTTACCTTCCAGATACAGATAATATTTAAAGTAATACTCCAGGGATCTCTTTAATTAACAATTTTAATTAAAAACTAAAATTAGCAACAACCTTCTAGGGTTTAATTGCAAAGGCGATGAGTTTTTGGAGAAAATAACCCAAAGAAATGTAGGTATTTGAGGATTAGAGACGAAAGTTTTTTCATTAGCATTAATATAATTTATATTAGTTTAATTCCATTTTCTGGGAGTTTGTTAGTGTAACTCAATGGGAATTCGTAACTAAAGTTCGTAACAGTGATTGGAGTAAATGTTTGTTAGTAACCTAAAGAGATTCTGTACTAATTAATTACTTAGTTACCAAAAGTACTATAGTAACAAATACTAATAATGTAGATTTTACTTATTTTCGCCATCTTAAAAAATGTGCTTTTGTGTATTTGAAGTTATTAATGATCCTTGTAATTATGAACTTATATTTTATCTAAGGAAAATAAGAATAAGTACTAAAAGTAGGGATTGATGGGGAAAACGGGTTAGACCCGTTTTCCCCATCAATCCCTACTTTTTAAGTGACCCCTATGGTAATACATAACAGGCATTTTGTTTTCATAGGGGTCACTTAAAAATTAGGGATTGATGGTGAAAACGGGCATTAGCATTTTATCTTAGAATCTGGTATGCTACAATATTTTGACGTTAAATATAACAAACTGTATTAATAACGGCTTGTACTAACACCTGTAACATATTCCGTATAGTTGCTATTAAACCAGACAAAAATAGTGACGCACCAACTGAAAGAACTATATCGATATCGGCAATTGAATTTGCAAATCGCCGAAAACAATCTAACAAGAACTACGGGACGTCGCATCGATCCCGTCACTCTTTTGTTCCTAGCTCCCAAAACGGGAATAGCATCAGAACTTTCTGTGGCAATGGGAATGGGAATACGTAGATACAGGAATTCGAATATGGGCCACGTTGTGAGGCAAAATTTTAATGATTTTTGAGACTTTTCAATTAGAGTTGTTCGTGAAATTCGGGTGAATGGGTGCAAGCTTTTTAATAGTTTCTCGAATAAAAATAGATTTGATGAGTTGGATGAATAGTTACTGTTATTATTCTTGCTGTTTTTACAATCTGAACTGAAAAAATATTACTTTAAATAGACAGTTGGATACTTACTCTTGAATGTACACAAAATGGACAAAAGAAACACAAAATCAAAACGGGTGAATTTTGGCGATCTTAACACTGGGAAGCGACATTAACTAACGCTAAGATTAATTTATCTTTGTCAAATAATTATTAGTAGGACCGTTCTCAAAAAAACTATAGCATGTACTTACGTAAACTTGTGCAGAAGCAAATTGCAAAAGTAATTCCATATTCGACACACTAATTTAATATTAATAACATTTGGACAATAAAACTTTCCAACAAACTCTGCAATTAAAAATCTCCACTCGCATAGAGCTGTGAAACTTTCCCTTTTTCATTCTGTATTTATTTCTGCTGACTTCAATATGAAAAACATAAAACTAAATGCACTGCAACGTTTTAATTTAAAAAAGTGGAACGCGTCCCGATGAGCATTATGGACGTCCCAAGGCAGGGATAAAAAGAAGTACAAAGTATCACCTGTATTGGTAGGGATGGGATTAATTTGGTAGATTGACTAGATGAGTTACTTGGGGGAGTCATTCTTTACAAATCAAAATAAAGATGGCGGATTTGTGAATTGATTCTTGTCCCCTTGAACGATTTTATTTATTTAAACTTTGATGGCATAAAATATAAATTGAGTAATGTTACAACTGACGATTGTGGAATGTACCTCCAAAATAAGGTCTGATGGTAAATAAGACTATGCTAGAAGCTTCTCCCACCAAACAGTATTTTTTGACAATAGCAATTATATTTCAAAAAGGAGACCAGATACATCTTTTCAGTGTCATGCAGATAAATCTATCACAAACGACTATCTCTTCAATAGTATGCATGAAATGTTTAATTTTTTTAACCATGCACTATGTGTTTTATGTCACATCCGGCACTATAACTCTACGGCAGCCATTACGTCAAACGGCCTCATATTGAAAGCTTAAAGCTCCCCCACACGCAATTTTTCATCGCGAGCAAAAAAGCCAAAATGCTCTTTATTGTTAACAAAAATAAATACGGCCAGTGAAATTTGTAAAATTAATTTAATAGCTTGAAGCGGGATTTTAAACAAACAATGGACGGAGCGATTAAAAAGACTTGATGATAAAAGGGTAAACTGACATAACATAAACTATAGTTGATTTACTTTGTATCGTCAAAAAAAAAGGCAAAGACAAAAATGTGTTATTTATTTAAATTCTAAATTAGGTTTCAATCATTAAATGTTGGTGCAATTCTAATTTATTTCCAGCTGTCTTTTCAAGTGTTGCAGCTGTCTATTAAAAAAAAAAACATTTTATTTCTGTGAAATTGCTGAAATAAAACCCCTAAAAATAAACGATAACCTTTTAGTCGTGACCCCGAAAGTTCTTTTGCGACAAACAATGTAATTCAAAGTTTATTCAATTGTAAAACTGTCTAGCATACCTATTCGTTTCGCTCTGTCTAAGACCGTATTACAAAAAGACATACAATCTAGATTCAAAAGTAGCATAAATTATGTCCTAAAAATTGGTCTGGATATTGAAATTCACACATTTCATCTTGATATTGAATCGAGTTTCAACCTCGTTTCGTTGCGGGTCTAGAACTTTCAATTGGGAAGAACGGAACTCCGTTAAACTCCAGAGTTTATGTTTCTCCTATTTGTTAACGATACCGCTATTAATTTGGTTATAGAAGTGAATATCCGATTAAGTGGTTTTACTTTCAAGTTAAGACAAATCGTTTTAGTTTGACTTAGCCAACTATGAACTTTGAGTGGACACAGTGTGGTTAAGGAAGCAATTAAGAAATGTATGAATAATTTTTAAGTAACATTGACATTATAATTTGTTGCTTTACATTTATATACTCTTTTTAGTTTGTTGTAAAATACACCTGAAGCCCAGAATTTATATTATAATTAAATTAATAAAATGACTCATTTAAATAGGTTCACTAACAAATATCATTATAACAAACAGAGTATATTGCATACATGATGTCTCTACACGTAAATACAACTAACATAGACTTCTTGACGGCTGAAAACAACTTTCTTTCAAATTATAAAACGTTTTGCGCATACAATATTTACTTAAAAAATCTGTAATTTTATCCATTTTTATGTAACTTAAAGCTCCCAATAAAAAACTGCATTTTCCGTCATCTCTCCAAACTACAATATCCAAACACCCAGGCATTTTGCATCGCATCGTTCGCGCTCGCTGCGTCGATAAATCTGTTTTTATCGCGTCGATAAATAATGTCGACCTCGCCCCGTCTCTAGTGGGTTAACGACTCTATTTTTAATTTTCCAAATTTATCTAACCGCATGTAAATGTATGAGTCAATGGTAAACGGAACAAACAAATATATCAGTTTGGATGTGGAGAAAGGAATTAGGTTTGGATGGCAATTGAAGGTATGTGTACTTTATCTGATACAATATTTGTAGAGACATCATTTGGGTAGTATTTAAAGTATCACTCTGAAATATTTGTAGTCAAATTAGAACTTAGAAAGCTCAATCATCTGAAAAAAAAGTCCTAAACTTTTTCAATAAATCATTCAAATAAAATCTCATCATCAATTAACCGTATTCAGTATAAAGCCCGGATTCCACCAAGGCGTAACGGAGAGAAGAAATGTTTTGAATAACAAATCATTCTCTAACAATGAATGAAACTGGGCCTTAGCCATAAGTAAATTAAAGTTTAGTTAGTTAAATTTTACCGTACCGGAAAACGCAGCGTGGGACGTCCATCCACAAGGTGAACCGACGACTTCGTAAAGGTAGCAGGGAAGCGCTGGACGCAGGCCGCTACCAATCGATCAAAATGGAAAGCATTGGGGGAGACCTATGTTCAGCAGTGGACGTCCTATGGCTGAAATGATGATGATGATGATAGTAAAATGTTACACTAAGTACGCTATGTAATCCTAATACATAGTTTGTAGTTGCGTATAAATCCATTTGGCACATTTTTTGCAACATTTCTAAAGTGATATGAAATGATTGTACGTACGGACGGCAACTCATCAGCAACACATTTTTTTGCAATTAAATATTTCTACCAAAACCTCAAAACACATCACATTTTTCAACTCTCCTGTGATCTATATTTGAGCAAAAAGACTCATTTCATTAGTCTTCTTTGAACTCACTCAATGGACGGTGAGAAAATTAATCGCCAATGTTTATCAAAAGAGTTCTAGAGTTCCATTTCTGATCTATGATATGATCATCAGATAGTCTGGTTGGATTTATCATGTTCTTTATAAAGTCACTCTTTGATGATGATTTCTTTTGGTGTTTTCAGATTAATTAGATACCATGTTACGCGTGAAACTTGTTTTAATCGGGCTTTTTCTGGTTTTGTTTGGAAAAAATACTTTCTTTACTGGTTTTCTTTGGAATAACTTTGTGTTTGGTATTAGACGAAAATTGAGGTTGGAGTGACAATATTTTATAAAGACTTATTTATTTGAAATGAATTTCACGCAAGCAAAGCCGCGGACAAAACTAACTTTATGATTCATGATGTTATTCGTAAAGTAATTAAATTGTATCGTTTTAATTACATTTACTTTAGAGTTAACCCTTAAGTAACATCCTTATTTTTGGTTACACATTGAACACCCTGGGGGAAAAAATTACCCCAAGCGGAAATTGAAAATTTTTAAATAAATATTTAAAATCAATTCAATTTGTGATTTATATGTATTAGCGGGCTAACTAAATTATACGATTGCTTTAAAAAAATCGTCCACCTAGCGTAAAGAAACATCTAAATCAACCATAACAAAAAACAAAGAATTTTTCATTTTAGCAACTAACAGTCTCCACAATGGTCTTCTAGAAAAATCTTGGAAAGTTATTGTGGGAACTAAAAACATACACTAATCGGACATCGAATTTGTGCTTTATATACTCAAACTATTTTAAACTCAAAATTAAATAAAACGAAAATTTTTGAACTTATAACAAAGCAAAATAAAAAAAAACTTGTTTTTTATAAAATGATGAGAAAATATTTTTTATTTTATTTTATTTCTAATTATTATTTTCAAAACAGATCAAACACACTGAATTATTACGTAATTATTACTTTCGAGCTCTATTTCTGTGTCGAATTTATGAACGCTCTGTTCTGAGGGAATGTCTTCAAAGTTCGAAAAGTATCATGTAAATCAAGCTCTATTTATCTCTCTACATTATCGAGACAACGTGCTACTTGATCGTCATATAAATATTTACTAATTTTGTTTAAATACTATAAAAACCTATTAATAACATGTTAGGTGATGATAAATTAAAGCATGCGTAACTAACACCATGGGGTAAATTTCTACCCCACCTACCTGTAAAAGCCAAACGGATGATTTTTTTCATATGCCGCGTTTACGAGCTTAAAGCGCACGCTCTGCATTGAGAATACACAAAACGACATTGCACTAGCTTCGCTAGAAAAAAAGGTAGGTCAATTTTTATGCGCCTGGGGTATAAAATTACCCCACGGTGTTACTTAAGGGTTAATTGTAAAACTCCTGGGACAGACCTTTTTATCAATGAAATGGAACAGAATTCTAGGAAAACCAAAGCCCAAACAATGTACTTAATTAATTAAGAGCGTTTACGCCGTTTGGCNTGTCTTTTATACCCTTCTGTATACCCTTCCAGTTTTTAATTTACTTTTAAATTATAGGTAAATACTTGTACTTTGTTAAATAAAAACGGTTGTCATAATTAAAGGCACTAATTAAAAATTATACATAGGAAGCTGATTCCTAAATTACAAGAACAACGGAAGTTGTGTATTTTTGTTTTTTTATGATAAAAATGTTATAATACATATTTTCAGCTCAGAGCATTTCTTAAACCTAATTAGCATACGTAAATAATCAATATTAAATATAAAATTCCACCTACAAAAATGTTGAATGAAAATTTTATCACTTTGTATATTGGGGTGTGTCATACCCCACCTGGTACGGGACGTAACTTTTAGTCACCTCGTACACGGAGGGTTAAGTTGAGAGGACTGTATGTTTTTGTAATCTGAACTGAAAAAATATTACTTTAAATAGACAGTTGGATACTTACTCTTGAATGCACAGTACACAAAATGGACAAAAGAAACACAAAATCCAAACGGCTGAATTTTGGCGATCTTATCACTGGGAAGCGAAATTAACTATGTCAAATAATTATTAGTAGGTTCCGTTCTCAAAAAAACTATAGCATGTACTTACGTAAACTTGTGCAGAAGCAAATTGCAAAAGTAATTCCATATTTGACACATTAATTTCATATTTAGTAACATTTGAACAATAAAATTCCCAACAAACTCTGCAATTAAAAATTTGACTCCACTCGCATAGAGCTGTGAAACTTTCCCTTTTTCATTCTGTATTTATTTCTGCTGACTTCAATATGAAAAACATCAAACTAAATGCACTGCAACGTTTTAATTTAAAAAAGTGGGACGCGTCCCGATGAGCATTATGGACGTCCCAAGGCAGGGATAAAAAGAAGTACAAAGTATCACCTGTATTGGTAGGGATGGGATTAATTTGGTAGATTGACTGGATGAGTTACTTGGGGGAGTAAATCTTTATGAATCAAAAGAGAGATGGCGGATTTGTGAATTGATTCTTGTGTTGTCTCCTGGAACGATTTTGCTTATTTAAACTTTAATGGCATAAAATAAAAATTGAGACTGTTACAACTCACGATTGTGGAGGGTCGTGGAAGGTCTGTTGGTAATTAAGATATTATGCTAGAAGGTACTCCACCAAACAGTATTTTTTGACAACAGCAACTAAACTTCAAAATGGAGACCTGATAATATTTATCTTTTCAGTAGTATTATATTTATGCAGATAAATCTAATACAAACGACTCCCATTTCAATCGTATCCATGAAATGTTGATTTTTTTAACCATGCACTATGTGTTTTAAACCACATCCGCCACTATAACTCCATGGCAGCCATTACGTCAAGCGGCCTCATATTGAAAGCTTAAAGCTCCCCCACACGCAATTTTTCATCGCGAGCAAAAAAGCGAAAATGCTCTTTATTATTTACAAAAATAAATACGGCCAGTGAAATTTGTAAAATTAATTTAATAGCTTGAAGCGGGATTTTTAAACAAACAATGGATGGCGTGATAAAAACATCTCGTTTTTTATATGACTTGATGATAAAAGGGTTTTTTGTCAGTAGACTATAGTTGATACTTTATATCGTCAAAAAATGCTTAAAGAAATATTATTTCTTTAATTCTCTAAATTAAGTCTCATCCTCAAATGTTGGTGCAATTCTAATTTATTTCCTGTTTTTTCAAGTGTTGCAGCTGTCTATTAAAAAATAACGTTTTATTTCTGTAAACGTGTGTAAACGTGTTTTCCGCTGGGGCAGGAAAGTTCTTGAGTGGCGACCACGAGCCGGAAGACGTAGCGTGGGCAGGCCTCCCACTAGGTGGACCGACGATCTGGTGAAGGTCGCGGGAGGTGCCTGGATACGAGCGGCGCAGGACCGGTCTTTGTGGAAATCCTAGGGGGAGGCCTTTGTCCAGCAGTGGACGTCTTTCGGCTGAAACGAACGAACGAATTTCTGTAAAATTGCTGAAATAAAACCCCTAAAAATAAACGATAACCTTTTAGTCATGACACTGAAAGTTCTTTTGCGACAAACAATGTAATTCAAAGTTTATTCAATTGTAAAACTGTCTAGCGTATCTATTCGTTTCGCTCCATCTAGGGCCGTATTACAAAAAACTTTTAATCTAGCTTCAAATCTATCTTAAATTATGTCCTATAAATTGGTCTGGATATTGAAATTCACACATTTCATCTTGATAATGAATCGAGTTTTAACCTCGTTTTGTTGCGGGTCTAGAACTTTAAATTGGGAAGAATGAAACTCCGTTAAAGTCTTGACTTTATGTTTCTCCTATTTGTTAACGATACCGCTATTAATTTGGTTATAGAAGTGAATATCCGATTAAGTGGTTTAACTTGAAAGTTAAGACAAATCGTTTTAGTTTGACTTAGCCAACTATGAACTTTGAGTGGACACAGTGTGGCTAAGGAAGCAATTAAGAAATGTATGAATAATTTTCAAGTAACATTGACATTATTACATTTATACAGGGTGTTAGGTAAATGGGTATATGAGCCGACACTAGCCCATGTTAACATGGGCATATAAATGGTATGGTGAAGTCAGAAATTTGATATCATAATTTTAATTTTTTTAATTTTCATACAAAATAAATTTTATAAATTCCGATTTGTATGGAAATTAAAATAATTAAAATGAAGATATCAATTTTCTGACTTCACCATACNAAATTCTGAAGTGGTTAGATACTGAAATATGACCTAAAGTCACAACTGAACTTCATAAATTTGCGAAATATGGTATTCTTATGTACACTACGGGTATTTCAACGACTTCATTTTCCGTATATTGCTAATTTTAGAATACTTGAAACAGAAATTTAGAATTTTCTAAAGGACTTCTACACTTTAAATATTTTTTTCTATTCTTCAAAATAACGTACAAAATTAAAATCTGAACAAATCTCCGAGCTGCATCATAAAATGTTTATGTAATTTTAAAGCTTCAAAGTTAAAAACGAGGAAACTGTCCAACGAAAGCATTCTGTTTCTAAACAAAAACAAAACAAAGAAGCGTAAAGTTAGCACATAACAGTAAAAATTCCTTAACTTTTCGCTAAAGGAACTGCAAGAACTCATGGGAAAAAACCGCGCTAAAGACCGACGTAAAGGAGAGCGAACACTGCGAAACCGTAAAGCAAAGCAAAAGTATATTTTGTGGCAGAAGGGAATTTAAAAAAAGGTGATGATGTTGTTGCTAGCGAAAACTTAAAGAGCTAGAAGAATAAATAAAATAAATAAATATCCTTAGACATTTTACACTGCGCCGCTAGTCCCAAAGTAAGCAAAGCTTGTACTATGGGTACTAGACCACGGATATAAACATACTTTAATAAGTAGGTACTTTTTTTAGAACCTTCTTGTGCATAAGGTAATCTTACCAAAACGATGTGTGTATTACACGTCATTTCGGGTATAAAATTCTTGCCCTTATCACAGAAAGTAAGATTTGAGTGTTTGATAAGGTTCACAGTAGATTAATTGATATAATAAGTGACGCATTGATTTATTGTTATACTCGTAGCTCATAACGTTTGAATGATAATAAAAATATTTTATGCATCTTATACCTACACCATTTGGATCTTTATTTTCATACTTTTACTTGAACTCTACCAAGACAGATTACCTTTAGTATAATAGTAATCTATTACTACTATAGTAAGTAAATAAAACATTCAAAATTACGCGTCAATCTTACCAGTATCATTAATATTTAACATTTTCTACACTTCAATCTGAACATCTCTTTGTCTTATCGTTACATTAAACTTTAATTGCAAATAGTCCGAACTACAAATCATACAACACTCATATCGATGCATCTGATTCAGCCGGACGTTGAACCCTGGACCCATGCCAGGTCTACGACAGCCATGAGTCTCCAGCTTAGGGTAATTTACGATAACCCCCTTCCCCCTTCTAGTTGTAAAATGGCTGCAGCGATTGAAACGTTTTAAAAAACGGGTCCAACCTAACACATTATGGGTTAGAGTAACGCTCCTACATTGTGGAAATAATGGGTTGTACGGCTGATTTACCTCCCATTTCAGGTTTTAGAACGATCGGTATTTTTCTTTCGAGTGAAGTAACTTCTAGCACGAAAAACTTTCGTCTTCAAAATTCGTCATCATGATAATGTTGAGTTCGAGGACCTTCGAAATCAACGATAACATGACGGACGAACTCGATTGTCAAAATTAGTTTCGTGCTACCATTTCTCATACTATTACTAAATTAACTTTACGTCACGTTCAAAGGGGCGCTAAGTATTTGTGTTTTCATACTAGTTAAATCTTTTGATGGCGGTTCGATTTGACTGATTGAATGTTTTCCGATTGCTACCTGTTTCAAATGTCTAAATCAGGAGTAGTGCACATTTAAAAAACCCCTGAAACGCTTTTAAAGTGATATTCAAATATCATCTACAAAATGATTAATAAATTGCTAAGGTATCTACATCGGTATCGACTATTGTACAATATATGTAATAAGTTATTTTTTTATAACTTACCTTACCTTTGTGTGTGTCAGCTCTCAACTCGTGAACAGTACCTGTAACAAATCAGTAACAGATATTAACTTAATTGATCTTAATATGCCAAATTAAAAAAGAGGAATTTCTCAATTCTGTTGTTTGTTGTGTTGTCTTTAATTCATAGTTTTTTTTTGTTGGAGCATACAATCTGTGATACGTGGTAATCATACTAATAGTGAAAAGATCCTTAACTCAAGGAAGTTCTTGGTGACTATCAAGCGGTTAAAGGACGTCGCACATTTATCAACCCGGAAGCGATCGTAATCGTATCAACTCGAGGCGGTTAGCATTATTTGTAGAAACTCCATACTGCAATGCACACTTATCCGCGCCTTAATAACCTAAAAGCCTCACCACGCGATTAACAGCTCGCGAAAGACGATGACAGCTCGCGAAAGGCGATACGGTGTTGATCCCTTTCCGAGTTTATAAGTCTGCTGTGAGCTTAATATTGTCAAAGGAGATATATAACCAGCTGGTGTCCCCACAGCATTAGGTATAGTGGAATGATGTTGAAAAAAGATACATAATAACTTATGTACCTACCTACTTCGAAACCATACAAATTGCTGTACTTTGGCATGTACACATCAGACTATTATATACCACCGAGTCACGTGTGGCTTGTTCCAAACAAGATAACAACTGAAACGTCCAAAACATTTGAGTTATCTGCACCCAAGATTTATGTGGTCCTGCTAATTTTGCCCGGGTATCTGAACCTACGTGATCCAATTTGTGTTTAATTTGCCCACCGCCAGGGGGCAGCGGTCGCAATCAGAGAAAAACCTGAGCTTTTTCATAGTTTACGTAAATGCCGGAGGGTAGATAGGATTTTGATTGGGGATAAGGGTGGGAGGTCATTTGTTTTAAGTTATACGTCAAGGGTTTGCGTGACGTAATTTATCAAATTGAATTTACTAAGATATGTTTGCAATTAACTACTTTAATCATAGAGTCAACAACGAGTCCTATAGTTCATGTACACAAAAAAAGTTTAGCATGAATGAAATTTATCAAAAGAAAATGTTAAAGTCAAAAACAATTTTGCCCTGGTCATAAAATACCTTAAACCTATAAATAGCGTATTTATTAGCCGTTTAAAAACTTTGTTTGATGTCAAATATTACATTTGGAACGTTATTTTAGAGTATTTGATATTCAATCGTCTGCATATTCGTAAACAATTTTCGAAATATTGTTAGAAAATTTACTTAGGGTAAACCAGNTGGTGAAGTCAGAAATTTGATATCATAATTTTAATTTTTTTAATTTTCATACAAAATAAATTTTATAAATTCCGATTTGTATGGAAATTAAAATAATTAAAATGAAGATATCAATTTTCTGACTTCACCATACCATTTATATGCCCATGTTAACATGGGCTAGTGTCGGCTCATATACCCATTTACCTAACACCCTGTATACTCTTTTTAGTTTGTTGTAAAATACACCTGAAGCCCAGAATTTATGACTTATGGTCCTATGTCCCCTAGATGGGGCAGAGGGCGTCCACAACAGTCCTCCATCTCGTTCGGTCTTGAGCTTCTCGCTTGATCTCGCTCCAGGTCTTGCCGATCTTCTTCGCCTCGTCCGCTACAGTGCGCCGCCAAGTTTGCCTGGGTCGACCACGTTTGCGTTTTCCTAGGAGATTCCAATCCAGAGCCTGCTTAGGGATCTGTAATTTTATCCATTTTTATGTGACTCAAAGCTCCCAATAAAAAACTGCATTTTCCGTCATCTCTCCAAACTACAATATCCAAACACCCAGGCATTTTGCATCGCATCGTTCGCGCTCGCTGCGTCGATAAATCTGTTTTTATCGCGTCGATAAATAATGTCGACCTCGCCCCGTCTCTAGTGGGTTAACGACTCTATTTTTAATTTTCCAAATTTATCTAACCGCATGTAAATGTATGAGTCAATATATATCAGTTTGGATGGTGGAGAAAGGAATTAGGTTTGGATGGAAATTGAAGGTCTGCGTACTTTATCTGATACAATATTTGTAAAGATATAATTTGGGTAGTATTTATTTTTAGTATCACTTTGAAATATTTGTAGTCAAATTAGAACTTAGAAAGCTCAATCATCTGAAAAAAAAGTCCTGAAAACTTTTTCAATAAATCAATCAAATAAAATCTCATCATCAATTAACCGTATTCAGTATAAAGCCCGGATTCCACCAAGGCGTAACGGAGCGAAGAAATGTTATAATAACCAATCAGATT
Organism: Ostrinia furnacalis; assembly: GCF_004193835.3. Lineage (NCBI taxonomy): Eukaryota > Metazoa > Arthropoda > Insecta > Lepidoptera > Crambidae > Ostrinia > Ostrinia furnacalis. The sequence continues at coordinate 178,584 of NW_021134301.1, read as the reverse complement.
TCATTCTCTAACAATGAATGAAACTGGGCCTTAGACTTAGTAAATTAAAGTTTACTTAGTAAAATGTTACCGTACCGGAAAACGCAGCGTGGGACGTCCATTCACAAGGTGAACCGACGACATCGTAAAGGTAGCAGGCAAGCGCTGGACGCAGGCCGCTACCAATCGATCAAAATGGAAAGCATTGGGGGAGACCTATGTTCAGCAGTGGACGTCCTATGGCTGAAATGATGATGATAGTAAAATGTTACACTAAGTACGCTATGTAATCCTAATACATAGTTTGTAGTTGCGTATAAATCCATTTGGCACATTTTTTGCAACATTTCTAAAGTGATATGAAATGATTGTACGTACGGACGGCAACTCATCAGCAACACATTTTTTTTGCAATTAAATACTTCTACCAAAACCTCAAAACACATCACATTTTTCAACTCTCCTGTGATCTATATTCGAGCAAGAAGACTCATTTCATCAGTCTTCTTTGAACTCACTCAATGGACGGTGAGAAAATTAATCACCATTGTTTATCAAAAGAGTTCTGGAGTTCCATTTCTGATCTATGATGTGATCATCAGATAGTCTGGTTGGATTTATCATGTTCTTTGTAAAGTCAGTCTTTGATGATGATTTCTTTTGGTGTTTTCAGATTAATTAGATACCATGTCACGCGTGAAACTTGTTAAAATCAGGCTTTTTCTGGTTTTGTTTGGAAAAATTACTTTCTTTACTGATTTTCTTTGGAATAACTTTCTGTTTGGTATTAGATGAAAATTGAGGTTGGAGTGACAATATTTTATAAAGACTTATTTATTTGAAATGAATTTCACGCAAGCAAAGCCGCGGACAAAACTAACTTTATGATTCATGATGTTATTCCTAAAGTACTTATCAATTCTTGATTAAATTCTTAATTAAGGTCAGCTGGTAGAGAATGACGTATGGCATTAAGCTCGCCTTTTTGTACAGAACATTGTTGTGTGTGCAATAAAGTCTTTAAATAAATAAATAAATAAATAAATAAATTGTATCGTTTTAATTACATTTACTTTGGAGTTAATTGTAAAACTCCTGGGACAGACCTTTTTATCAATGAAATGGAACAGAATTCTAGGAAAACCAAAGCCCAAACAATGTACTTAATTAATTAAAGTAAAAGGTGAGCGCTCTTTCATAACAATTTAACCGCGTCTTCTTTTTACTTTACGTTTATTTTACAACTCAATCGGTAAAGAAACAATGTTTCCATCTTCATTTCGGCCATTTCTTTTTTAAGACTGGCTGAATTGAATTGCAAAACAGTTTTGTTATATACTGCCTTTGCCGGCGGTTTTCCTCGTAAATTTCAATTTGTTTAAGCTCCCTCAGTAAATAGATAGGTATGTAACTAGAACATGTTTAGGCTGGGTTGCATAACTTTATTAATCAAAATTCTGTCAAAAGACACCGGTTATCGTTATAGTTACGGTTAAAGTTAAGTGGTACAACTCAGCCTTAGTTTTGTGTATGTCAACATATTCTAACATCAGTAGGTACCTACTAAGTATGTAGTTAAATATCGCCTCTATGACATAAAGACTTGAGGATATAAGTATTTGATTTATAAACTGATGTATTAGTAAGGCTATACAAAGTATTTCACGTTGTTACTATTAAACGTTTGACCTGCTCTGAAAAACAAGCTATTTTTAGTACGTTGACTTTTAATAAAAATACAAAGTTAATTTCTAAGCTGCCCCGTAACTCAGCTAAGTGGCTCCATCAACGAAAGCCATTGACTTTCCATTAGTTAAGTTAATTTATAGTTTAATTACTCTTTGTTTAAAAATAATAAGCTGGAAGCGCTTGGGAAGTATTAACTAATTATTTATATTTTCACCATTACTCTTCAGTTAATGATTAATAGGTATTATTATTATCCGACTGACATAAGGAGGGCTTTGTTTTTTTTTGACATTGTGAGAAAATTAAATTACGGGTCTACTAAGTTTATTCACCCAATTTAAGTTTTTTGCGATTACATTTTACCAAAGTTTACCGAAATTCGTTCCAAGGCTTAGGCGTGACTGGAACTGATAGATACGGTAACTTTTGTTTTACATAAATATTATTTCTAGGGATAATTAATTAATAAACTAACTTAGGCAGTTGGTTAGTCTAGTAGGTACGTGAAGTTCTATCATCTATACTGATCTATACTTACTTACTAATATTATAAATGCGAAAGTAACTCTGTCTGTCTTGCTTTCACGACTAAACCACTGAACCGATTTTGATGAAATGTTTCATAGAGATAGTTTGAGTCCCGGGAAAGGACATAGGATAGTTTTATCCCGGTTTTTAAAACAGGGACGCGCGCGATAAAGTTTTTCTGTGACAGACAAAATTCCACGCGGGCGAAGCCGCGGGCGGAAAGCTAGTATATTATAATAAGTAAGTTCTTAGTACCCTCTTAAAAAAACACACTCATTCGTAAAGTTTTTAAAAGATAGCTGTAGCACAAAATCGCCACTAATTCTTTTCCTTTAAAGTTCAAACGAAATAGCGGTCAATTAGACTGGGATTTATAGAGTCTATAAAAGATTAACCTCATCGGTGGAAATAGCCGAAGCCCCTAATTGGGTAGAACAGAAATGTGCGGAACCCGATAAAGTGAACGCGGGTAGAATCAAAAACTTAGTTTTAAATGGTGAAGATGATACAGTTTAGTTTAGTATTCCTTAGGTAATGGTTTGTCTGATTTAGGACGTAAAGAGTAATAACATTTTATCGACCTATTTATCAGATTATTAATTGTAGCTCTCAGTGAAAAACCATTCAAAAGCTGTTTCATAGCAAAGTAAAAATGTAGAGATTGACTGAAATGTCTGTATTTCAGATAATAGATGGCAATATTTAATTTAATTTATTTAATTTATTTAATTTAATTACAAGGTTAGGCTTATAATCTAACATTTCTTATATCACTAAACATAAAAATGTTTGTTGTGACATTGCACATTCATCGCAATAGCTTATAAGTACAAAAATTAATATTATAGGAAGGCGGTAGGTATCAATAACTTTGCCAGCTGGAGGTGAGTCGCACGACGCGATACTACGTCGACTCGGGTCGAGCGTTCCGCTAGTTATTTTTTGCAACGTATTAAATGACGAAAACAATTTGTATTAGTACGAGTATGATTAAGATATTATTGTGTGGGTTGGAACAACTAAGGCTTGCCTGCTATCAGACCTTACAAGCTGTAAAAAGCTACGAAGGGACAAAATAATATTATGCAGAAATCCAGACCTCCTCAACCAACCTAGCCAGTCTAAGATGAGTAGGCCAAATCCAATCACTAGTAAATTAGAAAGGGCTGTGCACCTGCAGTGGAGGCTAAGTGGCTTGATTATGATGATGATGTTGCCCCAGTTTGTAATTGAACCCAAGACATCTAATCTAGATCAACAGACTTCTTTTCTTTAATCACATATTTAGATGGGAACTGACGTACAGAAACTGTTTATTAAAAACTGGACGGATCGGGCTGAAATTTGGTATGCAGGTAGATGTTATGACGTAGACATCCGCTAAGAAAGGATTTTACGAAACTCCACCCCTAAGGGGGTAAAACGGGATCCACGCGTACGAAGTCGCGGGCGGCCGCTAGTTAAAAAATAAAACTATTAAATTCAGTAGTAATGCAGTAAATAATAAGTTATTTAGTATACTCAGTAGTAATTCTTCTTCTTCCTCGCTACACTCTTGCCAGAGTGGTCGTGGTCGTCACACCAGGTCCGGTGGCAAGTCTCACAATCCGTCGCCATTCCTCCCGCACTGCAGCCTTTCTAGTGCACTCGTGGAGTGGACCATTGAGTGCGGTTTTGATCTGGTCAGTCCAGCGCATGGGCGACCTGCCGCGCGCTCTTGTGCCCTCAACCTTCCCCTGCACGACAAGTCGTTCAACAGAAGCGACGTCTCCACGTGTTATATGGCCAAAGAAAGTGAGTCAGTAGTAATACTCAATAGTAAATAAATTATTTAGAATATCCTTAGCAATGTAATAGACTATTACGTTAACCCCTGGAAGCAATTTGGGAGCCGATAGTCCATTAAGTAGTTTTTATAGGATACCATTGTCCAACGTAAGCCGATCGGATGAATTCAGTTAGTAATAGTTTTTAGGCCTTCACTATCAGGTCGATTTTAAGCCAGGTTAAGCGCTATCAGACACTTAAGGTTGGCACTTAGGCAGGTGTCTATAATTCCCGCAAAATAATTTGATAATACAATTGTATTAAGGTGGGTATAGACTACAAAATTTATATGTAACATTCTTGCTCATTTAACAATACAGGTTAAGGCCCAAAACACACGGTGAAACGCAACTGCAACTTCTAGTTACTTTTTTGAGTTGCATCTAAGTTTCTGCCATAGATTCCGTTGAGAGACCACACATGACGCAACCATTTCAAACCGGTTTCAAACTGGCAGAAACTTAGATGCAACTCAAAAGTAACTAGAAGTTGCAGTTTCTTTGCAATTGCGTTTCACCGTGTGTTCTGGGCCTAAGTGTGACGTTTGGTTCGTGACAGGGTGATACACTACAAATACATAGAGCGGCTCGTTGTTCTGTTATAAGCACTATGAATAATTTGATCTGTAAAATTATGTAAGACCTTATTCTGTAAGGACGAANAGGACGATGGCAGATGAAATTAAACGCATAGTATCTTACTAGAAGTTTGCTTAACTCCTTGGCTACTGCAACCATGGATTGTCTCATAACCAAGTACTAATAGCAGCATTCGCTGACACGAATGAAACAACTGAAACTTTGTTTTCATACCAACAACTTGATACCAAACTTTTGGCATTGCGTCTGACATTAGACATATCCAGACAAAGCTAATATAAAAACAGCTGATCCCGCGTCTCATGTTCAGAGTTCAGTGACCCCAGTCAGCTGGCTTCAGGCCAGGACCGAGGCGGATCCAGTTACAGAATACTTAATAACTCCAGCCCCGAGCCTAAGTATTTTATCCTAGAGCACCACAAAGGTCTAGATTTTATTGGGTTTCGTATTATTTATGTACCCTCCGTTTGCCTCTGGGAAATTCTGTAGTGGTTAGATACTGAAACATGACCAAAAGTCATAACGGAACTTGTTAAATTTGGGAAATATGGTATTCTTATATACATTTTGAATGTAATCTGTATTTGAACGATTTTATTTTCCAAAAATTTAGTATCGTTAACTTTAGAATTATTTAAACAGAAATAATGAAAGACTCCTAAAGCCTTTTTTATAGTTTTCAAAAGAACGTACAAAATTAAAATCTGAACAAATCTCTGAGCTGCATCATAACATTTTTATGTAATTTTAAAGCTTCAAAGTTAAAAACGAGGAAACTGTCCAACGAAAGCATTCTGTTTCTAAACAAAAACAAAACAAAGAAGCGTAAAGTTAGCACATAACAGTAAAAATTACTTAACTTTTCGCTAAAGGAACTGCAAGAACTCATGGGAAAAAAACCGCGTTAAAGACCGACGTAAAAGGAGAGCGTACACTGAGAAACCCGTAAAGCAAAGCAGAAGTATATTTTGTGGCAGAAGAGAATTTAAAAAAAGTGTATGTTGTTGTTGCTAGCGAAAACTTAAAGAGCTAGAAGAATAAATAAAATAAATAAATATCCTTAGACATTTTACACTGCGCCGCTAGTCCCAAAGTAAGCAAAGCTTGTACTATGGGTACTAGACCACGGATATAAACATACTTTAATAAGTAGGTACTTTTTTTAGAACCTTCTTGTGCATAAGGTAATCTTACCAAAACAATGTGTGTATTACACGTCATTTCGGGTATAAAATTCTTGCCCTTATCACAGAAAGTAAGATTTGAGTGTTTGATAAGGTTCACAGTAGATTAATTGATATAATAAGTGACGCATTGATTTATTGTTATACTCGTAGCTCAAACGTCTGAATGATAATAAAAATATTTTATGCATCTTATACCTACACCATTTGGATCTTTATTTTCATACTTTTACTTGAACTCTACCAAGATATATTACCTTTAGTATAATAGTAATCTATTACTACTATACTAAGTAAATATAACATTAAAAATTACGCGTCAATCTTACCAGTATCATTAATATTTAACATTTTCTACACTTCAATCTGAACATCTCTTTGTCTTATCGTTACGTTAAACTTTAATTGCAAATAGTCCGAACTACAAATCATACAACACTCATATCGATGCATCTGATTCAGCCGGACGTTGAACCCTGGAACCATGCCAGGTCTACGACAGCCATGAGTCTCCAGCTTAGGGTAATTTACGATAACCCCCTTCCCCCTTCTAGTTGTAAAATGGCTGCAGCGATTGAAACGTTTTAAAACGAGTCCAACCTAACATGTTATGGGTTAGAGTAACGCTCCTACATTGTGGAAATAATGGGTTGTACGGCTGATTTACCTCCCATTTCAGGTTTTAGAACGATCGGTATTTTTCTTTCGAGTGGAGTAAATTCCAGCACGAAAAACTTTCGTCTTCAAAATTCGTCATCGCGATATTGTTGAGTTCGAGGGCCCTCGAAATCAACGATAACGTGTCGGACGAACTCGACTGTCAAAATTAAGTTTCGTGCTACCATTTTTCATACTATTACTAAATTCACTTTACGTCACGTTCAAAGGGGTGCTAAATATTTGTGTTTTCATACTAGTTAAATCTTTTGATGGCGGTTCGATTTGACTGATTGAATGTTTTCCGATTGCTACCTATATGTTTTAAATTTCTAAATCAAGAGTAGCTTCCATTTAAAGAAATATTACCCCTGAAAAACTTTTCAAGATATTCCTTCAAATATAATCTAGAAAATAAATTACTAATATCTAGTAGGGCACATACAAATGTATGTGCCCTACTAGATATTAGTAATTAATAGTAGTATCGATCTACTATTCTATAATATACGTAATAACTTCTTATATTTTTTTCATATCTTACCTTACCTTGTGTGTGTCAGCTCTCAACTCTTGAACAGTACCTGTAACAAACCAGTAACAGATATTAACTTAATTAGATCTTAATTTAAATATATTTGACCTATACATATAGTTAAAAAGAGGAATTTCTCAATTCAGTTGTTTGTTGTTTGTGTTGTCTTTAATTGATAGTCATTATCATCATTTCAGCCATAGGGCATCTTTCATTCTTGCTTATCTTACCGATAGTGGAGATACGAGTATCCTTACAATACAAGGATGTGCTTGGTGACTAACTAGTGGTTAAAATTGTCCAAGAGAGTCTCATATAAACCTGCTGCGGACACAGCATTAGGATGCAGAATGATTTTCGAATAATGTTGAAATAAGATACACAAAACATAATGTTCCAACTTTGAAACCATATAGATCGCTGTGTTTTGGCATGTACACATCAGACTATAATATACCACCGAGTCACGTGTGGCTTGTTCGAAACAAGATAACAACTGAAACGTCCAAAACATTTGAGTTATCTGCACCCAAGATTTATGTGGTCCTGCTAATTTTGCCCGGGTATCTGAACCTACGTGATCCAATTTGTGTTTAATTTGCCCACCGCCAGGGGGCAGCGGTCGCAATCAGAGAAAAACCTGAGCTTTTTCATAGTTTACGTAAATGCCGGAGGGTAGATAGGATTTTGATTGGGGATAAGCGTGGGAGGTCATTTGTTTTAAGTTATAACGTCAAGGGTGTGCGTGACGTAATTTATCAAATTGAATTTATAACGAAATTATGTTTGCACTTAACTACAGCAGTCAACAGCGAGTTCTATAATTATCATGGACATTTAACGTGACTTCAGTTATAGATGTCAAATATTTGGGACGTTTGGGACGTATTTGAATTCCAATCGTCTACTATTCATAAACAATTTTCGCGATATTGTTAGAATATCTTACTACTTCACTAAGGATGGGTTGCACCATCTTAGTTTAACTTTAACAAACGTAAAAATATGTCAAATTCCATACAAAATACGCCAGTTAACGTTATCGTTACTGTTAAAGTTAGGTGATGCAACTCAGCCTAAGAATTCAAATAAAAAATGACAAAAAACTTTAGTATACTTCGCTGTCTTACAAATACCTTTTTGGTTTTAACGTTGAATCTAAAATAGTNTTCTATCTCTACCGATTCTGACTCATGAACATGAGCTCAAGAAATATTTGATAATATAGTTAATAAGGCCAAACGCAATTTATTTTGAAATTTTGAAGACTGTACTACTAGAATTTAAGTTTAATGTTTTGTTTTGTTTATTTAAAGCCTATTTTGTTATTTTAAAATTGATTATTTTGTTTTAAGATACTGGGCAATTACTGTGCTTTGATGTGGGCAATTAGTGTAAGTAATGGGCAATGACTGTACTTTTTAGAGGATTTTAAATGTATTTCAATATTTTCTAAGTTACGTAAGTTTTAACTAAAAACTATTAATATTCTGTTTAACAGTTTATTGAGTTATAAGAAAAAAGTCATAAATAGTCGATAATTAAAATACTTTCTTTAATTTTTCATTTCAATGTGTTTGAAATCTTTAAGTGGGCAATAGCTATACGGTTTACCCTAATTACTTCACTATTTGCAATATAAAATGTTGTAAAAGTTTTTTGGTTTTAAGGTTGAATATAAAGGACGCCGTTATAAAAACTTTGTTTGATGTCAAATATTACATTTGGGACGTTATTTTAGAGTATTTGAATTCCAATCGTCTACATATTCGTAAACAATTTTCGCGAAATTGTTAGAAAATTCACTTAATTACTTCACTATTTGCCATATAAAATGTTGTATAAGCTTTTTGGTTTTAAGGTTGAATATAAAGGACTACCTAATCAAGTAAAAACAAGTCTTTATTTACTGTTGTAAACACGTTGTTTTCTAAGAAATCTTCGGCAGTTAATCTTCGCTTTAGCTATTTGAGCACTCCAAACAATCACTTTGAATGTTTTAATATTAAGCGACCAGAAGACCAATGTTCCTTTTGAACTGTGGGAGCGATGTTGATGGATTAAACTTTTATTTAGGTCCCTCGCCCACGGCGACTTTTTGTAGCGATTATGTCGCGCGTTCGCATCGATACAGTCGCAATGCGGTCGCTAGCTGTGTGCCCTCGCCCACATTAACGCGCTTCTGTTGCGATGCAAACGCAATACAGTCGCGCTTCTGTCGCGGCGATGCAAACGCAATACTGTCGCGCTTATGTCGCAGTGCAAACGCAATACTGTCGCGCTTCTGTCACGATGCAAACGCGATTCAGTAACCCTCCCTCCGTTCTCTCCCCGATGCCATCACACACGGTCGCGCATTTGCATTGATACAGTCGCGCTGCTGTAGCGCGTTAGTAGCGCGTAGGCATCGCTTTTGTAGTGCGTTGCAAATACGACTAACGCGCGTTAGGCGAAGGCCCTTATAAGTCGAAGATCAGGATTTAGGCCGTTATAGGATTTGTCACACTAAATGCGGTCTGCGGGACGTAGTCCACCTAGAGCACCCGCACAAATAGCACCTGCCGGGCTAGGATGCGCGCCGTCATAAAATCTTATCGAAGACGACAAATGTATGGGCTTATCGCGGTGCGCATCCTAGGCCTACTGGCCTAGTCCACAAAGAGCACCTATCGATATATAATATGCTACTCTGTTCGTGGACAAAAATGTAAAAATAAAGAATCCGCAAATAGCGATATCGATACATGTTCTTCATAGAATACGCCAGGTGCTATTCGTGTGGGTGCTATTTGGGCGTCTTCTGCGGTCAGGTCAAAGTGAACGCAGACTGCATCAGATATGAACATTTTATCATTTCGTATTAATGCGATCTGACCGTACTACTGACAGATTGTTTTGCCTGGATCGCTAACCGATTACTCTTACCGACAATGTTTCATACAGTCATGATGCGGGCTGCATTCAATTTGACCTGACCGCAGACCGCAGATCGCATGTACTGTGGCAAATCCTTAAAACTTTGAAACTGTTTATTTGGCTGTAAACCTTTTGTTATTTGTTGTAACGACTACTTAATGAAGTGGTTTATCGACGCTTAAAAAGAAATTGCATGAATTAATTCCATTAAGAAGCTTAACGATTGTAGAGTCACATAATTCGGAATGGTGCAAATTATCTGACCCAATTAATAGGCATAGTCATTCGTTCGTTTTAGCCAAAAGACGCCCACTTCTGGACAAAGGCCTCCCCGAAGGTTTTCCACAAAGACCAGACCTGCGCCGACCGCATCCAGGAACCTCCCGCGACCTTCACCAGATCGTCGGTCCATCTAGTAGGAGGCCTGCCCACACTACGTCTTCCTGCTCGTGGTCTCCACTCGAGAACTTTTCTGCCCCAGCGGCCATCCTCTACGAGCTACGTGCCCCACCCACTGCCACTTGCGGGCTATGTCAGTCACTTTGGTTCTCCTGCGGATCTCCTTATTTCTGATTCCATCACATAGTCATTCAAAATCCTTATATTTAATCTATTTTCTAACTATATGACCTTATTTATATTTAAAATGTATCCTTCAACAAGGCCATGTTATATGTGTTTAACTACCTACTTGCAAATGCAATTTGGAAAGAATAGATTGGATGTCAATACCGTTTATTGGCGCTGCAAAATTAAAATCAGTGAGTGATTTTTGCTTGAAATGCAAATGAATCGTAACATACGATGCTATTTATTTTATTCCTGTTGCATATAGCAATGGCAATTTCAGTTCTTCATTAGCCTTTGGTTATTTAGGCTGGGTGGCACCATCTACTCTAACTTTGACAAAAGTCAAATATCTGTCAAACTCATTACATAAAACACCGGTTACCTTTATAGTCACGGTTAAAGATAGGTGGTGCAAATCAGTCTTATTTTTTCTTGAAAAATAGCATCTACCATCACACAAGATTAGAAGCTTTATCATTGCCCGTACATTGACACCTATAGAAAACCACCTCACAACTGACCACCATACATTTTCAATAACTATACTTTCTTTGAAAGCTATCAAAACCCATCCACGTGCGGCGTGATACGGGTCTCAGGATTACTTGAATCGGTTCATCAAACCTCAGTCCCGCAAAAATAGAAATCAAAGGCGATCCCGGAGATCCCAAATATCGGAGCCGATCGACCGCCACGACAGTCGGGCTGAGAAATATGTAACGATATTGGCGGTAGTCGTAAATAATGCGCGGATCGGCTTACCGCTTAGCGAACTTCATTGCGTTTCGATTTTAGCATGGACAGCTTAGATTTGGGTAGAAATCCGCTGCTGAAAATATGCTTTAGGTCCTCTTTCATAAAACTGCATGTCATGAAAGTAACTGTAAGTACTTAGTTTAAACTATTTACTTAAAACGATTGTGCCAGTATAGAAATAACTACCATTTTACTGTAATGACACGAGATAACACACTTAGATAGAGATTTCAGAACCTTTTGAAGTGTCATTTTGCCTTATTGAAGACATTTCTAGTTCTCACAAAATCTCTCAAGTCTAGTGGAAATATTTATTAAGTGTCTGAAGTCTCCAAAATCACCAAATCTTTATACTCCACTTATATCAGACTGACTGTACAGCTGCCTTTTGTGGTTTTGATTTTCTTGCGTTGCCAATTCTTTGAGTGTGTATTTCAAAGTCTGTATTGTTGCCGAATTACGGGGAAAATTCGGGCGTTTCAACCTCAAATCAGTGTGCGTGAAATCGAATAAATAGAAATTACCCTTTTTTATTGAGTTACAGAAAAATATGCGAGTAATAAAATGATCTTTGGAGACCTTTGCTAAGTAATTTCTAGATTAAGGTATATCAAATTAAATGCAAAGCACCCTCCAAAATATTTCAAAACGAGTGAGAAATTACACTGAATGAGATATTTTGTAGGTACACTTTATTTGGTATCATTAAGTAGGTACTAATGTATGTCCTAGATACTATTTAAGTATTTGTTATTTTGAAAAAATAAAAACATCCACAACTCAGTACCATATAAAAAGCTGTAGTTATACTCGCTCCATCAATTGTTATTTAATTGAATTGGCGCTAAAACCAACTTCAGAATGAGTTTTTATTACCTATGTTATGGAAAATTTATTTTAAACGATCATAATTTAACTCTATCGCAGCCTTTAGTCCATGGTTGATTGATCATCATCATATTTTCAGCCATAGGACGTCCACTGCTGAACATAGGCCTTCCCGAATGCTGTCATGGTTGATTGTTACTCTACCGCATTGGGGTAATCTGTAATGTTAGAGATATGATTGTTATTAATTAAATAAATCTAAATAATATAACTCAAAGGTGACTGACTGACTGACGACGACGTTATGACGTAGGGATCCGTTAAGAAAGAATTTTACGAAACTCCACCACTAAGGGGGTAAAACGAGATCCACGCGTATGAAGTCGCGGGCGGCCGCTAGTAAATAAATAAGTACATCATTTTCTACATTTTAATTAATGCACTACACTATTGAAATAACCTACGTGTTAAACCGTCAGTGTACCGTTACGAATAACTCCTTATGGATTAGTGCAATCGTTATACCCAACGATAAGGTACCGGGTTCGTATCAGTCCCAGGGGTGCCATGAAAGCGTACTGTAAATAGTTATGGCGCTGGAACAATGGTGTTCTATGTTGATGTTATGGTATGGTTTAACTTTTGATGTTAGGCTATGAATAGGTATAGCAAGTACGAGTATTTCTGAATCGGCTTTATTTGAAGGTACTTAGATGGAATCATGTCGTCATTTAAGATCCATATCTTTATATTTCAGTCTGTATTTCCATTTCTATAGTCAAATAGTAGGAGATCCAAATTAGACGGGACCTGAGGGCCTAGTGTGAGTTTAAGTCATCATAAAAAATGACATTAAATGTATGACGAATTGTACAGCGCCCCTAGCGGAAACGTTCAAGAACTAAAATAATGTTCACACATTTTTAACGCGCTTTCACATTTCTAAGGACGTTTGATGTAAACTCACACTCAACCCACTGAATCCATCTGTTTTATCGAAGAAAAGTATTTTACAGAAGGAGTAAAAAGCTGTAATACCACAGAATAATAATAAGTACTACGTACAGAAGTTTTACTTCGCGAAGGTATTTAAAAAAATGTATGCTTAATGTTATTAACAATATGGTGTAATTTAGCCTGTCTCAAGAGTCAAGCACCATTTTGTTGACAAACGTCAGTGATCGGCGCTGCGCCGAAGCTATAGGGCTGACTTCGGTAAAACGATGTGACGTGAGGTGCCAAACTGCGGAAAATGGCGGAGGAAATACATGATTTTAGGCTCAGGATTTAGCATGAATTTATCATGAATAATATTAACTACTTATTTACCTCTCAGTGTCTTGAGGCAACTTAAAAAAGTACATTCTGTGTTTTTATTATTAATTAGGCAGTTAAATACTGCACAGTATTTAGTACAAAATTTTCTTTATTTTCTTCCATCATACACAATAATACGCGTGCGTGAGTCAATGTTCGCTCGTATGTGAGGCCTTGTCGAATAGTATCCTGTAGGTGGGCCATCGTGCGTGTTTTGTTTTCGATGTAAACTCGCGGAGATGAACAGGCCTGGTAATACTCAGTTGCACAACTTTAACTATAACCATAATTATAACAACCGGAGTTAAGAAGAATGAAAGAAACAAAGCAAGCTGAAAGACATCAAGTTCAACCCCAAGAAAATAATACAAGAGATCATAAGATGCAATATTTATTTGCCACCAAATCTAGACGCTGCCAAAACAAATCCTCTAGAATCTCACAAGACAAACACCATAAAAAACATCACTATTCAAGTTAATCTGCAACCGGCACAGATATCGCGGGCTCCATAAACTTCACATGACAAGATACATAATACAAGCAATTTGACCAGGTAGATAAAGGGCCGCACTCGGGAGCAGTGATGTGGGTGAGCGTTTATCGAAACATCGATAAAATTTAAAAAATAATGCAGTGTACCATACCAAACCCGCTGAGTGACCGACATGAGTCGTTGACTTTGACATTTTGTCAAAATTCATAGAAAACACAAGTTGTCGACATGATTCTTTAGAAATAAAGGTAAAAAATGCGGCGAGTTTGGTAAGTAAAGTTGTTGAGTCGACATTAAACCTACTTATTTGAAAAACGATGCACCGGTTTTCGGTAAGATTGATTCTGAAAATAACTTTATTCTGGGAACAACGCATTCTATTCGTGGTAAAGATTTCTTTCCTCGAAACGAATTAAAAAAGTAGGTAATTTCTTTTAAACAATTTAGATGAAAAACCACTCTAAAGCACAAAATACTAGTACATCGTTGACTGTATTATTATTAAATTTTTATAGACGATGTTGACATCTAGTTAGTAATTTCTGGTAAATGGCACCGCAGTTGATCGCTTGCCAAGTATTTTAAAAGGTCATTAGATATTAAATATTGAGCAATGATGCGTGTCTCTCAGTCTCAGTGAGCCAGTCAGTCAGTTTTTAATATTCAGAAAAAATATTTATCTTTATAAATTTGTGATCTAAGAAGAGGTTTAAGAAAAGAGTACCTGTGACTTTTTATGACTTTAGCCATAAAGAATTACTGCTGAGGTAGAAACGTCTAAATTTCGTCGACAAATCAAATCGATTGCCCACCACTATCGCAGGGTAATCGAATAAACTCGTAATCCTCGTGGCACCTCCCCCGGTGCCTCATAACTTAGGTACTAATTAATGACATCAGTTTATGATCTAAGCAGGGGTTTGCTCTCTTTATTAACTTTACAGACTTAAGATTTACAGTTGTTTCAAAGAAATGTCAAAATGCTGCAATAGAAACGTCAAAATTTCATCGATAAATCAAATCGATTGCCCACCACTATCGCAGGGTAATCGAATAAACTCGTAATCCTCGTGGCACCTCCCCCGGCGCCTCATAACTTAGGTACTACGGTCGGGGCCACTAAATTCGCGTCAGCATTAAGAAATAGGACTTGTACCACCAGCCACGGTTGTTTTATGGCCGCACAATAAACATCCGTGTCTCGGGGGTGTAGTGTCCATTATAGTGTTAGTTTTCAATATGTAGAGATTAGATTAATATGAGTTAGTAGTTTTATGAAGGTACGTTTTTTCCTACTTCTGGTATTAGGAGATTTTATCTCTCTAATGCTTGGGATAAGGTAGAGTTCTGGACTATCAATGCAATCAGTTTTCTGAATGACCTTTTGTCTCTATGATTTTTCTATGGTGGCAAAGAATATAGGAGTGCGTTGATTGTTTGTTTTATACTTATATTTTTTAATGTAATGTGTTAATCATGTTTAAAAATGTATGTACTGTTTGTAACTTTGTTGGTGTGTATGACTGTAAGCATTTAGTCATAACTGTGAGTTCACTAAAGATGGTACGTCCTGTTGAAATATGTTTTTAAAATTAATAATAAGTTTAGGCGTAGACCACCGACTTTTAGTTGGCCGATGGTTGGGCCCGATTCTAATTTGTATGAAGAATCGGCATATACCAAATCGATGTAAGTGCGCACTTTCATACCTGCCCATACTGATTAACAGCCCGACCCAACTATCAGCCGACAAAAAATTCTATTTTCTGCGGCTAGGTTAAAAGCTATTACCGTTGATTCTAATAGAAGATCGAACGTAATCCATCTTCAAGCGCATCAGTACTGGCCCGAATAGGAGTTGAAGTGGTGTCGCCATAGTTAAAATTGGTTTAGGCATTAACCAATCAATCAAAAAACTATTTTATTATTACATACCATTGGTTCGGCCTTCGATTGACCTTACTACTGAACACACATCATTTAAATATTTCCACATAAAATCAATTTATTTAACCCAAAAAAAAACTAAATTTTTGCAAGTCTAAAACACGAGCTCATTTCTCTCCTATACCCAATATCGAATATATCAGTCGGTTTAGTAAGGCATATACCAGTTGTTTAGTATTGACCCTCCCTTCATTCCGCATAGTGCTACACGGAAGGAATTTACATGTCCTCGGCACTTATCGCATGGCACAAATAGGTAGAAAAGTCTCGAAGCCGCGCCGGCGGGGCCTAGAACTTTCAAGATTGAGTAATTATTGTAAAGGGTGAAAGGTGGGGGCTAGGGTCAGTTTTGGAACTGTGAGATCGATCACCGGTTAGTAAATTGCTCTGAAGATAGAACCTAACAATGTCGAATAAGAACCACCTAAATTTTCCTTAAATTAGCACCTATCATAATTAAATTATGATGTCAAAGTATTTAGATTGAAGTGCTGTTATCTGTACGTAAAGGTAGCCTAGAGTTTGAGTTTGAGTGCTACCAAACCTCAATGAAAGTGTGCAAAATGTGACAAACGATTAACATATATACATAAGCATAAATTGCATTTTGAAAAAAATGCATCTTGGTCCATTTTGTCTAAAAGGTATATCAATAGCTACAAGAATTGTATGACAAAATAATAATTCCGTCTTTTTTTCTGTGTAGGTAGAAATATACACTCGTTTTACAACATGTTAGAAAGTGTCACATCTGAACCTACGTCATGTATGCCACATCCATGTCGATTCCCAAATTGTTCCAATCCACTGGAATTTGTTCCCAATATACAGATGTATTCCTGAACTGGAAGGATTCCCATTTTGAACTTTCGTACCCTTGTAATAGAAGTCTTCGTTTTTTAGTTTCCTGAGAGTTGGATAGGGTAAAAAGTTGTTCAATTTATTTGTTCTTTGCATTTTATTAACGATGTGAAAGTAAAATTCCCAATCCAATTGCCAAGCAAAAATAATGATTGCTTGATTTTACATGAACGGATTTTTAAATGTTGTTTTATTAAATATTTTATCGTAGTTGACTATTAGTATGAAAATAATTGAATTTCGTATTCCTCTTAACAAGTACTTTAAAATTAAGGAAAATTGTGAGTTGGATGAAGCTAAAATAACGAAAATATAAAATATATCAACATTTATAACTATTTATAATCCTCTTAACAAGTACTTTAAAATTAAGAAAATAAAATAAAATTGTGAGAAGCTAAAATAACGAAAATGTAAAATCCATCAAAATTTATAACTATAATTTCAATAGACAATGCAAAAAAATAAATAACAATAAAATTCAAAAAGATCTCTCCGGCGGGGAATCGAACCCCGGTCTCCCGCGTGACAGGCGGGGATACTGACCACTATACTACCGAAGACTTGATAAGCCGTTCGAAATTTCAATACTCAATCTTTGTTGGCTTGTTCTTTGTCAAGATACGAGCGAAAATAAGGCACAGGTTTTTTTCATTTGTCTCATTCGCTCATAACATCCTTTAGCCGTGAGTGAAAGAGAAGGCGAGAGACTATAATACCAACATTGTGTTACAAAATAGAGCTTCAGTGCGCAAGAGTGCTATTGCGTATCATTATTCTCAAGATAGTGCTAATTATGTACCTAATACATAATAATATTTGGATAACCTATGTTGATAAGTTAATCTGAATATTTTGTTTTTTATTCAAGATAATTTAGTTTTTTACACATTGCCTTTATTCAATGACAGACGTGTGCTTGGACGATTGCGCAATATTAATTAAAAGGTAATATTTTGATTTATTTCTTATTTTGCGGTTCATGAAGTTATCATTTTTTGAATAATTTATATTTTCAAGTTGTGGCAAGTATACAGTTCAAAATATTATTTATTGTAAGGTAGATTTGTCTGTCTTCAACCATTTTGATTATTTTCATTTTGTTTTGATCATGAAGGAAATGTCTACCAAAACAAATATTCTCATTCACAAACCGTAGATTAATTTCATTTCGGTTGAGAAAAACGAAGCAACGTTTTAGTGTAAACAAAAAACACATGTTACGTTTTACGCGATGAGAAAATAGAAATACACCATAAACAAGCGTGACCTTGGAAGGTTTATTGTACTTTTACAGCTTCATAGCTCCATAAATCTCATTTATGTGTAAACCGACAACTACCGTCACATTCGACGGTTTGACTGCTTTATAAAGATATTATTATTGGCTACATTTACTTACCTATGCGTTAATCACATCAAGCTAAAACTAGTAGGTAAATTAGTGATCATGCTTTTGTAGTGGAGACTAAATGATATGAATATCAATTTTGTTAATAGTACATTCTGTATGTTTTTTTTTTTTTTTTTTTTATCCACAACGAGGAAGCTCTTGACCTGTATCTCACCTGATGGTAAGTAATGATCAGGCCGAAGGTGGAAGCGAGCTTCACCCGGAATCCTCAACCACGGAGGAACTGGCTATCTTACTCTAACTGCCGAAACACAACAATGCTGTTAACATTGTTGTTATGGCGACAGACTTAGGTAAGATGGTGGTAGCTAGCCAGGCGGACTTAGAACAAGCCCTACCACCAACCAAACCGAACAGAAAAATCTGCACCCACTGGGAATCGAACCCGGGACCTCTGCGTCTGAAACAGGTGGTCTTACCACTAGACCACAGAGGCGGTTATGTACATTGTTCAGTGTCTACCATTGTTCAGTTATGCTGCCCATGTGATATATGTTTCTAATTTTGTAAAGAAACGTATGTATAAAACACAAGAGAGCTTTGAACCAAACATATTAAATGCTCATTACCTACATTGATCTAGCCACCTAATCCAAATTGAATACATCTAAGCTTGCTTCCATCTCAACTGTAACATCAAACTGTTTGATACCAACGTAGTCCATTAATAATGTTAATCATATCGTATAATCCTTCAAATATTTTCAGTTGTTCCAATTCCAGTCCAAAACGATACATCTTTCATCATTGTATCACTGAAACCAACAACCAAAATAACAAAAACTAAACGTTAATCATGTCTTTAATCTTTCTTCAAATATTTCCAGTTCAAAACAACACCTCATTTCCTCATTGTATCACTTATAACAGCATCTGCATTAACAAAAGGAAAATGCCAAAGATGCAGGAAATGCGTCTGAGCTCTCAATCAAAATACACCGTGCTCAGGTATACAGTGTGTTTGGGATAGGGCTAGCGATAATTTAAGGCGATGTTATTGTGTCAATTTTATCGACAAAAATGCCCCTTATGTAAATTTTTAAAATTTATTATATTTTCTTAATTTTTTAAATTTATTTTTTATGTGACTACATAAAAATGTTTGTATTTCTAATGTGCCCGTCAAAACTGAATTTTTTGACCAAAACTAAAATTCGGTAATTTTTTTAAAGTTTTTTGTCATTATTTTTCATTTTTGTGTTTTTTTTAATGACACATAATTATTNAGCAGTAATACATCACATTTTAAATATAAATCTGTGTATTCACCTAAGTTACTGATTTTAAAATCATTCCATACCTTCAATGCATGGCTGTAATCTTCATCTGAAACAGATTGGGATGTAAGGTGATTGAAAAATTTTGATTGCTCTGGTAATTGATTTTCTTCATACCGATCCCATGAATCTATACAGTGTGTCCGGGCATGTAGTNTTTGGTTCTTATTTGATCTATGTGCGTTTTCCAGTTAATGTTTGTGTCTATGTGTAGTCCTAGTAAATTAAAAGTTTCTACTGATTCTAATTGTACATTTTTTCCAAGTGTTATATTGATGTCTAAAGGGGCTTTTGTATATGGTCGGAATTGTATTACTTTTGTTTTTTTTAGATTAATTTCTAAGTTATGTAGTTCCAGCCAATGTATAATATTTGCTAATGTGTCACTTATAAGGATGTCGGGGTTCGAGTTTTGTTCGCACTTAATTAAGATTGATACGTCATCTGCAAAAAGTATAGGTAATGATATTTCTTTGTTTAGTATTTTTGGAAGATCGTTAATGTATATTAAAAAGAGGACACAGCCTAGTACACTCCCTTGAGGAATGGAGCAGGTCATGTGTCTCTCTTCTGATGTTATTGTTTCTATCTCGTTAGTTGTAGTGTTGTGGAAATCAATTTGGACTATTTGTTTTCTGTTTGACAAGTATGATCTAAACCAGTTAAAAGCTGTACCTCGTATACCTGAACCATATAATTTTGACAATAGGATGTTATGTGAAACTTTATCATATGCCTTGGTCATATCTAATAATATACCCAAGGCATATTTTTTATCATTTAGATGTTGCAGGGCAGCTTGGATGTATTTATATACAGCCAAGGTAGTTGATCTAGTTTTTCGGAATCCATTCTGGCAATCATCTAGAATTTTAAACTTTTCTAAAAATATGTACAGTCTATTACACATGGCCTTCTCAATTACTTTTGAAAATGATGGTAGGATTGCTATTGGTCTATAATTTTTAGGGTTGCTTGTTTTAGGGTTTCTAGTTCTCACAAAATCTCTAAAGTCTAGTGGAAATATTTATTAAGTGTCTGAAGTCTCCAAAATCACCAAATCTTTATACTCCACTTATATCAGACTGACTGTACAGCTGCCTTTTGTGGTTTTGATTTTCTTGCGTTGCCAATTCTTTGAGTGTGTATTTCAAAGTCTGTATTGTTGCCGAATTACGGGGAAAATTCGGGCGTTTCGACCTCAAATCAGTGTGCGTGAAATCGAATAAATGGAAATTACCCTTTTTATTTAGTTACAGAAAAATATGCAAGTAATAAAATGAGCTTTGGAGACCTTTGCTAAATAATGTCTAGATTAAGGTATATCTAATTAAATACATAGGACCAAGATCTTTCAGATACCAGTGACAAATTACACTGAGTGGGATATTTGTATAGGTACAGGTGGTTTATTTATTTATGAATATTGATAAGTACATTTGGTTAGTAGTGTCATTTAGCCTATTTTAGTTTGTCCCAGATACTGTTTATTTATTATCTAAAAAAATTAAATATAAGCATCCACAACTCAGTACGATACAATAAAGCTGTAGTTTTATACTCGCTCCATCAATTGTTATTTAATTGAATTGGCACTAGAATCAACTTCAGAATGAGTTTTTATTACCTATTTTATGGAAAATTTATTTTAAACGATCATAATTTAACTCTATCGCAGCCTTTAGTCCATGGTTGATTGATCATCATCATAATTTCAGCCATAGGACGTCCACTGCTAAAGATAGACCTCCCCCAATGCTGTCATGGTTGATTGTTACTCTATCACATTGGGGTAACCTGTAATGTTAGAGATATGATTGTTATTAATTAAATAAATCTAAAGTGAGATGTTATGACGTAAAATACGGCCAACGAGAAGCGATACCATATGTAAACAAACCCAATGTCATGGGTGAACCCGTCTGACTTTGACATATTTTGGCGGGAGAACGAGACATTATGACAAATACACAATATGGGAAGAGACAGAATACATTGTCAACTCGACAGTCGTATCGACCTTTTTTATCGCTGATAGTTGGCCGTACTTTAGGCATCCGCTAAAAAGGATTTTACGAAACTCCACCACTAAGGGGGTAAAAAGGGATCCACGCGTGCGAAGTCGCGGGCGACCGCTAGTAAATAAATAGTCACATCTTAAATTAATGCAACAAGGTAATATTCCTACCTATTGAAATAACCTACGTGTTAAACCGTCAGTGTACCGTTACGAATAACTCCCTATGGATTAGTGCAATCGTTATACCCAACGATAAGGTACCGGGTTCGTATCAGTCCCAGGGGTGCCATGAAAGCGTACTGTAAACAGTTATGGCGCTGGACTGGAACAATGGTGTTCTATGTTGATGTTATGGTATGGTTTAACTTTTAATGTTCGGCTATGAATAGGTAAAGCAAGTATTTCTGAAAAGGCTTTATTTCGACTAGATACTTACTTAGATGGAATCATGATGTCATTTTAGATCCATATCTTTATAGACATTTCTGTCTGTAGTTCCATTTATTTACGTTTAGTCACGTTATACATAGTAGGAAATCTGAATTAGAAGCGACCTGAATCCATCAGTTTATTCGATGAAAAGTATTTTACTGCAGGAGTAAAAAGCTGTAAGCCTCAGTTGCATCACTTTAACTTCCACCATGATTCATCATCATCATCACTTCAGCCATAGGACGTCCACTGCTGAGCATAGGCCTCCCCCAATGATTTCCATGTTGATCGATTGGCAGCGGCCTGCGTCCAGCGCCTTATAACCATGATTATAAGCGGATTATAACTCGATGGGTGCCTGGAATAAAGCCGCAATAGCCATTGCAGCAGTTTTCCGATTAAGTGATTTTTGGAATCTGCGGGTTCCTATACACCTTGTGATTTTTTTTTAGAATTTTATCTTTGTAACTGCCTGATTTTCCAAAAGCACTATGGATATTGAATCGTTATTCCCCACACATCATTTAAAATTTGTTTACCGGAATAATCATGCCATGTGCAATGTTAAAAGTTTTATTTCAATCTTCTACAAGTAACGGCCATTGCGGCTTTGTTCCCCGAAATAAACTCTTTATACCAATCCACAATATACATTACTTGTACAGTTACTTTAAACTTTCTCAAGTAATAATACTTCTGGTGAAGGTGAGAATCATGCCTAGGTCGATTTTACCGCCATGTATATTCTACGATTTTTCGTAGTTTAGAAGTTATCAATAATTTTGTAACTTTTCAAAATTTCATGACCCGAAAAAAAGATTAAAAATAATTAAAGCCTACTACTTTAATTTTTTTTATCTTTTTTTCGGGTTGACTTATCTAAAATTTATTTTTTTTTTACAGAATCGCTATTAATTGCAGATATTTGAAAAAAATATACACCTTCCTAAATTTGATGCAAAATACAAAAAACATGAAAAATAAAATATGCATTTAAAAGAACAATTAAAAATTTTCATATTTAAAATTTAAATAAAAAAAGAACTTCCATCGGTTCGAAATCACAGTTTACATTACGTAGAACAGATTTAGAGACAATAACTGAACAAAACATTTGTTTATCAACAAACCAGGAAGCTCTTGCCCTTCATCTCACCTGATAGAAAGTGATGATCAAGCTGAAGGTGGAAGGGAACTTCAACCAACCATCTGCTATCCTACCTCCAACTGCTGGAACATAGTACCTAATGTTGTTAACATTATTGTTATGGTGACAGACTTAGGAAGGTAGCCAGGCAGACTTAGATCAAACCCTACGTCCAACCAAACCGAGCAGAAAATTTCGCCTTCACTGGGAATCGAGCCCGGGACCTATGAAGCTTACTTCTTACCACTTGACTACAGAGGCAGTTGTTACATTTTTTACTATTACCCTTAAAATACCTACTAGTGTGAGGAGAACCTGAAATTTAGCGGAATCTCCGACTTACCACTTTAGTGGGGATATTACAGGAAAAGTGGCCTATTCAGTACATGTTTTTTTGTATTATTATGAATTTCCAGGAAACTGCGCAGTTTTTAAAATTATTTAGAACCTATGGAAGTTCTTATTTTTTATTATTTAAACATTTAAGTTGAAAATTTGATAATTTTCTGCTAAAAGCATATTTTTTACGTTTCTAGCAAAAATTTTGAATCTTGCATAAAAGATAGGAAGGTGAATATTTTTTTCAAAGATCTGTAATTAATAGCGATTTGATCAAAAAACAGAAATCTGAGATAAGTCAACCCGAAAAAAAGACAAGTCTTTTTAAAGCCTACTAGGTCATGAAATTGGAAAAAAGTTACAAAATTAATGATACCTTCTTAACTACGAAAAAGCCGCGGGCAAAAGCGTGTAATATTATAATATTATAATTAAGTACTAATAAATTCCACTACTTTATACAAAGATATTAACGGAACACTCGAGATATTCAACTTTGTACTCATTTCGATACGGACCATATGAACATACAATTTACACAGCATTCACCAGTACATTTTCCAAGTCGATCATTAAATTCAAGCAAACCGCTATTACTGTATTCACCTTACATCCTTCAGATCAGCGTACAACGCTGCAATACACTATTGCTGTATGATTAATTTCGAACTTTTTACCGGAATAAAACCACAATGGACTCTTACCGAACCGACTTTCAATGTATGAAGCGGCAATATATATTTCTACCTTTTTTAAGGTATATTCTAAGCACTATAACCTTATGCACACTATATGTTACTCCAGAAAAAATAACGCATCGTTTGATATACAAACCTTTTGGATACGCCTCGTAGTTTAGTTATTATTCAAAATTTTCACTAAATCTCTTCTCCTGTAAAATTGCGTTTTGTCGATTGTGGCTTTATTCCAGGCACCCATCGAACTATAACCGGAGTTTTCCTAGTTGTACCACCTTATTTTAGCCGTAACAATAACCGTTGCTTTTACAAAAAAATAATCATTAAAATACAGAATTAAACACGTTTTAATGATACCGAAGCTTATTATAAATAAGCCATTTCATTTTCGTGGATATAGTTTTGAAAACACTTTAGTAAAATGTAGATTCTTCATTGTTAAAAGTTACTTCTACGGAGAGGCCAAGCTCTACCTCTAGTTCTAACTGAATGAATGAGGTAAATGACTGAGACATAGAGAAAATCAAAATCAAAAAATAACCAAATGGACCAAAACCCAAAATGTGACGTGTTTGCAGAGGGGTGGAGTACGTTACTAGCAAAATGTTTGGGTTACTGTGAAAATAATCGCATCTGATTTATGTACTTTTCCTAAATTAAGTTAAGTTAAATTGTTTTTAATTATTTAAATGTTATTCTGAGCTTTGTTACGTCTTGTTTGAATAGTGTAATTGGTACTACCGTTCTATTCATGAATAAATAAATAATATTTTATTCAATTTAAACCAGTGTTATGGCACTTATGAATGTCAAAAATAAATACCGAAACTATAAGGGTTCCTTGTCAGGACTACGAAACTAAAAAGGGGGTTACCCTTAAGGGGCACTTTACATGTCTCCTTATCTTTTGGGTGCTACCAGCGCTTCGAGACATACATAATGGCAAGTTCTGAGAAGACACGTCGGAACAAATTCAGTCACCACTAGTTGCCAGTCATTATTAAAAAAAAAAAACAAGAAAGAAAGAAAGCAAGCTGAAAGACATCAAGCTTAACCCCAAGCTTACTCATATGCAAACCGCATCAAAATCTCGAGAAAACAACACCAGAGATCATAAGATGCAATATTCATTTGCTACCAAATCTAAACGCTGCCAAAACAAAACCTCTAGAATCTCACAAGACAAACACCATAAAAAACATCACTATTCAAGTTAATCTGCAACCGGCACAGATATCGCGGGCTCCGTAAACTTCACATGACAAGATACATAATACAAGCAATTTGACCAGGTAGATAAAGGGCCGCACTCGGGGGCAGTGATGTGGGCGTGTGTTTATGGAAATATCGATAGAATTGTAAAAATAATGCAGTGTAAACACCAAACCCGCTGAATCACCGACATGAGTCGTTGACTTTGATAATTATGCTGTCAAAAGTCATAAAAATACAAGTCATCGACACGATTCTTTTGAAATAAAAGCGGGCTTTCGGTGAGTTTTGAAAATAGAGTCCTTTTATAGTCGACATTAAACCTATTTGAAAAACAACTGTAGTCATAAATGCACCGGCTCTCGGTAATATTGAATCTGAAAATAACTTTATTCTGGAAACACCGCATTCTATTTGTATGCCTAATTTTATGTAGAAAATACTGATTACATCGTTGGCTGTATATTATTTAATTTTCATAGACGATGGTGACATGTTGTAGATAATTTCTGATAAACGACACCGTAGTTGATCACTTGCCAAGTATTTTAAAAGGTCATTAGATATTAAATATTGAGCAATGATGCGTGTCTCTACTCTCAGTCTCAGTCAGCCAGTCTCTAATATTCAGAAAATTTATTCGTTTACCTTTATAAGCTTGTGAAAAATTTACTTTTTTACCAAAAGGAAATTTTGTGTAGATTTCCCATCACTATCCTAGGGTAATCGAATAAACTCGTAATCCTCATGGCACCTCCTCGGGCGCCTCATAACTTAGGTACTAATTAATGACATCAGTCTGTTTATGATCTAAGCAGGGGTTTGCTCTCTTTATTAACTTTACAGACTTAAGATTTACAGTTTTTTCAAAGAAATGTCAAAATGCTGCAATGGAAACGTCAAAATTTCATCGATAAATCAAATCGATTGCCCATCACTATCGCAGGGTAATCGAATAAACTCGTAATTCACGTGGCACCTCCCCCGGCGCCTCATAACTTAGGTACTAATTAATGTCATCAGTTTATGATCTAAGCAGGGGCTTACGTTCTTTATTAACTTTACAGACTTATAATATTGTCACTTGTTTCAAAGAAATGTCAAAATGCTGCAATAGAGATGTCAAAATTTCATCGATAAATCAAATCGATTGCCCACCACTATCGCAGGGTAATCGAATAAACTCGTAATCCTCGTGGCACCTCCCCCGGCGCCTCATAACTTAGGTACTACGGTCGGGGCCACTAAATTCGCGTCAGCATTAAGAAATAGGACTTGTACCACCAGCCACGGTTGTTTTATGGCCGCACAATAAACATCCGTGTCTCGGGGGTGCAGTGTCCATTATAGTGTTAGTTTTTAATATGTAGAGATTAGATTAGTATGAGTTAGTTGGTTTATGAAGGTAAGTTTTTTCCTACTTCTGGTATTAGGAGAGTTTATCTTTCTAATGCTTGGCATAAGGTTGAGTTCTGGACTATCAATGCATCCAGTTTTCTGAATGGCCTGTTGACTCTATGATTTTTCTATGGTGGCAAAGAATATAGGAGTGCGTTGATTGTTTGTTTTATACCTATATTTTTTTAATGTAATGTGTTAATCATGTTTAAAAATGTATGTACTGTTTCTTAACTTTTTTGATGTATGTGACTGTAAGCATTTATTCATGACTGTGGGTTCACTAAAGATGGTACGTCCTGTTGAAATATGTTTTTAAAATTAATAATAAGTTTAGGCGCAGACCACTGACTTTTAGTTGGCCGATGGTTGGGCCCGATTCTAATTTGTATGAAGAATCGGCATATACCAAATCGATGTAAGTGCGCACTTTCATACCTGCCGATACTGATTAGCAGCCCGACCCAACTATCGGCCGACAAAAAAGTCTATTTTCTGCGGCTAGGTTTTTTAACCTAGCCGAATCTAATCTAAAGCTGAATCTAATAGAAGATCGAACGTAATCCATCTTCAAGCGCATCAGTACTGGCCCGAATAGGAGTGGAAGTGGTGTCGCCATAGTTAAAATTGGTTTAGGCACTAACCAATCAATCAAAAATATATTTTACAATTACATAGACCTTTGGTTCGACCTTCTATTGACCTTACTACTGAACACACATCATTTAAATATTTCCACATAAAATCAATTTTGTATAACCCAAAAAATGCTAACTTTTTGCAAGTCTAAAAACACGAGCTCATTTCTCTCCAATACCCAATATCGAATATATCAGTCGGTTTAGTAAGGCATATACCAGTTGTTTAGTATTGACCCTCCCTTCATTCCGCATAGTGCTACACGGAAGGAATTTACATGTCCTCGGCACTTATCGCATGGCACAAATAGGTAGAAAAGTCTCGAAGCCGCGCCAGCGGGGCCTAAAACTTTCAAGATTGTGTAATTAATGTAGGGATAAAGGTGGGGACTAGGGTCAGTTTTGGAACTGTGAGATCGATGACCGGTGAGTGAATTGCTCTGAAAATAGAATACATCATTATCCAGCTGTCGATTAAAATTTTTAGGTTTTGAATAATACAAAATGCAACTAGAGATAAAGCAAACTTACCTAGATGATGTTTAATCACTAGTACCTATCTACAACCTTATTGAAAAAAAAAACAGTGCCTAAGGCATAAAAGCACAGAGTACTAATACTTTATGTCAAAAAAAAGTTACTTATAATAGTGACAAAGACACTATGTTTTTTCTTGTATACTTCAGTCTACAAAGACTGAAGAATCATAAACATTTTTAATAATTAATAGATACAAACTATGTAGCTTAATACCTACATATAACTGTGTAGGTAGAATAAAATACTGTTTTCTAACATGTTAGAAAGTGTCACATCTGAACCTACGTTATGTTATGTATGCCACATCCATGTCGATTCCCAAATTGTTCCAATCCACTGGAATTTGTTCCCAATATACGGATGTATTCCTGGACTGGAAGGCTTCCCATTTTGAACTTTCATACCCTTGTAATAGAAGTCTTCGTTTTTAGTTTCCTGAGGGTTGGATAGGGTAAAAAGTTGTTCAATTTATTTGTTGTTTTGCATTTTATTAATCAGTGAACGATGTGAAAGTAAAATTCTCAATCCAATTGCCAAGCAAAAATAATGATTGATTTATTTTACATGAACGGATTTTTAAATGTTGTTTTATTAAATATTTTATCGTAGTTGACTATTAGTATGAAAATAATAGAATTTCGTATTCCTCTTAACAAGTACTATAAAATTAAGAAAAATAAAATAAAATTGTTATTTGGATGAAGCTAAAATAATGAAAATATAAAATCTATCAATATTTATAACTATAATTTCAATAGACAATGCAAAAAAATAAATCATAAAATTCAAAAAGATCTCTCCGGCGGGGAATCGAACCCCGGTCTCCCGCGTGACAGGCGGGGATACTGACCACTATACTACCGAAGACTTGATAAGCCGTTCGAAATTTCAAGACGCAATCTTTGTTGGCTTGTTCTTTGTCAAGATACGGGCGAAAATAAGGCGTAGGTTTTTTTTCATTTGTCTCATTCGCTCATAACATCCTTTACCCGTGAGTGAAAGAGAAGGCGAGAGACTATAATACCAACATTGTGTTACAAAATAGAGCTTCAGTGCGCAAGAGTGCTATTGCGTATCACTATTCTCAAGATAATGCTAATAATTATGTACCTAATCCCAACTAATATTATAAATGCGAAAGTAACTCTGTCTGTCTGTCTGTCTGTTACGCTTTCCCGCTTAAACCTCGCAACCGATTTTGATGAAATTTGGCATAGAGATAGTTTGAGTCCCGGGAAAGAACATAGGATAGTTTTTATCCCGGTTTTTGAAACAGGGACGCGCGCGATAAAGTTTTTCTGTGACAGACAAAATTCCACGCGGGCGAAGCCGCGGGCGGAAAGCTAGTACATAATATTTGGATAACCTATGTTGATAAGTTAATCTGAATATTTTGTTTTTATTGAAGATAATTTAGTTTTTTATACATTTTGTCTTTATTCCATGACAGACGTGTGCTTGGACGATTGTGCAATATTAATTAAAAGGTAATATTTTGATTTATTTCTTATTTTGCAGTTCATGGAGTTATCATTTTTTGAATAATTTATATTTTCAAGTTGTGGTAAGTATACAGTTCAAAATATTATTTTTTCTAAGGTAGATTTTTCTGTCTTCAACCATTTTGATTAATTTTATTTTATTTTGATCGTGAAGGAAATGTCTACCAAAACAAATCTTCTCATTTACAAACCGTAGATTAATTTCATTTCGCTTGAGAAAAACGAGGCAATGTTTTGTGTAACCAAAAAACACATGTTACGTTTTACGCGATGAGAAAATAGAAATACACCATAAACAAGCGTGACCTTGGAAGGTTTATTGTACTTTTACAGCTTCATAGCTCCATAAATCTCATTTATGTGTAAACCGACAACTACCGTCACATTCGACGGTTTGACTGCTTTAAAAAGATTGCCACATTTACCTGCGTGCGTCAAGCACATCAAGCTAAAACTGTGTTACCTTATTGTGTTCTGTAATAATATTGATTTTGCAACAAAAATGTGTAAACTGCATCATCTCCTCATTACATTATCATCATCATCATCATCATCTCAGCCATAGGACGTCCACTGCTGAATATAGGCCTCCCCAATGCTTTCCATGTTGCCCGGTTGGTAGCGGCCTGCGTCCAGCGCCTTCCTACTACCTTTATGATGTCGTCGGTCCACCTTGTGGGTGGACGTCCCACGCTTCCGGTACGCGGCCTCCACTCCAGAACCTTGCTGCCCCATCGGCCGTCAGTTCTGCGTACTATGTGCCCTACCCATTGCCACTTCAGGTTGCTAATCCGTCGGGCTATGTCAGCGACTTAATATGTCATTACATTAACTAGCCACCAAATCTAAATTGAACATACAAATGTCTTAGCTTGATTTCATCTTAATTATAACATCAAACTGTTTGTTACTAACGTAGTACATTAATAATGTTAATCAAGCCTTTTAATCTTCCTTCAAATATTTCTAGCTGTTCCAATTCCAGTCCAAAACGATACTTCTTTCATCATTGTATCACTGAAACCAACAACCATATTAACAAAAGATAAACGTTCATCACGTCTTTAATCTTTCTTCAAATATTTCCAGTTCAAAACAACTCATTTCCTCATTGTATCACTTATAACAACATCTGCATTAACAAAAGGAAAATGCCAAAGATGCAGGAAACACGTCTGAGCTCTCAATCAAGTAGGTATCTCAATCAAGTCACCGTGCTCAGTAGGTATACAGTGTGTTTGAGATAGGGCTAGCGATAATTTAAGGCGATGTTATTATGTCAATTTTAACGACATACCTCTACATGACCCATATGTGGGCCTACCCCCCTCCTCTTGGAATGGGCGGGGAGGGGCTTAATTTGTCATTATTTTTCATTTTTGTTAATAACACATATTTATTATTGGCTTACTAATGCAATTTTTTATTTATCAAGACGGGCACATAAGAAATATAAACAATTTTTATGGAGTCACATAAAAAATAAATTTAAAAATTTAAGCCCCCCCCCCCTCATTCCAAGAGGAGGGGAGTGCCCCAATTTTTGTCTATAAAATTGACATCACAACATCGCCTTACATTATCGCTAGCCCTATCCCAAACACACTGTATTAGTATCATGTCTTTAAATCTTTCTTTTGTTCCAATTCCAGCCCAAAATGACACCGCGTTTCATCATTGTATCACTAATAATACTAACAACATCAAGACAAAAGCTAAACAAACGCCGGGAAATGCCAAAGATGCAGGAAATACGTCTCAGTGCTCAATCAGACTATACCGCACTCCTACTAGTGCATATTTAGAAACTTCAGTTCTACTCCGAAACGCAGTTTCGGATCTATTTGTCCCCATCGCTCATGCTGGCATCCCTTTGCGTGACAGAGATGGCAACATTCGAAACTGCTAGCGTTTTCGCAGTCGCACCGCAGTTGCGTTGAGCAATAGCATACCTAATGCGCACAGCATTGGCTCCAGGCTGGCACAGTTCCATATTACTGGCTATTCCGGGCGTTGACCTGTTTTCGGCTTCCTACATAGAAAACAATGCGTTTTTATTACGATCAGACAATGAGTGGCCTGAATTTGACGAAAATACCGCCTGAAGGACGATCTATTATAGGATGTTATGAAACTTACGGCAAGCGATCGTGGCCACGACCGATGGTCGTAATAGTGACGTAATTAAAAACTTGCTGAAGTAAGTTCGATGTTCAATAAGGGCAAAATTTTTGTCATTTTCTAAACGTCTACTTCAACTATCATTAATAAAAAGCGTTTTGTAATTTCAAAGATAACACAACTTTTTTCTAGAGGAAACCATTTTTGAAGTAAAAATCTGTTGTGGTGAAGTAAATATTATAATGTTATTATTTTTCGTTACAGGTAAACATCCAGTTCACCAGTTACTTTTTAGAGTAAGCTGTAGCTTAAGTTTAAGGTGTGTATTACAAAACAGTACTCAAAACTACTGTACTACTAAGTGACATTGATCAGAAGTCTCACCATAATGTTTGAAATTGGACTGAGTTTTGAGCTTCTTTCTGCAATACACACATATACCATATTGTATTGTAAGTATGAAGTAGAAAACATTTTTCCATTAGACCATGATCATGATCATCATACCCCATAAAACAGCCTTTATATCTTCTTCTGCATAGAAAGAAGAAGACACAAACAAAAAAACTGGTTACAACTAAAACATTTCGCACCAAAATTTTATGTAAAACCCGGACATAACTCGGCATTTGGGACAAACTTCCAGTTTCTTCTTTCCTTTCCTCATCTTATTATTGTGACCCAGACGTCTGAATTCGCTAACTTTTTAGCAGAATGTCTAACGTTAATCCCGACTCGCAGAAACAAGTTACAGAACTTATTTGCAAGTCACAGAATGCCTGGAACCATAGTATAAATAGGCAGTAGTAAGCTAAATTCCAAACACATTATCACTACATAGTGTAAAACAAAGTCGCCTTCCGTTGCTTGTCCCTAGGTATGCTTATATCTTTAGAACTACGCAACGGATTTTGATGCGTTTTTTTTAATAGATAGAGTGACTCAAGCGGAAGGTTTATAGGTATGAAACATGTATATTATACAGGATGTAACAGGGGGGGGGGGGTGGATCATCGTAAGTCAAACGATGGGGGACTTCAACACCTATCGATATAACCCCTATGTATGTTCCGCGATTTTCAATGGTTCCAAAGTTATTGAGATTTTTGTGAAATTTAATTAAAAAGCCGGAATTCAGTAGGGTCTTAATAATCACGATACCGATTCGAGTCATAACCCTATCATATTGAAATAAAAAAATAATTATTCTTCATAAAAGTTTCACAAATCGAATTATTTCTAACAACTTTCAAGGCCTCTAGTGAAAAAAAGTACCTACTTGAATTTTTCAAACAAAGAAAATTTTACATATTTTTTTTATTCTTTTTTTACGAATCGGTATCGTGATTATTAAGACACACTATTGAACTACTTCTAGAAAAAAAATCATGCAAGCAGGTCCAGTAGTTAAGCTACAGTGAAGACTTTTATACTGAATTCCGGCTTTTTACTTAAATTTCACAAAAATCTCAATAACTTTGGAACCATTGAAAATCGCGGAACATACATGGGGGTTATATCGATAGGTGTTGAAGTCCCCCATCGTTTGACTTACGATGATCCACCCCCCCTGTTACACCCTGTAGAAGAGAAAAGCCGGGTAATTCTATTGCAACCATGCGAAGCCGGGGTGGGCCGCTAGTAAAATAGTAACCAAACGCGTTGTCTCTCTAACTAAATAGCTAAACTGATTTGCTCTCCAAAGTTTTGAACCTTATTGTACTATTGAGCAAGCAAACTTGTACACAGTAGAAAATATTGCATTTCTAATTACAATAAAGCTACAGTTTTCAGTTTGGTATTTATTTCTACATATTTACAAAATCTTGGTGTGAAGCCTACAACCAAAACTTTTCAGCTAACCTAACAAATTTAAAAGATATGGACCTTCAAAGTTTAAAATTGGTCAAAGTAACCCCAGTTTACGGTACCTTTCGCGTATTGGGCTGCAACGACAAGACGCAACATTAAATTCGAGAATAAATTGCAAAAATCTATNATGGTCGTAATAGTGACGTAATTCAAAACTTGCTAAAGTACTCGTAAGTTCGATGTTCAATAAGGCATCAGAACCATTTTTAAAACGTGCAATTCAACTATCATTGTTATTCGATGCTCGTAGCTTGATTTAAAAATTTTATAATTTCAAAGATAACTCAACTTCATTCAAGAGAAAACCATTTTTGAGTTAAAACTATGTTACGGTAAAATAAATATGTATTATAACGCTAAATAAATATCTTATTTTTGTTACAGGTAAACATCCAGTTCACCAGTTATTTATTAGAGTAAGCAGTAACTTAAGGTTAGGTTAGGTTAATTTTAAAGAACAAAGCTCAAAACAGGTTCAATGTCAATCACACATTTTGTCCCATGATTGGTCTTTTTGTTACCATTTGCTTGTAATAGAATAAAGTTTTGAGCTTTGTTCTGTAATACGCAGCAAAAATTTTTCCATTCATTATTGACCATGATTATCTATATCCCATCAAATTGCCTTATCTCTTCTCTTTTATAGATGGAAGAAGACACAAACAAAAAAACTGGTTACAACTAAAACATTTCGCACCAAAATGTTATGTAAAACCCGGACATAACTCGGCATTTGGGACAAACTTCAAGTTTCTTCTTTCCTTTCCTCATCTTATTATTGTGACCCAGACGTCTGAATTCGCTAACTTTTTCGCAGAATGTCTAACGTTAATCCCGACTCGCAGAAACAAGTTACAGAACTTATTTGCAAGTCACAGAATGCCTGGTATCCATAGTATAAATAGGCAGTAGTAAGCTAAACACATTATCACTACATAGTATAAAACAAAGTCGCTTTCCGTTGTCTGTCCCTATGTATGCTTATATCTTTAGAACTACGCAACGGATTTTGATGCGTTTTTTTTAATAGATAGAGTGACTCAAGAGGAAGGTAAGATATAGGTATAAAACATGTATATTATAGAAGAGAAAAGCCGGGTAATTCTATTGCAACCATGCGAAGCCGGGGTGGGCCGCTAGTAAAATAGTAACCAAACGCGTCGTCTCTTTGAATAGCTAAATGAATTTGCTGTCCAAAGTTTTGAACCTTATTGTACTACTGATTAAGCAAACGTGTACACAGCAGAAAATATTGCATTTCTAATTATAATAAAGCTACAGTTTCCAATTTGGTATTTATTTCTACATATTTACAAAATCTTGGTGTGAAGCCTACAACCAAAACTTTTCAGCTAACCTAACAAATTTAAAAGATATGGACCTTCAAAGTTTAAAATTTGGTCAAAGTAACCCCAGTTTACGGTACCTTTCGCGTATTGGGCTGCAACGACAAGACGCAACATTGAATTTGAGAAAAAATTGCAAAAATCTATAAGTACTTTTATAGACTTTTATTCCAATTGCGATATTTTAAAGTTAGGGTTGCCAGTCACTGAAGTTACCTGTACTGTGGTCTGGACGAGACCGATGAATTCGTTACGAATATTTGAATTGGCAATGATCTAGAATTTAAGTCATCACTCTTGAAATTTAAATTGATTATTTTTCGTTTTAGAACTTAAAATAAATAAAACATGACTTTTTATTTTAGGCAATATTTGCATACAATGCTTTGGAAAAACAAATATTACCTGATACAAAGTGAATTGAAACTTCACATAGACGAGAAGTTATCATTGATCTCAAAATACTCGTATTTACCAATCTTAACTAACTCTATAGAAAACTCATAAAAACTCACAAAACTCATTTATTTCTGCAAATAGGCTTTAAAAAAGGACTTTTACACGTCCCAGTGGTAGGGCACTGAAGCAGTCTTCAGGACAATAAATGGGCCAGTGCTGAGAAGAAGCAGCGCAAGACACTCAGTCACTATTTCATTCAGAGCCTTTCGGAACACAATTCAGTTAAACCTTTCAATTGTTTTAACCAAGCCTTCGAGTTCCACACAAATCTGCTTTAAAACCCATGAAATAATCACTACCTGCAGCTGTAAAACCGATTTTGTCTGAAATAGATCCTGTAATTTGAAATTAACAATTCTGCTTGGAGAGATCGAATAAAAATGCTAATAGACCGCAACGACCGCTCAGCTCGGCAAACGAGTAAATAATAGAAGCAGCTCTTGATACATAACTTAAGATTTATCTTCGTGTTCTACTTACGAGCAAAGTTTAGGGCAGTTAGTACTTTGAGTTGAGTGGAAGAGATAGAGCCCATTTTGTCTTGAGCTTTGGATTGTTAGGTTTTTCTTTCGTTAGTAAAAGGGAGATGACTGTTGAAAATACATCACGTCATTGTAAACTGATGTTATATTATATGAAGTAGTACCTAGTGATTTGAAATGAAAAAAATAAATAAAATGTTTTAGAAGTAGGTACATAGTAAAAAAATAAAAATATTAGGCATCACTACATAAGTGACTCTACAATAGATACATAATCTATCAAAAATATTATGAATACCTCATATTATCACCACAGGTATTGAATTCTGCATACAAAGTTCATTTAATAATATTATTATGCAGTTTAGGTTGGTGTCCGTGACTTCCACTTGGCATGGGGCACACTGAAAACCAGCGTCGTGGCCTACCCATTGTGTGTGGAGTGGAGTCCCATTGCGATGGGCATCGCTGTTGTAACAGGGTGGCACTGCTCAGTTCACTTTTTATTTCCTTGTAATATTTATGTGCTATTTCTGTCTTTTTTCCGTATAACTACTTTCTTTGTTCTCTAAGTGATGTTCATCGTAATAAATCTTTCTTTCTTTCTTTAATCAACATCGAAGAACGGTGCTTCGATTTACATTTTCACATTTACCATACCGTAATGTCAATTTATTTGGTAGTTTATTATGGCCACAAACATCTCATACTATTTTTGGTTGCATATGAATCCTTAACCAGACTGGTATCCACAGAGCCTAATTTCAACTTTACGCTGTGAAGATACGGTTGAAAAACAAGGACTTTTTTTAGCCCGGTGGGTTATTAAGGAAAAATTAACTTCTACGCTTTGTTCGTCACTACTTATCTCCATTCCTTAGTAGTGGAAACAAAGCTATCTTGGCATAGTATGTGTTAATAAAGGTCCTGGTTTTGCGTAATGTACTCGGTGAGGGTTTTATTGGCTCACTAGGATTCTCCCGCGGTTTTGCCCTCGTTTGTTGGGGAATTAAGAGTGTGTGTTATGTTATACCTTTTGTTTTCCTGGTATATTTTGGTAATTATGTGGTTTAGGATTCCAGGTGAAACGCTTCCACCTGAGGCCTGATCGTCACTTGTCATCAGATGTGTAGGCCAGGTTCAACGTTGTGTAAAAAATATGTTACCGCCCGCGGCTTCGTACGCGTGGATCCCGTTTTACCCCCTAGAGGTAGAATTTTCCAAAATCCCGTCTTAGTGAGCACCTACGTTCTAAAAGGAAACCCCCATGCAAAATTTGAGACTCCTAGCACTTGTAGTTTCTGAGATTTCGTGATGAGTGAGTGAAACAGTGACCTTTCGCTTTTATAGATATAGATGTGTGATTGTTGCCACTTGGTCCCTTACCAACAGTTTTTGTATTTATGCACCAGAATCACCCTATTTTCGTCCGGTTTTTTACATAAAAAAATATTCCTTATTATTTTTCATAATATGCTCATTGCTCGTATTAATGGAAATTTTATTCGCGAATAATATAAAAACAGGTCCAAATACAGAATTACGTGAGATGATTAAAGGATAACACAATACAATACAATACCTACATAGCTGGTACATTTTTCCTCTCTTCCGGTTTCCCTGCCCTAAAGCAGTTTTACCCACAGAATGACCCAATCTTCGCGGGTTAAGTTTTATTGGCAGTCCCTCTGTAGAACTTGGCAACACTGGAATTACCCTGATAGACCAATGGGAAGGTCTGATATATTATATTGTTATAACATTGAGTTTTGAGGTCAAGTCTGTGCTGTATTTGTTTAGTTACGCTACCTGTACACTGAATGTGGATTGAGGTAGCGGAGCGGATTGAGGGAGATATACGTAGCGGAGTGTGGACTGTGTCACAAGACTCACAAGTGATAAAATATAGAGGCCCGTATTCACAAATTATGCTTGCTTAAGTGACGCAGCAAAACGAACGCACAGCGTTAAATAGAGCTCTCTGATTGGTTCGTATTACACCCTGTGCGTCCAGTCCTGTGAGAGACCTCATAGTAATGTTTGTGAATACGGGCGAGAGTCTGTCAAGAAGACAGCATGGCGGAGAAGGAAAGTACTGAGGAGTAAAGTCGAGGAACTGTGTTTGTCAATAATTAACGTATTCGTAAAGAAGACACATCGCAGTCCTTCCATAATCGATTTCGCCAATTTGCTTTAACGTTTGACATTTAACCCATTAACGCCCGCCGTACAATAAATAGTACACAACTTTAAGTTACGATAAATCTGGTTTAGTGGGTATTTTTACTCTGGAAATAATTACAATCGGTAAACAAAGGTCTATGCATTATATCCTGAGATGAAACAANCACACAAATTTGCTTTACCATCAAATAATCACTACCTGCAGCTGTAAAACCGATTTTCTCTGAAATAGATCCTGTAATTTGAAATTAACAATTCTGCTTGGAGAGATCGAATGAAAATGCTAATAGACCGCAACGACCGCTCAGCTCGGCAAACGAGTAAATAATAGAAGCAGATCTTGATACATAACGCAAGATTTATCTTCATGTTTTACTTACGAGCAAAGATTTAGCGCAGTTAGTACTTTGGGTGGAAGAGATAGAGCCCGTTTTGGCTTGAGCATTGAATTGTTAGGATTTTCTTTCGTTAGTAAAAGAGAGATGACTGTTGAAACATACAACATGTCATTGTAAACTGATGTTGTTATGTGAAGTATCTAGTGATGTTGAAAGTACCGTGTAAAAATAAAAATATTAGGCATCACTACGTAAGTGACTCTACTACAATAGATAGATACATAATAATATAATCTATCAAAAATATGACTACTTTATATCACCACAGGTATTGAATTCTACAAAGTTCATATAATCAACATTGACAAACGGTGCTTTGTTTTACATTTTCACATACCGTAATAGTCCAATCAACGAGGCGTTNTGCGGCTCGTTCCTGAGTTTGACGGGAACTCTAATGTCCTTACTCGATTTATTCATTTATGTGACCAATTAGTAGCACAATTTATGAGAGGAGGTGACGAGTATCGATTGAGTAATTTGTCCCTAATTAATGGAATCTTAAACAAGATCACAGGGGCCGCCTCTACTACAATAAATTCGAATGGTATCCCGGAGAACTGGAATGACATTCGTAAAATTCTAATAAATACATTTGCCGATCACCGCGATGAGACCTCGCTCTATAATGATTTGTCACTACTTACCCAGGGTTCAGGAACCCCGCAGGAATTTTATGAAAAGTGTCAAAATCTGTTTAGTATTGTTATGACTTATATCAGTTTGCATGAAACGATACCGAGCACTATTGAGGCCAAACGTACATTATATAAGAAGTTAACACTACAATCATACCTACGTGGTCTCCGCGACCCATTAGGGTCACGTATTCGATGCATGCGACCTGATACAATCGAACAGGCATTAGAATTTGTGCACGAAGAGATGAATACCCTGTATTTACAGCATCGTAATGAATACATTCCCGGCAGAAGGTTGCAGTCTATGCCCTCATTTAACCAACCTAAAATCTCTTATGGCGCTCAAACACCCGTTGCGTTACAACCTAAGCCCTATAACTTCCCGCCATTGAAGCCATTTAATATGCCTGGCCCTTCACGCCCTTTCAATACTCCTGGTCCCTCAAGACAATTCCACGCACAACCACCTAAAGCAATGCCAATTTGGAAATCTCAGCAGCCTACTGGCCCCAATCGTACTCAGCAAATGTTCGCGGCACCACCGCCTAATTATAGACCCCAAAGCAACGTATTTAGATTGCCACAAAGGAACTCCGAGTTTCAATCACATGGTAACACGAATAACGCACCCGCGCCTATGAGCGGCGTTAGTCACTATGTAGCTAGACCCACAACCATGGGCACTCCCCACGATTGGTCCCGTTTCGGAAATCCACCACCCTCTAATTATTTCAAGACTAGAGAGGCAAATTTCCATGAGTATAGCGATCACTATCCGAACGAAGTTTATAACGACTATTACGATACCTACTCGTACCAACAAGACTTCTATGACTACCCTGACTTTGCTTGTGCTACATATGAACAACAATCCTGTTATCCAGAGTACGTTCCCGTGTCTGTAGAGGAAACCCACGACGAGGTCTCTGTTACTAACGATAAGGATTTTCAGATAACTTCGAAATCCGAAAAACTAAAATAGAAATTAACTTACAAACACAACGTCAATTACCGTACATACAGATAGTAAATCCACCTCTTAAATTACTCATCGACACCGGCGCAAATCAATCATTTATTAGCCCCGAAGCCGTCGAAAGATTTTACTCAAATATTCCATGTAACTATGACCCCTTTGAGGTAACTAATATTCATGCCACTTCAAGGAATGATTATTCAATAACAATACCTTGCTTTCGGGAGTTTAATGAACAGGAAGACATTACTCTGTTCATATATAAATTTCATAATTATTTTGACGGGTTGATTGGTTATGATTTATTAGAAAAACTAGAGTCTAGTATCGATTTAAAGAACAAGGTCTTGGTTACACGGCAATCTCATACGCCTTTATTAATATATGACTCTCGTAACTGCAATCTTTACGAAAATATTATCCCAGCGAAGTCATCTAAATTACTACGCATACCGGTTAACTTTTATTTATTTATTTATTTATTTAAACTTTTATGCCAAAATAAATTTGTACATAAGGCGAACTTAAAATATTGACCAAACTTCCTTTTAGGTAAAAATATACCTGTGCCAGGAAGTGAGGCTCTTCTATATCTAGGTATTGTTACTTATATCTAAACACTTGTTTTGGAATAAAATAAAAACTAAGTTACATTACATATTCTAGTTCGGGGGTAGAACCAAAAATAGTTGGTAACCGTTCTGTTCTGTGGTATGGTACAAGTGAACTGCGCACAGTGATTCGAGTAGAACAAGCTAGCTGGACAATATAATTTTTTTACTTTGATGTGTTTAATACACGCATTACTTACTTTTTTGTGCAATTTAAGATTAATTAGGCTTGTTATTATAATTATTACAGGTAGGTTTGAAAAAAAAAATTTTTTTTGGTAATAAAATATATTTTTCCTAAAATCAAGAGAAACAGACTAAAAAGGAAAGAAGAAACTAACTTTACAGTATAATAATTATAATTGGTCTTATGATGTATTAGGTGTTAAAGTATGAAATTCCCGTTTTTTATGGAGAATTTAATGAAAATTAATTTTAGGATATAAACATTTTTGCAATTTATATGGAACAAAGAAAATCAGTTTTTTTTAATTTAGTGGGTAAACTGGGACAACATTAATGACTTGCCAAGTTGCTGTGGCCAGCAGACATTTGCGCTGCAGCTTCAGCAGCCAATATCAGTTCTCAAGTACTTCTTGAGGAAATGAGGTCTAAAAGTCTTCTTCTTTTCGTCTTTTTGCTGGATTCGTCGAACTCCTTGAGTGGTCGTCCAGGTGTAGAATCTTTCGACGTGGAAGACTGAACTTTATGAACAGAAACATGTAACACTATGGCTCCGGGAATCCACTCAGTTTTGTTTTTCATGAAGCGTTCCCTGTTTTGCCGTATTTCGTCCATTGAAATGAAATTGAAATGCGACTGATGCTATTCTTAAACTCTCTCAGCGAATTTTCGTGATCCCAATACATCACATTTTGAGAATATAAATTAAAAATCATGCTATTCTGGTAACTTTTTCAATATTTTAATCATTAATCCAAAAACTTGATTTTTTATTAATCTGAAAAAATAAAATTGTTGTGCAAAAGTGTGCAAACTGAAACTGGTATATTTAAATACTAGAGGGTTACAGCTACAATATGTATAAATTCCAGACTGGGGTCAAGTGGGGGCATACAACTTCTAGTCACAGACAGACAGACAGACAGACAGACAGAGTTACTTTCGCATTTATAATATTAGTTGGGATGGGATGGGATTTTATGGATGAAAATACTTGAAATTTGGGTCTTGACCCATTTCTCCCAAAATTACAAGGATTTAAATTTTTAATTTTTAGTTTTCACCTATTCCTTTAAAAACAAGTGAAAGCGTGGGTAACTTAACACTAATAAGCAAATGTTTTAAATCATGCGATAGCCAATAAAATTATGTACTAGTAGAAGTAGAAAACAGAAACAAGTTTCATACATTTTATGGAAGTAAGAATGGATTTAATTAGAAAAAGACATGATTTTTTTCACTTCTTTTTCAGTTTTTTTCCAACACAAGAAAAATCAGGTCGTTAAAGTATGTTT
The DNA here is from genome assembly GCF_004193835.3 of Ostrinia furnacalis. NCBI lineage: Eukaryota > Metazoa > Arthropoda > Insecta > Lepidoptera > Crambidae > Ostrinia > Ostrinia furnacalis. The sequence continues at coordinate 136,710 of NW_021134301.1, read as the reverse complement.
TATTTACATTGTATTATTTGAGCTATTCTACAAAACGAATGTAAATTTATTAGACTACGTCTATTAGTTTCGACGTAATTGTTGAACAAAGATACCCCTTCCCAGCCGGTTCCGTAGCGCGTCGGAACAGGTTGTGTGATTCTTTCAGGCAGTGCATTTTCGCATGTTAGCAGCGCTATGCACGCACCCACGCATTCACTTGTTTTTGAAGGAAGAGGTGAAAACTAAAAATTAAAAACTTAAATCCTTGTAATTTTGCGATAAACGGGTCAAGCCCCAAATTTGAAGTATTTTCATCGATAAAATTGTCCCTAGATTTCGCCCTTAAAGTTTGATCACTACATGCCCGGACACACTGTATATACCATTTTAATCAGAATTTTTTTCTCTATCGAGCTGTATATTCGATATATTGAAATTCGCTAAAAAAATGTTCATACGCCCCAAAAAACTATAGCCTAAAAGATAAATAAATACCTTATATACGATGTAAAAACCGAACGCTTGTTTTTGGTATTTTTGCTAAGATGTATCAACCATACATTTTTTTTAAGCCAGGATGTAAAACTCTCTCGTAATTGAAAATGGTTTTTACGCCCAAAGACATATGGCCAGATATTTGGATCCAACGTCGTAAGTCCACGTATTCAATATGATAATTATCTGTTTAATATTCATATTCATTTATTTATTGCATCACATATGTATGTATGGACAGTAAGTAAGTTTTTCTTAATTATAAATAATAAATAAATAATAATAATAATAATAAATAATAATAATAATAATAATAATAATAANGGATCCACTTATAATTGTGCAATATAATACCACAAATATACCACCGCAGAACGTTATTCGATTCTTTCTTTTTATAAATACCGAATGCTGGGACGCCGTCGACATTAACAGCGTTTAACTTCATGTGAGTAGGTATGTCTATTCTCATACATAAAGTACTAAGTTATACCACAGTTATACGTTAAAAATCTAGACAAACTGAGTGGATGGAAGTAGTTTATGTTATAAACAACATTAAAATTCGTAGATACGCTTTACCATAGGTCTGATTACTTCTCTTTTTAATTATTTTTATTTTATTTTGTTTTAGCCGATTTCTGCTGAATACTTATTTATTTCTAATATCACTACTTATTATCACCAATCACTTTATTGCTATTTTCAAGCTGATAATAAGTATTTCTAATAAAATCTGATTTTATAATGATAAAAACCAAAACAGATACTCGATAAAATCAGACACTCATTACTGAACTTTAATTATTATGGCAGGTTTGTTACAAATTAATTATTATTTCAAAAATATGTATTTTACTGACCTTTTATTTTCCTTATTTTTCAAAAAATGTGTATTTATCCTCGTCGCCACTTGTAGTGTACCTAAATGTGCACACTGGCTCACCGTCACACCAAGCGTCTCACTGCGGCACGTCCGTACTCGCCGGCGTCTGCCGTACGACTGACTCGTCCCACCAGTGTTGCAAAAGTCAAAAGATAAAATTCGGTAAATTTTCTAGCCAAAAATCGGGAGAAATCGGGAGATTTAAAAAAAAATCTATACCTTTACTTTACATACTGTAAACTTTATTAAAAATAAAGAAAGGTACATTTTTAGGTTTATTGATGCTCATACCATTTCTTGGCAGCAATTTTTTCAAACATTTTATGTTATAACTTAAAATTATTACGTTTCGGCAATCACTAAAATTCGCTAAAATGACACTAATGCCGTTTAAAAAGTGGCACGCTCGTCTTTATACAATTTTTTTCACATGCTGCATCTATCCTTATCTGTGGTTTAAAACATCTCCACACATTCAACTCGACATGAACATGTTATTTTAAGGGAATTTCCTCTAAACAATATTGAACCTTATTTTGAATGCGTTTCGATGCAATATCTTTTGTGTATACTGCGGTAGTGAAAGGCCGTGCGAGAAGTATTGGGGTATTCCCCTGCATAGTTTGAGTGTTACCAGGTTAGTTTTAGTGTTGTCGGCCTTAGAATTGTTCTGCACCTTAGTAGTAAAATAAACGAAATGGAAATTCGGGAGATTAGGTTGTTAAATCGGGATATCGGGAGGGAAGAGCCGAAATCGGGAGATCTCCCGATAAATCGGGAACTTTTGCAACACTGCGTCCCACTCGTAACGACGTCACGTGACTGCCTATCACTTGTGTACGTGAGACAGCGTATTGTTTCTATCTAGTACGTAGATACAAACACTACACCATCTCAAGTGGCATTTTCGATACATTCGAAATATCATGTATAGCACAATAAGCGCCACACAAAGCACCATGAAGATCATCAAAATGTTGGTAGTGGTAAGATGACTGTGCAGTAGTTTAAGATTGGCGTCATTAGAACCGCCTGCCGCATTTTGGGCGATTATGACCTCTTCCTTAGATTGTGATTTTCCCATTGTTTGCTTTTACAAGGTACACACCCGTTGTCACAAAAATTTAGAATGTATTTGAACATGATGAAATATTTTAATTAGTACTGCAATAATGATGATTACGCCAATGAGTCCATATTCGGCACGGTGCTAGTGTTAGTTTCACTCACGTAAGACGATACCCATAGGCAGGGTCGCCATGTAGGGACGGGCGCGAAGGTGAGAAATGATACAACCGAATGCTGGATAAAGACTGAATATATTGTCCAATAACATACAAATATATAGGTGATTTAAGTACTACATCTCAACTATCTCTTACTTATACAGTAAACAAAATAGCATTATATAGTTTTACATCCAAATTCATTAAAATACTGTTTTATAGTGTCCCCATGGTAACGTATTGCAGCCATCTTCCATAATTTGTCTTTTGTCATCATCTCTATTAAGCACAAGTTTTTCAACTTTTTGAGTAAATATTTGATGATTCTTTGATCTAATTATACACATACTCTTTCTAAAGTTTTCATTATACCATAACGCTCGTTTATATTTTTCAATATTAAGGTTTTTAGTAACAGTTTTTTTAACACCCTTAGCTTTTCTTATTGAGGTTGTTTTGGAATCAATACAATATAATTTTGCTCTTAATCCAACAAATTCAGTTATTATGTCACCACCCATTTCATCTTTGAAAAACCCCGGAATTTTACAATTTACTTTAGGCATATCAAACAGATCGTTGTTGAAATTACTTGTATCAAAATATTTTATATTTCTTTTCATATCTTCATAAAAATCATCTGTATTTATTAAATACAACAGACTATCAGTATCAGTATAACAAAGTTGCAATGAATTTTTATATATGCGTTTCATTATAGAGTAATGAAAATGGTATAAATGACTCTTAGCTAAATCCAAAATTGAAAACCCAATGTAAATTGGTTGATCGAGGGTAACTTTTGCTAGTTCTAACTGGATTGCTACTAACGAATCTGAAATTATCGACAGATTTTTAAAATTAGGAGCGCTGATATATTTTTCAGCTCCACATAGTTTATTAGTCTTATTGGATGTATCTTTCCATACGCTAACCAATTTTACATCGACTTGTTTTCGTTTATTCTCTATTGTCTTTCCAAAAATAGAATTGTTTTGTTTCTTAAAAAAATCTCTTTCAAAGTCTGAAGTCGCATTTTGTCTAAGTGTTGTATTTAATAAAATATATGGTGCCAAAAATGCATTTTGACTAAATGACAATATCCTATAAACTTTGAGCAAATTGAGTCCATGACTTAAACATTCTTTTAAATGCCGATAATGAATGACATATTTACATTTATCATACAGATTAGCTATTAATTTTTCATGTTTGCTTCCTGGTGGAGCAAACTTTTCTGCTGCAAATGGCAGATCTGAATGATCATCATGTATTTCAATAGGATAGTGCAAGTCTACTTCAAGAATATATCCAATATCACTTTCATCAGGAACACTCATTAGATCAAATTGATTTATTTCTTTGTCACTTAGAAATTTAAAGTTACCTGTTTGTAACATTTGCATCATAGCAAAACCGTATAAATTTACACAATCAAGATAAACTAAAAAATTGTCTTCATCCTTGCTGTCATAAAAGGAGATGTATTTATTGTTCGCTTTGGCATATCTGAGAGAACATTGAGCAAGACCACCGCGAATTCCTTTTTCTAAAAATTGGTACATTTCAAGATCTGAAAGTAAATCTAATTGTATGTTCGTGTAACAGCATAGCATCCCAACTTAATGAAGGAGATGATACATAATAACAGGGGTCAAGACTATAATGTTTTAAACTCATGGCTCGGAATTTTTCAAAAACATCACACAGCAGTAATACATCACATTTTAAATATAAATCTGTGTATTCACCTAAGTTACTGATTTTAAAATCATTCCATACCTTCAATGCATGGCTGTAATCTTCATCTGAAACAGATTGGGATGTAAGGTGATTGAAAAATTTTGATTGCTCTGGTAATTGATTTTCTTCATACCGATCCCATGAATCTATACAGTGTGTCCGGGCATGTAGTGATCAAACTTTGAGGGCGTAATCTATGGACAATTTTATCGATGAAAATACTTCAAATTTGGGGTCTGACCCATTTCTCGAAAAATTACATCGATTTAAGTTTTTAATTTTTAGTTTACACCTCTTCTTTAAAAAACAAGTGAAAGCGTGGGTAGCTTAACATTAATAGGCAAATATTTTATATCATACGATAGCCAATAAAATTATCTATTAGTAGAAGAAGAAAGCAGACACAAGTTTCATACATTTTATGGGAGTAAGAATGAATTTAATTAGAAAAATACATTACTTTTTTCACTTCTTTTTCAGTTAAGTTCCAACACGAGAAAAACCAGGTCGTTAAGGTATGTTTTATTTGCATTGTATTATTAGTATTTGAGCTATTCTACAAAACGAATGTAAATTTATTAGTCTACGTCTATTAGTTTCGACGTAATTGTTGAACAAAGATACCCCTTTCCAGCGGTTTCCATAGCGCACGCGACATGCGAAAATGCACTGCCTGAAAGAATCACACAACCTATTCCGATTACTATGGAAACCGCTGGGAAGGGGTATCTTTGTTCAACAATTACGTCGAAACTAATAGACGTAGGCTAATAAATTTACATTCGTTTTGTAGAATAGCTCAAATACTGATAATACAATGCAAATAAAACATACCTTAACGACCTGGTTTTTCTTGTGTTGGAAAATAACTGAAAAAGAAGTGAAAAAAGTAATGTATTTTTCTAATTAAATCCATTCTTACTCCTATAAAATGTACGAAACTTGTGTCTGCTTTCTTCTTCTACTAATAGATAATTTTATTGGCTATCGCATGATATAAAATATTTGCCTATTAATGTTAAGCTACCCACGCTTTCACTTGTTTTTTAAAGAAGAGGTGTAAACTAAAAATTAAAAACTTAAATCGCTGTAATTTTTCGAGAAATGGGTCAAGCCCCAAATTTCAAGTATTTTCATCGATAAACTTGTCCATAGATTACGCCCTTAAAGTTTGATCACTACATGCCCGGACACACTGTATAATCATAACAGTAGATACCTTTCTTTCGAACTAAATTAAATAAATGTTTGTCTTCAAAAAACTTGTGTAAATTTCTAAAATCTTTCGCTTCCATGGTTTTCACTAAATTATCTAAACTCGAACTCAAAAAATTAAAAGAGTCAATAAATTTCATCTGAGCTGAGTTCATATTATTTTTATTTTCTAATGGAACAAACTTAGTAAATGAAATAAATTTTTCTTTATTTCGGGGTATTAGATTTATACGACCGCAAGTGGCTGAAAGTTCCTTTATAAATAAATGACAATCATAACCAGAAAGATTGTGAAATATTATAGGTATAAACGAGCATGTTTTGGCTTTTAAATTACATTCGCTATGAGCAGGTCCTCTATATTTTCCAGTAAAGTGATCATGATCTGCAACTATGATATCTATATCGCTAATTTTTTTTTACACAAATGACATTCCTTTGCATTATTCAAACATTCTCGCTCCGTTTCACTGATTACCATAGGTGCATTATTTGTAAGTAATTTATGCAACCTTTTAACATCTTTACTAATTGATTTAATAAATTTTTTTGCACACTCTGGCCCTCTATAAGAAACTAATTTATTAATCTCCGGTCTAGAATCACAAAATATGTAATATGCAAAACAGCTTGCCTCATGGATTTGAATATTTTCCACATATGCAGTTTTATTTTTATCCGAATACTCATGTAATAAACTCTCAAAGTCACCGTAAATTACAATAGGAATTCTTCGAGTTTTTTCATAGTTCGAAAAATAAAGTTTAGTGTTTTCTTCTGGTAAAATGGTTTGGATTCTTGCACAATCATGATTGAAAAGTTTTTCTGCGGTGTTAAAATATATAAAACATTCTTCACATAAATGTATTTTAGATTTATGCTTAGTTAATTGCTTGTGTACAAGTTTATCAAACCTTTTTATCAAACAAAAATGGTGTTTATTGTTTTCGTTTATGTAAAGTAAGTTAACATGCATTATTTTTCTTTTTATAGTTTTATACAGTGGTCCAGTCACATTATTTTTTTTATCCAAACCATAAATATTAACGCTCATATTAGGATTCAATTCCTCGAATAATTTAATATCATTAAAATTTGGAGGAAATGTCATATTATCTGTTATTAAAACTTCTGAGTAATGAGGGTATGAATTCACTCTGTTAGGATTACTTGTAGTTGGATACAAATGAGCTACAATACTCCATAGAAAGCAGTGCTTATCATTGTTTTTTAAATTTAAGCATGATTTTGTTTTGCGTATTTTTTCTGGTAATGGTATATAAGAACCAAATCTTAACGGATTATATTTTGCAATATTTAATTCTAAGTGACTTATGGACTCAATAGCCCAGCCTGATTCACAAAGTTCGAATTCCGAACACTTGTTAGTCATTTTTTCTGAAAAACTATTGTAAACAGACAATAGATCTGTGTTTTGGTATATAACTTCATATTTAGTATAAAAAGATTTAATAGATGATTCATTGTTCTTTGGTAAAGTATATGTAACATACAGTTCAAAATTAATTTTCAATGCTGTATGTTTCTTTAACATTTGTTTAATTAATTGGATAGATGTGTGCGAAATGTCAGATAAGAAAATTTCAGGTGAGATTGTTAATTTTTCAGGACTAATTTTGTAAGCGACAATTCTGTTCTTGAAAGCACTTGCTATTATATTTACATTGTCAAACTCGGTTTGTAGTAAGCAGTTAGACTTGTGAATATGAGACTTTTGGTGAGAGGAATAATGTTTCACTATTACACCACAGGGCTTGCAGAAAAACATTTTTTTATTGTGAATACAGAGTACTTTATTATACTAAAATATAATATTAAGTTTTTAGATATAGATTTTGAATTTTAGTTTTAGTTTTTATTTTGATCTTTGATTTGATCTGAAAACAACTACACGTTATTAAAAATATTAAGGCAGACACTAAATATTGTTAAAAATAAATGATTAAATACTCAGTATATTAGGCTATGTACCTACATTATAATATATGATAATGATACACTCAAAACTCAAATATTTTTATAGTTATACTTNATATACAGTGTGTCCGGGCATGTAGTGATCAAACTTTAAGGGTGAAATCTAGGGACAATTTTATCGATAAAAATACTTCAAATTTGGGGCTTTACCCATTTATCGCAAAATTACAAGGATTTAAGTTTTTAATTTTTAGTTTTCACCTCTTCCTTCAAAAACAAGTGAAAGCGTGGGTAGCTTAACATTAATAAGCAAATATTTTATATCATGCGATAGCCAATAAAATTGTCTTTTAGTCGAAGTAAAAAACAGACACAAGTTTCATACATTTTATGGGAGTAAGAATGGATTCAATTAGAAAAATACATAATTTTTTTCACTTCTTTTTCAGTTATTTTCCAACACAAGAAAAACCAGGTCGTTAAAGTATGTTTTTTTTGCATTGTATTATTAGTATTTGAGCTATTCTACAAAACGAATGTAAATTTATTAGTCTACGTCTATTAGTTTCGACGTAATTGTTGAACAAAGATACCCCTTCTCAGCCGCTTCCATAGCGCGTCGGAATAGGTTGTGTGATTCTTTCAGGCAGTGCATTTTCGCATGTTAGCAGCGCTATGGAACCGGCTGGGAAGGGGTATCTTTGTTCATCAATTGCGTCGAAACTAATAGACGTAGACTAATAAATTTACAATCGTTTTGTAGAATAGCTCAAATACTAAAAATACAATGCAAATAAAACATACCTTAACGACCTGGTTTTTCTTGTGTTGGAAAATAACTGAAAAATAAGTGAAAAAAGTCATGTTTTTTTCTAATTAAATCCATTCTTACTCCTTTAAAATGTATAAAACTTGTGTTTGTTTTTTACTTCTACTAATAGATAATTTTATTGGCTATCGCATGATATAAAATTTTTGCTTATCAGTGTTAAGTTACCCACGCTTTCACTTGTTTTTAAAGGAAGAGGTGAAAACTAAAAATTAAAAATTTAAATCCTTGTAATTTTGCGAGAAATGGGTCAAGCCCCAAATTTGAAGTATTTTCATCGATAAAATTGCCCATAGATTACGCCCTTAAAGTTTGATCACTACATGCCCGGACACACTGTATATTATGTATTTCCTTGAGTAGTAATGCGATTACTACCGAAATACCATAATCGTTATGAAGAACCTCGATGCGATTGAGGTCATATAACTATTACCTAGAGTAGTGATTCGAAATATCAAAAGAATCGGATGATTCAACACAGGAGGAAATATCAGTCTGTTAAACCAGCAAAACCGGATATAGAGGTACATAGGTAAATANGAAAACTTAGATTGTGACCATAACGACTATCCTTTCTGTGCCGAAAAGTTTGTACCGCCAGGTGGACATACATCAAAATTAATACCTAATCTTTATCCGAAAGAAGAACGGTCATCTGTGACCCAGGCCCGACAGAAACGAGACATACCTCAGATTTTTTGTCATGTCTTAATTAGTTAAATTATATATTTTTTATATTCGAAATCTATGTATAACACCAAAATAATTACCCTTTGTTTTTTGTTCAGGCGTCATACAAAAACTAATACAAAATGCCTATTTATCACCAAAATTGGTAAATGTATGTACCTAAATGTTTAGTACAGCTGCTATGGAATATATCTAGGTGACCTGGAGATACAGCCGGATTATACAGGGTGGAAACGATAAGTGATCTCATTCGATTATTTCTAAACTATACAAGATATCGAAAAACTAGTTACTGATTCTGAAAGTGCTTTACGAGCTCTTTCATATGGTACCAAATAATATGTTACAGATTACTGAAGCTGGTAACATTGAATTTTTGGATTTTGTAACTTCTCGTTTAATCCGGCTGTATCTCCAGGTCACCTAGATACATTCCATAGCAGCTGCAATAGACATATAGGTACATACATTTACCAATTTTGGTGATAAATAGGCATTTTGTATTAGTTTTTGTATGACGCCTGAACAAAAACAAAGGGTAATATTTTGGTGTTATACATAGATTTCGAATATAAAAAATATATAATTTAACTAATTAAGACATAACAAAAAAATTGAGGTATGTCTCGTTTCTGTCGGGTCTGGGTTTTTTTTGTATGGGGTGTGACCGTTCTTCTTTGAATACGTAATTCATTACGTTCATTTAAAAACATGTATCAGTCATGGGCTTATCTTAACCCTTAAATGGTTTCTGTCCGTTATAAAGGACATGTCAAACAATTGCCTACAGAATCTAAATTAAAGCAATTTATCGACTTTCAAGGGATATTTTTTTAAAAGCATGATATTTTATGTGAGACACGGGGCAGTAGTTCCATAAAAAACCGCGAATTTTAAAAATTAAGACAGTTGAATAACTGCAACAGCAAGGTCAAGTTTTCGCTGTTGATAAATATGGCAACACTGTGGGTATTACACTTGTTCTTGTGCTTTATTGACTGATTTTAGAATATTAACGAATAAAACTGACGATTATTGCCAAAACTGTAAAAAAATATCGATTTTTTTTCATTCATTTCAAGGTTACAAATGTTATGTCACTTAAAACGGACAACGCCATGTATCAGTAATAAATACTCATGTTGATTTTTAGACATTTTTACCCCATTTCCCCCTTTTAGGGGTTGAATTTTGAAATAACCTGAAACACGAGTTTATTAATTTATCCATAGGAGTACTCCTGTGAAGTTTCGAATTAAATAGTGCAACTAATTTTGTTTCGCCCTACAAACTTTGGACCCCCATTTCACCCCCTTAAGGGGTAATTTTGGAAAAATCCTTTCTGATAACACCCTTAGACCCTAATAAGGAACCTACATGCCAAAATTTGTATCTTTATACCCACCGGTTTGGGATTTATGTTGATATATCAGGCAGTCAGTTTCTCTTTTTATATGTCTGGGTATTTTTTGATAAATTTATGTAAAATCAACAGTAAATAGTCCGGATGGATTGCAAAAGGCGCTGGATTAGCCAGAGGCTGATTATCAGGGATTCCTGTATGGTTATTAATAAAAGTTGTTTTACGTTTGTTTTCCTAAACTGGCAATGTCCGCCCTAAGTGACATGGATGTAATGCTAAATAATTGGCAATGTCCGTTTTGAGTGACATGTCATAACTTCTATACTAATTGAATTTTTTTCAAAAAGAAAATTTTTTTTTCTTAATCTATCAAAACAATACCTAAATCCCAAATTTGACCATTTTTGAAGCAAGGGTTCAATGAGTGCCAATTTAAGGGTTAAATAAAATTCATCGCGTTTTATCATTCAAACAAAATGCTACAACTCCTTTTCAACAAGATCTTTTCAAACTGTTAAATAACTCTGTTTTTGGAAAAACGTTAGAGGATAATGAACGTCGTGTTGATGTTAAATTAGTTAATCAATGGCGTAATGACTCAAATAAAACTAAAAAGCATCTAAGCGCTGATAAGTTAATCGCACGACCAAACTTTCACAGTGCTACAGTATTTTCTAAAAATTTAGTTGCCGTTCAGATGAAACCTGAAAGAATAATTTTGGATAAACCTATGTACATAGGATTTTCAGTATTAGAACTGTCCAAAAGTCACATGTACAATTTCCATTATTCAGTCATAAAACCACACTATCAAGACAGGGTACAGTTATGCTATACCGATACCGACAGTTTCATTTATAAAATTGAAACTAAGGACTTTTATCTAGATCTAAATACCCACTTTCTCAGTTACTTTGATACAAGTAATTATGATTCAAAATCTTTTTAATTTGCCAGTAGTGAACAAAAAAATTCCGGGATTGTTTAAAGATGAAATGGGCGGTGAAATCATAACAGAATTTGTAGGTCTTAGGTCAAAGTTATACTGTGTTAAAACGGAATCAAAACTTATTAAAAAAGCTAAGGGTGTTAAAAAAAGTGTAATTAAAGACTTGACTTCAACTGACTATAAAAAGGTTCTGCTTCATGACCAAATAATACGTAAAAAGAACATATTGTTCAGGTGCATCAAACATGAAATTTTCACTCAAGCAGTGAACAAAATTGCTCTATCAAATGAGGACGATAAACGATTTGTACTTCCTGACAAAATCTCCACTAAAGCATGGGGGCATCAAGATTTAATGTTTTAAGTTTAATGTGTTAAGTAAATTAAGTTTTATAATATAAGTATGCAATAGGTGTATAGATAAATAAATATGATTTTAATTGTAAAATTACTAACACCATTAGTTTTTAATTTACTAACACAAGATTTATTCATAACTGTACATAATAATTGCTAAATAAAGTCATAAGTAAAGAGATTAATTTGTTTTATTTACTAAATCTATATTAATAAAATATTTAAGTGTTGCCTTAACCATATTNAAAATTTTCGACTTGTCTGTAAGCTTAACTATCAGTTAGATCCTGCTTTCTATTTAACAGCTCCAAGTTTGTCTTTTGATGCGATGTTAATGAAGACTAGTATACAGTTAGAATTGTTACATGATTTCAATATAAAATGTTACAGTGTATTACATCAATAAAATATTCTATTCTATTCTATTCTATTCTATTCTATTTAGAAATAATCCGTCTTTTACAAAAAGGTATACGAGGAGGTATCTGCATGTGTTCTACCAGACATAGCGAAGCAAACAATAAGTAAGTACATGTCGAATTATGACGAGTACAAGCCTGACTCTTATTTAGTGTACATTGACTGTAATAACCTCTATGGCTATAGTATGTGTCAGCCTCTGCCTTTATTGGATTTCAGATTTTTGAATAAAAATGAAATAGACCAGTTCAATATTTTAACGGTACCTGACGATGCGGACACCGGTTACATTCTTGAAGTAGATTTGTTGTACCCAAAAAACTTACATTGTGACCATAACGATTATCCTTTCTGTGCCGAAAAGTTTGTACCGCCAGGTGGACATACATCAAAATTAATACCTAATCTTTATCCGAAATTTGAATACGTAATTCATTACGTTCATTTAAAAACATGTATCAGTCATGGGCTTATCTAACTTANAATCTTTTTAATTTGCCAGTAGTGAACAAAAAAATTCCGGGATTGTTTAAAGATGAAATGGGCGGTGAAATCATAACAGAATTTGTAGGTCTTAGGTCAGAGTTATACTGTGTTAAAACGGAATCAAAACTTATTAAAAAAGCTAAGGGTGTTAAAAAAAGTGTAATTAAAGACTTGACTTCAACTGACTATAAAAAGGTTCTGCTTCATGACCAAATAATACGTAAAAAGAACATATTGTTCAGGTGCATCAAACATGAAATTTTCACTCAAGCAGTGAACAAAATTGCTCTATCAAATGAGGACGATAAACGATTTGTACTTCCTGACAAAATCTCCACTAAAGCATGAGGGNACGAGGCTAATTAAAGATGTTACTCGTATTGAATATGATTTATTACTGATCTCTCAAATATTAGATACATTGCTTTATATATTGTCTTACTACTACGTCACACTGAAATGAATGACGACTCGACGGTTGGAGGGGTGTGACGTTAGCGTGCCCCACTACCGCCGGATATCGAGTCATAACAAGTACTTTTTTGTATTGTATGCTCTAAAATGTTCGATGCCTAGTACAATGAGAAGTGGACTACCTGGTAAATATGAAAATCTCTTCGGATGCAGCGACTCGTATAATTACGGTCAAACTTCACTTAAGGTAAGTTTGTTTAACCATAAATTATAATTTTTTTGTTTTTTTTTTATTTAATTAAGGCTTAGACTTTATAGACTTTGTATTTGAGTTTTGATTTACAGATTTCTGAAAGAAACCAGCGTATTAAATCTGGTGCATAATATGTAACACTAAATAAAATTAACGCTTAGTTGGATACAAAATTGGGCGAACGTTGCGATAGTCTTCTTTTATGCATGATACCACGGTCTTCCACGTTGGGGTCTTCTCGTCGACAGCTGATTTAAAGTTGATCAGAGAATGCTGCCAGCGGTCGGCTGATGGAATAGCCTCCAGCTCTCGGAAGTTAGAGATGCGGAACTCAATGTAATATTCTCCTCGCTTCGTAGGCTCGCTCTGATGCGTATATCCCGAACCAGTTCGCCGTGATAAGTAGCTTTTTAAAATCCCCGCTCGGATAGGTTCAGACTCCTCATCCTGGAAACAATAAAATACTATCTTAACAAAGCATACAGAAGCAATAAACGATAGTTATGTTCCCTCCTCTCCACATAATATTACCTATACTCGTACAATGCTCATGACTGGACTTAGTAGTCTAGTTCACTAACTATCGTATCAATCACATAAATCATCTAAGAATATAATTAAATGCGTTTTTATCAAAACCTATGACCGATAATATACCTAATCTAATTTATTTTGTAAGTAAACATTGTGTAATAATGATAAACATTATAAATCTTTGTACTCATAATAAGGTGAGCATAGACTAGAGCATTTTTCTTGAGAATTTCTATGCCTAATGTAACGTTCTTAAGAATGGTGCAATACAGGTAAAATGAATGAGGTTTGGTTCGTGAAAAGATGAACATTATAACATTTTATAGACCGGATCGTTGTTCTGTTACAAGTAAATGCTCTAGTTTATACTCACCTTTAGAAACAATAAATTGACTCTGACGGCTTTCAAGACAATGAGAGTAATAATGTGCAAAGTAGACATGCGATCAAATAGAACCTAACATTTCATCACGTGAATGGTAATTTAAAATATTAAAATTAATTATGATTTGCTCACCTCAGAATCTGGAAAGACATTTAATTTTCGTTTCTTGCTGGTTGAAGCTGTGCTGACTGGCGGGAATGTATCAGCCTCAGATTCCGACTCGCTTCCGAATAGTTCAACAATTCGTTTCCTGGACTTAGGAGCTGTTGTTTTTGTCTTCGGTTTCTTAATAGCTGTTTTTTTCTTTTGCGAAGTCGGCTGTACTTCAGCGTCAGACTCAAAGGGATAGGAATACCTAAAATGTTACACAAAGTTATTAGAAGAAAAATAATCAATCTATAGAAACACTCATATGTAAACTTCTAAAGCGACAAATAACTTTACTGCTAGCTATGAAGGTTCAGCCAAACCAACATGTGCAGCTGGCGTGCACGATGGCGATGGCGATCAGACATGAAGGCAATGATCGCCATCGCAATCGCGCCCGCAGGCTGATCGCGTTGGTTTGCCCGAACCTTAACACATTAATTATTATTCTATTGTATTTAATGAGTGAGGAGCCTAAATGTTACGTACATACTTGCCGCCTTGATGATGATGAGCAGTTCCAAGTCTGTGGGATGTCACTAGGGTACACACTGTAACTAATGGTGCAACACCTCTCGACGTCCTATTTTATACCCCTAAATTATAAGACTATGCCCACCTACAAGTATTTTAATTTGTCATATTTTTAAGATAAATTAATATTTCATTTGATACTTTCAACATTGATTTGTATTTATATAACTCATAAGGAATATTATTGCTTGAAATATTAAAATTTTAGTTGCTTATTTATGAACACCGCTTTACTTAATTTTTTGGAGGCGACACTACACCGGCGCCTCACAGTCGCTGCAACTGGAGACGAAATTTTGTGAACGTCAGAATGGCGGGTGTATGGTCACAGAAATGATTAATATAAATATGATTTTTTAATACCTGAGGTGTACCTATATGTACCTTTAGTTATTAATTTTGTACTTCCCTAAAACGGGAACAATTTAAATTACAAAATGAGCCGCCAACCTGATATCAGGTTGGCGGGTGTATGCTGAAATTGGACGAAACAGGTAAGTTATGGTTTTCTTATATTTACCATTATTTAGTACCTCAAATGTACCTCACAAATATATTATTATAAACCAAATGCGACGAATAATTAACGAGAAAATCGATACAAAAAATTTGATGTCCACTATTTTTTTGATGACCACCATTTCTTTTAACAAGTTAAAAAGTTGATACTGACTCAGATAATACATACCGTAGTATTTTTGAGTGTGTTTTTATGGCACGCACAATAATTGCGCATTTTCTAATGCCATTAATTTGCTAAAATCGAAAAGTATTGATTGATAGTAGTGCCAAGTGCTCTGCTGTACCTATAGGTCTACCAGAATCTCATGGCAAACAAAAATATTGGAAAAGTGTGGCTTTCATAAGGAAATTTTCCAGGGCTTTATTGTCACCTGTCAAAACAAATTATAGATGACCCAAGTTGAACTGTCCCACCAAACTCAATGACAGGGGGGCGCTAAAATCGATCAATTAAATGGTTTCCAACATGGAAAAAATCGGAACCAGCGATCCAGTATTGACGGTGGCGCCTCATTGTCAATGTCATGGATAGGACAGTTCAGAATTTTGGAACTGTACGAGATTTGTCAACCACTGCAAAAGTTTTGTGAATCTTCATGATTATTTGTTATTTTTGTGGAAATATCGAAAAAAAAACTCAAGCGAGTTATTAATAATAATAATAAATCGTTGGACAATTTCACACAGCGCCAGCTAGCCCTAAAGTAAGCAACTTAATGCTTGTGTTATGGGTGCTAGCTTAACGGATATACAACTTTATATACTTTTTTAAGATACATACATATTATACATAGTAACACCCTGACCCGTCACAGAAATTAAAATTCATCGTTTAAATTTCTGCCCGGCCGGGAATAGAACCCGGGACCTCTCGGCATAGTAGTCCGTTCTGAACCACTACACCAAACAGCCGACTAAAATGCAAGTGGAGTTCTTAGAATCGTTTTCTAGTTTTTTTTATCCAGAACGAGGAAGCTCTGAATGAAGTGATAAGTTATAAGTATGATACATAATAAAATTAGATTTTCTGTTTTTTTTTTTTCGTCTTGTGTCTTTTTGTTATTTTTTTTTTCTTTCATCTTCTCATGTTTTATTTCTTTTTATTCTTCTTATCTTTCTTCTTATCATAAAGATATATATCAAGAAGAAGAAACAAGAAATAAATAAAAAACGAAGAAAAAAGAAATAATAATATACAGAAGATAACAAAAAGAAATAAGACAAAAAAAAACAAGAAGTGAAGACAGAAGAAGATAATAATAATAATGAGAAGAACCATGGGAAAAATAATAAGAATAGAAGACGAGGGAGAAGAGACAATAAAATTAGAAGAAGAAGACGAAGACGTCACGAATAATAGTTCCAATAGGCTAAATGACAAAATTTCAATTATTTGTCCGTCAGACAGATATTAGAATATTAGACTCATATTTTTTTATTAATGATATTTATTAATGGCATTGGAAAATGCACAATCTTTGTGCGTGCCATAAAAACACACTTAAAAATACTACGGTATGTATTATATTATCTGTCAGTATCAACTTTTTAACTTGTTAAAAGAAATGGTGGTCATCAAATAAATAGTGGACATCAAATTTTTCGTATTGATTTTCTCGTTAATTTATTCGTCGCATTTGGTTTATAATAAATATTTGTGAGGTACATTTGAGGTACTAAATAATGGTAAATATAAGAAAACCATAACTTACCCGTTTCGTCCAATTTCAGCATACACCCGCCAACCTGATATCAGGTTGGCGGCTCATTTTGTAATTTAAATTGTTCCCGTTTTAGGGAAGTACAAAATTAATAACTAAAGGTACATAAAGGTACACCTCAGGTATTAAAAAATCATATTTATATTAATCATTTCTGTGACCATACACCCGCCATTCTGACGTTCACGAAATTTTTATATGGTAAACGTATGTACTCATACTAATACTTAATGGGTCAACTTAAAGTGGTTGCTGTACTAATTTAATAGAGATCCATTATAAATGTATCTTTCTTCATAATTAATGGATTTTGTACAAAAAAATTTTTTTTTAATAGCTACTTTCAATCTTAAGCTGTTTTTATACTATTTGTAAATACTCACATAATTATCTAATTACTCATTTTCATAATCGTAAAAGTTTGAATGTTAAGATGTATTCGGATGTTTTTTACTCAATCATGCTAGAATGGCTGAACCGATATGAATGAAATTTCGTATAAAGATAGAATATAGTCTGAATAAAAAATACACACAAGCTACTTTTTACTGGAATTAATTATGAATGTGACAGTACTGAATTTTTAGGTGTTTGTTTCTCAATTGTGTTAGAACGGCTGAACAGATATAGGTGAAACTAAGGCATAGGGATAAAATATAGTTTAGAATGAAAATGGGAAAGTTTAAACCACCTGCGCTAGACCATGCGATGAACTTACGAACATGTAGGCATTCATATGGTTAGACAAAAAATCTGGACCTCTACTGGAGAGAATTTGAGCAAGTGACGCAGAAGCCCCAATTCTCTCCTACTGCTATGGCAGGTTATAGAGAAGACCGAAGAGTCTAACTTGCCTATATGCTTGACGTTTTTAGACATGAGAAGGTCTTTGAGCCTGGCTGAGCACGAGGGCGATTCCTCTGCAGCGAGCTGTGAGGCAGGGAGATGTAATAATACGTCGAATTCAACTCGGCTGGGCAGCGTTCGGGAAACTACATAACATCTTTTCGACTAAAACACCTCAGTGCCTAAAGACGTAAGTCTACAATCAGTGTGTGTTACCTGTAGTGATGACATACGGTTCGGAAACGTGGCCTCTTACTATAGGCCTTATAATAAGCTCAAAGTANATAATAATTGCTAAATAAAGTCATAAGTAAAGAGATTAATTTGTTTTATTTACTAAATCTATATTAATAAAATATTTAAGTGTTGCCTTAACCATATTACCATCGTTGATAAAGTGCAAACTGTTAGTTTCGTAATGTAGGATACAAATTTCCTTAGTAAGTAAATTTCGCAATAGGGTAGAAGTAATGGTTTCGGTCATCTTGGTACCGTTTTTGTCCATTATTATTTGATAATTTATCTTGAAATACCAATTTAGTCTTAACTATTAATAAATATTGTTTTANTACTTTCGCATTTATAATATTAGTTATTATTATTAAACTTACTTCAATTTTATGTTGCCAAAATAGTACAGTGACCACAAACGGTGCTTTTACCCTAATTACTTAGTCATCAAATTTTAGTTCACGTTGTATTTCCACGTGTCACGTAGGTCACTGACGTCAAAGTGCAAACTTGAAATTAATATAAATACAATAACTAAAATTTAATTTCTAACATTCACGTTGCATCGATCACTATTTGTGGCTACTTGTTGGTAAGTTAATTAATTATTATTTTTTCTATTTAAATCTGTTGTTATTTTTGTATGTCTTGTTATTTTTAAGACTCATGTCTATACAAAGCTGATTTCTTTTTTTACTTCTATAAATACAGTCCACATCAAGTCCCTGATAATCGATTTGTTATCAGGGACTTGATGTGGACTTGTGGTGGTGGATTGATTGGGGTGTNTCCACATCAAGTCCCTGATAACAATTTAATGCAGTTATAAAAATTTACTAATAAGTGTTTATTTTGTTTACAGATCAATATGTCTGACTCTTCGGAAATAATCTTCTCGCAATATGCACAAGACCCTCTGGAGAACTTTACGCAGCACTGCGAAGAACTGTTCGGTGTGCAGCCTGTTGAACCGAAGACAGAAAGAAAAGGGAGGTCTAAGAGAGATGCGAACAGTAAGAAGAAGGCGAACATCTCATCTAGATCATTTGTCATACGCAAAGATCGGAAGGGTTCAAAGCTGATCCAAATAAAGATTATAGACCTAACCAGAGACGCTGTATCGTTATCACAGACGCAACAGACTGATGTGGAAAGTGCGGACAATAACGTGGTACTCAGTGCTCAGTATGTGGTGCAAGAACCAAACACGGATGAAGTGTTAGATCTTACAGAAACGTTAGTTAGGAAAATATCTAAAGAACTCTGTGGTGATAGTTACTAGTGTAATAGATTGTAAGTTATTAGTTGTAAGTACTTGTATGTAGAATGTAAGTAATAATAAATAGACTAAGTTAATTGAAAATAATAATTAAATGGTAAAATAAATTTGTGTATATTAAATCTACTTGTTTCATTATGACTTTGTTTATTCCTCATACAACTTGCTTTGATACTGAAATAAAAGACAGTCAGTTTAAAATATCANGGGCACAGCTAGTCTTAAATAAAATTCATCGCGTTTTATCGTTCAAACAAAATGCCTTTTTAGCTAAATACATTAATCTTAATACAGAATTGAGAAAAAAAGCTACAACTCCTTTTCAACAAGATCTTTTCAAACTGTTAAATAACTCTGTTTTTGGAAAAACGTTAGAGGATAATGAACGTCGTGTTGATGTTAAATTAGTTAATCAATGGCGTGATGACTCAAATAAAACTAAAAAGCAACTAAGCGCTGATCGTGCGCAACTAAGCGCTGAAAGTGTGATCTAAACTTTTTTTTTGCTTTGATACTGAAATAAAAGACAGTCAGTTTAAAATATCAGTATTTATTTTAATAAAAACATTTAATATCGTTTTCTAAACACCATTTTTTTATACACAAAACATTTTTCAATGCACAATATTTCTTATGATTATAACAATTGAATAAATTGTCTTTACAATAAAGGTCATAAAGTGAGTTAAAATTAGGAATCTGTTGGCAAGTAATGTCTACAATATTATCATGATCACATAACTCTTTCACCCATTTAACTTTTTCTTCGCCCTTCACAATAATATTTCTGTCCTTAAAATAGGGTTTAATAATTCTTCTAAATTCTCTGTAGTCGACATAGCCTTCACTCCATCGATACCCTCTATTCTTTTCTAGCCAACGCACATTCTTTTTTTCTTCATCGGTTAAAGATGAGAATGGGTACGGTGGCTTAATTAAAAAGAGATAAGTAGACTCTTGATTCGCTATACATAACTCTTTTACTAAAAAGTCATTTTTATGATCTTTGAACCCTTGTAAATCAACTATAATTGTGTTACAATTCATGATATTTTTTTCACAATATTACTCAAAGGCTTGTATTCAAATATACAGTCGTTTAAAATTAAACAATATGCAGCTGTCTGATCCGGTATTTCTTGATCTGTTTCGATTTCAACTCTTACGTCAATCGATCCCTTCAAAGTTTCATGCTGCCGCGAACAGTCAATAATAAATAAAGGGGCTACGTCTTTAAATTCCTTTAAACTCATCAACGGCTCTGGTCGACGTCCGTAATAAGACTGTTGAAATCTTACGTATTGTTCGTATAATAAAGTAAATCTATCTTCTGAAAAACTTACATTCAAGCCTTCGTAAGGGTAATATGATGAATTTAAAAATACTCTTACATCTCGTACATGACAATGATCGAACTCTGCCATTGAAGATTCAGCCTTGTGTTTGCGATTGGTTTGCAAGGCAATTATAACATATCGGGGTTTCTCTATTTGTGACGATGTTTTAATGGACCAAGTATGTTTACGGGTTTTTGGTAACAAGGGATATTCATATAAGTCCCAATTCCGAAACGCAAGTGTTATAGCTCGATCTTTGTCTAAATGTTTTAATAAGTTAATTCTTTCCCGATCTGATACCTTAACGTGTGGAACGCGCCAAACAATTTTACTTATTATAATATCATCCACAACTTCACCTGAATTTAATTTTAAAGCATTGAGGTTTGTATTGCATCTCAACAAAACTAACTCATGTTTACAGTTAATTATAATTTTTTCATAGTCTTCTGCAAATCCCAATATTTTATTCAATGGTATAGAGACAGAGAATGCGCCATCGCCGACTTTGTTCGAACCTGTAGTCGACCAGCCCCAAGCTCTGGCGCTTTTGGATTCGTTTTCATTTAAAGAAAGATAGGACTTTATAGTTGTAGTAATACCTGCATTTTTAATTTTATCTATTTCCACTCCGTTAAGTTCGTATCGGATGTCTTGAAATAGAAATAATACTGGGTTATTAATGAAATGCACATTTGATACTTTTTCTTTTTTGTTATTCAAAACATTCACTTTACCCTCAATGTATAAAGTGCTGAGTGAAGGCAGCACGTATAAATCTTGTTGATTTATAGGTATACGTATTTCATCATTCTTGTTAAAACTTGTCACATATGGTTTGTATGAGTGATATTCAAAACTTTCAATACTATTGTTGAACGAGGCCTGTTGAGCTATATTTAAAATATTCATTTTAGTAAGCCCACTAATCGAAGAAATTCTTTATTATTTTTTGTTAACTTCTTTTTAAGCTGGAGCGGTGCGCCTTTCTGTAAAGCTCTTTTTGAAGTGACTTGAATACATGGTGCAGAAGGGTTTTTATTGAAATCAATCATTTTTTCCTGAAATGAAGGTACAGTTGAACTTCTTCACCGCGTAAATTTATCTGTTTATTTTCAGCGTCCAACAATCTTATATTGATAGCACTAATTGAACTTTGATTAACTGGGAAATATATTAAGTTCTATCAGAACTTGTGTTTCTTTAATGAAAAGACCGATAGTTAGCGAGATAAGCATTTATTATTCGGGTTCTTACACAGACACATCTTGATCGTACATAGCCGGAAGAGGGAAGAGCGTTCTACCGGAAACAGTTAATTTTTTAATATTTTATACACTTCCAAAGATAATATAATCCTAACACTCCCTCTCAATTACAAGTTAGGCTTTAACTTTTAATTGCAAAACAAAATAATTTTTAACTACTACTAAAAACTTCTAATTANGCGGTGCGCCTTTCTGTAGAGCTCTTTTTGAAGTGACTTGAATACATGGTGCAGAAGGGTTTTTATTGAAATCAATCATTTTTTCCTGAAATGAAGGTACAGTTGAACTTCTTCACCGCGTAAATTTATCTGTTTATTTTCAGCGTCCAACAATCTTATATTGATAGCACTAATTGAACTTTGATTAACTGGGAAATATATTAGGTTCTTGGGTATTTCTATAATTCTGTATCCAGGTGGTACATTTGGTACAAATTCGTAGATAATATGACTTGCTTTTCCGTTGACAAATGAACCACTAACTACATCACATTCGATTCGCACGATGGTTGTTGATAAAATGCTGACCGGATACTGAGATTCAGTACTTATATTTGCAAAGATAGTTTCCGAACCAAAGCCCAAAATTTTACCAAGTGATTCACTTTTGTTGAAGTGAACATCTTTAGAACATAAAATATTTGTCTTCAATGTATTGTTATTACAAGTCAATCTTAGTACAGTGTTTTTAATATTACTTTTCAAATAATCACAAATATCCTGGAGTTCATAAGACCCTTCAGGAATTTCAATGACTTCATTTTCGCCATAGTAGAATTTATTGTTTCTTTCATCAATATTAGGAATAGAGTTAAATGTTGAAAAATATAAAAGACCACATTCATAGTCTCCACGTAATTCCAATGTTGGTGAATAGTTAGTAGTTAAAGAGGCTCCGCTACCAGTTATAGACACAGTGAAAGACATTGTTATACTGACAATTTTATTTATTTCTTACATCATATAAATGCTTTTTCCAATACCCTCTTAAAAATTTTAAACAAAGATGGCCACAGTTTGTAGTACCAAATGTTTGATAAGGAACATAGTTATAGTTTATACTAAAGTTGTGTAAATATTGAATCAATTCTAATGGAGGCTTCAAATTTCCAAAACTGTCAAAATATTCAGCATAATTGTTTTGCTTTACATATGCTACCCAGTGAGTTCCAGGATTTCTGGAGCTATCCAAATTTAATATCCCGCATTCAATTTTTTGGGGTTTTGAAGGTAATTTATCCCTCATGAAAACTCCTCGGAAATATGGAATGTCAATAGCGTGTTCTATTATATCCAGATTAGTGAGAGCACGCCTGGGTAGCCGCTTTATTAGTTTTTTGAGGTGTTCAAATACAAGCCTGCTCCGTTTTTAAGAGGTTTAAGGTACAATCCTTTTCCAAGGGCTACGGCCTCCATCATTCTGTTATGTCGTTCAGATTCCTGAAGACTTTTCTGTGCAGCCTTAGAATCATTAACAGCCTTTGCAATTCCTGCCGCTCCGCCAGCCAGTGAACGCAAAGCTGACAATCCCGCAAAAATGGGTATTAGCGGTAATAGTCCTCCAGTCTTTGGGATAGGAATACAGCGTGGTAAACGTATTCCTCTTTTATTCGTAAATAGTTTTTTGCAGCAGCATAGGCATGTTTTATAATGGAGTGTTTATTTTTAGATTTTATTTATTTATTTATTTTATTTTTATTTTTCTTTATTCAGAAAACCACAGCTCTAACTTTTTCAAATGAGAGTGTATTTTCTTCACACCTGACATAAATAATTTTACACTACCACCAGCTCTAAGTTTAGCTTTCATTGCATTTTTTACTATCCATGAAGCAATTTTTTCTCCTTTTCCTGAATCTTTTGATTTTAATCTCTTCTTGGCCATTTTTAGAAGTTCTAAGTCAGCTTGATGTCTTATATTTGAATCACTATTATTATAAGCGATATCGTGATACAAACATGCAAAATTCAAAATTCAAAATACGTTTATTGTGAACCACAGGTACATAGGTTGTCAAATTATAAATGGATATAGATCGGCTGCGTTCCGCCTTGAAGGCATACAATAGTTAGTGCTTAATTCTAGGGTTCAAGTTTATGCTGAAGGTTAGGTGCAAACATAATAAATAAAATAAAAAGCTTTTATTTCCACAAGTTTACAATTTTATAAATTAAGTTAGAAGCATTTGTCTTCACTCTTGTGGCACCCCTGTATGGGCAAAAGCCTCCTCTNGTATAATTCTATTACTTAAGCACTGAGGCAACCTGAAAATAGTTACTGTATGTAGATAATAATTTAAGTTACATAGTGATATTGCGTTGTTAAAGTCTTTATTTTTAAAAGTTATTATAGTAATACTTCTTATTATTGAAAATAATCTAGAAACTCAAATAAACAAACCTACTTCTGCAATTGAACAGTAATCTTTATTTTTTCATTAATCGATCATTTAACCAGAAATAAGTTATAATCATTCAATAATGGTATCTCGGCCGTCTTGGATGGTCAATCTTCTGAAACATTTCTTTAATTTGATATTTATAAACAAAAGAAATGACTTTAATTGGATGGAATTATAGTAATATCTATAGAAATGATTTTGAACAAATTCTCAAGTAGAACGATTAAGTTACTGCTAGGAAATATGATTTTTTATTGTTTTAATTTTACCGTTACAATATTTTCTTAAGCATCTCAAGCAAATAAAATATTCTAGGTTGTATATTAATTATTGTTTTACAACAGATAATTTAACACAACTAAGCAAGATACCATGAAATGCTGTCATTTATATACTAAATATTATTATATATGCTATAGTTTTCTTTTGTCGATAAAAATCAACTCGAACCAACCCGCGGGCAAATCGGTAATCCTCAGTGAAATTTTAATAAGAACCTGTCTACGAGGTTAAGGTTGCCTCCGATACGTTATCGCCGTTCTATTGTTTTGTGACCGTACGATTGACAGATTGTTTTCCATTGGAACGGTCCATCAATGTAGTCCAGTGGTTCCCAACATTTCCTGGATCAGTTGTTTTCAAGGACCATGACGTACAAGAAAAATAAGCAAAATTAATCTGATATGCATCTTCGTACAAGTTAGGCAATGCTAGGACTCAGAGACTCACGACTTGAATGCTCTGCCTCTGTGGTATAATAGGTAAGACCACCTACTTCAGATTCAGAGTTCCGGGGCTGGATTCCCAGTGTAGCAAAATTTTCTACTCGTTTGTGGTAAGACTACATCTAACTCCGTCTGGCTACCTAACACCATCTAACCAAGTCTACCACCATTGTGTTCCAGTAGTTTGAGATAGGATAGCCGCATGCTAAGTGAAGCTCGCTTCCACCTTCGACTGATCAGCCATCAACTTTCCATCAGGTGAGATACAGGCCAAGAGCTTCCTCGTTGTAGATAAAAAAAATCTTTTGCGGACCATACTTTGACCACTGGTTGGGAACCACTGATGTACCTACGATATCGAACGCTCATAAATAAAAAAAGAGACCTTGAGGTGCTGAATGTTCAATCATGCTGTGTACGAGTATATTATGTATTTAGTATTGCACTCTGGTAAGGTGAAGTCGCTAACTCCCATTGGTCCGTTGTTAATGCAGCTATGGACACTGACAGTTATCGAACTATGAAAACCGTGGAATCGCTATCAAAGTACATTTTATCGACAGTCGAAACGACAGATTTCAGTTTTTTCTAAACAAAGTTTTTGAGTTAGACAGTTCATAAATTTTTTAGAAGGTGATATTTTTATTACAAAACAATTATAATTCAATTAAGTATTCAATGAAAGCTTTGAATAAATTAATACATAAAATATGTACATCTAAATAAATAAGTAATAATTTTTTTAATTATGCTTATTAATTGTACATTTTTTTAAAGATTATCAGCAGTTTGTATTGCACAAATTACTAATAGTTATATAATAGTTAGCTATTTGCTAGTTTAACACAATAAAAATGTCTCTAGAAAGGTCAGGTTAGTTCGCTCCACATCTTTTCGCTAGTCTATGAAGTATGAAGGCATGCAAGGACGGGCCAGCTTCAAATATTCATAGTGAGATCGATATGAGTAGCTACAACTCTATGCGCTTGCTTGGGCCCGAGGTCGGGGCGTAGCTGTGAGGAAACAGCCAGACCATTACTGGTACATCTTTAGATTGATGTCTTTGCAATTTTTGTATAATATTTTAAGGTTCACTGACCAGCTTAAGATCTTTGTAATTTTGTAGTAGTGTAGATATTTAAGTTTTACACACCTGAAGTTCTTATTTTGCTGAAATTAAAAGGCTGAATATCTAATAAGCCTGTGTTACTTTACTTTCATGCCTTATTCTTGCGACGATGATAATTTTTGATGTCTTTAACTACTCCCTCGAACTTTTCTTTTAACTGTTTAAGTAGTTAGATCAGGCTGAATGAAATCTAGGGAAGGAGAAAAACCCCAGACTGAATAAAAAATACCTACGTAACTGAATAATGGGGTGCCCGATCTAGTTTACGCTAAACGATATGGCTGTTTTACTTTACCTACATCGGGTAACACTAATCAAAACGTAATTCCGAGCTAATATTGTATTCGGCCCGCCCATTAGGTACATACAGCTAAAGGTTACTAATGAATTGACTTTGTTCTGAATAACTTTTGCTTTGTGAAGGCTTATTCTTTTGTCTGGGTGTTGATGATACGAGGGATCGTTCGTAGCCTCAGGCAAAGTGTTTGCAATGCTTACAGTGATCCAAATGTCAAATAATTTATTATCAACCGTTTGATTGAAGGCAAAGTATTTTAAATATCAGAATGGTATTCGATATTCGCCTTTGAGAAGAACAAGCCTATTACAAAGAGTTGAGTATTGAGGTGTAACTCACCAACTTTTAGTTGAATGTTTTGTTTTATTAATGGACGATAACATAAATTATATACCTATATATTTTTCTATTTATAACTTACTTGTCTCTTCTTTTTCGTGCCGAACTGACAAATTATTTTGTACTTTAGTTACTTAGAACAGCTTCTTTCTATTCCATTATTTTTAATCATAAACTATGAAATTGGTAGTGAGTAGAGCTTTAAAAGCTCATTCTAAAGGATGATTAAATATGAATCTACACTACTTAAGAATACATCCGATTGATTCCGAGTGGACTTTCAATAAAGTGTTCCAAACTTTTCGAAGGGACGTTTTTCAGTCAAAATTTTTCTTTACTTTGTTCCAAAAATAAGTGTCTGCACATCACTATGTTGCAGTCAGACCGTAGGCTGGGCCTCTCGCCTCCAGAATTAATAACTTTCTCACCCCCCACCCTCAGAGTTGGGCCCTCTCCCCCTCCGTACTGCTAGAATAACCGTCGATAAAAGTATCAGTATTAAGCGATGATATCAACCTTACTGATTTATTGAGAATTTGAATGAATAATTTTTATTTTAATAGAGTTTGAGATTTGAGCGATAATTTTAGCTTATATTCTTTAGAACGGAAAAAAGGATCTTCAAAAATATTTTTAGAAATAAATATTATTTGATAAATAAAAAAATCCTTGCCCATTACATTCATCTTTAAACAACATGGTCAAATGGAAGAGCAGTCGCCCGGCAAGCGAAAGGTTGCTTATTTATAACAGGGTCAAAGTTCTGTTTGTAAATATGATAATTACTATGATAATACGATAAAATAAAGTTTAGTTAGAAAATGTCTCTTTGCGCAAATTAAAATAAAATAACTTGCATCATAGCCTCATTGAAAATAAATAAAATTTATAAGGCAGGAAGTTACGTTTATTCGTTAGATAAAAATTAAAATCTCCATCAGTCGAGTTTCACGAGTACGGGGTGGCGTCCTCCATCCCTCTCTGGCGGGCGGAAAGCCTTCGGAAGTTTCAGGAGTGTTTCGGTTTGCCTCTTTGACTCTGTTTGGGTGTGTAATCATTTGGTTCGCGTGTAATTTGCTGAAAAAATGTCGCCACCGTCTCGCCGTTGCGTCGCGTGCGATGTTTCAGCTTTTGTTTTACTTGCAAACTTATTTTTTTCATCTTTTGTTAGTCAATGTAAGGGCAAGCCTTTGTGGTACAATGAAGTTGTTTGAATGAAACACTGAATTAAAGGCTTCAGAACTTTATTTCTCAAGAGCATGTTGTTTAGAATTACGTGAAGTAATAAGTCAATTGAAAAGGGATCAAAAGGACACGTGACTTGAAGTGTTAGAGCCATTTTGTAATAAAAAAATTCCAGGGAAAATTAAATCGTATTAAATGTAATTTATACTTTCCCAAAAAGTTCATTCATGAAGTTTAAGTTAATTTTAAAGCTAAAAAAGTAGCGTACCATGGTAACAAAGTAGCGTACTTATTCTGTGGTAGCGTTTTCAAATGTGCAAACCAAAATCACTTCAGATACAGTTTCAAGAAGGCTTTACTTTAAAGCTCGTGCAAGTTTAAGATTGGCTATTTTTGGCTAGATATCAAATACATAGGAAATCGTCTTAAACAATGTAAAAAATGGGATATTATGCTGGACTCCTTATCCTGACGTATCTGGAAAATAAAAACTGATGAAAGAAAAACACAAACTACAAACTCACGTAGAATTTTTATGAAGGAGAGTTTAGTTTTAATTTTGTGAAATATACACAACCCTCCATGTGTTTTTTAATTTAGTCTTATTTTTAATTGAAATAAAATCAATGAGGGCTCGTGTGGAGCCAAAATAAACAAGAGGTGATCAACATTTTGACCCAATTTCAAAAAGTAACTCCTATCGGATCCAGTAAAAAGTAGCGCGTTATGTCCCAAAGCGGCAGACTGGGAGCACAGCCCTCCGCACCCCAATAAATCTGGGGAAGGTTGCCCACTCCGTCGCCCATGTTTGGGGCCGATCAATGCGGTGTTATAGCACGTGTATTAAAGATAGACTTAGCTTCGAGTACTCGGTGGAATGGCTTCTAATACAGTTGTTTACTCACGGAAATAGTATTAAATAAAATGTAAGAAAAAGCCTTAATTTCAGCTAACGCCTTAAGTCAGTCATATTGCGCCACTTTAGTGGCTAAGAAGGTCTGTAATAACATCTGACATAAACCTGACATGAGTTTTGTAACTTGTAAGAAAAGTAAAAAAAAAACATTAAGTTCGCGTAGCTTTTAACTTCCCCTACTATTTGGTTTGCGAGCGTAAACTTGGTATGATAAAATTTTTAAGCAGCTTTACAGTAACTTCTAAACAAAACTTTCTTCGCGTTGATAATTATAAAATGTACAGTCGACAGCACATCAAGCCTCATCACATCGTTGCAAAGCCGCCCCTATCGCAACTACATAATTAAGATACCACAGTGTTTACATTGACGTGCTGTCGACTGTACGTAAGTATATCAAGATTTGTATGAATTTTTACTTATTCAAAGTAAGTGCTATATGATAAAAATACTCTACATTTATGATATTAAAAAACTTAATTCCCTTTTCGTTTATAAGATACCACATCCTTAATAACAGAGAAAAAGCAATCAGAGCTGTTCCTATGAACTATTACATTATCTTAGTAACCAAGAGAAAACTCTACAAATTGTTATACAGTGTGAGTCTTGATAAAGTGCACATATGAAAATGGGTGACCCATTTTTATTGAAGAAAAAATCATTTCCCATTTTATCGTTGGGTATTTTATTAGTATCGCCTGTTATTTACCATTATTACTGTTTTTATTTCATCAGGATATACCTCTTATTTCAAAAGTTGACACGTTTTCTTTACATTAAGTTCGTTCGTTCGTTCGTTTCAGCCAAATGACGTCCACTGCTGGACAAAGGCCTCCCCCAAGGTTTTCCACAATGAACGGTCCTGCGCTGCCCGCATCCAGGCTCTTCCCGCGACCTTTACCAGATCGTCGGTCCACCTAGTAGGAGGCCTGCCCACGCTACGTTTTCCAGCCCGTGGTCGCCACTCGAGAACTTTCCTGCCCCAACGGCCATCGTCTCTACGAGCTATGTGCCCCGCCCACTGCCACTTGATTTTAGCAATTCTGCGAGCTATGTCGGTTACTTTGGTTCTCCTACGGATCTCCTCATTTCTGATTCGATCACGCAGGGAAACTCCGAGCATAGCCCGCTCCATCGCCCTTTGGGTGACCTTGAGCCTTCTTATGAGGCCCATAGTAAGCGACCACGTTTCGGATCCATATGTCAACACTGGCAACACACACTGCTCGAAGACTTTCGTCTTGAGACACTGCGGTATTTCGGACATGAGTATATGGCGAAGCTTCCCGAACGCTGCCCATCCGAGTTGGATTCGACGATTGACCTCTTTCTCGAAGTTGGACCTACCTAACTGGACTGTTTGTCCCAGGTATACATAATTGTCGACAACTTCGAGTGTAGAGTCTCCAACCTTCAGAGGTAAGTATCAATGAATTCAGTTAGTCGTAAACGCTTGTGTATATGATGTCCAAATTTATCAATATTCATTACTGGCTTGCTGTCTTCTGTAGTGTTGCATAGATACTGCCTAGTTTTCCGTATGCATTCTTTTTATATTCTATGTCTACAATACCAGCTTCATAGAGTTCCTTTATTATTGCATAGATTTCATTTTCCAACCCATTGTTACCAGCTTCTGCTGATGCAAATAGTAATTTTAAGCGTTCTACTAGCTCATTGGGGTCATCCCAATAAATAACATCAGTATCAGTCTTAACTTCCTTCAAAAGTTCCATGCCTTCTCCTCGGGGAATACTTTCTATGCTGGATGATGTTTTCCTCGAGAATTTGAATAATGGTTTGATTATATTCATGTACTTAAATCCTTTGTTACTATTTATAGGTTTTGATGGATCCCAATTACGTCTGTGTGCATTAGTGTCGTTGAGTATTAATTTATAGTAATGTAAATCGTCTTCTGTAATTAGATGTAAATCGGGTACTTTTTTCGTCAATAATTCTCTCAAACCACGTGTTTTTTCGTAGATCCTATTTCCAATTTTCCACCCGAGAGTGCGATCATCATCGAAGACGCGGGTTTTTCCAAGCATAAGTTTTCCACGTTCATTTCTGAATCCATAAGGTACGTCATTCATAGCTTCTGATGACGTGGACCAAGATATAGATTGATTACCAATACTTGGTGATGATTGTAGAGATTTAAACGAATTTTCACTGACATTATGATCTTCTGAGAGTAAAAAAAAAAAAAATAGCACAAACGACTTGAATAATATGTGATCAATCTAACACTTACCAACATTATTCTCGTAAGTCGAGTATTTTATCAAACGAAGTGTGATCTGATACGCTTCTTCTCAACACTTGGCAAATTTTTGTCTCGAAACGCTGCGCTGGTAGGGCAAAAGTAGGTATAGGCTCCTTAAGCGCAATTAAAGATTTGTAAGTAATAATTAACCGCTTGAGTCCCAGACGGCATTAATGTATGTCATAACAATTGATTATCTACCGTGTCTAGATTCACGGGCCTTGAAGGATTAAATTAATTAGTCTAAACGAATAAAGATAATTTTATGATCCGACGTTTCCCTGAGCTAGTAATAAATAAGGTTCAGCTCATAATTATTGTAGTCATATGCAGGCAACAGATTTATGTAGTTGTAATAGACGCTATTTTTGCAACAAGTACTCGAGGTTTGGTGAAAAGACACTTTTTATTTATTCAATACGTAAATGCTATGTAGGATTTAGTGGAGCTATGTATGTTCCACCACTAGTGTAGCGGCCATGTGTGCTGTTATAGAGCTATGTATGTTTCACAACTATTTTGGGCTAAGTGTGTCCTTGATTTTAATTAGGTATGATGCATTAGCAGCCAAGTGTGCCAATGGGCCAAGTGTGTCCCTGATTTTAATTATGAAGTATTAGCGGCCAAGTGTGCCAATGGGCAAAGTTGATGTGCCGTTCCCGAGAACGCTCTCCTCACTGAGAATATTCTCGAGAGCGCTCCCGGGAGCGTTCTCCTAAGTGAGAAAGGTTGAGAATCATGTTTATCAAATGGAAATAAACAAACTTTCTTAAGTAAAATAGTATTAAATTAAATCGACAGATAAGTGTATATTAAACAATTCACTCTATTTGCAGAGAAAGGCTATATTCTCAGTGTTCCCGAGAATATTCTCGGGAACTTTCTCGGCAATATTCTCGGCAACTGTTCCTTTATTATATTTTATTTTTTTCGTCGTGAAATGTTGTTTTAATGATATGTAAGATGACAGAAATTTCTTTTTACATGCAATTAAATAATATAACTGTCCATTTTTTCGTTTTTAACACGCTTTTATTAGGTACGCCCGGTCGTTGTGTATGTAACTAACTATGTAATGGGATCTTAGAATCTGAATTACATGCACTTCTAAGTCTTGTATCATCATGAAACTTGATGACAATATAATATTGTGGTACCAGCTGGTCTGATGATGGGACTGGAAGGTGGCCAAAGGAACTCCTAAACGAAACGGTGGAATCACATCGAGTTTGGGTTCATTGGATTTGTCTTTTCGAGATCTTTAAGTGCTAGATAATGTCCAGGGTCCTAATGATGGAGTCAGGAGGTGGCCATAGGAACTCCTAAACGAAACGGCGGAAACTCATCGAGTTTGGGTTCGTTGGATTTGTCTTTTCGGGCACTTTAATGCTAGATGATGTCCAGGGTCCTGATCATTCCTGTTAGTAATTAAAAGCGTGTTTTTAGTTTTTAAACATATTATATGGGCATATTTCACAATCGCTTATTAAGGGCCTGTTTCGCCACTTCTTCTACTTCTAAGTTGTGGATAGCCTGTCTGCGGATCATTTGACACATTTTTATATAAATTACGTGCTAGCTAGATTGATCTTCTGTACGAGATTAGAATGGTTCTCAAACAGCTGAAAAACAACAAGGCACCGTAATCACGGCTGAGCTTCTGAAAGCAGGTGGAACGCCGGTACTAAAGGCTTTTCAGAAGCTGTTCGATTCCGTCATCCTCAAGGGAATTAGACAGACGGACAGACGGACAGACGGACAGACGGACAGACGGACATGACGAAACTATAAGGGTTCCGTTTTTGCCATTTTGGCTACGGAACCCTAAAAATAATCTGGATCAGAGGTGGAATTGTGTAAAGCAATCGTAATCATTTGACTGTTCATAACGTACGATAAAATCATGATAACGATTGCTTTAAACAATTCCACCTCAGTTTAAAAAAAAACTTATGGGCTGATATCTCAATCGTCGTAGAACTTTGAAGAATAGTATGAGATATGTCAAAATGTTTATTCTTCAGCAGATATTCAACGATTAAAAAATCAGTCTTAAGTCACCTAAATATCAGAGTAGCTGGCATTTTATGTTACCTAAATTAATATTAGAAAATGAAAAATAAAGAAAAAAAAACAAAAGAGCCATGATGAGGTTCAGCATAAGCTGCTACAAGTCTTGGGTTATGGTATTATTACTAATCAGTAAACAATATTAATTTGAATAAAAGTGCATAACTACTATGTTTTAATCTGTAAATATCTCTAATTGTTATTTTCTTGCTTCCTCTGTAGAACGTCAAGCATCTTCAAATCAGTGTTCATCGATAGTTGACTGCTGTCGTCAATCCAATACCGGAACTTCAACTGAGATTTCAAGTCCAATGTCGATAATTCCATGATACTGATGAACCTGGAAATAAAAAGACAGTTGTAATTATTTCGTTTTAATGATTTCATTCTCATATTTTCAATAATACCCATTTGCAATAATATACAATAGGGATGATGACTGGGTAATGAAATCAAAATTATATTTAGTCCGTCAGACAGATAATTAGAAAATATTAGACTCATATTTTTTTTCTATAATCGAATAATTACAGTATTAAATTGAGTTGAAATGTCGCGTGTCATCATTTTTGAGTAAAAGTTCTACTCAAGCGTGACGTATTGCGCCATTTCAACTCGATGTAGCACTGTTATTATTTAATTATAAAAGAACATAAAAATTATGAGTCTAATATTATCTAATTATCTGGTCTGACGGACAAATAATTGAAATTTTGTCATCTAGCCTATTACTAATCTCANCAGAATACAGCCACAATATTCTAGTACAGTCTCTCTTCTTAAGACCTTACTACTCAGCAAGATCCGACTAAACCACACAGGAGTACCGTAGGTACTATTGCACCACACTATCCCCAGATACCACAGGCAAACACTTATTTCCACCGAGCTACGCTACGGCATCCTGGTACAGTCTCCAACCCAACGAATTGAGAATTTGAGAACANACGCTGCTGCCCGTCCGGTGCTACAGGAGTTTGTCGCCTCTTACGACACGCCTCCTGTTGGCGGTGGGGAAAAGTATTCTTTTACGGCCGTCCCCACACAGCACATTAAGTAATTAAAAAAAAAAAAACTCGGATATTTTTTGTCTATTTTTCCTTTGATAAAAATAGGTCTAGTTTCACCTATTTTCATATGTGCACTTTATCAAGACTCACACTGTATTTTATATAGAGTATGAAATGCTACGAGAGAATAGTCTGCTACGGCGTAGCTGCTACGAGCACAGTTAAATCAAAATAAAATATTTAGTTCAACGGAAATAATATGCTCTAGCATTTTCTGTGTAAGTGAACGGATAAGCTTAAGTTACAGAAAGTTTACTTTAAATAATTATGAAGGGGTTGTTTAAGGCTGGATTCCACCATCTTACTTTAACTTTGACAAACGTTAAAAATCTGTCAAACTCCATACAAAAAGCACCGGTTATCGTCATAGATACCGTTAAAGTCAGGTGGTGCAAATCAGCCTAAGTGTTGTGTGCAAAAATACATACAAAACACTTCATTTTTGTCCTGAAAAGCCTATCCCATCAAAATAATACTTGTCAAAAAAACCAAGTCTCGCAACTCAGTAAGTTGTTCTACGGTAAAAACTTGTGAGATCCATGTAATACCAAGTCCAGGCCAGGAAATCTTTAACGTTTTACATTCGCATGAAAACACGTGTAAATTAAATTATTTAGTGCGATGGCCAAGTCAATAATTTATGTAAAACGTTAAAGATTTCCTGGCCTGGACTTGGTATTACATGGATCTCACAACTTTTTACCGTAGAACAACTTACTGAGTTGCGAGACTTGGTTTTTTTGACAAGTATTATTTTGATGGGATAGGCTTTTCAGGACAAAAATGAAGTGTTTTGTATGTATTTTTGCACACAACACTTAGGCTGATTTGCACCACCTGACTTTAACGGTATCTATGACGATAACCGGTGCTTTTTGTATGGAGTTTGACAGATTTTTAACGTTTGTCAAAGTTAAAGTAAGATGGTGGAATCCAGCCTTAAACAACCCCTTCATAATTATTTAAAGTAAACTTTCTGTAACTTAAGCTTATCCGTTCACTTACACAGAAAATGCTAGAGCATATTATTTCCGTTGAACTAAATATTTTATTTTGATTTAACTGTGCTCGTAGCAGCTACGCCGTAGCAGACTATTCTCTCGTAGCATTTCATACTCTATATAAAATACAGTGTGAGTCTTGATAAAGTGCACATATGAAAATAGGTGAAACTAGACCTATTTTTATCAAAGGAAAAATAGACAAAAAATATCCGAGTTTTTTTTTTTTTAATTACTTAATGTGCTGTGTGGGGACGGCCGTAAAAGAATACTTTTCCCCACCGCCAACAGGAGGCGTGTCGTAAGAGGCGACAAACTCCTGTAGCACCGGACGGGCAGCAGCGTCTGCGTGTGAAACCAAGCAAAAAAACTGCGATCGCCAACCCGCCTGCCAAGCGTGGCGATTAGGGCAAAACCCTCCAAATGGTGGCAAAAACAAAAAAACGGCCCCTAGTCCCCGGCGGCCCCACTATCCCGGACCACGGTAGCGGTCACGGTAACGGTGGGGCAAGGGGTGCGAAGAATCCCCGGGGGATGCCAGGCTACCAACACCGACGACCTCTGGCCCTGGCAACCTATAACGCTCGCACACTGCGTACAGACGTGAAGCTAATGGTACTCGAGGAAGAGTTGAGCAGGTTACGGTGGGATTCCCGAAATCCCCGCTTCGGCTCCCCTACTAACCATTCTAACCATTGTACACAGATAATATCTTACATGCAGCTTTTCATGTTACTACGTCACATTTTCAAAATCCGCGCGGAAAATCGCTCCTAGCGGAAGAGCGCACTTTGAGCTTGAATATTTCAGTAATTTTTAAAGATATCAAAAAAGTAAAAATACAGTATTCATTCTAATTTTTTGTAGTTTTTTTTGGCATCTTCAACAAAAATTGTGCGCCATGTCCATTATTTTACTTGGTTGCGTGAGTGACGTTTGTTTTGGTGGGGGGCGCAGTCACGTCATCTATGGATTAAAAAATAAGTAACATTAATAAATTTAATATTTTCCAACAAGGTTTGTCATAAAAATAATCACGACTTCCATGTCCATGTTATGTAACAGGAAAATATAAAATGAAATGGCACCTGTACCTCTAGTAGGAAAAACTTTCGAGTTCGTTTCGTTGCGTATTCAAAGTGTCATCGAAAAATTTTGTATGAAAAATTAAACAGCGCCCCCTAGGGCGGCTATAATATAGGGGGCGCTGTTTAATTTTTCATACAAAATTTTTCGATGACACTTTGAATACGCAACGAAACGAACTCGAAAGTTTTTCCTACTAGAGGTACTGGTTTCATACTTGACGCGTTGAAGTCTTTCTCACTGGACACTATTTATAAATTAAAATATTTATTTTAAATTACTTATTTACGTATAGTCTAATTAGCTTAAATTGCATATTGTTATATTTATTTAGTGAATGTGTTTTTATTGAATAATATATTCAACTGAAAAGACAGTAGATACCTACTTCAATTATCAAAGCTTCTTTAAGCCTACCTCACACAAGGATATTTATTGATATTTCTGTTTCTGAAGTGAGTTCTTATAATTTAGTAATTATGTATTTTGATATTGATTTGTCAATTGCAATTTACTTCCTGGTAAAAACTACTATGTAGGTACTCGTAGTACGAGCTACGACTGCTTTGTCTAAAATTGTAAAATAAAAATAAAGACATACCTACCCACGAAACTCAATACATTTGCACCAAAAGATGCACCTAAACCATTGAAATTCAAGATTCTTTTCCGAGCTGGCTTTAAACCTCGTATTCTAAAACGGCTGAAACTCCAATTGTGACTCAAAAATAGGATCAAGTCCTATTGATTTAGTTTCATCACATAGATCAATGATACAGTAAGAAACAATATTACACAACTACCTACTAACATTAATGCTGGTAAAAATGCCACTGGGTCTTTATTATTAGAAATTTAATAAATTAATTACCAATAATACCAATCAAATAAATACACACTTATGAATCTACACTACAACAAGTCATAAGATAGTTTTGAAAATACTTGAGCCCGGTTATAGTTTGGAACCACGTTTTATGAGTTTTTAGTTTTTAGCGGCTACTTTGAAGAACTAAAATATTCATAGATATTTTTAACGCACTCTCTTGCGATCACACCAAAACTCGTAGTAAGCACACTGTTTTAACATTATGGTGCGAATGAAACATGTCCAAAGAAAGTTGAATGTTAAATCTATACTTGAATCCGATTAGTGTTGCGCCACACGTTTTAAAAAATGCATCTGGTAAAAACGAGATATTGTACTCAATACACTTTGCACCAAAAGATGCGGCCAAATCATTAAACTCGGCCTGCATAAGTATAATAAGAAGACAAGTTTAATAAATTAATTACCAGTAAATGCCAATAAATGAAAAAAATGAAAGACAAGAATCTACAAGCCTGAAGGTAGTCTTGAATCCATACTTGAGTCCGATTAGTTTTGAGCCACACGTTGCAAAAAAACGTATCTGGTAAAAAAGAGATATTCTAAAAAAGATTAAACATTAAAAGATCATATTCACCGAGACAAGATAATACAACAAGGTAGATGTTAAAATAGTACTTGCGGCTCAGCTTATCTCACCAGCAAAGCTAGTGTGTGATTATTACATTTTTTTATTGACCCATGCATAGTTAAAAAAATTCAGTACTTTCCAACTACAAACAAAGAACAGATAAATTTGAATTACAATATGTCAATAAGGACAATGTCAGCAGATAAAGTCAGTGGTTCGAATACAGTCAAGATTGATACTCTACTCAATACACTTTGCACCAAAAGATGCGGCCAAATCATTAAACCCGGCCCGCATAAGTATAATGAGAAGACAAAGACGGTGGCAGCGGGCGGGAGGGGGGCGTGTGCAGCATGCACCATACGTACAACGATATGCATCACCGCGGCCGTCGGGCGGCATTCCTGCTGCCGGCAAACAGCGGCGGATTGTGGATAATCCCGAATAAACCAGGCTTTAACATTATGATCTTAAAGCTATTTGATAAGTGATAAAACTTAGGTTGGGAGATTGCGTCAGAATATGGATGATACGTCATTTTTACGAGATACGTCATTTTTAAAAACTATACATCTACCTCTGTTATCTGTCTACTGTGCAGCATGCACCATACGTACGTACAACGATATGCATCACCGCGGCCGTCGGGCGGCATTCCTGCTGCCGGCAAACAGCGGCGGATTGTGGATAATCCCGAATAAACCAGGCTTTAAAATTATGATCTTAAGCTTAGCTATTTGACAAGTGATAATACTTAGGTTGGGAGATTGCGTCAAAGAGTATGGATGATACGTCATTTTTACGAGATACGACATTTTTAAAAACTATACATCTACCTCGTTTATCTGTCTACTGTGCAGCATGCACCATACGTACAACGATATGCATCACCGCGGCCGTCGGGCGGCATTCCTGCTGCCGGCAAACAGCGGCGGATTGTGGATAATCCCGAATAAACCAGGCTTTAAAATTATGATCTTAAGCTTAGCTATTTGACAAGTGATAAAACTTAGGTTGGGAGATTGCGTCAGAATATGGATGATACGTCATTTTTACGAGATACGACATTTTTAAAAACTATACATCTACCTCGTTTATCTGTCTACTGTGCAGCATGCACCATACGTACAACGATAAGCATCACCGCGGCCGTCGGGCGGCATTCCTGCTGCCGGCAAACAGCGGCGGATTGTGGATAATCCCGAATAAACCTGGCTTTAACATTATGATCTTAAGGTTAGCTATTTGACAAGTGATAACACTTAGGTTGGGAGATTGCGTCAGAGTATGGATGATACGTCATTTTTACGAGATACGTCATTTTTAAAACTATACGTCTATTTCTGTTATCTGTCTACTGTGCAGCATGCACCATACGTACAACGATATGCATCACCGCGGCCGTCGGGCGGCATTCCTGCTGCCGGCAAACAGCGGCGGATTGTGGATAATCCTGAATAAACCAGGACTTAACATAATGATCTTATTAAAGCTATTTGATAAGTGATAACACTTAGGTTGGGAGATTGCGTCAGAATATGGATAATACATAATTTTTACGAGATACGTCATTTTTAAAAACTATACATACATTTACCTCTGTTATCTGTCTACTGTGCAGCATGCACCATACGTACAACGATATTATGCATCACCGCGGCCGTCGGGCGGCATTCCTGCTGCCGGCAAACAGCGGCGGATTGAGGATAATCCCGAATAAACCTGGCTTCAACATTATAATCTTAAAGCTATTTGATAAGGTTGGGAGATTGCGTCAAAGAGTATGGATCAGACGTCATTTTACAAGATACGTCATTTTGAAAAACTATACATCTACCTCTGTTATCTATCCATGGTCGTTAAAGCTTAGCTTATTTGAGGAGTGAAAACACTTAGGCTGGGTTGCACCATCTTACGTTAACTTTGACAAACGTCAAAAATCTGTCAAATTCTATACAAAAAGCACCGGTTATCGTCATAGTTACCGTTAAAGATAGGTGGTGCAACCCACCCTTAACTTCGGAGATTGCGTCAATGAGTATAGATGATAGGTACGTAATTTTTACTAGGTATGTCATTTTTCATAAACATTGTTACCTTTATCTCAGTTATCTGTCCATCTCTACGACTGATTTAAACTATAACTGTAATATTGCCATTTCTTGTGGAAAATTTTAAGATTTAGAGAACTACGAGTAATTACCAGTACAATCAATTATGGGTCATTTTAAAAACGATCGAAATTTGTTTGTGTGTAGGACAAGAATAAAGTATAGGATAAACCTTTTCAAAAATAAACATCTGTGAAAATATATTCACAAATATTCAAACAAAAATCGTTTATTTAAGAATTAATGGGTAGGTAAGCCCTGTATTTGTAATAGGAACTTTTGTGTCGTCAAACTTTATTACTGTTGCCAATTTTCAAACTTGAAATCCTCTATACCTGTTTTAAAAATAACTTTTTAAATAAGTACAATGTGCATTGTATTAAATTGTTTTCGTTTTTTAAGCAAAATTAAAACAAACGTAACGATGC
This sequence comes from Ostrinia furnacalis, assembly GCF_004193835.3. Lineage (NCBI taxonomy): Eukaryota > Metazoa > Arthropoda > Insecta > Lepidoptera > Crambidae > Ostrinia > Ostrinia furnacalis. The sequence continues at coordinate 96,166 of NW_021134301.1, read as the reverse complement.
GGAACTAAGTATCATGATAATTGTGCATTGCTGCAGTTCAATGTACGGGCAGGCTGGAAATGTTATAATAATTTGTAAGTAGATTGTTATTTAGTGTTAAACAATATATTTATGTAACGTAACTAGTAACTGCCCGGTACTTTGCTCGCGTGGACACAGAAAGTTCACATGATCAAAAATGGGGTCGTAAAATCTGAACGATTTTGAAACACTTAATTATTACTTAAATCATAACTATGAAATACCATATAACATTATGAGAGTATGTCATGCACATTTAAAGCCTTTTTACCACCTCCCTCAGAGATATTATTTTCCTACTATTTATATTAGGTAAATTAATTTAGGTAAAAAGGTAGCAACAGACAGAGTTGACTCTAGTTATATCAATTTCATTTATAAGTTATTAAGGAAATATTTATACGCGGTAGCTATATTAAAACAATATATTTAATACATTAACCAAGTGTGAGTTATACCCGTGCTGAAGTTCATCGCATCCATACGCATCACATTACATGCTCATAATGTTTCTTCATTAGCTAGTTTACTTGGCTTTTTTAGATGGGGGAGATTATTTTTCGATGGTTAGATGATTTTTTAAATATGGAATTTTAATTAAAAAGAATGTGTTTTCGTGATCACGACCGATGACGCGTCACATGACTTATTCAAAATTTATTTATTTTAATTTTTCACAGAACTGCAAATTCATCTTATTTTCAAATTCAAATTCAAATTTAAAATATTTATTCATAGCAAAATACATATTGCGTTGAACAAGTTACAAAAATACATTACATTATATTTCAATTAACTAACATGTCATTTTAAATAATCATAATAAAAATAAAAAACAAATAAAAATCATTCAATTAATATACGATAAAAATGTCATAATTTTTTAAATTGCATTGAGTCAAAATTTTATCGTATGAGTCACAAAATCCCTAAAATGTCTTCCCCTACGTGCCCAAATAACTGCACGCAGGAAGATTTAATAATGCAACGCCACTCTTAAAGCAGAGTTGTGGGCTGACATTGTTCAGGTTTGTTGTCGACACGACAAGAAGAAGAAGAGAACAAATTGAATCAGACTGACTTAATGCAGAAGTAAAAAGTGCGTTAAAAATGTCGCAAAATGCACGTGCGTATCCACGCTATTCTTTCGCCAGAGCGCCAGTTCAACTCCTCTTAGTTTAGTTATAGTCCGGTCGCTCTCTAATTTACTTGGCCGCCGCCTGGACCAGCACAATAACGTAGCTATTCACCTTTAGCGATTATAACACTTTTTGCAATTTAAAACGCTTACAGCAGGTATATAAGAGGACGTTCCGATGACCTCTGTACGGCTTTGTCTCTATATTTCAATCACTTTTGCGAATAAAATTAGTTTTTATGCTAAATTAATGTGAATAATGATTTTGTTTGCAGAGACAGTTCTTTTTGAGTTTGTTGACAACTTTAGTAATTGTAAATTAATTTAGTACTAATTAGTGCATTTGACATACCTCTACATAATATTTATACTACATATAAGTATTTACAAAGAGAATACTGACCATACAAATACATAATTTGCGGGGATTGTACCTGCGACCTCTGACGTAGAGCAGTCGAGCTCTTGACCACTGCATCAAATCGGTCCTCATTAAATGTAAGTAACATATAAAATGATTCTAGCATGATTATGGTAATTTAAATTTTACAATAGTTTCAGCATTATCATAATTTAATTACTAGGCATTAAAAGATTCTTTCGTTTACACCAACTCTACATTATTGGTTAACATTCAACGTTAACTGTAAAACATTGCGGCTCGCGCCATCCTAACGAATCGAATCCCGCGGCTTAATTAAATAATGCCCATTAAACATAAAAAATCAATTTAGCGGTGTTGCTAGGTCGTCAGTTCGAAAGTCATATCGCGGCCCACTCGAAATTGTGATTAAAGCAACCTAATACACACAATAACAGGTCACGCGTTTACCGACACCCGTGCTTTGTTTGATACAAAAAGATTATAAGCCAAACACAATCACAAAAATCTATTGTCCACTCTGTTTTTATAACTTTACGGTTGACATTAGAGTGGTAGAACGTTGACGAAACATCGCGTTACGCTTGTGTGCCCTCGTGAAAGCTACACATTTCATTTATAATAGTAGGTACAATACGAGAACGTCATATTGTACACAACACGTCGACTACTGTACTCATAAATGGTCCATGTGTGCGCTGGTGCGCTCCAGTGAAAAATGCCGTAAGTGGGGTTGGGAGTATTTTGTGCTTTATGTGGATGGAGATAAGGTGTGTATTGTGGTTGATTATAAAAGATGTATTAAGGCAATGAGAATGTTTTGCAACTGTGTGTGAGCCGCAACAGCTCGGGCGAAGTATCGAAGAATGCGGCGCGTGAATTACCATGTTTAGGGAGTTGTCAGCTTGACAATTTGCTCTTATTTGGTTTCGCCCGCTCAAATTAATGAGATGGATGATTAGTGATTATTAATAGGCAATTAATTAATAATTATAGTTTGTGATTTAATCCGAAAATCATTTTTTGCTTTTAAATATATTGAAGCGCTCTACATAAATTGTTAAATGTCATTATTATTTATTAGTGTCACTTATTAATTAAATTAATACATTTATTTACCAATTTTGTTAATTTAATTCCAAATTTCTCCAGCATTTTATTATTTTTTTAATTAAATTACATAATTAATTGACATTGTAATTTTTGTTATCCAAAAAGGACTTCAAATTAATCATTATTGCCTAATTTGCCTATGTAAAGCTATAGAAATGAAATAAATGGTTAACTTATTATTTTTTTAATTGATAATTTATGCATAAATTGTTTATTTTTATTTATTAAAAAAATATATTATAAATACAAAAAAAAACTAATCCCTAATCATGCCATTTTATCATCTTTTAAAAGATGTAGACCATTAAAATGATAAAGTCAACCGACAAACGTATCAATTACTAAATTGAATTAAACGCTATAAACCGCGCGGGCGCTCTACCACAATAAGCGATCACTGTGACTCGCATTAGCTACCTACCTACTGACAGCCGCGTACGTGTGTGTACCACGCTCGTTACGTTTACGTGACGAGCACACCAAAGCACAAGCCTAAAACCAACACCAAACCAAACTAAACTAACCTTTATGAACCACCACTTACGACTCTACCAAATCGCAAAAATAACCCTGCCGCTTCATAAACTCGCGCCCGGCACGGCGCGGGTGGCGAAGACCGGCAACGTCGCGCCCAAATTATTGTGACATTTACTTCATTAGCCGCCACAAAACGGGACTGCTAGCGACATCTATCGGCGCCTCAAGCACCTACCGCTCGGGCTATAGAGCGAGATAGACGCACTTGACAATATCACTTTCACGGTCTCGTACTTAAAGCTAAGCGGTTTGCTGTACTGTTTGTTTGTGTCTGTAAACAGTGCGCCACCGCCGAGGTGTACCGCGCATGAATGAAACGGATGACCGTACGAGAGGGACGGCGCGCTACGGATGGCGTGCGATGGAAAAGGAAGGCGGTGGAGCGCGAAGCGTGCAGAGTACATCGTTTATCAGATTACATGCGAAGTATCGCGAGCGTGGCGATGTTTTGACACGCGATAATCATGAGATAATGCGGGCGATCTCAGCGACGTTTAGGTTTATATTGGCTTTTTATAGCGGCGAGTCGAGTGTGTCGGCGAATAGATTATAACTTGCTATGATGACTGAGTTTGAAAGATGATTCGCGCTACCGCCAGGTGTCACTGCACATGGGGATTAAGAGTTGACTCCTTCATTTGTCCTGCGTAGAGCAGCTGATCGCTGAAGTTTAATAAATATTATTGCCTTTTTTCTTATGTCTCATATTTCTAATTGCCAAGAATGCTTGCACCGGCCGTCATTATACTGATAATCGTTATTTTCACTTTTTGAATGGATAGTTTCAGTAGAAGGTGAACGTTACGTAGTTTTATTAAGTTCACGGATGCGTGTTTTTACTAATCTACACGATACTTAAATCAGAACTGTTGTTCTTTCTAAGAGATTAATTTAAAATGTAAGTAGGTACCTACTACACTTGAAAGAAAACTTTTTATTAATTATTTATAACAATTTCGAAATGAGTACGCTATCCATACGACCATAACCACTACCACTAGCGAAATCGGTATAAAGTTATATTATTATCTACTCAGCAATTAGCCAGCCAAAACCGCTCCACTCTCGGGGAAAATCTAAGCTTTCCAAACTCGTTTGCGGCAGCATGCCAACGGGCGTGTTCGTGTTATCTGGCTTGCGAAACAAATCTCTCGGCGAAGACTACTAACGCCATCTAGCGGTGAGTAGCGGGTGCGGTGAAAGCATGACGTAGTTGTGCTAGCTTGACATTTTCCGAGAGCGCTGTTTTGGCGCGGTGAAAAGAAAATTCGTTGAATGAAAAATGGACGCAATAAGTGTGAGGTATGGATTTTGTTTATTCCCTTTTCAAGACTTAAATCATCCGTATTTAAATGAATTTATTTAGCGATTTAAAGAAAACTTAATATTTAATATCTCATTCATGTACTCAATTCAAGCGAATGAAACAGTATATTTTCGTCTTTGCAACATTAAGGTTTATCATCGTTATTCAAAGAAGCATTTGAAATAGGTGTTTTACATCACGCATTCCTTGGTCAATCGTTATTCTTGGAAAAAACGATGTTTATCTTATGGCCGAAACGGCGCAATCGCCGTGTCGAGTGCGATTTGGTTTTATTTTCGTAATTTTATATGTCAGCACCGTTTCTAATTGATTTTTAATTGAGTTTTGTTTTTTCGGTTACTTTAGCAGCTATTTATTGAGCAAATAAACAACTCATCGAAGACTCGAAGCACTGATTTAGACTTGAAAAAATATTCGAGTATTAGAGATTCCATAAATATAAACAATTTAGAAGTTAATTACTCGTATACAAATTATATCATTTACTTACTCTGTCAGTTACAGATCTTTAGCAATACTTAAAAAAACTAAACAACTTCTGGACAGATTAATCGATTTCCACGCAGCTCATTTTTGTTATTATAACCTAAAATGATAAGTCACGGTAACACGTACTGTTTACCCGCAGTTTAATAAAAGCTATGTATATTCATTATCTATGTTAGATAGCACCGTATCTATCTATTGTTTTATCTATACGATTAGATCATCACGTTTAGGGGCCTCATTTACATGCATGTATTTTGTAATTATTACTATGATGATAAGAAAAATTAGAAACTTGATGATTCTAAAAATCAATATGTTACGGAACTTGGAAAAAAAATATTCTTTCATATTAGGTTTCTGTAAGTTGGGTTTTGAAGAGCACTTTTAAAAGTTTTGTATACAAATCCTAGTTGAGCCAAATAGTGTGTACCTACTTAATTGTATATGATTTGTAAAAAGAAGTCAAGAAGATGCCAAGCCCTGTTAGACTATAGAGACTCTTTAACACAGATTTTTACATACAAATTCATACGTCATAATTTTTTTATAGTCGTTAAGTTAACTTCAAAATTGTTCAAGGTAACAGTATTAAACAGATTTAAAAGAAACGCCTAGTGCAATGTTTAGAGGTGCACGGTGACCTATATAGACAGACCGTTAGTGTTTTCGATATTCTCTCGTGATTTATCGAAGACATAAAATAGACCAGATGGTGGGCCAGTGCGAGGCCAGATTGTGAATAATTGTACTTGGGTGGTCCGACATGGCATTGTTTATAAAATTGGGTAAGAAACGAGGTCCCATGAAGATTTTAGTAAAGAAGCTGGGGTAAACAGGGTCGTTGCTAGAGATAATATCCAAATCCAATTTATTAAAGTACAAAAATACAATATTATATCTGTATTATGTTACAGTCAAAGTGATAAATGTGAAAATTATGAATAATCGCAGGTTATTATTAATAATTACCGCATGATTTGGTAAATGTGATTAATATGAGATCACTTATGTGTCCATAAAACTAAATAGGCGGCTTAGGGGTGGCCCAAGGGCGTTACGGTTAATGTGATAAATTGAAAATTATGAATAATTACCGACAGTCGCGGTAAAAGTGATAAAATAATAACATTTAACAGTGATTATTTAATCATTCAACCTTAGTACTAACAAATATCATAAAAGAGAACAACATCTTGTGTACGTGCTCTTGTACAGCCAAAATTTTTGAACGTTTTGATATCATATTAATATAATTTGTCATAATGAGTTTGGAATATTTTTTGCATAATATTACTTTTCCATGATGCCCATAACATAATGTTTTGATTTAAAATGAAAAATAGGTTAAGGTGCGGCGGGGGTGGCCTTTTTAAAAGGAGCCATTTTTTCAGCTACTCATGATTATTTCATTCATTTTGATTGAAACATGAGTATTATTAACCATGAGTAGAATCCGCCCTGAAAAAATTTAATTCTACTTACCCTGTAAACACAAACCAATTCAAGTAAGTATTTTCATTTAAATTACCGTTCACTTTGTAGAATTTTTAATGTGCTGATGTTGACTGTTGGTCAACCATGTGTCCACTTTTCCGACATGACCTCGAATTAATATTTTCCGTTTGCATACCCTACACGGCAAACTGACAACCAGGGTTGACATTTAGGGGGGGAATTGAAAAATTAAAAACCTACCTCAGGCAATGTTATGGTAATAAATTATAATACGCTCGCAACTTCTCGTCCAGTATTTGTGGATACCAGGCTCATCTCTCGACGTTGGAATATACCCTGTTTCATTAGGGATTGTGGATTAACGCCAGACTCATTTAGAGTGGCCACTAAGTGACCTACTTACGCCTATATTCGCGATATTGTTGTACCAGATCTCTAATAGGTTAGTGGAACCTTCATTCTGGGATTATTAACTTGCCTTAATGGAGCTTACCCGGAATACGTACATTGCATTTCCATATTGTACAGCTTACTAAAAGGTTGACGTAATTAATTTAATGCATACCTATGTATGTCTTGATTTTGCCAATCAGCAAATACGAGTAGGTAACAATATCGAATACCAAATATGGCGAGTTGATTAAAACCACAACATTAATTAAAAAGCTTTTCTAGGTACAAAGTATAGATTATCCCAATTTCATTGTATTTTCAGCCACTATTAAATTTTCCCACATTAAACCTCTCGATAACACTACTATGGCATTACTCAATAAGTTTATTGCTTCCATAATGTAGAACCGTGCATTGTGGAAAACCTTGGAGGAGGCCTTTGTCCAGCAGTGGTCGTCATTTGGCTGAAACGAACGAATGTAGAACAGTAGGAATAGATCATCCGAAATCCGAATATAATAATATGCAAGATTTCATTTCTCTTAAACTTCCGAAAGTGGGTCAAATTGAACTCGTAAAATATGCACCCAAGACACCGAGACTGGTGAAAGCGAATCAAAAATTTGTTGAAACCCATCCTATGCCATTTTTTCCTAAGCATTAACTAGCAACGTATCCAAATATCGATACTTAAACATCGAGACTAAATCTTGAACGTTATCGACCTAGCAATTCGTAAAAAAAGGTACCTCCAGCGTCTAATCTTAAGGAATTATTGGCGTGATAAACCAGGACACGGATATCGATGGGTATAAGTGTCGATAAAGACCCACGACCTGAAAAATTGGAGGTCACCGGCTTGTATGTCGGCCTAATATAGCGGTGGGTATTATAACCTTAGGTTATCGATTCAGGATAGTCTTTTTTGGAATGGCTTGATACCCAAGTGCCTACGTAAGTGTCTTGGTCGTTTCTTTTTTATACCTTAAAAGTATTGGGCTAAGCTAAGATTATTATACTAGCTGAATATTTTGAAAATGCAAGAAATAACGAGTCCGAGGAAATCCGTAAACGAACTAAAGTCACTGACATAGCCCGACGGATTAGCAAGCTGAAGTGGCAATGGGCAGGGCACATAGTACGCAGAACTGACGGCCGTTGGGGCATCATGGTTCTGGAATGGAGGCCGCGTACCGGAAAACGCAGCGTGAGACGTCTACCTACAAGGTGGACAGGCAGGGAAGCGCTGAACGCAGGCTGCTACCAATCGATCAACGTGGAAAGCATTGGGGGAGGCTTATGTTCAGCAGTGGACGACCTATGGCTGAAATGATGATGATGATGATGCGAGTCCGAAAAGCTTTCAACTACTATTCTAAGTTGCGCACGGGCAACCCCCTTTGCATTTGGCAGCACTCTTAGGCCAAGAGGTTTTCTGACCACTAGACTAGGCGGCCCCGGCGGGCATTTGAATAATGCGTACAAATACCTCCAAAATTCATAATTAACAATGATTTATTTACATAAGACCTATAACTTGTCGGAAACTAGTTTAGTGACCCGTCCCGTCTACGGCACGCGCTCAAACATTCAGACACCGCCTTGTATTCATAGTTCCTTGCAAGTTTAATGGCTGGATTAAGTCTCAATCTAGGCTATGAGTTAATTGGACACCTAGAAGCTATAGTGGCTCGACTAATCAAGCAAATTACTACTGATTATTATATGGACTATATTCCTGTATTTAATCAATGTAAGAAACTTGCTCCTGCCTGCGGCTTTGTCCACGAGGATTTCAGCCTATAATAGTATTTATCGTGTATCTTTTCAACAAAAACATTAATTGAAAACACACTTTACTTTTTCCAAAATACCATCAATTTAAATTCCAAAACCCATCCAAATAGGATTTTCTTCATTTTCTGATTGCCAAGACCAAGACTATAGAAGATAAAAAAAAGATTTAGTTAGTGTTCTTCTATAAAAGTTTCTTAGATAAACAAATCTCGCTGTCTCATTAAGCAAGTGGTCGATATTGATATAATAATCATAAATTAATAGTCATCTAGTAAATAATCCATAGTGCTAATGCGGCTATGAAGTGTTATAATAACTTGCTTACCTATTGTACGCGAGCCCAGCCCATTACATTAAAATTTCACGGAGTTCACCTACATTAGCGTGTTGTGACAGAAATTGGGTCCACCAAAATTACTCGGCACAGAAATAATGGAGTTTGAAGCTTATGTATGGATATCCGGAAGTGACCTGGCCGATAAGTACTAAATTGGTTGAAGAATACTTCAAGTGTCGCCGCGCGTCAACAGATGGCGTTGTCCATGCGTTTAAGAATCATATTGCCTATTTTCTGTTGCTCAAAATATTGTTCTCAATGTAAAAGTTAACATTGTTCTGACAAATGCGTCGCTATTTAATAAATTTTACTTCAAATGCACTTACTATTTTATTTTTTACAAGAAAAAAATCCGTTCAAAGTGCATCGTTGAAAGTTGTACAAATAAAAAAACATAACGAAAGGTCGACAATAGCGCCACCGTGCGGGCAGTAGCAGAAGCCTCAACGAGGTTTGACGTCACGGGGGATAGAGTAGGCGGACTGATTGCATTTTATCGGTTATTACTTTCATTACGTGATGAAAATAATAGAAGTACGATGTTTATTACGAACGATGATGTATGTGTGCGTATTCGTAAATAAAATCTCTTGGATTGTGTACTGTGCGTGTATTTTACTGGTAGAGCGGTATTTTTACAGTTCCTTTGTTAGATTTTGTAGCGATACTCGTATGCCTCGCATCGAGATAAAAGTAGGTAGGTAGGTATTTTTTCTCTTTACACGTGTTAGAAAATTCTGCTTAAAAGCTTTGGAAGTAACGAGTAATTTCATTGAACTGTCCGCAATATGATTACGTGCCGGGAAAATAATGTATTGAAATTATTAATTAATTTCAATAGGTTTTAAAAACATTTTAGTGGATTGCGCCATTGTTTTTTTCCGACGATATCCGACAGTTGAATTTCCGCAAGGAAACGCTTTCGTTTCGACACCAAGTTGAGGCTCTAGTGGGTCTACTCCGAAAATCGATTTCGACTATCAACTCTTGTCATCGCTCTTTTTCTTCCAAGCGTTTCACACTATGTGAAAGAGATGTACAATACTGAATATTGAATCGTATTTTAGAATAGAACCTTACGCTGGAAGGTCGTAACTGCTATCTACCAGTCAGTTGACGAACTGCTGTCTGTCGAACGAACGGAAAGTCCTCATATCGGCGAGGAAATATTGTTTTTAAATAATTGGTTCAGTAGTTTCGGAGCCTATTCAATACAAACAAACAATCAAATCTTTCCTCTTAATAATATTAGTGGAGATGAAGCTGACTGTACAATGTAAAGACTAAAGAAGGGAAGCTAAAGCTAGTTATTTGTGTACCACTTAAACTCTTTGTTTATGACAATGGTGGGCTAATTCCGTATTGAGACACTCATAGGGATTTGGTTGGCAATAAATAAATTTAAACTCTTGCGCAGTGACTGTTACGCCCGTACAAACGATGCTTGCTAAAGTGAAGCAGCCAATCGAACGCACAGAGTTGAATAGAGCTCTGTGATTGGTTCACGAGAACTGTGAGACCTCATAGTAATGTTTGTGAATACGGGCGTTAAACTCTTGCGCAGTGACTGTTACTGTCAGAAGAATACTTTATAAAAATAAGATGTAAATATGTTCAGCAATTTGTAAACATGTTTGTGTGTTTACGTTTGGAATATTTGATCCGGTTCTGGAAATTCTGTAGCCATATTGTACAGTCTTGTGATTCCCGAGAACTTATGTACGGAACCTTTTACACATTTCTTCTAATTATTACCCCAGCCTCTACCATAAGCATTGTTAAGCACATAGTGCGTCTTCGGGCGCTATACATTCTTGGAACTCGATAATTTCTAATCCCACTCGCTATTACGAGTAACCTGTTTTAAGACAAATAAATACTTTCTATTCTATCCTGAGAACGGTCTATTAATGAAAGTGAAAATATTCACCTTCTTGAAGCTTCCTGGTAGTTCCTGGTCCAGAGTTCTGATTCTTATTGCTGCTTCATAGATTACGTCTCTATTTTTTCTTATTGCTGCTTCTTCCGTAGCATCATCCCACCTTGACTTTTCATTACCACTAAACTACTCTTGACTGAAATCTTCTATGTTCTTTTATCTTCTCCCTTTCCACTGCTCTCACTCTTGTCTTCTTCATTCCATTAGCCTATCTATAGAATTATCATCTTTAGAATAAAATGCCGAGCAGGCCTCTCTGTCTTCTGTTACAAGACAAATTAGGTGCTACATGTTACATGCACAGGTTCATCATCATCATTTTTCAGCCATAGGACGTCCACTTCTGAACATAAGCTTCCTCCAATGATTTCTACAATGGGCGGTTGGTGGCGGTCTGCATCCAGCGTCTTCCCGTTACCTTTATGAGGTCGTCGATCCACCTTGTATTACACGCACATGATATACATGCACCGGTTGATCAATAAAAATTATGAAATTTTATTTTTCACAAAATAATTAGTGTACGTGAAAAATAGAAACATTAACAATGAAAATAAAACCGACTCCAAAAAACCTACACTAAAAAAAGTAGAAAAATAATTACTAATTACCTACTTATTTATTAGGACGAATTATTAATATTTATGTAGGTATACCATGATTGATACTTTTGGAGTCGGTGCAGGCAAACTTTACATGTTTCATAATCTTGGCACCGACTCCAGAAGTATCAATCATGGTATACCTACATAAATATTAATAATTCGTCCTAATAAATAAGTAGGTAATTAGTAATTATTTTTCTATGAAACCACCCTTTTGATAATACCTATTCAACAAAAAAATAATCGTTCAAATTGATTTATAATCGGCGGAGATATTGCGTATAAAAAAGTTCATCCCCAATTTTCCACCCTTGGGGGTTGTTTTTTTTATTATTAAATTTAAATGGGACCACCCTTGAGGTATTACCTATACGCCGAAAAAAGATTTGTTCAAATCGGTTCATAATTGGCGGAGTTATCGCGTAACAAACATAGAAAAAAAAAAAAAACATACGGGTTGAATTGAGAACCTCCTCCTTTTTTTGAAGTCGGTTGAAAATATAAATAGGTTTAGGAATAAAACGCTTTTTCAGACTAAAAACGTATACGGAAAGAAGTTAAAACCGCACCGTTAATACAAAATTTATAAATTAATCCATATTATAATTATCATAAAACGTCTTACGCTAACCGTGGAATTACACGTTTGTATAGTTGATGCATTTACCAGTTAAAATTACTACTTACAGCTTATTTTCAGGCAAGTTCCAACTGTAAAATTGAAATTCAAAATGGACTATTAGTAACTGTGAATGCAGGGTTGCCACGCTGAAACACACAGTGTAGTATGTAATATTCCCAACATCCAACTACTAATTATGGATATGTAGATAAACCAATAATGCAAAAAAAACGAATATAAATAAATTGCCACCGAAATGAGGAGTTTAATCTTGCATAATCCAATGGTTTACCACTTAATACTAATTAAATATTAATGAAATTGAATTAATTTTATTTACGTTCCTATAACTTTTTAGATGGTTTTTATTACTGATGGCTAATATTTTTCAGCCTAAATAACCTTGTTTTGCTGAAACAGTAGCTTTCGAGCGAAAGACTAACAAACATAACTACATCCTTACAAACTTTCGCGTTTAAATTAGTAGGATGGTGTCTACTGTCTACTACCCAATCATAACTTGCACGCCGTGTTCAACCCTGCGCCAGCTCAAGAAATAGCCGTGACGTCACCGTACCACCGCGCGCGCGGCGCCGCCTCTCACACCCTCGCGTCATCTCTCCTGTAATCGAAAATATCGTTGTTACTTCGATTCTTTATTTATATCCGACTCAGTGTCTGGAAGCGTTTAGAACGAACGTTAACGCTCTTTTATTACCGCACGCTAGCGATCAACGCGGTTTCCACAATATGCTTTAGTAGCAAGAAAAACAAAATACAGGGATTTTTGGTTATAAAGAATTTATGCAAAATATTTTTTTTTTGCTAGTGGGGCTAAACTTATTGACCTTAGTTAAACAATTGAAAACAGTCTTAGAAGAACAGATATCCCATGAGATGGAAGGTTCATAGTTAAAAATAGAGACCATAAGCTGAAATGCTGAGGGCTTTCAATCTGATCAATTTGGAAATCTTAGGGGGGAATTTTCAGCAGCAAATGTCCTCATGGACTCTAATGATACATGTACCATAGGGAAAAAAATGCCATGTTGATACAGAATACAATAAATATTACCTGTACTTATCATAACACTACCATATGCTATATGCTATATCTGCCGACAAACTGTGTCACAGTTTGGCAGAAAATATTAATGTTTACTGTGTGTATTTATATGGAAAATAAATAAATAAAATAGGTACTACTAATGCTGCAAAATATGCTTTTCTTAGCTCTGTTGCTCAAACTTTAAATCTCTACAATGTGACCCAAACGATCATATTTGTTTTAGGGCAGTTTTCGTCACATTACCCGCCGTAATAACTTCGCAAGCACTTTATATTTCAATTACTTGACTTTATTTACCCATAGTAATTTGTAGACGCGACTATGTATGCAAATCGCTTGCTTATGCCACATTCGCGCAGCGGGGGACGCCCTCGTATCACAATTAAAATATGCAAATGGAAGATATTACCCACTACTTTTCATTCCGGCTCGATGGAGTACGAATCAATGGGGGACTTAGCATCAGGCCCTATAGCTACTGTACGTAGGTCTCAGAATTTGCATTTCATCAGAATGGCTGTTAACCCCCTCCTAACTCGCCTATACAACAAAATATTTTCAATAACTCTAAAAGCTGGTTTTTGACAACTTAAGAACTTTTCCTACAAATAGTTAAGTCGTAAATTAGTTATTTTGTTGTCAACAGTCGTTGCCGAAATACTGCGTGAGCGTCGAGCAGTGAAAAAAGTTAAAACATTTGAACATTTTTCAAAAAGAGTTGTCATCATCTGTCACCATTAAACTTGACTGTTTTGTCTTTTGCTGGACTCGCCTTAATTAAGATTAGGAACTGGAATTGTGTAACAATTCTAATATTTCAATGATTGGATACACCCCTCGACAGTAGTGTCAAACATGTCCTCTGCCTGCGTGAATTGCTTGTTTTTGTAATCACTCACTGCACCTCACAGTTTTCACTCCCATTTAGTATTCTGATTTTTGAGCTGTTTTTGACACTAATAGTAGGTACCTACACCTACGAATGTTAGTGCTTTGATTAGCTACCAAATTGCTGAAATTTTTCACAACTCGATTCCTGTAATTACTCGTAGGTATTTTAATTTTGATTAAAAGTTAATTGTAAAGTTATCGTATTATTTAAATGTAAGCTAACCTAATAAAGTTAATTTTATTGCTACAACTTTCGCAATCGCAAATTCATATCCAAATCACTACGTAAGTAGTCCAAACATTTAAATATTCATCTCAACTAATTAATTCGTTCAAAGCGTTTGTTTACCAACAGATCGACAAAGTTCTCGCCGATTAGTTCTCTCGGATCACACCCCCCGAATCAGTCGAAAATGATCAAATATACGTAGTTCAGAATTGGTATTACTATTTAGTTGAATGGATGGGGATTTAGCAGGTATTCGGTTATTTTTGGATAATGTCGATGTCCTTAATGATACCTTTCTGCTATATTAAATTCTAGTATTATAGAGATACACTTGAATCTATCACTACCTAAATAATTATAGTAAAGTATGTATTGCAAGAGAAAGTATTATTAAAAAAATGGTTCGCCTGAAATGTTTATATTTTATTTGTTCATACATTAGCTCAATTCTTAAACCTATCAGGTTTGTATACATTTACTTCCATTTTTAAATCAAAACACATCTAAAAGGTAGCCCATTTCAATCTCAACCCAGATCAACATCATAATAGCAACACTAATCCTATCAACACATCCAGTGTTGCCAGTCAAACTGTAGTAATTACAGCTTTGTATACAAAACGTGCGACACTACGGGAGCAGCACTAAACACCCAAATTACACAGATTGGAGCCGAGTCTGAGTTGCCTTGTAAATTAATAATATGTAAATTTCAACGCGCCGAGCTGCCACGAATAGTGATGCGACGAGCCTACTCATTGTATCCGATTATACGGTTATGAGTACTGTTCCAATTCCAAACTGTAATAATGATTTTTCAACTTCAACGTCATAGCGTCAAGGTTCATTAACTAACAAATAATGCATTCTTTGCTTCTACAGTTGCTGATATCCTGTATTATGCATTTCAGACGCCAATTTCATACCACACCATGAAAATATTTTATTAGATAATTTCATAACATCAAATATTTTTTCAGTTTGTTAAGAAAATCATCTGAACGAAATCAAAAATCTTACATAATCACTTACAAACCTATTAAAGTGAATCTTAACTAATTTGAAGTATTTTATACTCAATTTATTATTGTAGGCTAGCTCCCATAACACAAGCATATTTATTGATTACTTTGGGGCTTATAGGCCTCCAGATCGGATCTTTTTTTAAACTTATGCAAAACGTTTCAGCGCACATCACTAGTGCGAAACTAAGCTGAAGTTACGGCGCTCCTATACGCCAGAATATAGATTAGCGGTGAGCGCCCTTTTTAATTGAGCCCTCAAACAAATAAGGCTTGAGAAAATTCAATTTTCCAAGTATCAGAGGAATCGCACGAAGGATGGAAGATTACGAAATCCAGGAATTGAAATCAATTTTCTTCATTTAATGTTTGGTATACACAGATAAAACCCCACTTTCTTTTTTTAATTTGCTTCTTTTGTACGAGTAAGTACGAGTATTATAATATTTTTCCCATTTTCCTATTTCTATTGTTTAAATGTCTTAATGTTAATTGAAAGCCTTTTTTAATATTTTTTTGATTATCTGAATCTTTAACATTGACAACGTTTATAAATTAATGCAAAAACGTACGAGATAACTGAGCGTTAGTCCAATAAAAACAAAAGAATGACGCAAAATGAAGCAAAACGTACTTCACGTGTTCCAAAATCAAAGCTATTGTTATTGGATTTTAAAAACCAGCAGTCAAAAGTTAAAATAACAAAGTGCCAGCGTTTTGAATGGTAGTTAAACCGTTAAGTGCAGTTCGCGAGGTGGCCCCTGTCACAGCGCCCGAGGCGATCAATTACTGCAAATCAACGGTGAATCAATGTGCATCGACAACCCTCCGCACCACTGTCAATATTGTGCGACACAGCGCGACAGAGCCGCAGTAAGTTGCAGTTGTTGTACACAATGCAGCAAAGTTGCAGTATACCTTGATTTTTTAGAATCCAGCAGAGATGTAAACAAACACTTTCATACACAATTACACCATAATCACTTACGTGTTCATAACATCATACACATTATTTAACAAGCCCATGAAACCAACTTTATTTTCACGTTTATACAAGTTTGAAATCAATCTTTGAAACAAATTATTTTAGCAAAATACGTGGACGATGAAAATTTGTGAGACTTGTCAAATTGACTTGACGTTTAAAATCATGTGTTATCTCCATATTGTCTATGACTTGTCTCTGACACATCAGTGCTGTAACCCGTGAGTCATAGACAATAATCTGTAAATTTAATCGATATTATTTGAAGTATTCACTTATTCCGATTACTGATTAATTTTAAATAAAAAATATACGATACTTTGTTTAGTTTTCCAGCGATAACTTCGACAATATTGGAGATAACGTAAAATTATTTTTCTACTTTTAGTGTAAACTTTTTCGGAGTCAGTTTAATTTTTAGTCGGTTTTATTTAAACGAAATTATTTTACTTTTTTATGCAATTATGCTTACGTATTGTTCCATTGCTTATTTTCCTATACATATAAGTAAATAAAATAAAAGAAAATAAAAATCTTCTTTCAATGAGGGCTATCGTTTTTATACTTAACAGTTGGCATCCCTGGCGATTGACAGGACCTTACTCTACAGTGGCGCCATCTTGATGAGTGCAAATGCGATAGTCCTCATACTACTTTAGCGCTCACAAGTTAGCGCCACTGTCTTCGCTACTAGCAAGTGACAGGACCTTACTCTACAGTGGCGCTAACTGGTGAGCGCTAAAACGATAGCCCTCATTGATAGCATCTTAAATTACCTCCCTAGCGGAATAGAGCAACAAAGAACTGAGCGAGCGAGATGTCACTAGTAGCAACACTGTCAAACAGAACTTTTTGCAACTATTTGAAGTTTAATAACTTTACGGATATCATTGATTGTTTTACTGTCCAGTGTGTTTTTTGATTACATCTGTGCATACAGTTTGTTTCCTGTTCTCGAAAATTTCATAATCAGTTCACATTAAATGTTGCGACTTTGTTGCATATTTTTAGTATTTTGACGATCACCCGGCGATGATACGCAAGTACTACAATAATTTCACTTCGCGATTAACGAGAGGTTTTGTCGCATCACTAGTTCACAGACTAAAAATATTTTTATGTCAGTTGGCCACTTTTGATGACATTTCTGCTGATTTCTAAAAAATTAGACTGTAAGTTAGTTTTGGACGACACAGTGCTACAGAGTAGTGGTAAGTTATGTCTGTTAAGACGTTTAACGCCTACGCATTTGCCTATGATCCACATTTGTGTTATTTGCTTCAAACACCGAGTCTGGTAGTACGCTAAGGGGTATAAAGCATCATGGGCATTATGGGTTAAAATCCATGTTCTCATTAAGAAAATAATATTTGATTTTGACTTGTAAATGATTGCTTTACTTGTACTTGTGAGTTGTGGAAGTCAATAATAAAAATAGATTTCAACATTGAAATCAATTTATTCTTTCAGTATACTTAGTTATGTAAATGTGAGGGCTTGATGTCAACTATTTTATAATACATATCACCATTTTTCAAACGCTCTACATTCGGAAAAATCTAGAATTATGATATGAAAAATCCGTTTACTGAATGAAATCTAATCCATTTTCTGCAATGTAATTGTGCATCGCCGAATATGTCAGCACACGTGGATCGTTGCAAGCTCTATTTAAACTAGAGTTGAAACGGATATCCGGCAACTATCCGGTAGGCCGGATATCCGGCCTCAATTTACTATCCGGCCGGATACCGGATAGTAGCTCACTATCCGGCCGGATACCGGATATTAAAAAAACCACGAAAATTTCCTATAATAAAATGAAACACATTAATCTTTGAGTCAAATATCAATAAAATGGCTTATTATAATGACGGTTTTTATCTAACGTCCAAAAAGTTACAAAAAAGCCATATTTTCTGGGCTATTCACTCTAATGACGAATGCATAAATAGTAAATACAGGGTGACTGGAACTGAACCCGCCATAGCTAATACGCGTATAGAGGAGGTCATTTGTAAATTATTAAACCTTACTTTCTACAACAAGGATAATTTTTGTATTATTACTCCATTTTCTTCCCTAAACTTTGAATTTTTGACAAATTTCAAAATCTAATTACAACGTGTGATATATCATTGGAAAGAAGAGAAGCTAGAGATATTTTTAAGATCATTGGAAATCCATTATCACCATTAATTTTTGTTTCAATCGAATTCGAAGTATAATTTTTTATCGTGGTTTGTACTTTTGTTAGACTTTGGCGGCTCGTAACTAGCTATCCAATCATTGTCTGGATCAGAAATTTATTTTATTTTAATAAAGACATATTCGATATTAATATCAAATAAAAAACCTGTTAAAATCACGCGAGAAAAAAAATTGAAGCAGTTTTTAGGTCAAATTTCGGAAAAATCTGAAAAAAGTATAAAAATTGACATATCTCCTAAACTATAAAACTTTAGTCATAGAAAGTTAGGTTCAATAATTAGCAAATGACCTCCTCTATACGCGTATTAGCTATGGCGGGTTCAGTTCCAGTCACCCTGTATATATTATAATGTCGAAATATTATTGCCAAATAAAATAGGCGATCTTTTTTTTCACTGATGGTCTGATGACATACAGGGTGACTTTGAAATCGTTGGCATCCTTTTAATATAGACTACTCATGATACATGGTGCATTCCCCAAATATGAGACAACTCCAATGAGATTTTTTGTCATTATTTTAACTATGTTTTTGTATAAGTGTGGTCTTAAAAAGAGTTTAAAACTATTGTACAGTCAACGGCACATCATCCTATACATTTTGTTGCAAAATAACACTTAATTGATTGAAATAAGATGCCACAATAAATATGAAGATTGATGTGCTGTCGTCTGTACAAGATTTCAAATATTGAAATTTTAATTCATTTGATTTGACTCATATTTGGGGAATCATGAGTAGTCTTATTTTAAAAAGAATGTCAACGATTTCAAAGTCGCCCTGTATAATGCAGTTCATTCAGATTACGCAGCAAGTAAACTAATTGAATTTTCGCTATTCAATCACACACTCACGATGGCAACCGAAATCGCCCGAATTGATCTGCCCCTTAGACGAGTGGCAAAATCTGACATTCTATTCGAACGAATTCGATTTTCGAAAAGTGTGACTTTTTGTCTAGTCTACTAGACCTACTGATCGCGTTCGAAGCACCTGTGCAGCGCTAAACTCGTTACGACATGCAACATGACAATGGGACAACTATCCGGCCGCCGGATATCCGGCTATCCGGCCTAGCAGCTCGCCGGATATCCGGTATCCGGTATCCGGCCAAACAACTATCCGTTTCATCTCTAATTTAAACTGGTTTTATTGTCATTTGTTGGGGCACCAATCTTACCGTGATCTCATTTGAGTATGTATTCCATTACTACGAAAAGATTTTTCCATAAATACTCGCATTCATGAAAATTGTAAATATTGTAATTTGTTTATTCACAATTTTCAATTGAGCCAACTGAGAACAGTTTCCAGCTGTTTTCATTCAGTCACTACCTTGAAATTCTTTAAGAAGATATTAAAGTCATCAGTCCATCGAGCTCAGATCGTCCTACTCGATGTTTGCATTATCGTGCTCTCCTATTAAAACCTAACTCTACCTTCAGGTTCTGTGACAGATATTTTATGTCTGACTCTCAAACCAAGTCATTTAAGATTCTGTCATGTCAACAAGAAATAAATGTAAATTAACATTTACACCAGAGCTAAATAAGTGTAGGCTTAAGCGACACTGAGTGTACCCAAGTGAACTAAGTAGAAGTGGAAGTTATTTGAAACAATACATACTAAACGCCCACTATCTACGATAAAGATTAATTATATTCAAGGGTATGACGTCAGATGCTAGCCTGGACTTCTAATTCAATTAACTCTGCTATCTGTGGTGGGCAAACGATGCAGCTGATTGTTTTTATGATACTTTCTTTGTTCAGGACATTGACAATCCTAAAAGCTGCCGGTTCAGATATTGATTCAACAATATTAATCAATCATGTTTCAATAGGCAATAAAATAGTAAAATGTAAAGGTTTAAAACACTTAGGCTGAGTTGCACCATCTTACTTTGACTTATACAAACGTCAAAAATCTGTCAAATTCCATACAAAAAGCACCGGTTATTGTGATTGTTACGGTTAAAATAAGGTAGTGCAACTCAGCCTTAGTTGACATCCCATGAACCTGTAAACGCAACGTTGCCAAAAACTGGCCTGGAACTACCCATAACAATAATCCTAAAATCTGTCTTAAAGTTCAATGAATGCAGCATAAAATCCTCTAACGCATCGCGAGTCATAAATAATATCAGTCTGCGAAATACTTCACAGAATCCAGACGGTATACCATAACGCAAGCTCAACCCTACGAAATTGAGTTCTTAAAATAGTGTAGCCAGTGGGATGATTCATAAATTGATCCACAATTGCATCGGGAGGTCACTCCACCGGAGGGTAGGGGCAATATGTCTACGAGGGTGCAACCACGTGTCGAAGGGTCATAATCCCCAGGAAAATATACTCGGCCATGTGTCCGGCTTAATTGAAAAAAGTAACTTGAAATGACTACAGTTTATCGTAAATGAAGTTAACCCCCTTAAAGGAGCTACCGATGTGTAGGCAACATCCAATCAAGGATGCCCATGATCTGATTTTCCCTAAGAAAATAATATTTTGTACCGCCTATGTTCATCAAAAATAACGTAGGATTCTAATTAAAAACTCATTAAAAAAACTCATTAAGACTCATTTAATTCTGTATAGGCTTAAAAAAAGCACTTTTACACGTCCCAGTATTAACCCTACCACTACTTCAGGACAATAATGGTAAAAGATTTTTCAAATAGGTCCAGTAATTTTAGAGCCTAAACAATGAAATCTTTCCTCTTTATAATTTTAGTGTAGATGATAGATACACTTATTATAGCTGTTCCAAGTCCATTCCATCTCTGTAAAATCAAGAAGTAGCTCAGCAGTTTAGGCGTGAAAACACGAACAAAGAAACTGAATTACCATCATATTTACAATAAATATTAAGTAGGTTAAGTAATCCTTGAACATCTAAGCCGCCGAACGACCACTGACGTATAAAACAGCTTCATACCGTCAGTATAAGCTAACCACTCCATTAGCATTATGACGTTCGATTTGCAAGCATTAATTACGTATATTACTCTGTGTGATTCACGTTGAATGGCTGCGTTTAATTAGGTACTTGATAGGTATGCGGAGAGCATTATCCGCAAACAATATTAAGGGAATCCATAATGGCACTAGCCGTGTCTGGATGCGTATCGATTGCATACCAATGAACCGCTTTGTAACGCAGGGTAAATAGGTTACGAATTATGATACAGGTGAGCATAATTGAAGATGTACACAGTTTACCAAAAATTTCATGAAAATCAGCCCATCTTAAGTCCGACGTGAGCTAAGTTGAGCTACTGAAAAGTTTCATCACAATCGGTTCTGTAGTTTTCGCGTGAAAGAGCAACAAACATCCGTCTATTCTCACAAAATAAATGTGCGCTGAATATTGACATTAATTTAATAGACTATAAATAAAATAATTCATTATTAGACGGAAGAAATACCTAATTAGCACAATGCCGTTAAAATTAAAGACATTGTCTTCATAATAGTATTTTTACTAAAAATATAACTGCGAAACATTTTCCGAAATCTTGAAGGTCTGTAATCAAAATTAATTTCCTCGTACAAACAAAGAAATCTTTACAGCTAATGTAAAGGAAAATAACAAAAGAAAATGTACCTACACGTGCGAAATAAAAGGAGGAAAGATATATCGTGTCATTAATTTGTGCCGTAACCGAGATGGTCTCTGTGCGACATGACATGGAAAAAACCGGCCAAGTTCGAATAATAACTACTTCTGTACATTTTCACGAAGTCCTTGATCATTATTTCCATGGTAATTCGCCTAATGCTGATCATTTTGAACTAACAAATCGCTTCTAGATTTTTTATATTAGAAAAGTACTTGATTGACGCATGCTGGTCACTCTACTAAAACGCTTATAAAGACATTATCAAAACTGCAGCTATTCAGCTAAAACCATAGATAGCGTGCCAAATACAAGCATGACCATTTCACGTCACGCCTGTCTGACGCCAATTGTGACCTTGTGCAAACTCTATCTCGATTTCATCTGTGGAATCAAAGACAATAACAATAATTTCATATCGTCACACGGAATAAGGTTAAGTTCTTAACACTGGCAACGCTAACGTAAGCCATTAAGTTAAAAAAAGAAAACAATGTTTTTTTTTATTTCAAAACTGAAATATCATCTTACCAAAGAGGTTATCTAGTAAAAAAAGAAAACGTTCTTTTTTGAAAATTTGAAAACAGAACTATTCTTAATTCACAAAGAGGTTACAAGTAACTAAACGTTCATAAACCATGCATTTCCAGTCAGTTCTAGCTCGTCTTTTCATCGAATCGTCGACAGACGGGGGCCAATCGAGTTACGGCCCCCATTATCATTTGGGGACGCTTTGCATCGCCACCCACGAGGGTGACATGTGTAGTCAAACCTAGCAGTTTGCGAATTAATTAGAAAATCAATCACACGTCCGTGTTTGATACTAACTGACCTTTTTGGTGGGGTAACCCTTTCTGAATATTTGTATAACGAACACAGTTACACGTGTACTAATAATAAACTTCTATTGAGCAATCTTTATAAGGCAATATGTGTCTGAAAGCTGGATTTATAGGCTAAAGCATTCGAAGAAGAATAGAGAGATATACTTATGGGTGAAAATATAAATTACAAGTAACCCACAGTCATTACAATTAAATTATTTATTTTAGTGTTTACGATTATGAACCTAACATTATAACAATCCATAATAAATCCTTCTGTACAGTAACTATCCTTGCGTGAAATGCACTAAAGCACAGATTGCGCGGGCGGCGCTGTGAACTTGACTCCGAACCCGTGGGAGTCAGTGGTCCCGCGTCTGTGCAGGCTCACGTCTCTGCGGAAGGGTTAAAGGAGACACCGCTGTAGGTGAGTTTTTTTTTTTAATTATGTTTCTAAAGATTATCGTCAAAATAAGAAAGGTCGCATTAAAAAAAGTTTGTGTTGATATAATATTTAGATCAATATTTAGTTGTTTACTTACTTTCACAACTTTAATAGAGTCCTATTTATTAACCCTATTGAAGCGAATTGATATTAGTAACCGCCATTAGATTAGTCAATTAGGTAGCGCTGGACGAGTCACTTCGGTCAAGTACACCCTGAGTAATGAAGAAGCCCGCATCGCGTGCCCGAGCAGCGTAGATACCGTCAATAAAAACAAATATATCGCTAACAACCCGCCACCCCCACCCCTCCCACACATATCACCACTATACCATAAATAGGTTATATAATTACATATCACGCTTCATTGTCGTGATAAATACTTTCTCACAGTTATCATTTACCAAATCTACGCCACTGTCCATTTTAGATAATGGTGCGAGAGGGACGCAGCGTACGGCGGGACCGCTCGCGAGAGCGAAACGGATATAAAATAACATATATTATTATAGTGTCCACAAGCCAAGCGGATATTGATTATCTGCCACAGTTGAGAGCCACCGAGTCCCCCGCCGCCCCGCGCCGCCTGCACCCAGTACAACTTATGTTGCCACCTCTCCGAACAAATTTTCCACCCTAGGCCCGCGCCCAACGGTGCAATTTTCCATTTTCACGGGCAAAAACTTTGTGCTTTTTCGCCACGGCCACGATATTCAATATTTGATCTCTGTCTAACCGACTGAGCGGCGTGTGACTGCAATCTGCCGTCTCGTTCGGACACATTCCATAATCATTTTCGATGCATTCCCTTGCCATGATTTTCCCGCGGCACTTGGGTATTCTAGCATTTTATGTTTTATGCCGTTCCATACAAAAGGCGCTACATTTCATCGAATATCGACGATATGGCTTAAGATATTATTTGACTGGTATAACACAATATAACTTACTGAGATTCTTTTAAAAAGTATACTTTGCTACGTGCGAATTTTACTTGTAAGTATATAGATTTAATGTTACCTTATTGTTGATACCTTTTCAACTGCCTATTTACGTAAACAAAGCATTTTTAAACTAACCTAATTTAGGCATTTTCCGTTACTAAGCTAAACCATTTTTATGGAAAAGCGATATCTATTAATTTATGTATTTACTTTTACACTTTATAAATTTTGAAAGGTCCAATTAAAAAAACTTTAAAACTGACTATCCGGTGCATTGTTTTGCAATAATCCGAACATCGCTCAAACCACTCCGTTTACAATGAAAAATTCAATATTTATTCATAGCAAGTTCATGAAACAAGTCTCCAAGGATTCACCTCAACTTAAGGCGATTAGTGTCCTCAATCCGCGTGAAATGGTCATTTTGTAAAGCCTACTCCTCTTTTACTGCTGGACAGAAATAGTTGAAAAAAATATATGTTATACAACAGTTCAAGGACTACATTTGACACGTTTGAATTTTTCCTACGTCTCTTTGTTGTGGATTAAAAAAATAAATACGGGACATCGATTTTTTACTTCAATTCCCTACTCCTCACAAACGGCTATGTTAATTTTAAAGATTTTTGCACGAATAGATTAAGAATTCTTTAATCTTTAAATGACACGTTGCGTTTTTCAATCGAACATTACTTTCATTCATAAATTTTACTTTTGATAAATTCCGAACGTTTTGCTGTTGAGGGGGCCTTCGCGGGGTGCGGGCGGCAGTCGGCCGCTGGCCTTCAGACGGGGAGGTTGTGTTACTCGCTGCAAACTGACGTTAGCGATCAAAATGAATTTTTTCTTTGGCTGAGTTGCACCACCTGACGTGACCTAACTTTGACCGTAGCTTTGGCGATAACCGGTGTTTTTTTGTATGGAGTTTGACAGATATTTGACTTTTGTCAAATTTAAAATAAGATGGTGCAACCCAGCCTTTGTTTGACAATATATTTTATGTCAGAGTTGTTCATAGAGTACGTTCAGTCAGACGATACGATTGAATTAAGGCATGCTTGGACGCTATTATCTACCTAAATAGAATCTATTAGTGTAAAAAAATCGACTCCAAAACAAACTGCACTAGATAAGTAAAAGTAGAAAATATATTCCGTTATTTATTTACTAGGTCAAATTTATACCATGATTGATATTTTCGGAGTCGGTGGTAGCACTGGCAGCCTACGGTTTGGTAATTTGTTTTGGAGTTGGTTTTAATTTTTAGTGAAAATTAATTTATTTCATGCTTTTGTTGTTGTTGACCCTGTTGTTGCTACTGAAAGTCGACATTGAGACCATATTTTTTATGTTAAGTGCTGTTATCTATACATATGAAAAAAAGGGTCTTGACAGACAGACGGACGAATAACAGAGTAATCCTATAAGGGTTAAATAATTAGTTGTTTCCTTTTGAGGTTCGGAACCCAAAAAATATATGCGCGTTGACTTAGGAACCTGATCTGTTTTTTCGTTGGTTACTATGAACCTTATTTTTATAGTTATTTTATGATTTTTGAATGCATCGAAACTTTTAAATGGAGAATAAAATTGGCCTATTGAAAGTCTCCGTATGGGAAATATTTTGTCAAAATGACAATTTTATTCTTGAGATAAAAGCTCAGATAAAAGATGATAAGTATGCAATAATACGTAATTCAAAGTCTTTATTTCACGCATATACCGACATAAATAACGACATCTGATTGAGTTTATGAAAATGCCTCGAAAAAATGGTTCGATGAAATATGCGGCCATGAGAGCTTTGAAAATGAATGCAGTGATGTAAGTATCTATCTAACATTCCTTCACTAATTTGGAACGTGTCTTTTTCTATTATATACCTAGATTCTGTCCTTACGCAATTTATCTGACTAAAAGCTTGTTACGAGATTTAGGTAAGTTCTTGTAGATGTACCTATTATTTACCTATCCGTGTTTTTTTTAGATTTACTTTAAAATTAAGTTACGTTATGAATGTATTTTTGTTTACACAAGTAAATCTCGCGACGAGCTTTTAGTCATATAAATTGAGTAATGATAGAATCTTTATTTTTTATTCTATTCTTTTTAGAGCATACAAAACCTTGTTTTTTAAAGAATGTTTTTCTTTTAATTTTAATTTAAGCATTTTAGTATTTATGATGCGGAATTTACTACGGCGTAGTAGCATCGTTTTTCTCTAATGTAGCTCGTAATAATTCGAAGAATTCTTATGGCCACATTCCAGCTCCATCATCAGACCCTGTTTACATATAGAATTGAAGTAGGTACTCGTGATTTGTAAAGTAGTTTACCGTAACTTTACATAGTTAGTACCCTAATGTAAATAAATAAATACAAATCAAACGAGTCTCAACTCGATGGAGTCGTTTTATTCCGGAGTTCCTATGGGGTCACTGACTTTCCAGCTCTATCATCAGATCAGCTCCATGTCATCATAATATTGCATTGTCATCCGAATTGCATGTGTATCCGAAATTTTAACTCAATCGGTTGTCGTCAGGAAATGAGTCTAACTAATTCATAGTTTACACACAACATACATTGTAAGCTAAATAAAATAAAATAAAAAATATTATCCCATGCAAAATGTTCATGGATTTGTAATTTTTGATAAATATAAATACCTTACTATACGGTGCGCTAGTTTAGAACATTTCGGGCCATCACTTGCGCCTGTGTTGAATGACATCGACATCAAGGTTCATCAATTCAAGTTTAAAATAATAGGCAGTAATGTATGAAGAAAGAGCTTCTTTTCTGTACCTACCTATGCCCGTGTAATTTTGATCGGTGTCAAATCGGAGTTTTCGTGCGGGGTGCGCGGGTGTTGTGCGAAGCGTGAAGGTCAAACGCTCAAGGTCATTGAGGACTCTAATCGCCTTAAAAGCATGGCATGTCTAGACACAACTAGTGAACAAATTCTGTACTACAAAACTTTTCGTGGGGCAAGGGACTCACTACATTCGTCTTGGCGTCTCTGTGTGCGTACGATAACCTGTGAAAAATTGCTTTTGGCTGCGTGTGGGTGTCGCACACAGATTCAAAGTGGGGTGAATGGGGTGAATCGCGCCTGTGTGAGTGAGGGAGACGGGGCGGAAAGGGGTCCGAGTCGTGAACTAAATAGCTTAGTGTTAACACATATTGACATCAAATTCACCGCGATGTTATAATTTATTCAGGTTGCAATAAATTCATTGCGCTTTTGTTGCGTTGAAACAATTTCGCGCGCGAAAATTAACTAATGCTGTCTGCGACATTCACCCGTGTCAGCGATTAATTATTTTTCGCGCTTTGTTTAACTTACGTTGACTTTGCTTTCGAGTTATTACGAATTTTAATTGCCCTCTGGAGGCTCCGCCATTTTCTGCTTTAAGCTTAAATGTATAGGCGTATCGTTAGATTGTAGCATTAATTATTTTCGTACCTTAATGTTATTGCTCATTAAAGTCAACCACTTCCGTCGTTATTATAATTAGTTACATAAGTATTTAAATAAAATTAGGGATAATTTTCCCAGATATATCGGATTACTAACAGTATTGCAATATTAAACAGAAATGAGCAGTGTGATGTTTGGTTACCCTCCCGACCCAAACTTGCATTACTCAGGCATCGAGATCATGTCTCCCCTTAAACATTACTAAGACCCGTATTCATATACCACTCGCTGATTTGACGTGACAGTGATATTCGATAGCGATAACGATATAGAATTTGTCACCATTGCGTCTTTGTCTACAAACAGGTTTAAATAGGTCACTCTACAAATCTGGTCAAGAATAATTTAGAATGTGGAAAAATATTTTTGACCCGCAGGTATTACTTTTGTAAGACAATATTGAAACAATTTAGTTTTGGGAATCATTATAGCCTCCCATCTCATCTCAGTTCTCTCTAAAAATCCTGAAAGAGTCAATAAATCGTCATTGCTTTTTAGTTCTATCATCTCATTCCTGTCATCTTATGAAACGACTCCATTGCAGTCTTTAGATAACAAATACCTAAGAACAAGATCGGATTATTAATACGAGCTTAAGATCCGCGCCAACCCTGTTTCTATTCATAACAACAAGTGAAATAGAGCCTTATATCGTATCAATAGAGCTTTTAATAACTTCCCAATAAAACTGTTTGTCATCACACACGTTTGATAGCGGAATGCAATTAATGTTTAACTAATATAAGTGATTAAATGAATAAGTATTAAGTACTTATGAATAAGGGTTAAAATATTTGCCAATTTTTGGCAAGTTAGGTTTTTTTTTTATTTGCGTCAGCAATATTGTTATGATATTACTTAAAAAGCTATAAAATTTAAAACATTTTTTTTTAATTTTCGTTTACTGCTTAAGCGCTCCTTGCCAGGTGAAATTGAACTCAATCGCAAACTCAGTTTAAAGTTAAAAAAAAAGTTAGATCTCAGCCCCGCTCGCTATCAACTGATTTCCTTCATTTCCAGCCCAGTTACAGGCGCCTTTAGCTGTTTACAAAACTCTTCTTTTAAACCAAATATTTTTAAGTATAATTTAACTTTATTTGGACAGTCACAATTGAGCGTCATATCACAGTCGGCTTAGTTTGAGGGCTTTAATCCACTACGCCTACGTGACGAAACGGGCATTACGCTGTAACTTTTCAGAAAAACCTACGCAATGGAAAAATAGATGAAAATGTGTTTGTTATGTTTAATGTCAACGACAAAATTTGAACTCCGTCAGTTTATAATATTAACGCGTGAGATTGCAAACTAACAATGGGTTAGCTTAGATTGTAATCTAACTACGTCAGATTATAATCTGAAGGATTTCACAATTTTGCTATGACATAATACAAATAATTGGAAATTAATTACATAAATATAAAAATAAAGTCACCATTTGTAAAACAACTTACTGGTCAAAGGTACACTGTTGCGTTACAATTTTGTTTCCAGTATCTGTTGATGTCTAGCTATTTGTAAAATCACGCTTTAACTACATACTTGACTAATTATGATATTTTTTTTTTGTATGTTACAGTTATTACATTGCATATCTGTCGGCCGTTTGGTGTAGTGGTTCAGAACGGACTACTATGCCGAGAGGTCCCGGGTTCGATTCCCGGCCGGGCAGAAATTGAAATGATGAATTTTAATTTCTGTGACGGGTCTGGGTGTGACTATGTATCATATGTATGTATTTAAAAAAAAAAAGTATATAAGTAGTATATCCGTTAAGCTAGCACCCATAACACAAGCATTAAGTTGCTTACTTTGGGGCTAG
The DNA here is from genome assembly GCF_004193835.3 of Ostrinia furnacalis. Taxonomy (NCBI): domain Eukaryota; kingdom Metazoa; phylum Arthropoda; class Insecta; order Lepidoptera; family Crambidae; genus Ostrinia; species Ostrinia furnacalis. The sequence continues at coordinate 66,465 of NW_021134301.1, read as the reverse complement.
CTGGCGCTGTGTGAAATTGTCCAAAGATTTAAAGATTTGTCCAAAGATTTATATCTAACTTGACTACAGTTAATTGATTGAGTTTTACAAAGTTTTGCAACGTTGAACTCTTTTCTAGATGCACTTCACACGCGTCGCCTTAAAATGAAAGGCCTCTAATAGAATAACTTAATAAGTTATTACTTTATTATTTGACCCTGTCCAAAAGGCCTGACAGATGTTATTAACTTCTGCTAATCACCTGCAAATTGTCCTTTAATATAATTACTAGAAACCTGAGTAATATTAACTACGGATAATTCGATAACTGACTGCGTAAGTGGCAGATGTTTGAAATGCTGTATGTTACTGCAAAAATCAGTCATAAGTGGTTTTGACTAATACCCTTGGTCAATATTAGGTACTTTTAACTAATTGATAAAATCAATTATTTATAATGATAAATAAATATATTTATTTAAAATTTTATTGCACACAAAAATTGAAATACAAAAGGTGAACTTAACGCTGTGTGGCATTCTCTACCAGTTAACCTTTTCAATTATTTTCAGTTATTTTTTTATTTACATGATTACTTACTGTAGGCACTAAATCATGTTTTATAGTAAAATCCGTTTCACGTCTATCGCACATAGGTACAGTCACGCACGAATAAACTACTTCTACTAGCACTACTACGTAAATTATTCCGATGTAATAAAGTTTAAAATGTAATGAAAATGTGTATTAACACGTGACTGTGTGGTGCACTTGCATTAGAATAGGCTCAGAAGTAGGGATGCGCATACGCTTTGAATTCGAACGTTTAAATAATACGTTACGATTTTTTGTGCTTCTCGTATTATGAACTTAGTACCATTTTGCTTCATTGGTATTTGTTCATGTGACTAGGTTATCTATTCTGATGAATTGGTCTTGGGTGGTTCTATTCCTAGGTGGGGACAAAACTTTGTGTTATTGAAATCTCTTCATTGAGACATAACAGACGCTAGTGGGGGTTCGTAAAATCTAACACCACAGTTGTATTGTGACCTCATTTGTTTAAACCCATACAATTGAAGAAAGATGATAAATCTGCATTTCCATTTATTATTTTCGTTCAGTGCAACAATGTAGGCAAGAATTGTCTCATGAAAAAGTGAGTACACGTGGGTGTTTGCAGTAACTGACTCTCAAATAAGTCACAGCTGACTGTGAGGTATCTAGGGCGCCTATAACATGTCATGTAGCACTTTTAAATTGGGTCCGACGGGACATAAAGCAAACAAGAAATGAAGAGTCGACTGCCGCAACGGGCGTCTTAATGAACTTGTAATAAAATTATTGGCCACACACAGCGCAGGCAACGCCCCAGCGACGACGAGTTAACCTAGCCAAGGATGGGGAGAGTATCGATATCAATTGACGATTACATTGTTTTTTTATTTGAGAAAACTGCTGTAGAGTAAAATGATTCTTTTGATTTGTGAGAATATGAGCAGTGCGATATTTTTTATTGAGTTTTGCACTTATTGAACTTCTGTCACGCACTAAGCAATATTTTTTGTATTTTTTCCGTCTAATTACGAAACGTACCTACTTGGAGTTAAACAAGTTAGCTTTTTTTATAATATGCAAAATCTACAATAATGTTTTGATAGCCCGCACTGATTAATGAAACTGCACTAATTTTTGTAATACTTACTTATGATGCATTTAATTTTATATACCTATAAAGGTTTACATTTTTTTCTAACCAGTACAATAAGTATGCTTATTTATTCAAATTATGCGAATCCATGAACGCTTCCTTGAAACGGAAACATAACTTGGCGCGTAAACATAAAACATTAAGCTCCGTTATCCAATCCTGTGTTACGTACGGTGAGAAAAATAACAGCGCGCTATTACCCGTTTTATCGACATCGGTAAACCGGGAGCGGCACTCATCGCAGAAGTATCTAGAGAAGCGAGCTACAATAAAATGTACCGAGCTAGCTACAAGCCTGAGCAGTTACTCGCACCCCCGACTCACCCCCCACCCGCCATATGCGCAGTTTGGTATCACACATGCTCACGTACTCGTATAAACGGCACCTGCAAATCCGTGGGCACACATTCAAATATCAGTAGTGACATGCCTCCAATATATCGATGGATTGCTAATAGTATCCACCCTCCAGATTTGATTACTAATTGAACTGTGTTAAGCCGTCCGTTAGGTACAATACATACGCATGAGGTTAATGTGTGATTATTGTACATTTTTATCTTTGTCAAAATGTATTTGAATACACACATCGAGTGAATTAGTTTCACTGCAGAAGTAGCTTTTATTTCGTGGGAATACGAGGGGTTTTTAGGTCAACTGAAAACGAAATATTTATCGACTTTACTGTAATCGATATCGATTTATTTATTAATCGTGACCACATGAAACAGTAAATCGTATTCTGATTTTTAAAACTAGTACATAATGTATAAACAAGCACTTATGTACCCGAATTTGGTTTCTTAGTGAATTTTGTTTTCAACAAAAGCCTACAAAATTCAGATGTATTTATAATTCAGGACTCTGAAGTTATCTTTTTCCATCCGTTCGTAGGAAGCGTATGAAAGGTCGTACCTATCCAGGGGTCCTCAATTGGGTTGACCTTTTATTGTGATGTACTTACAGCCTCTGTCGACAAACAAAAGAAATTCTGCGTTCGTGGGTGGATGACGTCCTACGTTGTGACGTCACGCAATCACAGCGACGTTATTTTGAGCCCACAGCCTACACACCTCCCATTCTAACCTCAAAGTCGTATTGTGCAACGTAATTGAGTACCTACCTACTTTGAAAATTATTTGTTATCATTTACAGTACACAATTAACAAAAAGTTTCACCTATTTAGGCTGATTTGCACCATCATATTTTAACGTTAAGAAACGTCAAAAATTTGTCAAATTCCATACAAAACGCACCGGTTATCGTTATAGTTACCGTTAAAGTTAGGTGGTGCCTTAGAGATTTCTCAAAAAATACTATTACAATTTTGGCAATGCTTACGTAATTCTTTAACTACACAATTACTTTTATAAATTGGTCACAAATGTACTCGTATTAACATATTGAAAATTATCAATATAAATAAATAAAACTTCGATTAATTAATACCTAAGGTAAAGAAGATTAAACTGAACATTAATTGCAAAGTAAATTTACATAGATATTTGTTACAGGTTGAGTTCTTTCAAGCCAGCATCGGGCGGGCGGGCCGCCCACGAGACTGCGCCGGGCGCCCTACGCCCTAGAGCTACGAAACTGAACTGAATGCGCAAATTCTTATTAAAAACCACACCGATGCACTGTGATTCGTGTAGAACAAGCTAGCTGGACAAAAGTCATTGTTGAATTTCTGATTATCGTTTATAAAAAACGATAAACAACATCCCAGACATTAAGGATTCCACAATTTTTTACTTTGTTAATTACCTAGTCGTGAGTAATTAACATGGTAAGTGAGGATATGAGGATAGTGTAATTTTTAATTCCTAATTTTGCTCGACTTTCGACAACACCTGACATTATTTTTTACTATGGTGACCAAATATTTGTGTGATGGATTTTGAAGATAAGGGTAAGTACTTTTTATTTTCTGTACAATAAGGTGCATAATAATGCACATAGTTTTAAAAAGTATGGCGAAATGTTGACCTTTATATTTTTCTCAAAATTTTATGTTTGGAAGACTAGAAGTTGTATGCCCCCACTTGACCCCAGTCTGGAATTTATATATATTGTAGCTGTAACCCTCTAGTATTCAAATATACCAGTTTCAGTTTGCACACTTTTGCACAACAATTTTATTTTTTCAGATTAATAAAAAATCAAGTTTTTTGATTAATGATTAAAACATTGAAAAAGTGACCAGAATAGCATGATTTTTAATTTATATTCTCAAAATGTGATGTATTGGGATCACGAAAATTTGCTGAGAGAGTTGAAGAATAGCATCAGTCGCATTTCAATTTCATTTCAATGGACGAAATACGGCAAAACAGGGAACGCTTCATGAAAAACAAAACTCAGTGGATTCCCGGAGCCATAGTGTTACATGTTTCTGTTCATAAAGTTCAGTCTTCCACGTCGAAAGATTCTACACCTGGACGACCACTCAAGGAGTTCGACGAGTCCAGCAAAAAGACGAAAAGAAGTAGACTTTTAGACCTCATTTCCTCAAGAAGTACTTGAGAACTGATATTGGCTGCTGAAGGTGCAGCGCAAATGTCTGCTGGCCACAGCAACTTGGCAAGTCATTAATGTTGTCCCAGTCTACCCACTAAATTAAAAAAAACTGAGATTCTTTGTTCCATATAAATCGCAAAAATGTTTATATCGAAAAATTGATTTTCATTAAATTCTCCATAAAAAACGGGAATTTCATACTTTAACACCTAATACATCATAAGACCAATTATTATTATACTGTAAAGTTAGTTTCTTCTTTCCTTTTTAGTCTGTTTCTCTTGATTTTAGGAAATAAATATTTTATTACAAAAAAAAATTTTTTTTTCAAACCTACCTATAATAATTATAATAACAAGCCTAATTAATCTTAAATTGCACAAAAAAGTAAGTAATGCGTGTATGAAACCCATTAAAGTAAAAAAATAATATTGTCCAGCTAGCTTGTTCTACTCGAATCACTGTGCGATGCTTACAATGCGGGGTATTTTAGAATGGGAATATGGATCCCTCTATTTTATTTGGTACAAAACAGCTACAACAATTTGGAGATGACAAGACATTGAAGGTAAGTAAATATTACTTATCCTCTTTTTTCATACTACGAACTACTACGGGGATCAAACTACTGATCCTGAAGTCCGACCTTGACTTATCGACCGTCGATCAGCCCTATTTTCAACCGAATTTAAAAAAGGAGACGGTTCTGTGTTAATTTCCCGTTAAACACTCATGGTACGAGTAAGCTAAATATGCTTGTGAGCCCACCACAATAAAGGCATAATTAAATACGAGGGGCTAACGGGACTAGTAGTAATTTGTACAATACAAATTAAGTACTGTTCTTATAAAAAAAAAGTGCAGCAGCAGTAAGGTTCGCACCCGCCTTCCTCCGATAACGACACCATTTTTTAGCGATTTAGCTATTGTCGCTTGATTTGCGAGACTGCTTGATTACTATATTAATTGCTGAAATTATACCAAGTTTGTCTTCTTGTCGTGTCGACAACAAACCTATACATTGTCAGTCCAAAACTCCGCTACAAGAGTGGCAAAATGGAAGTTTGTAATTTGACTCGTAATAATATTATTATGTGTTGTCTGTTAAAAACTGCCACTGTAAAATATATACGTGTCTTTATTTGTTTAACAATAATCAAAATGATTTGTTTATTCAAAGAAAATGCCACATCCATTATAAACACCGTCTGTATTAGAAGCTCCAGTCACTCGTAAGTCTGCAAGTGGTCATTCCAAGGTGACATTACAATGACTGAGATGTGAACACCCTAGGGTTGCCAACCGTACTATAATATATAGTATTGTACTATATTTCGGGTCTGCGTACTATATACTGTTGAAAAAATATATAGTACGCAAAAATACTATATTTTCAACACCGACAAATCTAACAAACAAATCCTTCATATAAAAAAAATAAGAACGCGCCTTTAAAGTAACTTTTAACTGTTAAGATGGCTAAGTCATATAACCTTTTGCGCACGTACCATTTCCTTTGATGAGGTCCGTGAACATACCCGATAGGCGATAGCGTGTATCCGAACGCTTGCGTAACGAACTTCATCATTTCAGCCATAGGACGTCCACTGCTGAACATTGGCCTCCCCCAATGTTTTCCATGTTGATCGATTGGTAGCGGCCTGCGTCCAGCGCTTCCCTGCTACCTTTACGATGTCGTCGGTCCACCTTGTAGGTGGACGTCCCACGCTGCGTTTTCCGGTACGCGGCCTCCATTCCAGAACCTTTCCGCCCCATCGCACGTAACGAACTGGTCAATGTCAAATTGACAACGTAAATTTTATCGTCGTCAAACGATATTTTGGTCTGCTTTATTATTGGCAGAATCGTTTTCAACTAGATGTTGTTATTTCTTTTGAACAGTTGAAATCTTATATAAATTAGGTATGGAAAGTGGTAGTGATAACGAAAGTGCGTCAAATTCTATTGCGCCGCTAACGCCGACTAAAAAACGAAAAATACCAAAAAGACTCCAAATAAAATAAACCAGAGTGGGAAAGAGAATGACTGGATTACTGAAGATCCCCAAAATATACAGTGTGAGTCACGATAAAGTGCACATATGAAAATATGTGAAACTAGACCTATTTTTTTCGAGAAAAAAGAGGTTAAAAAATTGTTGAGATTTTAAAAAAAAAATTATAAAAAAAATTTTCTTCCAATTACTTCTCGTAAAGAAAACGTAATAACTTTTAAACTAAGATGTATATCCTGATAAAATGAAAACAATAATAATGCCAAATAACAGGCGATACTAATAAAATACATAAAATACCCAGAAAATGCCAACAAATAATAAAAAAATATACATTTTGAAAAAAAATCTGCTTTTAAATTCGTGTTCTTTTGGTTATTTGATCAATTTCTCCAAAAAAGCCCCTATAACAGGTGGTTTTTATTGCTTTGTATTATTCTCTATCGTATTACTTTTGTAAAACTAAAAATTGCATGTCTCTATCCTTATCACAACATATTATGTCAATTTTAAAATCGGCGCTAGAACAACGTAAAAAAGATATTTTTTTTGGTTACAAAACAAAAAAATGTTGCAATCATTAGAAGCAAAATCCCCCCCACAGAAAGTTATGGAATTCAAAAGATTTTTTTGCTATTTCTTGATAAATGTTTAGACTATCTTAATAATAGATTAATCTTAATAAATTAAATTTAAAAAAGTATTTTCATGATAATGAATGTATACTACAGATCATCAGGCAAAATCTAGTCTACTTTCAATAATCTATTTATTAATTTGTAACATAAATTACTGCACCGGTTCAAAGAAATTAGATAGAGAAACCGAGTGCGATAAATCAGTATCAGATGCTTGATTAATTATTTCTTTTTGGTAATAGGTCCTAAATGTATGCTCTTGCCTCCAGTTACCGGTTGCAAGAATTTGGTCTACTGGAAAATGTTCTATCCAATTTAGAGACGCTACGGCGGACCGCACAGAGCCCGGCGGGGCCTCCACGCCTGCATCCCGCAGCACGGACTTGATCCAGCCGCCGAGAACCGTTCTGGATGCCGGTTTTGGGTCTCCCCTCGCAGTAATAAAAAGCTCTTTGATATTACCTTGTCTCCGACGATCTTGTGATATTGCAATCAACTGTCGAATCCAATACACGCAATCGAGGTTTTGGTTTGGGTGCTTCTTAAGTTTCCAACCCGATTGCCTGTAACTACAGCTGTCAGTTTTAGATCCAAATTTAGGCCACAGAAGTATTGAATCGCCCTCGTCCACGCACGACTCTGGGTCGATTATCAGTAGGGTAAGGTCGTGTACTCTGCGTCCCGATGCTAACAGCAATAAAATCGCAGCACGACGGGATACCTGATATAGATTGCTAGAATCAGGTGCACTATTTTCCAAACATTTTAATAGCTCCTTTACATTCCAGATAGGTGGTTTGGTTTTCTTCTCTTTTGCTACTGAAACAGCCTTAAGAATATGCTTGACAAAAAAGTTAGATGACAAATTAGTATTTGTGAAAGTCGCTATGACAGATTTGTGGACCAAAATTGTACGATAAGCCAAACCCTCGTCGTTATGCAAGTGTGCCAGATAACGAGCGACTTGCTCCGGGCTCGGGCTGGTGTAGGAGATGGAGTTAGCGCCGCACCAGGTTTTCCATTTGTTCCACGCCGGTCTATAGGTATTTAAAGTCGATTTCCGCCAGCTAGACATTAACAGAGACGTTTCTTCTTGCGACCAACCTTTTATCTCATCAAACCACCCGATACCAGCCATGCCTCCAAACATATTTCGTGGATCTGGGGCGGATGCATCTCGGTTCTCGTGTCGATGAGTACTTGTTCCAGGTTCGGTATGCGGTATGGTCCCCGAATGGCGCGGGCTTGAAGGTCCGCTCTCCAAAAGACCTTGTTCCACTTCGGGGTGATCAAAACATACCGACCTTTCGCCGTGTTGAGATACGACAGTACTTGGGGAATCAAATTCGGCGGAGGGAACAGCCACGCCAGGTCGTAATCCCACTGCTGCAGGAAGGCGTTGTGGAAAATTGCTTCGTCGTCCTGCGTGTCTATTGTTACGTACCTCCGAACCACGTGAGCCGTCTTCGATGCGAACAAGTCCACTTCCGGCGTTCCCCACATCTGGAATATTACATTCGTGGCTTCCTCGGTCAAATTCCACTCCGGGCAGGCCTGGCCCCGGGATAATGCGTCCACTTCGCAGTTGAATCTGCCCGGGAAGTACTGTGCCGTCAGATGAATATTGAGCTGGTCCATTACTGTCAACAGTCGCCGAGTGAGGTCTAACAGTTTCTTCGATCTGGTTCCGCCTTCCTTGTTGACGTACGCCACTACCGTACGGTTGTCCGTTTGTAACAATATGTGAGCATTCTGTAGCGACTCGCTCTGTTGTATCGCCGCGAAAACCGCATAGAGCTCTTTGAGGTTGGCATGCCATGTGAGTTGTCGTTTTGTCCACTGACCTGACATGTTCACATCTCCCAGTTGAGCTGCCCAGCCGTAGTCGGACGCGTCCGTGGTCAGCAGGTGTGATATCGGGGCTGTATGTATCGCTGACGAGTCCCGTACGGCTTCCATCCACCAACTCATCTCGGTAAGAACAGGTTCTGGTATACTTACTCGCTTGTAGGGGTGCGCTTTGGGAAGCTGTCGGCTGTAGTACTGCATAGTCCGACAGTGTAGTCGCCCTCTGCGTACGACGAATGAGGCAAAGTTGAGTCTCCCCAGAAGTGACTGGGCTTGTCGGAGAGACCAGCTGCCCCTGGACATCTGACTTTGAAGGGCCATGCGTAGCGTTAGGCGCTTCGGTTCCGACAGGGACTTCGTGTTGAGTTTGGTGTCCCATGTAACTCCCAGAAACTCCAGGCGTTGAGTCGGAACCAGTACAGATTTGTCCACGTTGATCGTCCATCCGAGTCGTCGCATCAGGCTCACCATAAAAACGACGTGGTCGTGTAAAATATGGCGAGACTGATTGACCAGCAAGAAATCGTCCAAATAAACCACACACCTGATATTGTGACTCCTCAGGTATTCTGCGATCCAGTTCGTCAGGGAAGTGAACGTTCTCGGTGCCGATGACAGGCCAAACGGAAGGCAGGTCATCTGGAGCAGCTCGCCGTTGTAGATCAGTCTCAGGAACCTTCGATGCTGCTCGGCTATAGGTAGATGAAAGTACGCTTGGCTGAGATCTACCTTCACCATCCAGTCTTCGCTCTGTAAGAAACTTGGCACGCGAAAATGACTGAACAGATGAAACTTTTTCAATTTGACAAATTTGTTTAACTGTTTCAAATTGAAAATGGGACGGAATGAACCGTCGGCTTTTGGCACTAGAAAAAACTTCGATAGGTAACTGGGATTTATCTGTGCCCTCTCTAGTACATGTGTGTCTAACATTTGCTTTATTTGTTGAGACATGTGACGACTTCTTTTTGTTTCGAAATTTTTGATAATCGATTGATTGGGTGATATTAGGGGTGGCTTCATTATAAACGGGATACGTACTCCTTTCAGCAGTTTGCATATGTGATCGGGAGCTCCCAGGTTTTCCCAAACATGCAAATATTGCCGCAGACAACCACCCCGAAAGCTTTTGTAGTCATGCACGATTATTTTTGGCAGGGGAGTGTGACCTTGGTTTCTTACCCTTATAGACTCGCTTGTTCTTGTTGGTAGATGTCCTGTTGTCAAAAGACTTGCCATGACCTTTATTTTTGTCCTTCGAGCCTGAAGAGTTACCTCGAAAATTGTTGCCGCCAGATTGTTTGCTCGTCGACGGCTTCGGCGTATTATCGCTGGAACGATTTCGATTCGGTCCCACATGGTGCGTAGTCTGTAATGAAGGTGTTAGTTTTTCGGCCCCCCCAATTTTTTGAAGGTATGTTGCCAATAAGTCGCCATCAAACAAATTCTCTGCACTTGGAGGAATTTTTTGCAAGGCTCCGCAATGATATTCCTCTGAAATTTGCTTTAAAATACACTCCCTGCGCATGTGAATACAGTCAGCCCTCCTGCCGCAACATATTTGTAAAATGTCATCAGTTACTTTTGTATAATTACTCTCTTTACCAAATGATTGCTCAATTTTATCAAATAAAGATTTGGGCGTGAGCGTTGTATTTTTATCATTCGACCAATCTACTAAGTTTTGTAAAGTCATAAGCAATTCGTCTTTCTGAGTCAGAATAGCGCTCGATAATGCAGCGTAGGTCCTCTCTAAAAGATACAAACGATCTTCATTGGCACTAGACTCTTTGAAACGTCTCAATTCATCGTTGATATTGAGTTCTATAAAACCCGGGGTAGCTAGGTATTTTTTCTGTGTTTCAGAAAAACGAATTGCATACCAATCGTTGCATTTAAATCTTTGTAACTGAGATAATTTAGCTAAATGAGTCTCGTTAGCTTTAGGAAATGGCGGATCCTTCAGTGAAGTCGACAAATCCGATAATTTTAATTGCTGACTATCGGTTGCAACCGTGTCAGGCGGTGGGCGGAGGCCCAGCTCGCCAACCGGACAACGGACGGGTTCACTGACCTCTTGGATCGCCGGCGCCACGCATGCTTGTGGCTCTAATTGCTTTTGAGTAATTAAATTAGTCAAAAAAGCTACCTGTTGCGACAGAAATTCAAATCTCATGTCACTCACGCTTTCCTTTCTCGATCGTTTCGGTCTCCTTTCCGGACTCGAATCCTCCGACGACGACGCACTGCTCGTACTTGGAGAACGACTTCTTCTTCGCGATGAACTTTCACCAAAATTATCACTTCGTTGCACATTTTCACTATTTTCGTTCTCCATAATGAAGGGAGGATTCACTTTTATTATTAAAATATACTTGGGTAGATTTTTATAAGAAAAAACAATAATTATTGCTAAGACGTGTTACCACTACGAAAGACGACGCTATAATGATCAAAAAGCCACGCCACATTCCGGTCGCCGCCATTACCCCCACCAAAACGAGCGATGGTGGCGCCGGAAGTCGAAGGGAGGAAGTTGCTAAGACGAAAAAACCATGAAAAAGACAGGGGCTTTACTCAACAAGATGGATTCCGGATATTGGCACGGAACAAATAATATTGTAATTGTATCTATGAATGAGCCATATAATCAAGTAATGATTTACTACTAATAATACCAATCGTTATAATATGTACCTGTTTGTAGGGAGTGATGTGTTGACTTAAATGAAATTATCAACCTTTTGCAACGTACATTTTTTTTTTCACGTAAATGTTGTATGTATAAAGCATGTGTATATTTATGTACAATACTTTTGTTCGTTATAAATTTCAATGCAAAGCCGTAAGTCGTGTATGCGCATAGAGCTATGTTATGTGCGTTTGCGTAGCTAGAGTGTCAAAGTGAAGACGTCATAGACGTGTAAAGGTATATTCACATTACTACGGGCCAGCGCGGGCGCTGGGGTTGAGAACTTATGAGGGACAAAATGCAACACATCTATGGGGCGTACCGCCCACGTCCATAATGTGAATATACCTTAGTTGTTAAATTGTGTCTGAAATATTATATTTTGTGTATGAACGATATGTTATGATGATATATCCTCAAGAAGAGTATTTGCGAATGATGTTGAGGGTTCACCTTAATGCTAAGTGTGTTCTGGGAACAAAGTAGATATGACCCTATGATATAGTTCTATTGACAGCGTGTACGCGGGTGTAAGCTGGCTGTGGCATCTTGTACACTGCGATGATAAAGGCTGTTACGTTTCTTTATTATGTGCTGTTAATCATTTCTGTTAGAGCGATCCTCTCGTAGTCATCGAATTTCTAAGTAATCTTAGAACAAAGGTCATCATCACACGTAAACTGATCGCTACCAACTTTTCCTATCTCTCGTTAAGTGTGACAATCTTTGATAACGATTTGCGGCAGCTGGTTACATAGGCCTTACGTAATATGAAAGCCAAATAAAGTATCAACTGTTAATTGTGCTGTGCATTACTTCTAATTATGTCGTTAAGTTCAACTTCAGAGCTCAGCTGATGTGATTCTGTTCCAAGTTTACGCAAGTGTTGAGTTTTAAAATGAGAACAAATGAAGCAGTTCTATCATTAAAATGTAACTATACTGTTGTTGCATGTGGTGCTCTAGCTAGATGGTTTTGACTGGTGTGGTAAGGTGGTGGACGTGTGTACAATAGATTTTTTATTTACACTTAACACAATAGGTTAATTTTGTTTTCTTCTTAGTCAACTCCAAAGTCTGTTTAGAGCTAAGCTGAAGTTGTTGTTTTTCATTTTCTTTAGTAAATATTTATTTATTTATGCTAGCTAATTTCGTTGCTAATGTTAAATGCTGTAATGAACAGATTCGAACGAATAGCAATAAACGTGTACCTTCGAGGTTGTTTATTTTATTTCCATTATTAAATGAGTCGTGCAGTAGGCACGGATAAGAAAAGTATCTTGATGTGACGGAAATTTTTATACGTAATTTATCAGAACAAAGTTCTCAATAGTGCCGAGTATAAATCTGTAATGTGTCTAACCGGTCAATTACATAAAGTAGCTTATAAAAAAGAAGAATACCAAACATATTTATTTTTACTCTTCAATTTGGTAAAAAAAATTTACAGTGTGGAATACACAAGCAATACGCGTTCGGATACAAACATTGTTGCGCATGTCTACACTAATATTATAAAGAGGAAAGCTTTGTTTGTTTGGTTGTAATGAATAGGCTCAAAAACTACTGGACCGTTTTTAAAAATTCTTTCAACATTCGAAAGCTACAATATCCAGGAGTAACATAGGCTAAATTTTATTTTTGGAAAAAATAGGGTCCAGGGGTCCCCGCGCGCAATGCCGCGGGCGGAAAGCTAGTCAATAATAAAAGCGAGTTAATAATGAGTTTGTGCACTGTGGTACCGCCGAGACGTAGACCGTAAAAATATTCGGAAAGAGGGTAGATCGAAATACCTGCCAATAAACACCCACCCGCATTAAATTTACTTCAGTTCATTTCATCATTCGTGATTGTGCGTGCAGCGGAGCTGATTTATCGGAATCCCCTCTGCAAAGAGGTAATCTTCATAATAATATTGTTATTAACATTTACCTACTTATATTCGTACCTATTTTGTGATCATGATACTCGTAGCTTAACAGTTTCAAGAAAATGGTGGTCACACTTGAGTAGTGTTTGTCGTATTTATACCTATTCGTAGCTCTAAGAAGGCACCGGCCTATTTATCACCAGAACTCAATGAGGTCAGTAATATCCTAGTAGGTAACTGAGTTTGTAAAGGATTAAATGCGGAACAATGTAGATACTTTATGAAAATTAGTTTGAATAAACTATTTTTTTACACTAACTTGGCCTACCGGATATATTTCTATTATACATTTTATAGCGGTAACCTTGCTCCTAGTGTAATTAAGTGGCTTCGAATCGAGTGATAGAACACTTGAAGATAACCGCGCAACCACTGCGCGCGATAACCGCCGAGAGTGCTGCGATCACAACAGCGCGCGCGCAGGTCACAGTCGTGACCGCGGACAAGGCCCGGACAACTCGTTTGCCGAACCCGTCAGCTGATTTCGGCCATTCGCATCGCATATCACACAACATAACGTACGTATCACCAATTAGGGCTTGTTAACCGTTACAGGTTATGTCTTATTGTTGACTAGCTCAAAGTCATTAGAGTAGAAAATGCGTCACCGTCCCATATTGTCATTGAGCGCCATCGCGAGCTACATTGTAGTGGCCGTGAATGCGGCGGCCTTGCCGGCCGACACCACGAGGTGAGTGAAAGTGCGACCGCCTGGGGTGTTATTTTTAAAGCAGTTTATTCGCATGCTAAAAATGTTTGTAGATTTAAAGTACCTTCAGTTATAATATTATTTAATGAACATTATTTTTATGGGCATGACAATTTAATCAATGTAAATATTTAACTGCAGAAAAGGTAACTATAAACCAAATACTGAAACTGACATAAATCCTACGTAAATTTTGCATTGAAAAGTTGTTAAAAGTGCAGAATTCTCACCTACCTTCATTAACTTGTAATATTGTTTGTACGTTGTTGGACTACCTTCTTATGTTTGTAATATTGCATCTTGTGTTTTAGTATGGCGTCGCTGGACTACTCGCAGCTTCCGATCACGGAAAAGCCTCTCTTCACTCCGCCTGTTGAGGAAGTCGTAGATGGTGAGTTACAATAACAAAACAAAACACGATTAATCAATTTGATTGACAATAAGTCTTTAAATAAAATAATTAGTGGACACTTATCACCAAAATATTGTTTCACTGTATTGCACTAGCATACAAGAAGTGGAAAACTCGAGTCAACCAAATTACTATTATAGATGGACTTTTTTTAAATCAAATCACACTTTGTTAATATTTTATTGCGGAGTTAAAATAAGTGAGACAGTAGGTATTTTACCGTAACATTAATAAATTACATGATTTACCTTGTTCGGATGCAATGGTAAGCTACCTGCAGTAGATAGTAAAACTTGTATTACCTGTTAATCTATTGCTATTTTTATTCCTATTTTATGGAGGTAACTGTATTTTTGAATGGCATAGTTTATTTCGTTAAAGCCGAAAACTGAGAAAGCTGAATGTTTGCAGTCCTCTCCCGCGGGCTGAAATCCAATTTCGCGACGGTGGAGGTGTCGGCGGCGCCGTGCCCCGACCTCACGCAGCCGCCTTTCTTCCTCACCTCGCCTGGTAAGTTGCATGCACGTCACAAGCAAGACACATTACATTTTTATAATCGTGCATTTTGCATAACAATTTAAAGTTAATCTATACCACGTCTATACTTACTTAAAAAAGTTTTTTGTTGTTTCACACTAAACAAAAATTCAAAACATGACGTTTCACATTCCCGCCAAGAAGTTTTGTTTATTTTTTTCTTCCAATCATGGATGGCTTTGTGCGGTTATCACATAGAGCCAGTGTCAAGCAAATAATGATAAAGTAACATAAATAAGGTACAAATAATGATAATATGAATGATAGATGACATCCCAGCTTTTCCCTAGAATTCAGTAGAGAAAGATTTTACTGAGAACTCGAGAGTTGGAAGTATTTTTTATTAAAAATTACGCTTAATTTTCCCGTCAAGAAGTCGGATTATTCGAACTCAATAACAATATTTAACTAGGTAGTCATATGATATAATACTAAGTATAAATAAATATAAATACTTTTACCCTTTTTAAAAATAAATACAAAAACTTGATATTGGCAAATGCGCAAGCCGCGTGAGCAAAAAAAAAAGTGCAAACCGCACGCACGAAGCCTTAAACAAAAAAAAAAACATTATTTTGCCGCCATTGCAGGTTGCAGGTAGATTTATTTATTTTTACGTACATTTTTGTGTCTTTCATTATTAAACCTTTGGGGCGTTGCATGAGTGTAGTATAAAGTGGTGTATAAAATTGCTTATTGCACTTAACTTAGATATTATTGCACTCTTGTGTTAGTTCAAGTGAAGACAGTGAAGTTTAAGTGGTCTTGATAGAGTGAATCAGGGAGTTCCATAATGGCCGCCCAGGTATTGTTATCATTTTATTTAATTTACATTAATATTGAGTAGCTCTGCCCGCGACTTCGTACGTGTGAAAATAGGTAGTTTGAATAATATTTCCCGTTTTTGCAACATTTTTCTTTACTGCTTAAATAATTTTAACTTCTCACTAACGTTTCTATTGGAGCGCGTTTATATGTGTTTGCAGAATACTTTGCTGTGATTAGATAATGGAATATGGAGTTATATAAATGTAAACAAAGAAAGCAATGTATACCTACTTAAACTTTGTAGAATGTCAAGAATATTTTAATAATAATAATTTTATTTATTCAGATTACTAGATTCATTTTAGAATATTTCTTTTTCTCATTAAAACCATACATACAGTCACTTGCATTGTCAAAGCAACTGTCCAGTCCAGTGACTTGATGTTATTGTTTTTGCATTGAGAGTTAAAGCAGGCCTGGCTCACTCCGCGTGGTACATCCGATAATTACCTACAGCGAAGCGCCCCGCCGGCGGGTATTATATCAGTCGAGTGTCACGCGCTCGCCCGACAGGACGCTGGCTTGCGTTTTAGTATGATTATAATTCTATGATCGAAGTATTATTTAAAAATGGACATAAAGAGAAAGAAATATTGTGCGGCGTTCGGGTGTTTAAATTCGAAAAGAAATTACCGGATTTATCTTTTTTTTTTCGCTTCCCAAAGATGCTGAAAGGTATGTTGGCCATGTAGGTAATCAATAATAAAATTCTTAGGATAGTATAGGATTCTTTTTTTTCTGTAATAGTATGTTTAATTTATCTGTCTTATGTTAAAATAGGTAGGTATGAATGAAGACATTGTAATAGAACAAGTTTTTTTAATCCTAATTAGGTATATTTGAAATGTTATTTTTACGTACCTACATACGTACCTCATTACAAATAAGTAGATTAATTATTTTTTCACTAGACAGCAACCCTAACAGCGTAAGAAGAGTTCAGAGGCACGCGATAGAAAGAGATAAAACTTGTAGGTGAATAAAATTGTAGGTACGTAGTGCTGTGCGAGCTGAATTCCACTGTATCGCGTCGCAGCAAGACTCGCATTTATTTAAATCGTCGTGCGGAGTAATCCTTCTGTACCTGTACTATTACTTATTCTGTGGTTAAAGCCACGTAGGCATTAACGATTTTTATTGTTTTTTTTAACTATTTAGCGGTTTATCGATGCGGTGGGGCTGTTTACATTTATAAAATTCCTTGAAAGTATTTGCATTAAATTACTGTGAAAAGGTTTGACTGGCAACGAGAAGCTGGTGGAGATCGGCGGACCGCCGTACCTGGTGCCGCGCGTGCAGCGCGACAAGCTGTACGACCTGGCGGCGCTGCTGCGGCACCTGCGGCGGGACCCCGCGCTGCTGGCCGGCGCCGGCGCCGGGCCCTGGCCGCACATCGACGTCAACTGCGAGGTAAGCACCTACAAGATGGCTCCGCCTGTTTTCATTGCTCATCTAAATCTATCTATCTATATGTTACAGGAAATGTATGAATTCTAGGAATTGTATACTATTCCTAGGAAATGTATACAATTCCGAAGCTATTTAGGAAATGTATAAAATATTGCTTCAGAGATTTTTTAATACGCACATATCCTAGGACATGTATACTTTTCCTAGGAATTTTATAGAATTCCAATATTGTATTAGGAAATGTATAAAACTAAGCGGCACAAGCGCGGTCGTGTGATCGGGTGCCCCTCAGTACGCCTAAAATTTCATTTAGCCAAACCACATTGGCCGATAGGTACTTTTAACTCACAACTATTATTTTTTAGCCTGACAGTTGTTTTCGCACTATTATACTTTGGCCGAAAAAAATACTTGCCTATTGGCATACCTTTATTTCGGCATCACGCATATTACGCTGAAGTATTGGAAAACCCTAATTTTAACATCTCTTTTATTAAACTATTATTGGCATGAAGGTTTTAGTACTCCTGGAAGGTGGATAACTAAGTCTCAGTTAGGTTAGGTTAGACTTGCGACCTTACACATACACAGCTGCCGCGGCGTGGTAGCGCCATTTATGTTTCGGAGAAAAAAAAGAAATCTTAATTACCTACATTTCCGATTGCTGTTTAGGAAATGTGTAAATTTCCTAGGAAATGTGTCTAATATAATTTACATCACACATTTCCGGGTGATTTTAGGACTTGTACACAATTCCTAGGAATTGTATACAATGACGGATTTCATACATTTCCTGTAACATACAGGGTGTCCCAAAAACAATGGATAACCCTGTAACCATCGATAGGCCTCGCCATGGTCTCCCTAACGTCCAATTTTGACCCCAGTAAAAATATCACCGTTTTCAAGATTTTTAAGTTTTTGTGCATTTTTAGAAAATTGCCACCTGCGATTACTTTTTCTCATGCCATTTCTACAAATGAGGATACTTTTCAATCTAGTTTTTTTCCTTATCACAAGGGATAGTTGGGCTATCAAAAGAAAAGATTAAAGTTCAACAAACTAGTTTAAAAGTATGAAAATTTTAAGAAATTGCAGAGAAGAAGGAAAAATTAATTCATTGTCTTGCACTTTTGATCAGCCATCGTGTAAAAAAAATGTAGGAAGACCATCGTGCCCATTACCTTAAAAACTTCCTTGGTTAATTGAGATTCTAAAAAGGTATCACAAGCCTATGTATTCTGTATTATTTTTATCTTATGGCTACTTGAATAGCAACTAGTATGAAAACTGCAAAAATGAGTTTTTCTCGTAATAGTTAAACTAGGACTGCATAGTGGCATTAAATACAAATGGATAATTTTTAGCGTAGGAATTTTAATAAAGCAACATTTTATCATCATCATCATCATCATTTCAGCCATAGGACGTCCACTGCTGAACATAGGCCTGTACCCCAATGATTTTCATAATGACCGCTTGGTAGCGGCCTGCATCCAGCACCTTCCTGCTTACCTTTATGAGGCCGTCGGTCCACTTTGTAGGTGAACGTCCTACGATGCGCTTTCCGGTAAGTAGCCTCCACTTTAACCCTGCTGCCTCAGTTCTGCAAACTACTGTGTCCTGCCCATTGCCACTTCAGCTTGCTGATCCGTCGAGCTATGTCAGCGACTTTAGTTCGTTTACGGATATCCTAATTTCTGATACGATTTCGTAAAGAAACCCGAGCATAGCCCCTTCCATAGCACGCTGGCCCAAAAATCCACGTTTCCGAGCCGTGTATTATCACGGGTATCTGTCTATAGGCACATTTATAAGGTTTAAAACAAAAATTAAGTAATCACAAAAACGCAGAACGGACGGCCAATGGGGCAACAGGGTTAAAGTGGAGGCTACGTACCGGAAAGCGCATCGTAGGACGTCCACCTACAAAGTGGACCGACGACCTCATAAAGGTAAGCAGGAAGGTGCTGGATGCAGGCCGCTACCAAGCGGTCATTATGAAAATCATTGGGGTACAGGCCTATGTTCAGCAGTGGACGTCCTATGGCTGAAATGATGATGATGATGATGATGATAAAACGTTGCTTTATTAAAATTCCTACGCTAAAAATTATCCATTTGTATTTAATGCCACTATGCAGTCCTAGTTTAACTATTACGAGAAAAACTCATTTTTGCAGTTTTCATACTAGTTGCTATTCATGTAGCCATAAGATAAAAATAATACAGAATACATAGGCTTGTGATACCTTTTTAAAATCTCAATTAACCAAGGAAGTTTTTAAGGTAATGGGCACGATGGTCTTCATACATTTTTTTTACACGATGGCTGATCAAAAGTTCAAGACAATGAATTAATTTTTCCTTCTTCTCTGCAATTTCTTAAAATTTTCATACTTTTAAACTAGTTTGTTTAACTTTAATATTTTCTTTTGATAGCCCAACTATCCCTTGTGATAAGGAAAAAAACTAGATTGAAAAGTATCCTCATTTGTAGAAATGGCATGAGAAAAAGTAATCGCAGGTGGCAATTTTCTAAAAATGCACAAAAACTTAAAAATCTTGAAAACGGTGATATTTTTACGGGGGTCAAAATTGGACGTTAGGGAGACCATGGCGAGGCCTATCGATGGTTACAGGGTTATCCATTGTTTTTGGGACACCCTGTATATAAATAAAAATGAATTGATGTTCGTTAGTAGGTACTCGAGAACGGCTGGGCCGATTGAGCTGATTTTGGTTTTTAAATGTTTGTCGTAGTCCAGGGTAGGTCTAAACGGTGAGCAAATACGCGCGCGATATTGTTTTTCTGTGACAGACAAAATTCCACGCGGGCGAAGCCGCGGGCGGAAAGCTAGTATAATATAAAATGAGAAACTGACTGACTGACATATCAACGCACAGCCTAAACGGCTAAACTTAGACACTTGAAATTTGGAAGGGACGTAGCTTGGGTACCGTAGAAGTGCACTAAGAAAGGAATTCCCGAAATTCCCTCGGGAACGGGAATTAGCGGGAAAATCCTTTTGTATAAAAAATCTAAACCGCTTAAGTTAGACGCTTGAAATTTGGCATGCAGGTACCTTAGTAAACTTGAAAGCTTAGTTACAACAGGATATTGCAAAATTCCCATGGGAACGGGAGTTAGCGGGAAAAAACATTTGTATGAAAAAATTTAAACTGCGTAAGATAGATGAAGGGGGTAAAACGGGATCCACGCGTACGAAATTGCGGGCGGCCGCTAGTTTATTATCACCGAGAATTTCAGTCGACAGCCATCTATCTACTCTGTAGCATGTAGCATGTTGCCAGCAGGCTCAGCAGCATTTGAGTGTCGTGGATGTAGATTGAAAGTGGCATATCTAACCGGGCCAGTTCAGACTTTTTATTCACATTGCTTAATTAATATTTCCATCTTGCTTTACACGATGTTATGTCATTGTATAGTGTTTATTATGCTTAAATGTTTGTTAACTAAACAAAAGAGGTTATCGCTTTATCAGTGACACAAATTACATAAAGATGTTCCCATTAAAATTGTATTTATGTGATCATGTTTGCGTCGCTATACCTACTTTATTTTCTAACAAAAGAATATTGAAAGTAACATTGTTTGTGTTAGATAAAGTATGCATTTACCTGTTCCATTTTAAATTAATTCCCGCCCCTGCGCTGCTTCGCATAGGTATGGTTTTTAACCTTCCTCTTGAATCACTCTTTAGTAGTTTTAAAGATCTAAGCATACATAGGGACAGACAGACAGGAAAGCGACTTTGTTTATAATATGTACTTAGTGACTGGGTATATTTTAATTTACATTAATCTTGTAAGGTATGTAACTTGTATTGATTAAAATTATCCAAACATTATTTCGCAAGCTTAACCAAAAATAACTACCACCTCTTGCATTTACGTATGATTTGATGGTTCCAGGGCATAATAAACCTGAGCGTGCGCAACGGTACTGTAGAACAGGGCACGCGAATCGTGTCGGTGGAGCCGGTGGGCGCGCCCAAGGGCCAGAGCGGCTACCTGCAGCGCCGGCTGCCGGCCAGTGAGACCAGGACTGCGTTGCTCGGCAACTACCTTCTTAGCGACGGTCTCCCCGGACAGGTTAGATCAGAGGTTCCCAAACTTATTTAGTCTACTGCCCACTTTGAGAATAAATTATTTTTTAGCGCCCCCCATTTTTGTAGTCAAGAGTCGAGCTCAGTCGATGTCTAAGAGTCCTCCTAGTAGATGACGCCTCCCAAGCCTCTACACAACGTCCCGATTTTTTTTTCTGGTTCTCTTACCGCCCCCTTTTAAGCCTGCAGCGCCCACAAGGCGTTATCGCCCACTTTGGGAAAGACTGGGTTAGATCTAGGGGTTTTTTTATAACAAATAGTCCAGTCAATGAATGCTTTAATCACGGTGTAGAGGGAAATGCTTGGAACAAACTTTTTGGCTTAGTACCTTTGTTTGAACTAGTTAGGAGGTGAACATATCAAAAGTCCCCGCTCTTAAGCCGGCGGGGAGAGGGGGGTTTGAAGGTCCCATTTTTAGGTTAAGATATCGAATATCGAGATTTTGTCTCAGGTACAGTCAAACTCTAATCCTAAGTCTGAAAATAAAATACATAACAATGTCTTCATTATACAGGTGATCAAGGTTGTCGCCAAAAAGCGAATTGGAGAAGCCAATTTCATCACGTCGATAAGAGAAACTTTGAAGAAGCACTATGGTGATAAAGTCGTGGGTAAGTTTTTTCATATTTGTTTCTTTTTTTAGGCTTTTCACAACAATTATTTATGAAACTAAAAGGCTAGCATGTATGTAAGTAGTTTGTTAGGCTCTTGAGTAGCAAATGTAATCTACTATGCTATCTGGATTGTAATATACTAGTTTCTGTTTACTTTTTGTAGCAATTAGGTAATCTGGTATGCTTAATCTGAAAGTGTATCTGCGATTTCTTCTATCGGTAAACAAGGTGGACCGACGACCTTATAAAGGTAGCAGGAAGGCGCTGGATTAAGACCGCTACCAACCGGGCGATGTGTAAGTCATTGAGGGGAGGCCTATGTTCAGGAGTGGACGTCCTATGGCTGAGATGATGACAAAGTGTATCTGTGATTCCTTTATTTCAACCGAGCCTTATCCTCGTTGCAGGGCTGGGAGGTACGTTCGTGCTGCGCGCGGGCAAGGTGAAGCACCACGTGATGCCGGACTTCTCGCGCGCGGCGCTGTGCTCCGACGCCGACGTGGACGCCTGGCTGCACTACTTCGACATGCGCGCGCCGATTGTACATGTCGGCACGCTCGTCACCGGCGACCTGGTGCGTATGCGCAAGCTTCTTTTGGATGCTGAGAAGGGCTTAAGCTTTCGATTGCTGTAGTTAGGAATGTTAAGATAGCACTAAGGCCCAGAACACACGGTGATACGCAACTGCAACTTCTAGTTACTTTTGAGTTGCATCTAAGTTTCTGCCATAGATTCCGTTGAGACCACACATGACGCAATCAGTGTGACCAGTTTAAACCGGTTTGAAACTGGTCGCGTCATGTGTGGTCTCTCAACGGACGTTATGACAGAAACTTAGATGCAACTCAAAAGTAACTAGAAGTTGCAGTTTTGTTGCAATTGCGTTTCACCGTGTATTATGGGCCTAAGGCTAAGCGCGCATAGATGACTTTTATCACCGTGACAGTATATTTTTCCATAGATAAGACAGTACTAGTACGCTCTCTTTTTCTTTTTATAAGAGTGTAAAAGAGAAATATACAGGGTGTTTCTTGTAAGGTGTCAAGCCGAAGGCAGGTGATAGGTGAGGACTAGACCTATCGATTTCACCCCCATGTATGTTCTACGATTTTTCATAGTTTAGAAGTTATCGTTAATTTTGTGATTTTTTCAAATTGTATGACCCAGTAGGCTTTAAATTTTTTTATCTTTTTTTTGGGTCGCCTTTTCTCAGATTTCTTTTTTTTTACAGATTCCCTATTAATTGCAGATTTTTGAAAAAAATAATCAACTTCCTATCTTTGATGCAAGATACAAAATTTTTCCTAGAAACATAAAAAATATGCTTTTAGCGGAACATTCTAAAATTTTCAACTTAAAGGTTTGAAAAAAAAAAGAACTTCCATAGGTCCAAAATAATTTTAAAAACTGCGCAGTTTTCTGAACTTTCATAATAACACAAAAAAACATGTACTTAATAGGCCATTATTTTCTGTAATCGCTCCACTCAAGTGGTTA
Organism: Ostrinia furnacalis; assembly: GCF_004193835.3. NCBI lineage: Eukaryota > Metazoa > Arthropoda > Insecta > Lepidoptera > Crambidae > Ostrinia > Ostrinia furnacalis. The sequence goes on along the minus strand of NW_021134301.1, from coordinate 42,996 downwards.
GTCCTAAGAAAGTCAAAAACATGTAACGGAATCTCCGACTTACCACTTTAGTGGAGCGATTACAGAAAATAATGGCCTATTAAGTACATGTTTTTTTGTGTTATTATGAAAGTTTAGAAAACTGCGCAGTTTTTAAATTTATTTTGGACCTATGGAAATTCTTTTTTTTTCTCATACATTTCAGTTGAAAATTTTAGAATGTTCTGCTAAAAGCATATTTTTTATGTTTCTAGCAAAAATTTTGTATCTTGCACCAAAGATAGGAAGGTGATTATTTCTTTCAAATATCTGCAACTAATAGGGAATCTGTCAAAAAAAAAGAAATCTGAGAAAAGTCAACCCAAAAAAAAGATAAAAAAAAACTAAGCCACTAGGTCATAAAATTTGAAAAAAATCACAAAATTAACGATAACTTCTAAACTACGAAAAATCGTAGAACATACATGGGGGTGAAATCGATAGATCTAGTCCTCACCTATCACCTGCCTTAGGCTTGACACCTTACAAGAAACACCCTGTATAATGTCACGGTGATAAGTCACCCGTGCGCGCATAGCCTTGACTTGCGTTAGCCTTTAGATCATAGTTAGGCTGGTTATATAGGAGTCACGCTTACGCCCACGCGGTTGGCCAGCGTCGCGGGCCACACTTAGTAGTTATCTGCCTGGAGCTATTTACACCACGCTCGAACCCCTAGGGCCTGGACCTGCGCGTGCAGCACTTCCACGGGTTCAGCGAGCACGGCGACGGCGGCCACTACCACTACGACGTGACGCCCGACGCCGCGCACTACGAGGCCTACTTCGTGCTGGCGCGCGCCGTCGTGCGCGTGGACCCGCCCGCCGACACGCACTCCATGGGCCGCGACTGACGCCTGACTGAACTGGCCACCTCCGCTCGTCGACTGCTCCTCCATCAATCAATTTATGACCGAAGCGTGCCGGCCTTTTGAATTAAACTGATATTTTTTTCTCAGACTGCTCCAAAGGTACGTAAGCGATCCACGAGTTCCTGATCAAAATACGAGCCATAAGGCTGGTTTTAGTGTCACGCGGACCGTCCGGTGCGGACCCGGTGCTAGGGACCGGTTCCTCCGGACTGCATTACTTTAAAACGCTCCCTAGAAGTTCATACAGAATGGCCGTGCGGAGCGATCCGTACTGACAGTCCGCGTGACACTAAAACCAGCCTAAGAAATGAAACGCACATTACAGTGTAACGATTTTATTTATTTTGTTCATTCGTACGATAATGGAATAAAATAATTTTAATTACAAAAAATATGGCTTCTATTTACAATATCCGATGGGGGAATTGTTGCGGACTTTTTTTCGGAGCATTGCGGCTACCTCTTTGCCATTTATTTACTGTCGCACACGCCAGCGCAGCGTTCACATCTCGCTGCGAGAAGATTCGACCGAACCAGTGTGTAGCCAGCGAGCGCGATGGCGATCAGATGTCGTGTATGAATTTGTAGCGATGAGTTCACATCTATGCCCGCGCAGTGATCGCCATCACATACATATGGTTTGGCCGAAGCTTTAGAAGGATGGATAGACGCGAAAACGGCCCAAAGTTAGCTTCGCTGGTACGGATGCGATACGGTTTGAAATAAATTTTATGGAGATATAAATACTGTGATATTATAATCACGTGAAATACATAGTCTGTACGCGCAAGAGTATCTCTTCGAAGGGAGAGGTGCGTATTTAAATAGCATAATTTTATTTGAGCTCTTAGCGTGAAATTCCTGCGGGTACAGAAGGTACTACATACATTAATTTAAACATGCACCTTTTATATTATTACATAGGGGGGGAGAAAGTGAACCTATGTAATTCCTTAATAATTTTATAAAACAGCTCATTTTCTGTGTAAAGTAAGGAACTACATAGCTTCATATTCAATTTGTCTTCGCATAAATTAATTTCTTGCACCATAAAATACTAATAATAGAAAAGACATTACAACTTTAAAATCACAAAAAGGAGTAAAATATGTATTTTATCGAAAATCATCATAAAATATGTATCAATAGAGGATTTTCAAACGCAAATAATCAGTAATCAATATACATAATAAATCTTAAATTACATGAGACACCTAAGTGATACAAAAATAAAGTATTACACAGCCCGTGTTGTTGCTAGCAATCTACGAGTAAGGTTTGAGACTAACCGAGACGTCGGTGGCCGGCAGATTACTGGCGCTTTAGTGAAAGATTCAAAGCTTTGCTAGTCGCCTCCCTCACTGAAGTGCCAATAAAAAGTTGGACACAAGTCTTCATAATTCTATCACTTACTTTTTTTTTTTGCTTTATCTTAAGCTTTTAATTCTTTCACAGTCGTAAACATACAATGATAAACAATTTTGAATTAATAAAAAGAGAATTCCAAAATATGCATTACTAATGATAAAATATGATATGTAAAAATAATTATGTAGAGATTTTGCGACTTATAAATTAATATAATAAAGCGTTTTGAGTGCAATAATACATAGACGTTAAGGAAAATAATTTTAAGCTCAAGGTTTTTTTACATCACTAATAATAATTATGGTTACGCATTTTTTGTATTTGTCGCTAAATGACCTTTACGCGAATAAGGATACGCGCGTCCCCTTTCGAACACGCAGGAACGATTCCGATTGTGTTATGTACTATTACAGTTCAGACCTAATATGAGTAACATGCATATTTCGGGAATATTGCGAAAATTCCCGAATAATGGGATTTTTATTGTAACATGTTGCACATGTCCAAAACTAGAAAGCCTACTATGAAGGAACTGCGCGTTGTAAGTATTGAATCGGAGAAGAGCAACACCCCGATCGACAATTTTTTGATGTTTGTTTACTCTCACTCGCACTTGTATACGAAAGTGAAGGAGAGCAAATTTTTTTACACTTCAGAAGCAAAAATTTAGTGCGTTGTAGTCGGCAAGACGCATTTGTGTAGCTTTAACGCCTCGTATGCCTGCTGAGCATTGATCGACAAGACACAATGGCATTCGCATTGTTGTCCGGAATCTCAGCATACTAAGTATAAATTACGAGTCGCTTAATAGTTAAGTAATTAAGCACTTTTTAATATTCAGAATTTTAGACGATAAATCAGTTAATAAATAGAAAACATTATTGTAGCGACTCGGGGGAATTTTTGCGTACATGGTGTGTTTCACCGCAACGTTTTTCAATAAATAACATCGGGAATTATAAAAATTTAAAAATATGATATTTACAAACTCAGTTCTGTACTTTTGGCATAGAATCTATCTAAATTGGGTCGACCTATACAGTATTGTCCGAGGGTAAGCGTTATAAGTCTTAAGTAAGGAGAACAGGCCGCCACACGAGTCGCAGGGGACTGCCGATGTGTTGGCTGGAAGTAACGATACAACGCTCGCGCTCAACTAAAGCGGTGGACGGCTGATACATGTATACTAGCTAACATGTAGGTGGTTCTGCTAAAACTATTTGGGAAACTGATTTACTACTTAAAAACATTCAATACTAAGAGGTATTTGTGGCAGTTCGGCACAAACTCCAATAAACTACGGACAAGCTATTGTAGGAACCGAAGACAAAGAACTCATTTTCAATGAGGACTACCGTGTTTGAGTTTACTGGTTGGCGCCACTGGTGAGTGACAGGATTATAGTCGCTGGTGGCCAACCGGTGAACGCAAATACGGTAGCCCTCATCATATTCATAGCCAGTGTTACGTGAATCTTTGATTAACGATAAACAATACAAATTAATATTTCCGTCATGTTTTTCTTATTTGCACAGATGCGTTACGGACAATAAATTAAGTGGGAACTCCAATAAGATTAAATTATTTTAGGTCACATGAGATTTCATCTCAATCTGAGTGGAATCAGAGTTCAAAGTATATTAAATAAATAAATGAATTCTATAGAATTCTCTATGTGTATGTCGAAAAAGGTCGACCGTGGAACTGGCCTGCAACTGTGCAAATACACGTAAAAATCATGAAGGGATGGGTTATTACACATTTTTCTTTAGTTTACTAAGCTCCATAAATTGTTGTAGTGAATTCGTCCAGCTCTCAAGACCTCAAGAGTATCAGTGGCAGTTGAGGCAACCGGCTTGCTGTTATATTTCAGCGGTAAACTCGAGAACTGTCGACGAAAACTACCATCCCTGACCGCGTCCTTTCGTGACCTTTCCCTTTATCCCATACATTTTTTTAGGATTCGAAGAACCTGGCAAATCACCGTCCTGATGGATGATGTATGGTGCCAGGCGGGCAGGCAGTCGGCTGCTCGGCGCAGGCTCATTACGACGTGCAGCGGGAATCTTGAGAGCTGGCGACTGAAAGAAGAAACACGATCATCATTCATTTGTCAGTCGAGCACTCAGAAGATAACTAACCGTGGGTGCGTGCGCTTTATTCCATATACAGGCGTTCTTTCTATGAAAAGTATAATGAACAGTGAGGTCTTGTTTGGAAGTAAAAATCGGAGCTAAATTTCGAAATTTGTTTTTAACTAAATTCTTACTAAAGACATTATGGTATTATATCTTACGGTAGACACCGTATAACTGAGTCAGCGCCTGAGGTACGGGAGCGACTCGGGACATATAAGAACAACGACAATACAAGTCTGAAGCATATCTGAAGTCTCGCTGACGTTTGAAATCACAAAAACTCTTCCGTGCCGTTCCCATACTCAGGCCTCCCTACTGGGTATTTTAGATACTTGCCAGGACCTCGCGATCGAGGGGGCTCCCGTATGCTCGACCCTTAAGTACTCAGGGCCCCCCTAGCGGATTAAAGCCGGCCCTGCCCATACCTCGGGCCCCAACTAGTGATGTACAAGGCTCGAGGCTTCCGAGTCCTTTTGCCGAGAGCTCAGAGTCGTTTACAGGGCTCGCCTCGTTTGTATGAAGCTCGACGACTCAGAAGTCTTTTTTAGAGTTCGAGCCTTTTTCGGGGCTCGCCTCGTTTGGATGAGCTTGGAGTCTTTCGCAGAGCTCGAGCCTTTTTGAAAGCCCAGTTAACTTTTGTGTTAAGATCGTTCTAAACTGCAGAAATTCTGATACCTACAATAAAATACATATTTGAAAAACGTTTTTCACAAAAGGACACAAATCAAATAATGACTAGGTACAGTCTCGGAATGAAAAGGTTCGTCACCTTAGTGTCGGTTTTCGCTTGCACTAGGTACTGTGAGAGTCAAACCTGCCAACATAACAGCAAGAAACAGTGCTGCTAACATTTAAATAAATAATATGACGTTTGCTAACAAATAAGGTTTTGCTTGTTTATTTTTCTATCCCATCAGTGCAATGTTACAAACTGTAGTTTTTTTTATTTAATAGATATGGCAGGTTGAACCAACAAGAAGGTTTTAGTTTATCAATCATTTATTCAATAATAATCTTCTTGACAAGTTAAATCGTCAAACAACTTTGATCTAAATAATTTTGAACTTTACTGACGAACAGTTAAAGATTATTTTCTCTAACTCGAGATTATTCTTTAACATAGTTTCAAAAGGTATTATGTGCTCGCGATTCGTTGAAGGAATCAATTTGAAAACTGACGAACCTTTTCATTCCGTGACTGTACATACGATTAGAATTATAACTTCGTAACAAAATAAAAGTAAATTTTAAGAATCTTGTAATAAAAATCAATGTAGGTGATGTTTTTCTATTTTTTTCGAAGGTTTGAGCTCTTTTGAAGGTTCGAGCTCTTTAGAAGGCTCGAGCTCTTTTAAAGCCTCGAGGCACGACTCAGAGAGCTCGCACCGAGTCTTGCCATTCCGCCTCGAGGCTTCAAAAATAGGACTCGACGCCTCGAGTCTTGTACATCACTAGCCCCAACTCGGTCGTAACAGGGAGGTTCGTGCTGACCCACCTGTGCGGCTCAGGAGCGGAAGAAGCGCACGGCGCGCACGACGTACTGGCGGCAGATGGGGCACTCGGCCAGGCGCGCGGCGCACGGCGTGCAGGCCGCGATGTGCCCGCACTCCAGCAGCACGCACTCCAGCGGCGCCGACATGCAGATCTTGCAGCACTCCTCCAGCGGCAGGTTGTCGATCTCTGCAACACGCCAAGCAGCACGTTGGATACTTCTATTTTGAGGGTTCAACATCGGCGTATCCAGGTTTCTTTTTCAGGAGGGCGTAACATGCCATTAGTACTATCAACTAAAGTCCGGTCGCCGAGCACGTAGAATTTCGTCCATTGACCCCAAGCTATCCATCCTTATCGCTCGCACGTAATTATATTATTATAGTCTGGTCTCTGAGCACGTAGAAATTTGTCCAATGACCCCAAGCTACCCATCCTTATCGCTCGCGTGTAATTATATTGCTGTCGCAACTGTGCAACGGGCGCCCGCAGTGAGTGTGCGAGCGCGACAGCAACATAATTACGCGCGGGCGACCAGGATGGGTAGCTAGGGGTCATTGGACAAAATTCTACGTGCTCACGGACCAGACTATAGCAAATCGGGTTTTTCATAATTTTGATACGGAGGTAAACGTTCAGATAGGCGTTGGGACAGAAAGTTATCGAGTGGCGACCGCGAGCCGGAAGACGTAGTGTGGGCAGGCCTCCCTCTAGGTGGACCGACGATCTGGCGAGGGTCGCGGGAGGAGCCTGGATGCGGGCAGCGCAGGACCGGTCGTTATGGAAATCTTCGGGGGAGGCCTTCGTCCAGCTGTGGACGTCATTTGGCTGAATCGAAAGGTTCAGAGACCTGGAGTTATATAAATGAGTAAAATCTATGAGTCGCCGATCAGTGGCGGCGTAGCATGACTTGGTACCCGGGGCGATCACTTTTGCGATTGCTCGGGGCTATGGCACCCCAGAATGGTCAGATCTGGTGGTCCCAGGGTTTTTGGGTTACCGATTCGAAGATGAAAGATGTACGAATCAGCTGTAATGATACCGATCGCTTTGTCATGTAGATGCGCCAGTGATTACTAATCGGCGCGACTTTTGTCAGCCCCTGATGCTTGGCACCCGGGGCGGACCGCCCCCACCGCTCCCCCCTTACGCCGCTACTGTCGCCGATCCATATCCGGCTCGAAGGATCACTACCACGCACCGTCCTTGTAGGCGGCGTGGTCGCGCCACAGCAGCTGCGCGCGCTGCAGTAGGTCGGCGCGCTCGAGGCAGCCGGTGTAGGCCACGCGGTTGCGCGCCAGCAGCTCCTTCAGCTGGCGCACGCTCAGCGCCTCCAGCTCCGCCGCCGACCGCAGCGCGCCCAGCGACACGCGCCGCGGCGTCGCCGGCTCTGCAACCACGGGCACGTCACGACCGGGCCGGGCCATGGCTCGTTGGACCATTGTGACTAGGCATGGGTCGTACTTGCTAAATCGAGGACCAAGGCGCCCTTGTACCCTAAAGTATAAAAACCAGAGCCAAATACCAGGTATTTACATACTTTCAAGTATTTTTTGAATCGTTTGAAAATGGACGCTATATGCTATAAAATAAGGAACACAATCGCAAGTAAACAACCAAATACCTTAAAAACGTTATGTTTTGTGGATTATTCGTTTCGTTTACAAAAACGCGCAACAATAAACTCTACTTGTCAAGAAATAAGCGCGTGAAGAAAGCAAATGCAACTTGTAAGCAATTCATTTTGCGCGGGTCATTAGTTCATAGTCATAATAATGCACTAATGCCCACAGTTTAAGGACTAAATTCGGCTAGCGAACCTAGTGGCGCGGGGTGACGGGGGCTCTCCTGAGACATTTTGACGCCGTCCCCGAGCACTCCCGAGTAAGCCCGAGTCAAGCCGACCTAGCTAGTCCCGGTCGGTCGGTAGAGTCGCGGGGATAAAGTAAAATACTTTGAAAGTATTTTGTTTAATATTGATCTCTAAAACTACTAGGCTAGGGTTTAAATTTAAAAAAAAATACTTTGAAGGTTTCCAAGCGATTGTATTCCTTATTGTAAAGAAATAAGTTTAGTATTGGGACGTATTTATCTTCGTACGGGGCCGAGACGAACTGAGTGCGTCCTGGCGTCGTAAGTAAAAACCCTTGAATATTTGGGGCTGGAACCTGGTTTACGCACTTGAAAGCTGGTTTTAAAACCTGGTCGCGTAAATACGCACCACCTCTAATAGTGACGGTATCGCAAAGCACGCCCGTTTTAATATCTACAATTATGCGGGTAGATGAGCGAATCTGACAACGCTGACTGAGCGTCAGGCTTTTGTAAGGCGAGTGACGCTCACCCGGTGGGCGGTCCATCATGGGCTCGTCCTGCAGGCTGGTGGTGTCGGAGTCGGGCGGCGGGTCGCGGCGCAGCTCCAGCTCGGACGCGGCGCGCTGCGGCGTGGCGCCCGCGCGCTCCGGCTGCAGCCGCCCCGCCCCCGCGCCAGGCCCCGCCCCCGCGCCAAGCCCCGCCCCCTCGCGCGGTCTCTGCGCCGAGGCGCCGGGGGCGTGGACCTCGACGCGCTCAGTCGTCGTCCGGTCCGGCTCGTGCGCAGGCGTGTGCATTTCGTTCTCTGTGATTAGCACCTCTGAATCTGAAATGAGTAAAATAATTAAATTATATTTTCGAAAACAGTTTAATAATAATCAACGTTTGTACTACATATATTGCATAAAAATAAAGATATTTCATCAAATTTTTAAGCTTTTTTAACGAATATAATACCACTAACGTCCACTTAGCGGCAACAGATAATAATAGCCATCATAGTTCATCGGGACTCCGAGAGGCGGCGCTGTCGATTACCTTTAAAACCTATACTAAATCTACCCTAACCTACTAAAGCCTGGTCCGTGAGCACGTAGAATCCCGTCCAATGACCCCAAGCTGCCCATCCTTGTCGCTCGCACACTCACTGCGGGCGCGCGTCGCACAGTCGCGACAGCAATATAATTACGCGCGAGCGATAAGGGTGGGTAGCTTGGGGTCATTGGACGGGATTCTACATGCTCACGGACCAGGCTTTATCTAATCACAATTTTAGCAACCGGTTGCTAAGATTCATAATACGCATGCGGATGTACGATTAAATTGTAGTCACCGTTGGGCAGCGGGTCCGCGGGGCGCGTGACGAACTCCCAGCCGGCGTCGTCCAGGTCCTCGATCTCGAAGCAGTCGGCCGTGTCGCGGCGCGCGCCCGACGAGCCCGACGTGCTGCGCGACACGCCCGGCGGCACCGGCACCTCGATGTCGCGCTCGCCGCCTGGAAATTGAAAACAAAAAGAGATTAATAAAAACCGTTTTTAAACAAATAACGTGTCTTTTATTTACTGGTTATTTTATACATAATCTATCAGGTCATTTAGTCTTCACTGCAGGAGCACGACCCTCTCTAAGTTACCAGAGGCAAATGGAGAATTTGGCCTACACTTTCCACACGATTATTTTATGATTAAAATAGAAAATGCTTTACATATATCACAGTATGAATATCACTGTGTAGTGGCTAAGTTGATATTTATTACTCTAATGCCCGTTTTCACCATCAATCCCTAATTTTTAAGTGAACCCTATGGTAACAATTAACAGGAATTTTGTGGTCACTTAAAAATTAGGGATTGATGGTGAAGACTGGCATTAATGTACTGGCTAGACCTATGGTTTGAATATGAGACTACCTGGAGTAGTAGTGAATCTCTCCCTCGCAGGAGAGGGCGCGGGCGCCGGCTCGTGCGTGTGCGCAGCATTGTAACAATTGCCTGTAAACAAACAGAATAACACTGATACAAGAAAGCTACTTTTTAGCGTGCCATGGAGAGCAGTGCCTGAAGGCACACAGGAATTATAGGTCTATTACAAAAAATCTGTGTGTAGGTAGGACCACAGAATAATAATAAGTACTTCGTACAGAAGATTTTCTTCGCGAAGGTATTTAAAAAAATGTATGCTCAATGTCGTTAACAATATGATGTAATTTAGCTTGTCTCAAGAGTCGAGCACCATTTTGTTGACAAACGTCAGTGATCAGTACTGCGCCGAAGACATAGGGCTGACTTCGGTAAAATGATGTGTGACGTGAGGTGCCAAACTGCGGAAAATGGCGGAGGAAATACATGAATAAGCATGAATTATATTTTGTTTCTAATATTATTCAGGCAGTTAAAAAATATACTGCACAGTATTAATTACACCACCGTTTTTACATATAGTTTATTGTCTTTACAATGAAAATGGGTGAAGAATACGTGCGTGCGTCAATACTCGCTCGTGATTGTCCTGTCGATTAGGTATCTCAGGAGGGGTAGTCGCGCGTGTTTTGTTTTCGATGCAAACTCGCGGAGTTGAACAGGCCTGGTAGGGACTCACTATTAGGTGGCGGTGGCGCGGGCTGCGCGGGCGCGCGCAAGTCGAAGGCGTTGTTGATGAGCTTGGTGAAGTCCTTGAGCGTGCTGAAGGGCCCGGGCGCGCGCGCGCCGCGCCGCCGGTACGCCGCGCTGTTCACGTGGCCCACGCAGAGGCTCACCAGCTCCTCTTTCTCTGGAATATGCAAATATTCATGTCAAAGGTTGCCTTCATTTTTACTTGCAACAACAATGGTTAATGTCACCTTTGCCCAATTAAGTTTTCTCAGATTAGTCTGTAGCAGATCTCAGTCACTACTGGACAGTGTTAATTGGTAACCACACAAAATCTTTTATTTGACAAAGCAGAAAAAGGCCTGTTATCCGCAAAAGGTTTGAGGAGTAAGGCTAGACCATCGACGCAGACCATAGATTTTTAGTTGCCTGATAGTTGTGCCCGATTTTAAATTGTATGAAGAACCGGCCAAATCAAATCGGTGTAATGTGCGCACTTCCATACATGCCCATACTCTTCAACTGCCCAACGAAACTATCGGCCGACGAAAATCGATGGTCTGCGCTTAGGCTTAGGTTTTGGATAGTTAGGTTTAGGAGAGGTGAGTTATGTTTTGGAAAGTTAGGTTTTAATTTTCTGAAAATAGTGTCTCTTTGGGCTTGTCGTATTTAGCTTAATAGACAAGATGATACCTACAATTTTATTCCAAGGAAACTTTTTACACACAAAAGAATTGTGATTCATAAAATCAAACAGGCTAAAACTGCTAGAAATCATGTTTCTTGCCTTAATTTTATAGTAATTATCTTCCTAATGATATTTGTTAGATACACTTTACTCAACAGATAATACTAGGTCATCTTTTTTAGTAACAACAAAACTCCTCCAATATGGCTTGATGATACTACTAATATTAGAAAATGTTGTGAAGTAAAAAAGTGATCTAGTCATACGAGGGCTGCACTAAAAGTATCGGGAATGGAATATTTCCACTGTTCCAGTCATATTAAAATCTATTTAATTGCAAAGTCCAGGGTTTTAAAAATCGTATACCATTTATTTATTTAAAAAAAGATTCTCGGTCGTATCACAAGGTCTTGTCAAACTTGTTTAGTCGTTGAGAAAATGGAATTGACTCGAGAAAATTCAAGAGCGATGATTTATTATGACTTTTGAAGTGGTTTAACACAAAAACAGTGTGTTGACCGGATGATTTCTGCATTTGGTAATGAAGCCCCATCCAAAACCACAATTTATCGCTGGTTTCCTGAATTTCAACGTGGACGTGTCAAGCTCAGTGATGATCCCCGTCAAGGTCGTCCAAAAACTGCAGTCACCTAAGAAAACGTTGATGCTGTGCGTAAGCTGATTGAAGAAGATCGACATGTGATATACCGCGAAATTCAGGCAACTTTAGACATTGGCATGAGTCAAATACAAATAATCTTGCATGAACAATTAGGTGTAAAAAAGTTGTTTTCCCGATGGATACCGCATTCGCTCTGTGAAGAGCAAAAAGCGGCTCGCGTTACTTGGTGCGTCAGAACTCTCGGGAGATTACATGCAGGATCCTCAAATGCTGTATACAACATCGTATCAGGTGACGAATCATGGATATACGCGTACGAACCCGAAACAAAAAACCAGTCACGAGTTTGGGTGTTCGAAAATGAATTAAAGCCAACAAAAATTGTTCGTTCACGGAGTGTTGCAAAAAAAATGGTGGCCACGTTTGTCTCCAAAACCGGCCATGTTGCGACTATTCCTCTTGGGGGACAAAGAACGGTTAATGCAGATTAGTATGCTAGCATTTGTTTGCCACAGGTCGTTTCTGAACTCCGTAAAGAGAACTGCAACCGCCGCATCATCCTCCATCACGACAATGCGAGTTCTCACACCGCGCACTGAACAAAGGAGTTTTTAGAGCAAGAAAACATAGAATTATTAGTCCATCCGCCGTACAGCCTCGACCTAAGCCCTAATGATTTCTATACTTTCCCTTAAATAAAGAATAAATTGCGTGGTCAGAGATTTTCATCACCTGAAGAAGCTGTGGAAGCCTACAAAACGGCCATTTTGGAGACCCAAACTTCCGAATGCAATGGTTGCTTCAATGATTGGTTTCGTGTATGGAAAAATGTGTCAAATTTCGCGGAGAATACTTTAAAAAGCAATAAATACATTTTTAAATAGTAATGTTGTTTCACTTCCTTGATTCCCGAAATTTTCAGTGCCGCCCTCGTATATTGTAGGTATTGACAAATGGTGCAATATTACAAATGCCAATGCAGCTGTAATATGAAATTAGATTGCCGTTATGATATTGCACAATGGATGACACCTGATTGAATTCTGATAATACCTAATTAATGACATCATCAACATCTACTTTACTAGTGAAGTAGGGATATTCCCTTTTATTAATGATTGATTAGATAAAAAATATCTAAATCATATTATTTACAATAAATTATTGTTGTTTGATGTTCTACTTTTCTTGATTTTGGTTTTACAGATTAGTTCGTTTTTAATAAAGCTGTGCATATTAGTTTCTCAAAAGTATTGATAACCTCTTTATTAAAACAAATTTAATTAAACAAATTTATTTTTATGTTGTACAATATTAATACAATAATGTATTTGTGGGTTTCGTTGCTAATATACAGATCTTTAGTTGGCGTCAAACTATTATTAATAGTCTATGGTAGGTAGTCCTAAAATAGGAGGAAGCTAATGAATTTCCTTCTATTTTTATGACATCATAGTTGTTAAATGATAAACATGTTAATGTTTGTCGTCACAAAGACGGTAAAGTTAAAGGGATTATTGGAAAATCAAACTTTTACCAAATTCTTAGCAAAATCTTATCACTGCACTATCAGCACAGTACCAATATTAATCAGATAATCTTCAGACTATTAAAAACTGTTCTAGAAGGTGGTAGATTGTTATAGAGAGTGGAGCACGTGACTCACCAACGCATCCCCTGGTGGAGACGTTCTGCCGCTGCAGGAAGCACTGCAGGTCGCGGACCTTGAGGTGCGCGATGGCCTGGCGCGACAGCGGCCGCGTGGACAGCAGCCTGCAGGCCGCGCACATCACGCCGCCGCCGCGCCGCAGGCAGCCGCTGCAGAAGTACCGTTCACATTCACAACACGCCCGTTTCCGCCTGAATACACTAAATTGTACAGCACAACTCTCGCAAGGCATATTAGTATTGCATCTGTTCTCTCGGGCTTTCATGTAGCATAACAATGCCTACGCCATGCACTTCCCTATCACAAAACCATTTTTCTGAAACACGAAAACTATTGTTTAGTTCACTACTGTTCGAAGCGAGAAGGTCATTTGATGTTTTTTTTGATAAATTATTTACGTAAAAAAATCAAAACAATTATTTGACGTTTGTAGCTGCCATCATGGAAGGAATGTACGTTCCGTTTCAAGCAAATTAAATATTGTACCCACATATTAAAAAATAAATTAAAATTAAAATAACTTAACTATTAAAACTAATTAAAATTGATGGTATTATTGTAATAATGCATCAATTTATGAAGAATTTTATAATAAATAATAGGTTGGGTAATGGAACGTTGACTTCATCTTCTCTTCTTTTTTGATGATGTTGGCAATACACGTCGAGGTCGACTTGATTTGTGCCATTTTCAAGTCTAAAAGTGATACGATTTACAAAGATCAAGTAATGATATAATGAAGGATGATAGATGATACCCCTTCCCACCCTTTGAGTCTCAGTAAAGTGGTGGTGCTTTACTGAGACCTCCTGTGGACAACTTGAGAGAACCAGAAGAATCACGATGCACTGTTTTGCTTCACTTGCCCACACTCATGCACGTTCACGAACACTCAATGGTTAATAATCCACCATTATTACACATTAATAGTCGCCCAAACACGAATTTGAGGATATAAAACAACACCGCTAACATGACGCTTCAGATTCCCGCCAAGAAGTCCACGTTGACTTCTTCTTCTTCAAATCTCTTCAGGCGCTTTTACACTGCGCGGAAATTAGCCAGGTGCAGTGTAAATTCACCATTCAATTTGTAATGACAGCCGTTAAGCCGGGGCCAGACGGGTGTAACGAGTAATGGAATGTCGTGTAATGTAATGGAAATAGATGGGCAGCACTTTACATTAGTAATGCTCGTTTATATGAACTACACTGAGTTGTCCCACCACCAAACAAAGGGTGTGGAAACTTCCATACAACGGTCATCGAAGTGACACTTGCTTCCAAACAGCGACATCGGTGAATAAATTCAAATACTTTTTAACTACCCTAAAACGCTCTAGATGTCGCTGCTCCTGTTTCCTTCATATTTTCATTTTTTTCTTAATTAAAATATATTTGAGAATATTGTTAATTACAATGTGAAAACTTTTTTTAAATGAAATTAATTTGTTTTAATTTAATACTGAACATTGACATTTTTGTTATAATTTACATAATAGAGTAGTAGAAATTACTATTTAACATATGGCAACTTTGTTTTTCCTCCAAAATGGCCGGTGTTGTTTTTGTTATGTTAAATGCATTCTTGTTTTCTTAGCCATCATTTAAGTTTTCTGTGGCCCTATTAAAGTATTGAAGAGTCGTCGAGTCAAATTCAAGTTCATTCCTTCGTACCTGCTGCTGTTCTGGTTCATCGGAGTTTTGTTCGTTCCTTCGTGAATCGCGAAGAAACTTTCTGTTATGTTCACAAGTGATCTGAGTTTTCTCAATGTGCAAATGCTTTTTTAGTGTTGTTGAAAACTTTGCGAAAAGACGCTTTTGGTGTATAATATTATGTGTGTTCATAAATAAAGTAAAATTATTAAATTCAAAAGTTTTTGTTTACTTATTTGCATTTCCATGTGCAATGTAGAATTTTTCCAAATCCATTGTTTTGAAAATAATACAATACGTACACCATAAAGATAAATATTTTCAAAATAATGGATTTGAAAAAATTCTACATTGTACATCATAAAAACAATAATTCTTTGAAGGTTATGAGGGCCTATGTGTGCGTGAACTGTGTGTATGTGTGTGTGGACTTTATGTATGTATGTGTGCGTGTACTATGTATGTATGTGAGCGTTACGTACGTAGGTTAAGTACAGGGAATTTAACACCAGGCTGTCAATTAGTAGGTTCAAAAATTTGACAGAGAGGGTTCTCTATTTCCTATGTATTACTTTTCTCTATATTACTTTTCTCTATGACCAAACACATTGACAGAGGAGCGTCACCATCGTTCAATTTAAAAAAAAATCGGAACCAGCTATCCGTCCGGTATTGATTTGACGGTGGCGCCCCCCTGCCAATGTCACGGGTTCAGTGTAGTTCATCTATAGTGCTGTCCACACGTAGAATTCGTGTTACATTACACGTAATCTTACATTACTCATTACACCCGTCTGGACCCGGCTTTAAATGTCCCGATGTGATGTGGTATAGTAAGCTACTCGTATATTCGGGACCAACTTACTACTAAAGAATTTGAATTTAACAATAGGTACATACACAATAAGATCCTGGTAAAGCAAGTTATTCTGTACAAGCAGTTGGATACCTATTTTTTTCTAGCTTTAAGGAATGAATGGACATGTTGCAATTTTATTGTTTTTTGTTACATGTAGATATCTTAATTTACTTTTTTGCACACACAAAAGTAACGACTTCTATGTAAGTCCCATCGGGTTTTAGGCTGTGGCACATAATAATAAGTAATGCTGTGGTAAGAGTTCATTTATTTTGAAAAGGTCGTTTGTGACTGGATACTCTTAGTGCCGAGAGAGTGCGATATCAAAAGGATGCGCAGTTGACTGCACATTGAGAGAGCGCCTTCGTCACTTCCGGCAAGAAAGCTTCAGGGGCTGTACTGAAAATGAATAACGCATATTCGCTGGGTGCGAAGTACTAGGTGGGGGTAACATAATCTATCGCAGCGCTCATGGTGGTCAAAAGTAGAAATAATGTAAGCTCTGTCATCAGATGTATCTGTCAATGGCAAAGCGATTCTACATAATACATTTTAATATCATTCAATAATCGCATGAAAAGGGTCCTACTGGGAACTTAAATAAAAGAGTGGACTGTATTTCGATAGGGCTGGTTTAATAGCCGTTTACAATTTGGAAATAACTAGACTATACAACGTGGTAGTACAAAAATGAGTCACAGTAGTTGTTGTGCACATATGTTTGCCTTATGATGAGAGCGTGAATTATTGAACTCTGCCCTTGTTTTGTTCTTAATTCTTCTACATCTCGGACTTGTCCAGCCAATACCAACAACTTTCCTTAAAATACGGTTTGTGGTTGGAATTTGATATTGTAAAACTCACAAACCCGGTCTTCAAAACAATACTCATTTCGATCTGAAAACGATATTTAATTTATTACTAGCGATACAGGAACATTTAAATATATTTACTTTTATATAATGAAACCGTTAAAGTAGCTTTTTCTTTTTGTTTTACTGTAAAACTACAATTATAAATGAAGTAAACAAACCCTGACACAATCAAAATTAAACACACTTTTTGGACTTACCTCATTTGATTTGAATGACCAAAATGATTTCAAAACCTTTTTTCCATCCAAATCGTGGTATCACAACAATTTATTAATTGAAAATATTTGTTATTTTTTCATTTCGATATTTTTTCACAAATATACGACCTAAATGTCAATGTGACAGAGCCCACAAAGTTGTGGACGCTAGCTGGCGCTGTAATCGTGCACAGAGCCAATAGTGATAATTTTGATTCTGCAGGTGCAGAGATATAAACCTACAGTTTTGAACTTCACAGGGTTGTATGTTATTTTCGCCATTGTAACTTTAACAGTAACTTTATTCAAAATATTTACTAAGTTATTAATTTAAAATTTGTTGCATAGTTAGTTATGAGTAGGTTTTTAAAAATGCTTTAAAAGTTCATGTATAATTTTAACCATACCATTGCTTCGTCAGAATGAAATAAAACAAAAGTGCCAACCCTGGCCGCTTCAGATAAGAACGGCAGCTCGTGTGTCCAAGCTCTATAATTACAGATTCCTTTGTCGCTTCATCTTAAGTAATTACGGGCAGCTCGAATGTACCAACTCGCCGGAAATTCGAGACTAATGAAGTACTTAGCTGCTGTATAGCGGTCAACACCGATATTTAATGATATTGTAAATCTATGTTTTAAACAAATAAATAAATATGTTATCTCGTTTTAGAAAGACTGTTTTTATTGTCACACGTCATACATGTACAGTAAAAGGTGTTTTCTTTTATAAATGACGCCTACAATTAAATTGCGGCAAATAATCTTTCTTATGTGATATTGCTATAAAATTATTTTTGGTTTTAAGAGTAAGAATGCGTATTCTAGAAGAATTTCAGTGTCGCATTTTAATTCATATCCAAATGTATATTATGTACTTTATCTCTCTCAAAATAGCCGGAGATAGCTACTCTGAGATAGACGTAATTGAAACAAAGAAGTTAACTAGAAATAATGACCCACACTTGTAACGGTTCCTATTTATAAAATCTGCAAACTACTGACTCTCTGTAAATATTATTATGTTTGCTTAAGCAGTCTGGTCGATTGTAACACGTAGTGTTACTTAACGAATCTTCCATTATTTAAGTTGTGTGTTTAGTGACGTCACAATAGTATAGAGTACTTACAAAATTTGTTCAGGTGCGGTCTGGAAATGGCTCCTGCGCAGCTGTCAGCGAATCAATTTTTACTTTGTAAATTTAATTTCCTTGAATGATTTTCAATAGTATACTATGGCAATTTTAGATTATCCCTGGAATAAAAAAGCAACTTAGTACATTTTATTCTTAGTTACAGTAAGCACGAAAGACCTTTTAGGCACTAACTACATACTTAGATTGTGGCTAACTAAACAACTAAACGTGTTTTTAGTAAAATTTAAAGGTTGCACCACAGCACTTGCTTTCTACTTACAATGCAGCAATGGACCCAACCCACACTCTAACTTGTGCCCTAACTCTATGGCCTAAAGGGAGGGTCATGAATTTTAATCTAAATTTGACGTTATCGTTACGTATGCGTTTGTTTGTAGATAACTTTTTTGCCTTATGATGTTTTAGTAATCCATCCATATTTTTAATACATTCATTTGCGTATGATGCGCAGACGCATGTCCCTTATTTTTATGAAAATATAGCAAATGATTCTTTTTTCTATGACAATACCATTTGCCATACAAACATACATTCATGACGTTATAGCGAAACCGTCCATAAAACGGCAAGTGTAATTTCGCGCGCTCGGATACAGCTGAGGTGTCCGAGTGGTTAAGGAGTTGGACTTGAAATCCAATGGGTTCTACCCGCGCAGGTTCGAATCCTGTCCTCAGCGGAAAGTTTTCTTTTTACCGTTCAGTTTTTATTTTTTAATACTAAATAAATAAAGTTTTATTTGTTATTAACAATGAACGTATTTTTAAAATATTTATAAATAATGTTATATTTTATTATGTTATAAATAAAAAATACTCAATAGTTGTGGTTTTTAGCTTGAACCTGCTTATAACAAAAGTAAAAGTGCAAGAAACCCGGGATTTAAGCCTTGCCGTTGCTTATTACAGGAAATCTAATTTAACAAGATACATAGTATGCAATCAGAACTGCGGACTTGGTAAGTTAAGTTCAAGTTATGTGTCATTTAAATACTCATCTACTTATTACGACATTATTTTCTACATAAGGATTTTTCCTTAATCATTTCAACTTAACAAAATTTAAGCGAGGACATTACACATAATAAAGTGAAATGATAGGCATCGCGTCTTTTAGAAACCGAATGAGGCTTATAAGCAAAAATAATAATGTTTGTCGTTTAATGACGTGACGATCATGATCAGCAGAAAAAGTTTTTTCAGGTAAAGATTAAGTCAAATAATTTCCAGGTGCCATTTGTACCTATAATATTGTCCCTTTATTATGTTAAACGCGATAGAAAATTATTCTTTTTGTTTATCGTTGTAGTTGTAACATAACAATGTTGTACTTATAGTAAAAACAAAAAAAAAACACTAAAAGGTACTACTATACCCAAAACGCACGAAATCATTTTCATAAAATATGTATGATATTATTACATTTAGGTACATTATGAAAATTGCAAAAACAGATGCGACTTTTGTTGCTGACTGTACGTACAATTCACATCCTATTGTAAGCTTCCATTAGTTTTTACCGCGTCATAACCGCGTGTTACCCCGAAACACCGTTACGAAGAGAATGTGACACAATTACCGAGTTTCTGTTCTGCCAGTCTTTGTTGCACTTGCCGAACACTTCTCTTTGTGCTGCTTCAACCTAACATAGTGTCATATCCTGAAATTGATTAGATTTTAATAGTTAATTTATAAAAATCGATTGCTTGTTCACAAAGCTGAAAAGCATGTGTACCAAACTTATGGCTACGATGACATGAAAATAAGTCTAGTTAATGAAACTTACTAAAATAGGAATGTCTATTGATTTAGTGATTATTTATTTGGAAAAATTTGTAAAGATGGCAATGGGATACAACCTCACGTGCCTTTGAATTGATTTACTTTTCTCTACTTCAATTGTAAATCGCATGTTTTCGGAACAAACAGCTTTACGCTAAATACCTACTAGGGATTGTTTTCAGTTATTGTGAGCTCATGAAAACTGGGTTAAGTATAAGTTAGTCTCAGTTCACTCGGAGTTCCTAAGCTCTCTGTTCCAGGACAAGTGAGCTCGGCTTCGCGCAGAAATTGACGTTGTGCCCTACTTCCGAACAAGCTTCCAACTGCAACCTGTATTCATTAGGGATTACTTACAGAAACAACTGAAAAGTTGGTATTGTGGAAGTGTGAACTTTGTGAGCGTTTAATTCACGACCTACAAAACAGGTTTGTCTTTAATTCATACTGTGAAGCTGAAGCCACTATTTTACTTTTATTCTGCGGTGATAATACGTTGGATTTAAATTAATCTTTGAAAGATAAACGAATCAAACAAAATAATCTGATTGTGACTAAAACTAATTACGCACTGATTCTAAAACTGAAAAAAGTTAAATTGGAAGGGCATTGGAAGCTAATTTCAGTCTTCACGCTTTTAATAATTTGGGGCTCTGTAAATTGTGTGATACCTACTAAGCTGAAAAAAGGGTTTGATGCTGTCGCAATAGAATACCATTGCATTTCACCAGCTAGGCAGTGTCTGTGCTGTATGTGCATTTGTGGGGGAATTACCGGCTTAGTGTTAATTAGTAATTAGGCTAATACATAGTAGGCACATGTGCACAATGTGCTAAGAGAGCATTTTTATTGAGACTGCAATCGGGCATGACAAATCAGCGTAAGAACGAAAGGTATTTAGGGATATTGAAGTTCTTTGTTTGGTCCTATAATACCACTCAATCAAAATCTTGCAAATAATCTATACCTACTTCAAATAAGCATTTTTAGAATTAATAAATATTTACAACTTAACAAAAGAAAGTAACTAGTGCTAAAATTATCATATCCAAATCAAAAACACTACCGTATTAATTTAAAAATTGCAATTTAAACTTTATCAAGTGGTCATGATCTAACTAAGAAGTAACGACTTATCTTATTCTTAGCTATTTAATATTATTTAAAGAATGATTTGAGTAAGAAACCATGTAAGTAGCAGTGATATTTTTCATGTAAAATGAAATCAGAAGTCTATGAAAGTAACTTGTAGTCTCTAATCACACTAATTAAGTGAGATTTCAGCTGAACATCATAATGCCAAGTAATGGGCACCCGGTCGAAAGGTCGTATCATCGGTAAACACTTCGGAGATCAGCGCGATCGATAGAGGGCGCCTCCCCGCCCGCCCACCAGTCCGCCCTGGGGGCAAGGGCTTCCATGCAATTAGATAGTTTGAGACCAGCATCCTTATAATTTGATTTTGTACTGTTAAGAATGTGACTGTCTTTTCAAATGGCTAAAATCTACATTTAATTGCTGTGACTGACTTGTTCGATCAATGTCTCTAATTC
The DNA here is from genome assembly GCF_004193835.3 of Ostrinia furnacalis. Lineage (NCBI taxonomy): Eukaryota > Metazoa > Arthropoda > Insecta > Lepidoptera > Crambidae > Ostrinia > Ostrinia furnacalis. Next base: position 21,661 of record NW_021134301.1, on the reverse strand, counting down.
ATTTGACTACAATCCTTAAACTCTGTCAGTTTGCGTCATTTATACAGTTTGAAAATGCAACTACAAAACACGAGTATTTTCAGTGGTTGAGAACGCGGTGGTTTATTCTGCAGCAAATAATGTATTATTGTCTCGAGTTTTCCCGACGCCTGGTGACCCTGGCGAGTAGTTGATCTGAATATTCAATTCGAGCGCTGCGAATGCTCTCGAAGCTCGCATCATTGGGCCGCTCGGTTAATTTTGTATCTGTTATTACACATTTCGTGCATAAAAGGAATCAATTACGTTGATACTGTGTATTTTGGAACTTGCCGTGTTTACTTTGGTATATGAGTATTGACAAACGTGTTTAATCAACTTGTAATAATGAGTTGCATCTGCGTAGGTGTAGGTTAAATATCAGTATTGGTATTAGTAGACAATGTCCCATAGAATGATTTTGTAAAAGAAAATACTCATAGTGTAAGGTTACCTACATTAATTGGTACAAATGTGTATTTTTGTTGTTTTGCTTGTTCCAACATTGTTCTAGTCTATTTTGAGTATCTTATAAATTAAATAAATACGTGTTTGTTATGGACTTGATAATTAGTGAAAGTGCTTTGGTTTTTTCAATGTTTTTCACATGTTATAAACTTCAGGCTGTGCTTCAGGTCACGCCACCTTGTGATCATCTCATATTTGGAAGACGACGTAGATCTTTAAAATATTAGATGATCACCTTGATTAACGAGAAAAAGGTATCATGTTACATGACACGGCCCAATTCCGTCAATACGTTCCAGTGAACTAATCGTTGACAAATGGTAGAGGCACGTCGATAACAAATGACTGCCGCAGCTGAGCTCCTCGCACGACTGATGGAAACCATTATCCTCGAGACGCGAACACTTCCACTCGAACAAATGGCAGCTGGGAGCTCCAGACTTCTGCGGGTGCCATAAAGCTGAACAAACTGAACACGTCTGTATGCGTAACGATACATTACACGTGAGTTACGGTGAGCTTTTATAATGGAAAAGGATTGGTGGGTAGCAGATAAAGAGACTTGTACTTACTTGCATACATTGCAAGCGTGAGCTTTATGTAGCTTTTTATTTTATTTTAAAAGATTTTCAATATCGGGCCAGAAGCTTCAGAGATTACTATTTTAAATGTTAACTGTTACTAGGTATTAACAATTAAATAACAAATTGTTGGCTTTTTGATCAAAACAAGTGGTTAGAGTTTATAAGATACTAGCTGACCCGGCGAACTTTGTTCCGCCTTAATGGCAATAAATAAGCAGACTTTTTTTTTAATTCGAACGGGATAAAAAGTATCCTATGTCCTTCTCCTGGCTCTAAACTACCTCCCTGACAATTTTTAGCTAAATCGGTTCAGCCGTTCTTGAGTTATAAGTGGAGTAACTAACACGACTTTCTTTTATATATATAGACTAGCTTTCCGCCCGCGGCTTCGCCCGCGTGGAATTTTGTCTGTCACAGAAAAACTTTATCGCGCGCGTCCCTGTTTCAAAAACCGGGATAAAAACTATCCTATGTTCTTTCCCGGGACTCAAACTATCTTTATGCCAAATTTCATCAAAATCGGTTGCGAGGTTTAAGCGGGAAAGCGTAACAGACAGACAGAGTTACTTTCGCATTTATAATATTAGTTGGGATTATTTTTGTTTTTGGAAATATATTTAACATATTAGTAAAAGTATCTTGTTTTGCGGATTCTTTTGTTTAGTCTACATGTAGACTAAACAAAAGAATCCGCAAAAAGTAACAAAAGAGTAAGGAGCAGGATTTATGAGAAGGCGTTTAGAATACGTCTTACGTAAAAGCTTTTAAATGTAGGTACATTTTAAGTTGTACATTGACTTTGGGATGAAAAATTATTTATATCTTATTTCAGATTACAGAACTTTCTGTGATTGATCAAGGGTTCTTATAGGAATAACGAGACAGACTGAGTTGCACCACCTTACATTAACTTTAACAAACGTCAAAAATCTGTCAAATTCCATACTAAAACACCGGTTTTTGTTAAAGTTATGGTTAAAGTAAGTTGGAGCAACTCGGCCTAAGTTAACTGTTTTTGACAGGCGTACCTAGGTAAAAAATATTTTTTTATGTACTTAATCCAGTGTTGACGTTAAATAATACATCTTATTTGTGTGAGTTTGTTCCGGCGTTTCGTCTCAGCACTTGCCATTATGTTTGTCTCGAAGCGCTGGTAGGGCCCAAAAGATCAGGAGACATGTAAAGTGCCCCATAAGGGATACCTATTCTTTTTTTATTATTTACATTTTGACGTTCATAAGTGCCACTTGTGGTCTAAACTGAATAAATATTTTTGATTTTGATCGATTGATAGCCCTTAGTAGGTAAAGTCTTATAAGTTACGAACCGTTTTGTGAATAAATCGTTTCGTAAGCTGTTTGGGGCGCTGTGATTTGATTAGGCTGTTTATGATTGGAGTTCGCGGAATAGTATTACAACTCGAGCGATTTTCTCAGAAGCCAGATAACTCAGATAAGTAAACAGCGGTGGGCTGAAAATTATACGGCCGCCGAGCCTTCTAGGCGTAACAGGTAGGTTAAACAGATCTCAATGGAAGTTTAGGCTTTAAACTATAAATTATATTTATCATTAGTTTAACGTTTTGTATTATGTTTTAAATGTTCCTGTAGTGAGCTTGTGCTAAATTAGGCATAGAAATTATACTGATTCGCTAGAGCGAAGAAAACTCAAGAATGGAACGAAGAATAAGTCAAATTAGAATTTGACAATTATTTCTAGTCAGGGCATTAGCATTAGACCTATCTAATGCTCTGACTAGACATAATTAGATTGTAAAACAAAATGTTCAAAGTAGAAATGTGAAAATAAATAAATTGGTCGAAACTAGAGACTGCTACCAGCAAACTAGTGGCAACTTAGGCATCTTGTTTAGCATGGCTGAAACTGAAATACGCGCAGCAGCGAGCAAAGTTACAGCCGCTCACTTATTCAGTGAACATAGTGCCGGGCAGATCCCTAAAGTACGTAGTAGTAAGTTCGTGAAGTAATTGGTACAACGCAAGTACACACAGCGGGCTTAATCCTTAGGGAGATAAGAAATGGTCAACATAACTAACTGTACGCAATAGTCAACAGTATTTTCACGATCTGCAATGTCTTTGCTGCCAAAAATCTGAAGATGCCACAGTATTTGACAAAGATAAGCAACTCTACTGAGTACCAGTACCCAATAAGCAGGGTCGTTCCGCGCGCCATAACGTGCGTTATCGCGCGGGCACATTCTGGCCCAGTGACCGCTCGCTGGCTTACCGGGGAGATTCAGTTATCTCGCTAACTAAGTGTGTATGGGGTGATGCACTAATACCCCAGATAACGTAACTAACATAGTTTGGCAGACATGAAATGATCACAGAATCTGGGCATTAAAATTAGAGGTTGTAATGTAAGATAAGCAAAAAAAAAATGGATTTCCCACTGGAAAGAGTGACAAAAGCAGATATTGAAGTGGTACTGGCTCCTTTACTTATCAACTCAGAGAGTAGCAGATACTCCTCGTGAATCTCTATTGCGGTCGATCTAGCTAATAATTAATTTTATAATTTTAATGTTTAATTAATTTAATTTTAGTTTGACAAATAATTATCTATTTTAATGTTATTTTTAAGTTTTTGCAACGCCTTCACTGGGCGTCACATGTACAATATTATGTTCTTGTCAACCCTTACCCATGTGACATGCAATAAATAATTTGAATTTGAATTAGCTCGAGCATCACTACACTCCTAAGAATCGCTCCACCTACCTAGCAGGATATTGAATTTTAAATTAAAATCTGAACGAAATTCGGACTATTATTCATTTACAAGGACTCTACATTTTTGGAAAAATTAATTTAATAAAATAATGACCGTGAATAAACGGGAATAACATAGAATTTAAGGCACAGAGATAATAATATCATTTCTATTTCGATACAGCCCGAGCCTGTATACGCTTGGGTTACCTACAGGCCCTGTCCAGTGTGCCCGTGTCCGGCTCGACAACCGGCTTGGAAACTGAATTGTATCAGCGTTGTCTATCCGATTACTCATCACAGTGAACCGAGGGTGCATTCTAAATTGCGAGTAGAGCTGCCAACTACATTGAAAACATAGGAAATTATACTAATTACATTATCTTGTTGATGCAGCAATGAAAGTAGAATAATATCCTTGTCAGATTAATAAGCTTCCATTAATCTAAGCTTAAATAACTATTATTCAAAGTATACTCTTTTCACTTGTTACTCGTAGCTGTTCAGTCATAATTTGCCAATGCAGGCCTACATACATTACGTAATTACGTAATGTACGAGAGTAGCTCATATTACATTTTTTCAATATTTAAAAATAACTAATTACCTACCTAGATTCGCTGACAAGGTTGAGATTAGGTTAGCGTACAATTTCGTTCAAGTAAGTAATGTGAAATACTGTTGATATAAAATCTTTCTCAGTATCCTGATTCTGTTGAGCAACATGGAGTCCCCTGCAATAGCTGCGCGCGCCGCCGGAGCAGGCATCCTTCTATTGTCTCGCGCCACTCACCGGGCAAGTATGCGCCTGCGCACGTACTCCTACCGATCGGTGGTCCTAATTGAATAATGGCTTTGAGGGAAATAATATGAGTCTACCATTTGGGACAGTCTCGCAGAAATAGATAATTTTTACTCCTGGAAAATGGGGGACGAATATGAGTAAGAAGGACACAGCTAACAGCAGGTGAAGAATTTCCGCGGATTAGTGGCGTGGCTGGCTCCCATACATATACGGTTTTTCGGGATTTACCCTTTTTAATTTAGATTTTAAGATCATCCCGAGCGAGGGCCTTATTCAGGCCTGGAACGAATCTAAACAAATAGGTATATGAACTAAAACCTTGGGTTACTTTTAGGAGTAGTCCAAACTAACAGATGTACCTTGCGGTCACATATTTAAAGTAACACTTAATATTAATAGTTGGTAACACATTGAACTTGATCTGCAAGTCAGCACGGCGTCCGCGTGGACTGCGCGGGCGCACCTGACGCTGACGCCGCGCGGCCGCCAACGACCTATAATTTGCACGTGCAGCGCTTGAACTCGGGTCGGAGGTGGAACTAGGACATTGATAACCTTTGTGGTTACGCTTTATTGTCTATAGGTAGCTATTGTTTCTGAGTTGTGTTATAGGTCACAGATGCGGACCTATCACAGCCTAGACTCATATTCCGTTTCATAATGTGCGTAGTCGAGCGCAGGATTTCGCTGATTGAGTGGTTCAACCGAAATAGACCGGGTCACGATTCTCGAATTTAATGGACCGACCAAGGAAGATGCATACAGTTTTCCTTGAAGGATTACTCATAGTTTGAGAAAATCCATATGTATTTTTAATCATTACCTACATACAATATGTGCAATACTGAATGAATAGTATTATGAGAAAGGAGGCTATTCATTGAAAAATACCTAGAAGATAAGGTCACGCGTGCGGCAGGCGATGCGTGCGAAACGCTCATGTAAGAAAAACATGTTTACATTTGCGTACCTACTCAATAAACGTACATTGATATTTATTATAAAAATTGCTAAATGCATAGACGGTGAAATAATGATAATGATGATCATGGTTCATTTTCTAGAACAAACGTATCCCAATGTCTTCTCTGTTTTACACAATACCAAGATAACAAACAGCTTAAAAGTTTCCTCACGTACTTTTCCATTGGCCGATACAGTTTCCTTCATTAGCAATGAAGCTTGAAATGTGAAGATAATTGCTACGATAAATCTGAAATAACGTTGAGTGGTTTTAATTTGGATTTAAATCAGAATTAAGTAGGTAATTAGTTTATTATGGAATACAGTGACTAAGTACAGAATAACTACGAGTGATTGTGCTTTTCGCTTTTAATTTAAAACGCAATTGACCATGAAAACCATCCCCTTAATGAGATGTTTTTAAAAAATAAACAATCAGTTTTGGATGTACGGTTCTGCGTTAAAAACTACAATACCTACACCTTTCATTCGGCAATCGGCATAATCGTGCTAACGTCGTCAGCTCTTTCACAAGTTTACTGGTCACCAGTAACTGGTTCATGCAGGCAGCCATTTGACTACCAAATACCTATTGCAATCGACAATAGGACTGCTCTAACCATTGTATACTAGAACGCAGCTGCTAATTTTATATGCGATGCTACTTTTTGGCCACCTTTGATAGTGGACCGTGAAGCCAGCTGGCCCGCGTGATGCGGCGCAAAATAACATGAAAGGGCTGGTAGAGCATGGGACCTTCGCGCTCCATTTTGCCGAAAAACACTCCCCTATGTGAGCACGTTGCGTGATTTCGTTCACCTTTTAATAGATAAAAAACAAAATTTTATTTGGAAAAATGTATATCCGCGTTAAGTTTTTCTTTAATTTTAATTTTCCTGTTTCAGGTTTGAAAATGTAAGTAACAGAAACTAACAGACAATAACTGAACTTAATACAAATTCAAATTTTTTATTATTACACTATTGAAATGAAATTAATGTTTCGTATTAACTGTCGCATATAATTTGTCAGTTATCAATGATAAGAAGAGAAAGAATGTTGAGCTCGTGGGACGGCTGCTAGGTATTTCATCAGCCGCTTCTTATGATTCATCAAATCCTGGTGACATTCGAATGACTCGGAGAGAAAGTATTTTAGAGGCTAATTAGAGTCGAAAAGTAATCATACTACTTATGACTGGAAAATTATAAGACGACAGTTACAATGCATGACTAATGAGCTTATTTGTTTTGAATTGTAATTTACTCTTGCAATTCAATTCTTCTCATTAGTAACAGATACCATCAACGTTGATGACATTATAGCAAAAACATCGTTTAAGTTATTTTAATTGCAGTCTCTACAAAAAGTTGAAACCTTGTGGGCATGGAAGTAGCCTCTCAAGTTAAATGGCAGTGGACAAATCAAATAGATAGGTATTATTTTCCGGTCTCCCGCATCAGGGTAGGTAAGTAGTTGTTGACGGTTGATTTAGCCTTGATCATTAGATAACAGAAGCGTCATTTTACAGACACACGCTTCCACCGTCGGTCTGATCATCACTTACCATCAGGTGAGATACAGGCCAAGAGCATCCTCGTTGTAGATTAAAAAACAACTTTTACTGGTTGTAAGGGTTTTGACATCCTGGCTGCCAGGTTGTTTCGAATTCACTATCTTTAGGCAAAAGCCTACTGAAAAAAAGCCCGGGCCATGAGCGTCCATTCTGCTTTCTTCGGCCTCTGGCCGAAGAAACTATGACACGCAGCGTGCGCAAAATAGGCATGGCATGGCAAGAATCAAGTTTAAGTTCATATCATTTAGTATATTACTCTTTGGTGACAAATAAAAAGACAACGCATCGTATGCCGGCGCGTCAGACTAACTGGCTGCAGCTCATCAGCTGATGGCGCTGACATTGAATCGAAACAAAGGTCCGCAGCGTGAAAGCGCCGCCAAGGATGCGCGCGCGTCACGCCCCGCTACGGGCCGGTGAATGGGCGGCGCATTCACTCACTAATGTTGGATTTTGGCAATCCGTTAGGTTACCTGCTTACACTTATTGTAGAGTTAACTAACTATTGTCTAATGCAAAAAACGGTCGATCATAGAATAGTGCTCGAAGAAAAGGACACAAAGATTGATTCTCTCAGAATCAGAAGTCATATTGTCAGAGATAGTGGATTATACCCCAAATGGTAAATATGGAGTAATTACTTAGATAGGAATTTTCGAATCAAAACTTGAACATTTTATTGTGAACAATAGACAATTAGACACATTCAGCAAAATAAAGAGAACCTGAACTTTTAATTACCTGGTCAAAACTGATCAGTGAGTAAGTCATTTCAACAAACCAACAGTCTCCCAATATTTAATGATATAATTGCGCGAAAGTGATCCTAGTTTCTTAGTTAAAGCCATGGATAATAATAATGTGTACTATAACGTGTTACTTTGTAATTATCACGTTGTCACGGCGCGAACAGACTCATTCCAAGGCGCTTCATTAGAGGCCTTATTGATCAATCATCATCGAGCCCTGGACCCGCTCCGATTGTGAGCAGCAATCATGGAAATGAGCTGCCTAATAAGGATGTCATTACAATCGGTGTTTAGCTCAGTAATTGCCCATTTACGGCCACGTCTTCCAACACGTGAGTGGAGAGGTAATCTCATCAAAACTTGCCACTTGCCTTAGGCCCACTTGTTTTAAATGGCATGTATTTAAATGATCTTTTTAAATTAGCAAAAATGGCAAATAAAAAAATCTAAATGGTCATCTATTTTAATGATTGATCCTCTTTCTTTGAGACATAAAATAAATGAAATCGATCGATATTTTAACCTCTTTTGAACTACGCAAAAAAAATTTGAGATGTAAAAATTATATCTGATCGTTACTTGTTGGTCCTCAAAAATATAGGAAATGAGCACCAAATATTCAATATTGTGATACTTTTTTAAATAATTCGATTTGTATAAATTATTTTTTATCTTTATCAAATAATCTTCAAAATAATTATGTTATGGTACTTATTTTTATTAAGTTGTAGTCAAAGGATGGAAACTATTTAAAGGCACTTGATGTTTAAAGATTTTTTTTTATTAAAAAAGCATACTTAACACGTTCACACTGCGTTATCGGGTCGAATTGACCTTAGGTGCTGGATGCGTTGGTGCGGGATGGTATATTCGGTCTTTTCAGTAGTACGAAATATAAATATTGTTTTGCAATTGTTTCGTCAAACACAGTAAATATTTGGAAAAAAAAACTTATCAGGTCCTTACGACCCGATGTCGCACTAAAAGTAAACAAATATCGTTTAGTGCTTTTATCGTGTCTAATCGACCCGTTGACAGATGACTTTATGGTCACTGATCACGGTCGAGATCGGTATACTAAGAGAAAATCAACCTTGCGATTTGAAAAAAATAAAGAGGTAAAAATTATGATGTCGGGTTCAGGGATGTCAGAAGTAAGAAATTATTTTACATAGCGCCTCTAGTCCCAAACTAAGCAAAGCTTGTAATTTAAACAAACATGGCAATGTACCATTCTGCTTGCTTATTGGCCGCTAAGCCCTTGGCCAACTCAGTAACCAATGACGGACGATTGTCACTCAACCACAAAGTACCGCGTAAATTAAAAGATATTTTTTAATTAAAAATATTAACCAATAATATTTTTTGTTAGATCAAATATATTTTAAAGTTAAGTTATACATAGATCGAAATGTATTTATTAGGTGATCAATATTAAAAGGCAAACTTGATATAAAAATCATCAAATTAACAAAATTAAAGATCAATAACTAAAAAAGAGGATCAAATATTATTTTTGTTTACCAAATATTAAAAGAGTATATTAAACATGAATATTATGTTACCTTTAATGAAGATCATTCATAATTTATCCGTAGATCAACTAATATAGACCCAATAATTAATATAAAGATAAAATATAATAAAAAACATCATTTATTTTTAAAAGTGCACATACAAAAAAGATCAATTAGTTTTTAGAGGATCAAATAATATTGTCCCGTTTTAAATTTTGCGTAGAGTCAAGCATAGCGTTATTTGTTTATTGCAAAATATTACGTTTTTCAATGTATTATTCATCTTAGAACACCTTGTGACATAACTCTTACATAATCGATATAATAGCATCCTTCATAATGTAATTTTTCCTCTTAAACAGATTATGGTATTTTATTCTACAATTAGTAGGCGAATAATAATTATGAAACGTTAAAGTAAACGTCTTGAATTCTAAACTACTACCACCTACCACAATGATTGCCCATGTAGACACAGGAAAAACACTTATTCAATTTTGATATTATATTGCTATACACACTCTAATGTGGAAAACCTTAACGCACAAATAGACACAATGGCTGCTACGAATTCGGTTTATAATACATTTGGACTCCATTTTCATTTCAGACAGATAATTTCTCGATAACGATTTCAAAAAATTGTACTGTGTGAAATAATGAGTAATAATATTAATTATTAGGTGTTAACATAAATTAATAATTAATAGCCAGAATTTCAGCAAGCAACCGAATAGCTTGTGGGAGTCGCATCGTGTCGCAGAAATATGAGAAGTACTACAAAGTCCAATTACCGCTCCGGACCACAGTCGTATCTCTGGACAGACTCAAACCGGCCTACATCATGCAAGATCAAGATCATACAGAAGTCACAGAACCCGCATCGCCCACCACCACCCTCACAGCGGCATCAGATCATCATACTACGNATGGCTATAACTAAGTAAAGTTAAAAATAAAACTACAATTTCAGTCATCCTTTTAATTAATTGAACATCATTATACTTTAAAAAACTAAGATAAAAGCCTTTCTCTGTTATTGATTTTTGGTAACATCAAGGCATCGCACAGCCACATTCCGAGGCTCGTTTAGATTTGCAGCGTCTCGATGTTGAAACGACCTGCCCCCGCGCCGTTGCGTGCCTGAAAGTAAAACACACTTTCAAAATACAACGGTTCCTTCCACCAGGACAGCAGGATAGTGGAAAAAAGATACCAAGGTACTGGCTGTTGGACTTTAATAAGTGATTATCCTGAACAAATCCATAACAGAAAACCTTACAGAAAAAGTTTTTGTAGGTTTTTTCTTTATTTGATGAAAAGCATATTTTTTATAGGGTAAGAGTCCCTATCTATCTAAGTAAAAATATTTTGAATGCATAAAATTAGTATTTTCATGTCGGTTTTCTCAGAGAAATAGCTAATAGTCTTTATTTTAATCTAATTCGACATATCTAATAATTTTCTAGTATTCAGCACCCTACTCTTATACTGAATTGGCTATAAACTACTATACCGCACAATAACTGTCCCCAATGTTATTGGGCGTAAATCAATATAAAAATCGAATAATACACTTATTTTTAAATATTAGAGAGCAATATTAGGGAATATGCCATATAAAACAATTCAGCCTAAGGATTAGATGGGCACAAGTACAAGTAATACCCAAAATCACAACAACAGAAATAGTAAAATAAAGGCCTAACTTTGAAATAATTTTTTAAACAATTTTTTTAAATACTCATAATCAATATTTTCAAAAATGTCTTATGTCAAATTATATAACAGATACCAGTGATGAAGTATGCTTAATTTGAAAGTTGTAGCTGATAAAATAAAGATTTTAGAGCCAATTATGTAAAAAACCGCGATCCGCCGATTGGTTTTTTGGCTTTTCCCAAAAAACTGAATTTTGGAGTTGTGCCCATTCATTATTAAGGCGATTACATGGCCGAACGACCTTGAGCATTAGAGCGAGACAACGCGCCTTCCCCCGCGCGCCCGCGCTTCTGCCCGATACCAAAGAGCGTTCAGAATCAGATGCGACGCGCTGCGAATTCTAACATAAATGCCTACAGGAATATTGACTCGATCTGAATTTACGCAGATCGAAAAAAATTGCGATGCTTATTAATTGATGTACTTTAAAAAAAAACAAATAAATAATTTGTGAGTTTCAAAACCGAATTAAAAAAGAAACGTAATATTATTATTCTTATACAGAATAATAGTCGTGTGTCTAAGTGGACTTCTAAACAGTTTTTAAGTGTGAGTAAGAGTACCTAAATATAAATGTCTGTCGGTTCGCAAGTGCCAAAATATTGGTCAAAATTGAAAAAATATTTTTGAATTGATTTGGTTGAAATTGAAAGTTTCTAAATAGAAACTTGAAGTCGAATTGTAAGGTGTTTAATTAAATGAAATAGAAAATTAATTATTCATAACTTAAGTTTATTTTTAAATCATTAATATTCTTGTTCCATGTTCATTTATCCAAATGGCTATAACTAAGTAAAGTTAAAAATAAAACTACAATTTCAGTCATCCTTTTAATTAATTGAACATCATTATACTTTAAAAAACTAAGATAAAAGCCTTTCTCTGTTATTGATTTTTGGTAACATCAAGGCATCGCACAGCCACATTCCGAGGCTCGTTTAGATTTGCAGCGTCTCGATGTTGAAACGACCTGCCCCCGCGCCGTTGCGTGCCTGAAAGTAAAACACACTTTCAAAATACATGTAAAGAAGCATTTACTGATTAGTGATTATGCAAAATGAAATTTATTGATAGGCATACCATCAGAGTATGCACGTCGTGCGTGCGGGTATTGGCGGGCCGTTCCGGCATTGAGAACGCTGCTCGTAGTTCCCATTTTGCTCTCGGGATGCTTGGATGCTTTCGGTGTTACGATGGAACTGCAATAACTATGACTTTTTTTTCTTGATGAATCCCTGCAAATAAGTAAAACGTTAACAAAATGGGAATGATAACTCTGACATCCAACAAAAGCCACTTACCATCAGTATCCCTGCTTACAAGGCACCTACTGAAAATCAGTGTCTTGGCAGCTATCCTGTCAAGATGATACTGAGTTTTAACCGCCTCTGTGTTCTAGTGCTAAATTTGATCCTTGAAGACTTTCTCTGTTATTGATTTTTGGTAACATCAAGGCATCGCACAGCAACATTCCAAGGCTCGTTTAGATTTGCAGCGTCTCGATGTTGAAACGACCTGCCCCCGCGCCGTTGCGTGCCTGAAAGTAAAACACACTTTTAAAATACGTGTAAAGAAGCATTTACTGATTAGTGATTATGCAAAATGAAATTTATTGATAGGCATACCATCAGAGTATGCACGTCGTGCGTGCGGGTATTGGCGGGCCGTTCCGGCATTGAGAACGCTGCTCGTAGTTCCCATTTTGCTCTCGGGATGCTTGGATGCTTTCGGTGTTACGATGGAACTGCAATAACTATGACTTTTTTCTCTTGATGAATCACTGTAAATAAGTAAAACGTTAACAAAATGGGAATGATAACTCTGACATCCAACAAAAGCCACTTACCATCAGTATCCCTGCTTACAAGGCACCTACTGAAAATCAATGTCTTGGCAGCTATCCTGTCAAGATGATACTGAGATTTAACCGCCTCTATGGTCTAGTGGTAAGACCACCTGCTTCAGACGCAGAGGTCCCGGGTTCGATTCCCAGTGGGGGCAGATTTTTCTGTTCGGTTTGGTTGGTGGTAGGGCTTGTTCTAAGTCCGCCTGGCTAGCTACCACCACCTAAGTCTGTCGCCGTAACAACAACGTGAACAGCATTATTGTGTTCCAGCAGTTAGAGGTAAAATATAGCCAGTTCCTCCGTGGAGGATTCCGGGTGAAGCTCGTTTCCATCTTCGGCCTGATCGTCACTTACCATCAGGTGAGATACAGGCCAAAAGCTTCCTCGTTGTGGATAAAAAAAAAGAGTGGCCTTTTTGACTACATATTTTCTCTCTTCTCAAACTGTTTCATTTTAATCAAGCTTTTTTGATGTTTAAAACTCGTTAAATTGCAAATCCCTAACAAATATAGATGGTAATTCAATAGTTTCATCTATTACGCTTTCCTTAGAATATGAATTAACTTCAATATTTTCTTTATCTTCGGTTTTCTGTTTCTTTTGTGTCTTGCTTGATTTTTCTTGTTCTACATTTTTCCGCTTTCTCTTATTCTGATTTTCATCAATCGCATCTTGAATAAATTGAGCGTCCCTTATTTTCAAATTTCGAGGGATCCTGGGATCGACCAGTTCAGGAAGCAGACATTCTGTGTAAAATGTACACAATTTTTGCTTCATTTCCTTTTCCCAAAAACTATCGTTTTTAAAAATTACTTCTGTCTGTAGAGGTCGATCCTCTCCCGTCCAAATAGCAAACAGGCATCTAGATTTTTTGGTTATGTGTAGTTGTCCCTGTATTTGATAATACCAGGCATGCGTTTGGTTTATCACCATTTCTCCTCGTTTATTAATTTTGTAAAATGAAACTTTTTTATTTTCAACTGCTTCTCTGACGCTTTTATTAAATGCTGTTATGGGGCATTTAATTTCCACAATAGTGTCGTCTCCAATCAAACCATCAGGTGAGGCTCCAAGATACTGGATGTCTTCGTCTATGAAAAGTCCACACGGTGTAATCTGGACATTTTCTTGCAATGCTAGCTGTTTCAGAGCCTTTTTTTCATTTTCTTTGCCATGTTTTATTGAATTGACGTGAGATAGAGATTCCTTATATAGTATATCCTTTACAAGATTTGAACAGCTAGCCTTTCGTCTTTTGACTACTCTCCCAAAATTTGAAGCAGTTAAAAGGCTTCGCCTAAGCTCTAACCACTCACTGCAAGAACTTTGTAAAACGGTATCTCGCTCAACTTTTTGCCTTTCTTCTTTGTTCTTTTTCAAATTATGTAAGAAAGTTTCTTTTTCTTTTTCAAAGATATCAGCAGGCATATCAGGCCTATCACAATTTTCACCATAATTTTTGTCCTCTGCTTTGGAAAATAACATTCTGTTCTTTTTCCTCTCAAAACGTCTTATTGCTGTCATATGCTTTATTCGACTGTCTTCTAACTTTCTTACACTGCCACGAGGACTGCGCCCTGCGATAGATTTGTACACAGTTGTCAGCACTTTATGTGTATTAAAAGAGACTACAGCAGCATGGCACCTGGCTTGATACGAGCCACTCTTACTGAAGTTTACTCTTTTACCACCGACGAGCTTTGCCACGATGCTATTATAGCGTTCAACACTATTGCTGTCAACGTCGTGTATCAAACTTGGGGCATGGGCTGCCACATTTGACATTAACAAACAAATTTTTGACCACAATGTACTGGTACCAAAGTCTTTATAAGTATCTGAAGGCTGTGTATTTCCGACAGAACTACAAAAAAATGGTTTACATTTTGTGTGGTCATCGAACGCATGAGTATGAGCCAACATTAGATCGTTATATAATGGTTCTATGTTACACCGTCTTTCTGATTCTGTTTTTCCTTTGTGTGCTCGTATAATTATTCGGATAGTCTTTCTTAAAATCATTATTCGTTTTGTGGTGACAATTTTTCTGAGCCTACATAGGTATTTAGTATCCGTTTGAAGAGCCGTCAGTTTATTGCACAGATTTCTAAGAATGTGATTACGGCATTCAAGTTTTTCTATGGTAACATGAGGATACGGTCGACTTTTTAGTAACTTGGCATAGGTACTGGAATCTCCATCTGAAACCATCCTAGCGTATATCAGATTATGCATATCAATTGAACATTTAAAACCTTCGACGAGAATTTCAGACTCCATTGCCGTGGATGGACCACTATAGTTTTTGTAGCATTTGTGAGTTTTCGGTAGAAGTTTTTTATTTTCTGCTTGAGCACAAATTGAACAGTATTTATTTTTCACACCTAAAAAAAGTACTTCTCCTGTTTTTCTCCCAATAATGGCAGCAGCACCAGATAAGGCTGAATAATTTTTTTTGTAAGTCCGCTTACACCAACATCCGTCGACTATAACGTCTATGATTGGTACGCCGTTTTTATCGACTCGATTTTCAGCTAAAGCTAGTTCTCTTTCTTTTGCTGCTGCTTGATTCATACTCTCAACTGAAACTTTTTCCCAATGCGTTTGAAGCTTACAGTGACAGGCTTTGTATATCTCTGGAGTCATAATTGGTAAATTAAGTGCTGCAGAAAACTCTTGGAGTTGAGAGTGTCCATTTCCAGTTGCGATTGCGCCAGCAACCGCACAGTGATTAATAGTCAGTTGGTTGCCAGGAGCGTCACTTTCTACGTAAAATTTTTCATTACACATCTTGCATCTTAAGATGAACATTGAATGCAATCCCGTTCTTTTTTCGCCCACAATTTTAACGCAACCCAAGCCACACTCCAAATTCCCATGGCCCGCTATCTCTTGCAGTTTTGCATAGAAATGATGCACTTCAAGTATTCGTCGACCTTCAATTGCAAATTCTGAGTGAACCTCTGAAGCAGGTGTTGTCTCTATCTAAAACATAAAGTGTTCAATGTTTCAGGTACCTACATTACACACACAATTATGTCATTGTATTGTCTCGATGTTATTTGTGGTGATTGATGTATGCTTTAAGAGTTAATTGTAATCTATTTATTATTTGGTATCAACAGATATGTAATAGGATCTTTCAATAAAAAAAAACAAGTAGGTAAGTTTTTACCTGGATTTCATCACTGATTGCGTTTTCATCCAATGTCGAGGTTCCAGCAAGCGTCAACGTGCTATTATTAACATTATTATCAGCTGATGGTCTAGGTAATCCATCCAAGCAATTTTTGAGATTTTGAAGACTTTTGTCTAGATCCTCAAGTGTCACATTGTCTCTATAAAAAAATAACAAAAGGTGATCCAACAGGCTATATAACTTTATCTACTACTTAGGTGACTTGTTATTTAACAATTGGCAAGTGAATATGCACTAAAATACCCAGCCGACATAGACGAAAATTTCATGTTTAGCTATCCTGATATTATTATGTATTAAGATGAAAAGATTTTAAACTTTCGCGTTCAAATTCAACTAAAATAGAGATCTCAACGAGACATTTTTATATGAGTTACATATCAAGTACGAATCAGTATTCGTACTTGTTGTGTGTCATGGTAATAGATAGATAGATAGATAGATATTTCATTACAGTGTAACAAATGATTGTCATTTGAAAATTTGAATGAATGAGGGTAGTTGAAAATATTTACGCTCGCCCAAACGGACGACGCCGCGAGCCGCCAGTCTGTTTGTGGCCACCGCTCCAGCATAGGCAGCGGAAACATCAAGTCGCGAGTACCTACATAATTATGTAACTCATTAAAAATGTTGCGTCATTATGACACGTGTTTCTCTATCTTTCTGAAACTCACTAATTTGCCGTAGGTCATAAAAGGAAAACACGTCTTACCCGATTTCGTCCGCTTTATTTTCCTCAACTTCCTCCACCGCATGGTCTGGGGGTATTTTCTTCAATCTCCTGAAAACAAAATACTAATAAATATATTTTAAAATATTATTACCAGGGAAATTATGTGGTATCAATTACCTAAACTTCGCGACGAGACAAATGAGCTGGATGAACCATCCTTGGAAATAAATTCAATTTTTGTGGGGACCAATGAGATAAAAACTCATGCCAACTAAACCTGTAGATGAACAATTCGAAACGCAAAATGCACAAAAGTGATGTGATTGTTTCCAAGAAATTAATAAAATTAACACTTCTGCTAATTATAGAATTTAAATAATCCTTTGCAGGTAGGTAGTCATGGAAGACAGCCACCGTCGAAGTATACTGTCTCTATTGTTGTAACAGGTAACAAAATAAAAAGTACTTTAAAGGCATTTTTGTTGTCTTGTAATTTCTTATACCTTTACGTAAGCGAAAAATATAATTATCTCGTCTCGAAATTTAATAGCATAAATTCAGAAAAACTAGATAATCAGATTAATTTTTATAGGTACTCACCGTAATTGGTTCATATGCGAAGCTTTATTCAAGTAATTCCCAGCTTTTTTTTTCTGGCGTGGCATCTCGTGTACGTGATATTTAAATTATCTCAAAATTTTTATAATGCTTAATACTTATTTAAAATTACGCACTCGGATCACTAATCATCATCTACTAACTCATAGTAGCTCGGCGGCTGAATTAGTGTCGTGCCAAACGTACCTTCTGCGCTATAAATTCTATAAAGAAAAACAATGGCAAAAAATAGGAGCGGAGCGGGCCGAAATGCGACACAGCCTCCCCGTGCGAACGCTAGGGACAGACTGAGTGGCCGCATTCGCCCGGCCCGCGTGTGTAAATTACGGGGTATTTTGATTGTATGACACGTAATACATTATTTTTGAAAAAAAAATGAACAACAATTTTTTAGATAAATAAATTTTCTATCATTTGGTGAAAGAATCATTAAAATCGCTTTAGCCGTTTAGGAGTAGTAGGAAATTTCTTTCGTGAAATTAGAAGAAAGTTAAGATTTTTTTCTGTCAAAACTAATAGTTGTAACAAAAAAAACGAACAACAATTTTTTAGTTAAAGATATTATAAATCTCACACATATTTTTTTTCCTTGTTTGGATCATCCATTTAGGAGGAGTAGGGATTCAAAGAGAGGTCTATTTTGCAGTTTTGCCTCACCTATCGCCTTAAGGGTGCGATATGTTTTATATCAGTAACAAATACAAATTCCTCAAAACGAAACAGCATTAAAATATCAAACAGTTCACTCTGTACCACATCACCATTTAAAAGTATGTCATTAAGTGAAACTTTTCTACTTGTTTTCATTGACCCATCAAAAACAGTTCTACATTTGGTAGTCTTTTTATCCATTCGGACCACGGGATGATGTGGCAAGAAGTAAACTGGGTCAGTATTGAGATCATACTGGTTAATATCAATTTTAGTAGCATGATCTAATTCAATGTATTCTTGTATGAAGTTTTTGTAAAGATCAAACAATATAGGGTCTTTATGTAGTCTAGCTTCCAAATTGTAAAATCTTTTTAAGGCTAGATGTAAAGAATCACCAAGTGTTTCGTTAACAGAGGTAAGAGGGAGCTTGAGAGGCAAGGCAACTTCAAATTTATTATCTTTAAGCTGTACATGTTCTTTGAATATTTCCTCACAAGTGTTGTGTTCTGAAGAGCACTCTTTAAAAACCTCAGGTACTGACTCAGCCTGCCAAAAGCGAGTTAATGTATCATCAAGATCTGAGTCACATTGTGTGCAAAACAAAGATACCACCTGATTAGGAGTAGGGCCGGCAACATTACCAGCTATTACATGGCCGAACTGTGTGTTGAGAAGCGTTGGGTAATGGACATCTTTAGTGGCGTCGCTGGCTGTGGACTGCTTTGTAGGCGGCTGGGAAGCTCGCGCAGGCTCACTCGACAACAACACCTGGAAAAATATGTCAGCTCCAATTAGAATATGTATATCGCTTGGCTCATGAAAATCTTTGTCTGCGAGAGTGACATCTGATGGCAAAATTAGCTTTGTGAGATCTATTTTTCTTTGTGGTAACTTGCATGTAATTTTATCTATCACAAAACATGACATTTGTATCTGAAAATTGTTTACCTAAGAATGAATTTGAAGTTGTACAAAATTGTTCAATTTGTTCATCGAGTTGCCAATACCTATGACTCCTGACTCAACTGTTTTAGGCTGCAGTTGCAATAATTTAACAAGTTGTGTAGTAACCAATGAAATTTGTGCTCCGCTGTCCAACAAGGCCTTGACGTGTATCTCTGTCCCATCTCCTGCAACAAGCTTTACCTTGGCGGTTGGGAGGAGCACCTGTGTGCTTGTAGAATTGGACAGCAAAGTCACTGGAGAAGTACTCACATGTAATAATGAATTGTGATTTTGCTTGCAGGTATTACATTTGAAATGATACCTACATGGCTTTGAATGAAAGTTTAGACACACTTTGCATAGCTTGTTATTGTTAACAAATGCTACACGATCTTCACTCGACATTAATTTGAATTTAGGGCAAGAAAATAATTTATGGGGGTACTTACACAGCATACATGATGGCGCAGTTGCAGACTTGTTGGCAACTAACGCTGCCGGCGGCTCCTCCTTGTAGGCTGCTCCACAAATCTTTGTAGGACCCTTATGCAGGTCAGAATTTGGGGCTGCTGGACGCTCTGAATTCTCGAGTGCAAGTGCACGCTTTTCTAAAAATTCAATTAAAAATTTAACAGAGGGTTCCTCGTCTCGTGCAAATTGGAACTCTCGGTTGCATAGGAAATCTAATTTTCGCACTAACACACACAATATAATGGCATCCCACTGCTCTATGTTACATTTTAAGTTTTTGAGGGCAGCGAGCTGCTGTTTTACAATTGATATAAAATTTCGAATGTTAGATGCAGTTGATTTTACAATTGGTGGAATATCTAGTAACATATAGATGTGTTCACTTTTGATTTTGTACATATTATTGTATCTGTCATTTAATATTTTGAGGCTATCAGTGTAGCTTTCGGCCAACATGGGTAAATTTTTGACAAGGTCGAAAGGTTCACCCTTTAAAAATCCTCTTAAATAGTAAAACTTTTGTATTTGGTCGAGGTTACAATTTCTGTCAATCAAGGATTCAAAAAGTTCAATAAAAGTTTTATACTCAGAATACTTGCCTGTAAATGGAGGTATTTTGATATCGGGGAGCTTAATAGGAACCACGTTTGGACCTTGCCTTGATGAGGCTGAGTTTTTTAGGCTCATGATGGTCTCTAACACCATAAAACATTTGGTCTCGACGACGTCGACGTCCTCATCGTCGTCGTCGTCGCGATCAAGTGCTGTGATAATTTTCAAGTTGTATTCCTCGTATTTTGCAAAGAGTGATTTTATTAGCTCCTCTTTGACGTGAAGAGCTTCTTTGGTCATCGCGGTAGTCGACTCTGTGAACGATTTGTGTAATTTAGTAATTGAAGCCTTGATTGACCCTCTTTGCTTCCTAAGGACAGCTAGATTTACATCATCGTTACCTTGCTTTGGGTTTTCCATTTTTATTACTCTAAACACCTTAAAATCCTTAAACACTGGGATTATAATTTGATTTACAACGCAAAAACACTGCACGTGCACGAAAAAACACTTGGATCACTTGGATGGTAACAAAATGGCGGATTGTAGAGATGAGACGTATTTACTAGAACAGATCCACACACTAGGTATTTTACAGTACTAAGTGGCACCTATTCCAATTTTTAAAATACTTGATCCACCTAGTATTTTTTAAATTACACGATTTCCGACCCTACCATCAAAGTAATAGAGGTTATTATTGCATAATCCGTAGTCGTGTATTACGCGCACCGCGTATTTCTCGCTAAGCTTATGTGCGAACGTAGAGATTCACTCCGTCTCTGTCTGACAAACAAATTTGAGCGCAGGCAGGTGTGAGATAGGAATAGCCTGTTGAAGTATGAAGGGAGGATATCAATAAATCAACAGCCAGCAAAAACATTATTATTCAATTTCAAATTGCATTATTAATACTACGGTTGTATCTTTTCAAAGAAAATTGTATTTTAAAGTCATAATACGTGGATTAGTCCGCACTAGTCGCGTCAAGTATGGTANGTATAATTGGTACACTATTTAACTTGTTAAACACTACACACACAAAACATTGCACAGCCGCCATATTAACTGACAGATTGAAATTCAGATTTATATAATTCGTAAATTAGAATTTATTGTAAGGTTTTTGGTTTCTTAATAATTCAGAATTTAATTAAGATCTCCGATTCTAAATATGTATGATAATATTACCCTATTTTTAATATATTGTAAAATGAGAAACTCCAACTTCCGCTTCCGAATAAAAATAGTTTTAAGATCCTGTGCCGTGATTGGTCGACTGTTCTGATTGGTCGTTTTAAGCCGACCAATCGGAGTTGAGTAAAAAGAGGGAGAATTTGTGTATAAATGGATGGAATTTCTCATGGAGAAGTAGTCTCGACGGATCTTTGAGGTGATGCTGACCAAAGTTAAGTATACATTGTTTATTGGTACTATTATTATGCTTGTTGTGTAATTGTATTGTATTATTGTGATATTGTATTAACACCTGGATATGTGGCTGCGCCAGGCCTATTATATTGACACCTGGCCAATTGATGGTGACATTTCACGGGGTCGGGTC